>NC_083880.1:60465828-61090828 GCF_032452875.1 Bos javanicus | reverse complement strand
ATACGGATAAACCACAATTTGTTTATCCATTCACTTGTTGATGGACATTTGGATTGTTTCCCTTTTGGGTTACCACAAATTAGGCTGCTGTTCACATTTATGTGTAAAGTCTTTATGTAGACCTATGTTTATACTTCTTCTGGGTAAATACCTGGTATGGAGTGGTTGGATCTTGTGGTTCATCAGACTTTTAAAGAAACTGCCCAACTGTACAAATAGTGTAACTCCAAAGCGGTTGTACTATTTTACTTTCCCACCAGCAGTGTATAAGTGCTTCCGCTGCTAATGCTTGTTCCTCATCAGCAATCATTATGATCAATTATTTTAATTTTGGACACTCTGCTATATGTGTAGTAGTATTTTATTGTGATTTTAATGTGCATTTCTCTAATATCTATCCATTTTCATGTGCTTATTTCTTACATGTGTAATTTTTTCAGTGGTATCAGTGCAAATATTTAGCTCATTTTGTTATCCAATTTTGTTTCCTTATATTGAGCTTTGAGAGTTCTTTACATAATCTGGAAAAAACATTTTATAGGACATGTAATTTTCAAATATTTTATTTTCTGGGACTTTTAGCTGATTTAGCTTTTTCATTTTTTTGTGTTCATAGCTTTTATCTCCTTTTGGAAAAACCTGATTTTTATTATACATTGAGAAAGCAAAGTAATATTTTAAAAAATATAAAAAGTAAAAAACAAGAAGACAAGAAACATCTCTATAACTACCACCCAGATAAAAAATTAGAATATCAGCATTACTTCTTGCAATTCCTATATTCTTAGAATTAACCATCATCTTATATTTGTGCTTTACAGATAGTTTTGTCATCTATGTCTATGTCCCCAACAAAATATTTGTTTATCTCTACACAATTTTCAACAGATACTGGAAAAAATTCTGTTAGTTTTTTGATTGGAATTTCAATGAATCTAGGAAACGGTGTAGAATTGACATCTTTAGAAAATTGTTTTAAAAGTCCTTATTGAAATTGTTACAATATTGCTTCTGTTTTTATGTTTCGGTTTTTTGGCTATGAGGAATGCCGGATCTAAGTTTCCCAACAAAGGATCGAACCTGCACCCTCTGCATAGGAAAAAGTGAAAGTGAAAGTCACTCAGTCATGTCCTATTCTTTGCAACCTCGTGGACTACACAGTCCATGGAATTCTCTAGGCCAGAATACTGAAGTGGGTAGCCTTTCCCTTCTCCAGGGGATCTTCCCAATCCAGGGATCAAATCCAGGAGATATATATATATATATAGGAAGGTGAAGTCTTAATCACTGGACTGCTAAGGGAGTCCCAGAATTGACATCTTGAAGATACTGAGTTATCTAAGTCACAAAATATTATGTCTTTATTAATTTAGGCTTTTTATAGTGTCCTTCAATAAGGGCTTCTGATATGCTCCATAAAAATTCTTGAACATGTTTTGTTTGAAATGTTCACAGTTATCAGGAAATACTTTTTCTTTTGGTTGTTACTAGTTTGATTATGTTATGTTATTTTGATTCTCTTTGTGTCTATCTTGCTTGGAGTTCACTAAATTTTGTGAGTGTGTGGATTAATATCTTTCCACAATTTTGGAAAATTTTCAGCCATTGTCTTTAAAAAACATTTCTTCCCAATTCTCTTTCTTCTCCTTCTGAGACTCTAGTTACCTATATGTTAGACCATTTGGTATTCTCCCATAAGTTTCGCATGTTCTGCCCTATTTGTTCTGCATTTTTTTCTCTCTGTGCTTTGATTGCATTTCCTATTCATCTGTTTTTGAGTTACTGGTTCTTTTCTTCTACTCTGTTCAATCTGCTGTTAAATGCAACCAATAAATCCTTAATTTTAGGTTTTGTATCTTTTAGTTTAGAATGCCCAGTTTATTCTTAGAGATCCCATTCGTGATATATTGATACACTGATGATCACGAGTGGAATCATTCCTCCAGTATTCATGTCCTTGTGTAGTTTTTCCTATATTGACCTCAGGTCACATGACTTCCTTTGCCCAATGGGTCTTATAAAAACATAACATCACAAGTTTGATAAATGATGCATATTGGGGCTTACCTTCTTAGACCTAGCCATTGTGTTAGAAGCCAAAGTTAACTTCCTTGAGATGGGGAGGCCATATGGAGAGACATGCGATTATATCAGTGACCCCAGGTGAGAATAGCAGAAGAACCAGTTAATTAACACACATAACTCTGAGAAATAATGAATAGTTGTTATTTTAATCCACTAAGTTTTAGAGTGGTTTGTAATGCATTGATAGAAAATTGGTACTTTTTTTTTCTGTGTATTGATTATTCTTTCAGTCAATCTTTTCCTCAAATTTCCTTGACAAATTTATAATATTTAGAAGTTGTCTGTTGCTTTTACAACTAAAGATATAAAGAAGGAACCATAGTGAGGTGGATAGGAGGGGGTGGAGTCATGGTAGAAGTCAAGACCTATCCCCCCTGGGGTGGGCGATCCACACATAGGAGGGTAATTACAATCGCAGAGGTTCTCCCCAAGGGGCGAAGGGTCTGAATCGCAATCAGATTCCCCAGTCCAGCAGTTTTACACCAGGAAGATGAGAACCTAGAAAGTTTGGCTTTGAAGGTCAGTGGGGCTTACTTTGGGGACAGCCAGAGCACTGTGGGAAATAGAGACTCCAGTTTTAAAGGGCACACACTCTGGGACCCGTCTGCTGATCAGACCCACCTGCTGATCTCGGAGAACTTCCTGGAGAGGCAGGAGGCAACTGGAGCCTACCCTGGGACACAGACACCGGTGTCTGTGGACACCGGTGCTGGTAAGTGGCAGTTTGGAATCCTCCCTCTAGCTTTACAGTTCCAGGGGACCTGATTCCACCCATTAGCCTTTTGGCACTAGTCCTGGGACACCTCAGTGTCCAGAAGGAGAAGAGGGCATCAAAGGATAAGATGGCTGGACGGCATCACCGATGCAATGAATATGAACTTGGGCAGACTTCAGGAGATGGTGAGGGACAGGGAGGCCTGGCGTGCTGCAGTCCATGGGGTTGCAAAGAGTTGGACACGACTGGAGAACTGAACAACTGGGACACCTCAAGTCAAGCAACTAGCTGGGAGGGACACAGCCTCACCCCCCAGCAGGCATAACTGCCCCAAGATTCCCTGAGCTCACAGCTGCCTGGGAACCTGGCTCTGTCCACCAGAGGGCCTGGCCCCAACCCTGCACACCAGGGCACCAGCACTAGCTCTGGGACCCCGAGAGCCCTGCGTCCAGTGACTCTGGGATCTTGCTCCACTCAGCAGTGGGTGGGCACTACTAGCCCCAGGACCCCAGTCTTGGGACTCCCAGATCCTGCAGACAACAAAAATGCTTTTAGTTCTTGTATTTCCATATAGGTTAAAGGAAAATTTCAGAGTTTCAAAGCAATGATTTATTAGATGATAACCTTTCACTAACTGCCAGCATAATGGTGTTATTGTATGTAGTGTAGATTTCAGAAAATTCCACTGAGTGCTTGTGAAATATAATGAAATGGTTTTGACTTAAACGGACCACCTGAAAGAGGACTTTCTGAGAACCACTGGGTAGACTAACAGGCAAACATAGGGATCAGCCAGAGATGTTTATTGATAGAGTTCAAGAATCTACTGGGGTCAGACTCAGGGTAGCTTCATCTGCTTTTTGATAACTTCAGGCTTCAAGGAACTTAGATTTGCCATGGTAAGTTTTTTGGCAGGTACCTGGACTTCACACAGCACAGTTTATTATTTGTGCAGTAAACATAGACCTTTTCCTTCTTGAAGCATTTATGGCGGCACTTGCCATGAAAATTCCAGCATTTTCGGGTGCCACCTGAAAAGAAAGAACAGAGACAGTGTCAGCCCTAAGAAGAGGTAGATTCTGGATTTGAAAGGTCTGTAAAAGGATTAAAACCGATGTGATAGAGGGTCCTCAGTGTCCTTTGACTTTCATCCTGGTCCTTCTTTCTCTTTTTTCCTTCTCTCTCTTTCTAAAAATTGCGGTAAAATACAAATAACATAAAGCTTATCAGTTTAAGCATTTTAAGGTGTACAGTTCAGCGGCGTTACGTAAAGTCACAATGTTGCGCAACCATCATCACCACCTAGTTCCAGAACTTTCTAATTATCCCAAACAGAAACCCTGCACCCATTAACTGTTCCCATTTCCCCTCTCTCCATCCTTGGGCAATGACCAATTTGCCATCTTCTCTATAGATTTGCCTAATATAGATATTTTATGTCAATGGAATCACATAACCTGTAGCATTTTATGTCTGACTTCTTTAACTTATTCACTTATTTTCAAGGGTCATCCATGTTTTTTTTTTTTTTTAATAAAAAAAAACTGAAGTACAGTTGAATCCGGATGTTTCATGGATCTGCTTCTGTGCTCTGTTGTTTATACTGGTTCTCAGTCACATTTTCTTATTTCCCTGTGTGCCTAGTAAATCTCTGTTGTTGTTGGTTAGTTGCTAAGTCGTATCTGACTTTTTGTCAGCCCCATGGACTGTAGCCTACCAGGCTCCTCTGTCTCTGGGATTTCCTAGGCAAGAATACTGGAGTGGGTTGCCATTTCCTCCTTCAGGGGATCTTCCTGACCCAGGGATTGAATCCACGTGTTCTGCATTGGCAGGCAGATTCCTTATCACTGAGCCACCAGGGAAGCCCAGTAAATCTTTAGTAGTGTAATAAACATCATAGTTGAAAAAAACTGAAGTATAGTTGATTTACAATATTATGTTAGCTTCAGCTGTATAGAACAGTGATATATATATATATACACACACACACACACACACACACACACACACACATATATTGGGGCTTCCCTGGTGGCTTAGAGGGTAAAGCATCTGCCTACAATGCGGGAGACCCGGGTTAAATCCCTGGGTGGAAAAGATCCCCTGAAGAAGGAAATGGCAACTCACTCCGGTACTCCTGCTGGAAAATCCCATGGAAGGAGGAGCCTGGTAGGCTACAGTCCATGGGATCACAAAGAGTTGAACACGACTGAGCGACTTCACTTTCACTTTTCATATATATATTTCTTTTCGGATTCTCTCCCTTGTAGGTTATTACAAAATATTGCATCTATTTCCCTTTGCTATACAGTAGGTCCTTGTTGGTTATCTATTATATATATATATAATAGTGTGCATATGCTAACCCCAACCTCCTAATTTCTCTCTGCCTTACCCGCCTTCCCCTTTGGTAACCATAAGTTTGTTTTCTATATCTGTGAGTCTATTTCTATTTTATAAATAAGTTCCTTCGGATCATAGTTTAGATTCCACATTAAGTGATAGTATATGATATTAGTCTTTCTCTATGACATTTCATTTAGAATGATAATCTCTAGATTCACTCATGTTGTTGCAAATGACATTATTTCATTCTTTTTTTATGGCTGAGTAGTGTTTGGATCATATATATACCTGCCTGCCAATGCAAGAGACGAGGGAGATGCGGGTTTGATCCCTAGGTCAGAAAGATCCTCTAGAGGAGGAAATGGCAACTTATTCCAGTATTCTTGACTGAAGAATCCCATGGGCAGAGGAGCTTGGTGGGCTACAGTCTGAGGGGTCGCAAGGAGTTGGACATGACTGACTGATCAACACTTTCACTTTCTTTCAGGACTGTGCCTACGCAGAGCAAGGCTCAGTAAACACTTGCCAAATGTGAAAAACTAAACCTTAGAGCAAGAATACTGGAGTGGGTTGCCATTTCCTTCTCCAGGAGATCTTCCTGACCCAGGGACTGAATCTGTTTCTCCAGCTTGGTAGGCAAATTCTTTACCACTGAGCCACATGGGAAGCCTATCCTTAGAGCAATAATTTAAAGAAAAAGGTATAGTTAATAAGGCGATGGTAGATAAAAATTTGAATCATAAAAAGACTCAAGTAACCTGTAAAAGGGCAAGGAAAGAAGATAAAGTAAACAAAGAAAGGATAGGCAGATAGAAAACAGAAAGATGGTAGGTTAAATGCAACCATATTGATAATTATATTAAGCATAAATAGTCTGAACATCTCAATTAAATGGCAGAAATTGTCCGATTGGATGAAACAGCAAGATCTATTACATACTGTTTATAAGAAATTCATTCTAAATGGAGAGACATAGTCATGTTAATAGTAAAAGGAAAAAAAATCATGAAATCACTAATCAAAGATAAGCTGGAGTATTATTAATATACTAGCTATGTTAAGATTTAAAAAGTAGACTTCAGAACTAACTAAATTGCCAAGTATAAAAAGGTCATTTCATGATGACAATCTCAACTTATCAAAAAGACATTAATTCTCAATCAAATGCACCAAATAACAGAGCTTGAAAATACATGAAACAAAAAGCTGGAAGAACTGAAAGGAGAAATAGACAAATTCACAATGATAATTTCAGCTTTCAACATTCCTCTCTCAATAGTTGATAGAACAATTTAATACAAGATACAGAATATTTGAACTGATGAGTTTATCAACCAACTTAATAGATATTTATAGACCACTCTACCCAACAGCCAGAGAAGGCAATGGCAACCCACTCCAGTACTCTTGCCTGGAAAATCCCATGGGCAGAGGAGTCCAGTAGGCTGCCATCTATGGGGTCGCTAAGAGTTGGACACGACTGAGTGACTTCACTTCACTTCACTACCCAACAACAGAAAAACAGAGATTTTTCCCAAGAGCTCACAGAATATTTACCAAGATATACCATACAGGATCTCAATAAAAATAAAAGGATTGAAGTCTTTTAGAGAATGAACTTATGGTTTGGGGGAGTGGAGAAGAAGGGGGAAAAGATAGGGAGTTTGGGATCAACATGTACACTCTGCTATATTTAAAATGGATAACCAACAAAGTCCTACTATACAGCACAGGGAATTCTGCTCAATGTTATGTAGCAGCCTGGATGGGAGGGGAGTTTGGGGGGAGAATGGATACATGTATATATATGGCTGAGTCCCTTTGCTGTCCATCTGAAACTATCACAACATTGTTAATCGGTTGCACTCCAATATAAAATAAGAAGTTTTTTAAAAAAAGAATTGAAGTCTTATATAGGTGTATGTCTGTCCATAATAGAATTAACTAAAAATTAATAGTAGATATGCATTTGGAAAATTCACAAATACTAGAAATTGAACAATGTATTGGGAAATGACTAATGGGTGAAAGAGAAACCAAAAGAGAAATTAGAGAAGTTTGAATTGACTAATTAAAAGTACAATACATAAAAATATTTGTGGAACTGACACAAAGTAGTAATTAGAGGGAAATTTGCAGTTTAAAATGTGTACTTTAGACAGAATGGTCTTAAATCAACCATCAATGCTTATATCTTAAGTGAGAAAAATAAGAGCAAATTAAGTGAGAAAAACAAGAGTAAATTAAGTAGAAGGAAAAAAATCATTAAGATTGGAGCAAAAGTAAATAGGAAATTTGGGGTGCCATTTCCTACTCCAGGAGATCTTCCCGACCCAGGGACTAAACCCACGTCTCTCGTGTCTCTTGCATTGGTAGGTGGAGTCCTGGATTCCACTGGATACTGCTAGCATCACCTTGGAAACCTCAGAAAAATAACAGACAAATTAAAACTGAAAGCTGGTTTCTTGAAAACATAAAAAATTTTCTAAATTTCTAGCCAGGCAGGCTGCCCAGGAAGAAAGCAAAAGAGAAGAAATAAATTGTTTATTATCAGGAATGAAAGAGAGGGGATTCCCTGGCCGTCCAGTGGTTAGGACTCCACGCTTTCTCCGCAGAGGGTGGGGGTGTGATCCCTGGTTGGGAACTAAGATGCCACAAGCAGTGCAGGGTGGCCAAAAACAGAAAAAGAAGGACAGAGAGGACTTCACTATAGATTCTATAGCTATTACAACATTAATAAGGTCATAACAGAGAAAACTTCATGACTATAAATCGAACAACTTACACAAAGTAGACAAATTATTTGAAAAACACAAACTACTGAAGCTCATACATGAAGAAATACATAACTCTAAACCCCTTAATTTTTTGAAAGAAATTGAATTTGTATGTAAGTATTTTTCACAAAGAAAACTCTAGGTTGAGATGGCTTCATTGGTGAATTATATTAATACCAAGCATTTATTAAGAAATAATACCAATTCTTTTAGAAAGAAATAATACCAATTCTTTTCAAAGTCTTCCAACATTACCTTGACACCCAAGTCAAAGACATTCCAAGAAAATAAAACTACAGACTTACATCCCTTATGAACTTAGATGTAAAAACCCTTACAGACTTAACATCCCTCATAAACCGGATGTGAAAATCCTTTACAAAATATGAACTGAATCCCAAAGTGTATAAAAAGGATAATACATCATAATAAATGTGAATCAGTCCAAAAATGTAAAGATCAGTTCAACATTTGAAAAATCAATCAATGTATTAATAATTCACATAAGCAGAGTAACCCTCCCACCTCACCCAATCACATGATCACTTCAATAGATGTAGAAAAAGCATTTGACAGAATTCATAATACCTGATTACCAACATCTGTGAAAATTCTGCAGATACTATCATACTTACTAATGAATTAAAAACAGATTTTAAAGGGAGACATAAAACTACTACTGTTTAAAGATGACATGATCATCTACGTATAAAATCCTCCCAAAAGCTATGAAACCTATTGAGTTTAGCAAGGCTGTAGGATATAAGATTAATATATAAAAACCAATTGTATTTCTGGATCATATAATAATTCTATTTTTAGTTTTCCAAGGAATCTCCATATTGTTCTCTATAGTGACTGCACCAACTTACAATTCCACCAATAGTGTAGGTGTGTGTACATTCTAAGTCGATTCAATCAAGTCCAACTCTTTGCGACCCCGTGGACTATAGCCCATCAGGCTCCTCTGTCCATAGGATTCTTCAAACAAGAATACTGGATTGGGTTGCCATGCCCTTCTCCAGGGATCTTGCCCACCCAGGGATCGAACCCACATTTCCTGTGTCTCCAGCATTGCAGGGAGATTCTTTACCACTAAGCCACCTGGGAAGCTCAACAGTGTAGGAAGGTTCCCTTTCCTCAATACCTTCTCCAGTATTTATTGTTTATAGACTCTTTAATGATGGCCATTCTGATTTGTGTGAGGCGGTACCTCACTGTAGCTCTCTTTTGGCCACACCTGTGGGATCTTTGTTCCCAAATCAGGAATTGAACCTGTGCCCCATGCAATGAAAGAACAGAGTCTTAACCACTGGACCACCAGGGAAGTCCCCTCACTGTAGTTTTGATTTACATTTCTCTAATAATTAGTGATGTTGAGAATCTTTTCATGTGCCTACTGGCCACCTGTATGTCTTCTTTGGAGAAATGTCTATTAAGGTCCTCTGCCCATTTTTCAATTGGGCATATACCCAGACAAAACTATAATTCAAGGGCTTCTTTGGTGGTCAGGTGGTTGAGAGTCAGTCTTGCAATGCAGGGGATGCTGGTTCGATCCCCTGTCAGGAGGATCTCACATGCCACGGAGCAGCTAAGCCCATGTGCCAGCACTACTGGAAAGTGAAAAAGTGAAAGTGTTAGTTGCTCAGTTGTGTCCAACTCTTTGTGCCCCTGTGGACTGTAGCCCTTCAGGATTCTCTGTTCATGGATTTCCTAGGCAAGAATACTGGAGTGGGTTGCCATTTCTTCCTCCAGGGGACCTTCCCAGCCCAGGGACTGAACCCAGGTTTCCTGCATTGCAGGCAGATTCTTTACTGGCTGAGCCACCAGGGAAGCCCCAGAACTACTGGGCCCATGTGTAGTTCTGTGTTTTTTTTTTTTCTTTTTTTGGGGGCTTGTCCGGGATATGAATAATTCTGTGTTTTATTTTACAAAAAAGATAAGGCACTCCCCTCCACAATTTAACAATAAAATCTGAAATTTTAATTCAAGAATATCAAGATGAACTGTTGTTGAGAGTGAGAGGAAAGATGGTCTCATATACTTTGTTTCAGCCTCTCTGGAGGCTACTTGGCACATTTTCAGATGGTGCAGTCTTGACCGTCAATTTCCTTTCTAGATGTCTATCCAAGGGAAATACACATGGAGACTGAGAAGCCTGTACAGGAGATACAGTTACAAGCAAGTTAGAGACAGACAGCTGCCCTCAGAGAACTTCCATTCAAGTGGGGGAGAGGAGATGAGAAACAACTATTAAAGAAATAGCTACCCAGATATTTGATTGACTAGACTTAGGCTGAAAATTATAAAGGAGGAACTCTGGGTGCTATGAGGAGGTATAATGGAAAAGGATGTGACATACCCCACCTAAATCTAATCTCTGCTGGGTTCTTGGGCTTTATACATATGTCCTGGATTCCACAATTAACCTAATTTAAAAAATTTAAAAATATTAAAAGTGATATATACTTCATTCCCCTTTAATCATGAGACCCTTTGGTTGCTGAAAAGCAGAATTGGGCAGAGTTTCTGGCCTTTGGGGGGATGGTAAACAATAGAATGACAAAGTTCATTGCTCAGCTTAAATAAGATGAGTTGTTGTAGTTTATAGCAAGACAATACATTTAAGAACCTAATGTATTTAGAAGGATCAGGGGGTTCCAAATTTCAAAGAATTCCTTTATATATTATTAGCTGAGCCTGGTGGATTCAGGTAAAACTACCTCATCGCAAGCCACAGGAGGCAAAGGCTGAGGGTCTGGACAAAGAAACTTCCATTCACTCTCCTTTACCACCACCACAGCTAATAGAAAAGAAGAGGAAATATTCTCCCTAGAGGAAACTGGGGCACTTAAATCTAATTTGCAGCAGCAGCAGGAGGCCTTAGAGCTCCACCAGAGCCCACATCTTGTCTCTGCCAGCCAGGACAACGAAGGACCTACCAGCAAGCTAGAGAGAGGCCTTCCTCTCCTCCAACACCCACTACCCCCCTGCACCCTGCCCCAGGGCCCCTGGACTAGGGCCTGCTGGTCAACCTGAACACTTAAGAAGTACAGATAAGTCATGTGAGAAAGGCAGGGGGCAAGAGACTCTTGTTACAAACACCCAGACTGGCCTGGAGAAACTACTAGAGAAGAGGGGATTTACTTTCTGCCCTCAGAGGGTAGCCCAGGGAAATTGCTAACAGTACCAACACATTATGGTGCCATCTGGAGGGGAATTAGACTAGAAATGCCTGAGGGAAGTGGTTGAGCATCTCCCTCTCCTCTCCTGTGGCATAATCAGGAAAGTCCTCAGTTCCCTCTTGTCTCCAGTGGAAATAGAACAGGTGATGAGCTGAGAGCCTGAGATACCTGCCAGCAGTAGACCCCCGTGCAGAAAGGGAGTGGGAGGAGCTGTGTGTGAACAGCCTAAACCTAGGGATTAGATGGAAGATTTGACTGAGATAAAGGGCTGAGTCAGTGGGGCTCTCAATAGAACCAGGAAGTTTCCTCAGTCATGGATCACACACAACGAGGGACCTTGCTGCAGAAGTCAGTGAAGGTCCAGCACTGGGCTCTACCTCCTCATGAGCCTGCCCCAGGGCCTTCGCACTGCACATTCCCACCAGCTTGAATATTCTCCATAAATCCATAGGGTTTACCTCTTATCCTCCCTCAGGTCAGGGTGAGCCATTCCATGAGCACCCCTTTAAAACAGCAAATTTACATCCCTGTGGTATTTGCTATCCCCTTTCCCACCTACTCTGCTCATCATACTCACCACGTGACATTTCATGTTTCACTTATTTAAAAAAAAATTTCTGCTTCTCTCAACAGAATGCAAACTCCAAGAGGCTAAAGACTTTGCTTACCTTGTTTGTTCTCATGTGTTCACTGCACTACCTCCTGCACCTATCACAGTGCCTGGAATATGAAATTTGTTCAACATATTTATTGATAGCTCAGTTGGTAAAGAATTCGCCTGCAATGCAGGAGACCCTAGTTCGATTCCTGGTCAGGAAGATCCCCTGGAGAAGAGATAGGCTACCCACTCCAGTATTCTTGGGCTTCCCTTGTGGCTCAGCTGGTAAAGAATCTGCCCACAATGTGGGAGACCTGGGTTCAGTCCCTGGGTTGGGAAGATCCCCTGAAGAAGGGAAAGGCTACCAACTCCAGTATTCCGGCCTGGAGAATTCCATGGACTGTACAGTCCCTGGGGTTGCAAAGAGTCAGACATGACTGAATGACTTTCATTTTCATGTTTATTGAATGAGCCAATAAATTAAATCATGACATCTAGTTAACTTCTAAATCCAGGTGCTATCCTCAGAAACAGAAAGGGAACAGGAGAAATTCTCAAAGACTTACTCAAATATTTATTCAAAAGAGACTGAATTAACTTGAAACTGTTTTAAATCAGAACTGATGAGCATTTATTAAACTGTGGAGTTTAGGCACAGTCCCTTAGCGCCTTCCACCACCCCTCTCCCCAGCCATTGCATCAGCAGGATGGAATTTCCTGGGAAAATTGAAATGAGTTACATAAAATGAAGAAGCTACCCTTTTTTTTTTTTTTTGCATACCAAAATTTCAGTGTGTTCAATGTTGTTCCCTCAAACTGACGTTACTATACACATGCCTTTGTTGTAGCAGATTGAGAAATGGGGACATTGAAACTCTGAGCCGCTAAGCTGCTTACTGGAGGTCACAGAGTTAGAAAATGATTGAGCAGTGTTTAACCCAGGTTCTGAGGCTTTCCTCTCTATCCCCAGCTGAGTAGTATTTCAGACATTTGCCACAGGCAGGAACAAGGGCTGAGGTGAGGAAATTTATACATTACAGCCCTGTGGACAGGTGAGGGGAAAGCCTTGGCTGAGCAGAAGTTTCTGTCAATTGAGCAAGAGGGGCCAGATAGCGATGCTAGAGCTGGTGGAATAGCCCTTTTTTGCTTAAGCTTTCCTATGGCTCCTCACCTGGCAGTCAAGGCTCATTAAGACCTGGACCTTGACTGCTTCTGCAGTCTTAACCCTTGCCACACCCTTAACCTTGGGCTTCCAGATCCTGGGCTTCCCTGGTGACTCGGACGGTAAAGAATCTACCTGCAATGCAAGAAAGCTGGATTCGATACCTGAATTGGGGAGATCCCCTGGATAAGGGAATGGCTACCCACTACAGTATTCTTGCCTGGAGAATCCCATGGACAGAGGACTCTGATGGCCTACAGTCCATGGGGTCTCAAAGAGTCGGACACTATTGAGTGATTTAACACTCTCAGTCTTACCCCTTGCCACGCCCTTAACCCACCCTTCCATCGTGGGCTAGTTTCCTGAAGGCGTGGTGCTGTCTCCCACATTCGGACCTTTGCTATTAGCTAACTTCCGTCCGGGACACCCCTCCTTTTCCACCTCTTCTCCCTCCCCTTCTAATTTCTAACCACTTTTCAGGACTTAGAGTATCCCTCCAGTAGATCTCTCCTGGCCCTCAGCCTGGGCTGGTCCCTCCCTTGTGCACCTCAGGACCCCCAGATCCCCTCTAACACAGCTCATGGCACTCTGGGTAAATGCTATTTCACATATCTCCCAGTGAGTGCCTCCCAGTGCGGGTGTTCAGTTACTTCAGTCATGACCGACTCTTTGCGACACCATGGGCTGCAGGGATCTCTCCCACTCAGGGATCGAAACCGAGTCTCTTCCCGCAGGCGGTTTCTTTACCACTGCGCCATCTGGGAAGTCTGAATCCCTCCCAGGCCATGTCATTTATCTCTGTGGTCCTAGCTTCCCAACACAAGGACTGGCACAGAGATGGTAACAAGTTAAAGATGAGCTTTGCTTTCTCCTTAAGGTGGTTGCGGTTTGTATTAAGCCTAGATCATTCTGGGGCCTATTTTGTGACATGGCCACTATTGTGTATCCTCCTCCTGCTTCTCCTACTCCTCCTATGCATTCTTCTTCACAAGCTAACCCCCCTTAGCATGCTCCCTGGGACAGCAGGATGAGGTGACTGAGCAAGAAGCTCTCCATGTTGTAGTTGGTACCTAGATCTCGGCTGCCTGGCCGCCAGGGAGGGCTCCTCCTCCACAAGGTGACTGCAGGAGGCCCGGCAGCCTATCCTCCCCGCCCGTGGGATTCTGTGTCCAGATCTCTCTCTCTCTGCACCCTGTGCTCCTCCCCTGAAGAGGTCCGGGTTACCTGGAGTGAGCTGGGACAAGAGCAGCAGTCCGGCCAGAATCAGCGAGAGGAGCTTCATGGCTACAAGTGGCCAAGGGAAGCGGCAATGGCAAAGCAGCTCGGCAATGTGATGCGATGGCAAAGCTAATGATGGATTGTTCTGGCCTCTCTGGCTCCCACTCCTTTGCTCCAACCGGAACAGATGTCACTCGCACGTGCCCTCCACCGCCCACGGGCACGGCCCCCGCACGCCCTGAGCTGGCCTGCTGGCTTTTCTCATTTAGGTCACGCGATAGGGTTCGACTGCCAATCAAGGGACCACCAGGGGGCGCCACACACGCGGAACCCAGAAGGTCAGGGAAGATTTCGTAGTGAAGATCGCAGAGAACCGTGTTTTGAGAAACAAAGACCAAAACGCCAGGTGGATGAGCCCTCGTGGCTTTCCAGGCAAAGGGAAGTCTGTACAGAGGCTTTTGTTGGTATTGAACATGAGAAATATACTGTAACTGGGGCTAAAATCGGCAGGAGAATGGAAGGAAGAGATGCAGCTCCCAGCAGGAGTCTGGCTGTGCCCTCTCACAAGTATTAGCAGCCTCAACCCCCTGCCATCTCAGGGCTACCCATGTGGTCAGGCCTTCTGGGGGCCAGGCTGTGACCCATCCTCAGAGGTCCAAGAACCAGCCATTGTAGTGGGGAGGTCCCTCCTCTGAACTCTAAGGATTTGAAAATCCATTCTCTTCCCTCAGTTCCGGCTACCTAAGGGTAGTAGCTGCATTCTCTGGTTGCTATTGTTCAGTCACTCAGTCGTGTCCGACTTCTTGTGACCCCATGGACTGCAGCACGCCAGGCTTCGCTGTCCTCCACTATCTCCCGGAGTTTGCTGGAATTCATGTGCATTCAGTCAGTGATGCTATCTAACCATATCATCCTCTGCTGCCCACTTCTCCTGTTGCTTTCAGTTTTCCCCAGGATTAAGGTCTTTTCCAGTGAGTTGGCTCTTTGCATCAGGTGGTCAGAGTATTGGAACTTCAGCTTCAGGATCAGTCCTTCCAGTGAATATTCGGAGTTGATTTCCTTTAGGATTGACTGGTTTGATCTCTCAAGAGTCTTCTCCAGCACCACAGTTCGGAAGCATCAATTCTTCCACACTGCATCCGTACATGACTACTGGAAAAATCTGTGGTTATTAATACCTGTTTCCTCAGGGTCCTCTTTTTGCTGTTTCTGCCTTCCAACAGCAATGTAACTGATTCCATACATTAAGTATGCTATGTGACTTCCATTTCTTGACTGGACCCTATTTGACACAGATGTCAAGGGTATAAAAGCATGATCCCATGGACAGAAGAGCCTGGTGGGCTACAGTCCATGGGGTCGTAAAGAGTAGGACATGACTTAGCGACTAAACAACAACAATGGCTTACGAGACATATTAACGTTGAAAACCATTTTTGTAGGGACAGAAAACAGATTGAGGAGGTTGAAGACTGAAAGGTAAGTGAAGCAATGAGATCAGTAAGTGTAAACAGCTCTTTCTAAAGCCTTTAAGATGAAGAGAAGACAGTAGCTAGGAAGGACTCAGTGCCTAAGGCCTAGAAATCCACGATTGCTGTTCATTTCTGTTGCGTGTGTATACTCAGTCATTTCTGACTCTTTGTGACCCCCAGGACTGTAGCCTGCCAGGCTCCTCTGTTTATGGGATTCTCCAGGCAAGAATACTGGAGTGGGTTACCATTTCCTCCTCCAGGCAATCTTCCTGACCCAGAGATAGGACCTGCATCTCCTGTGTCTCTTGCATTGGCATGCGGATTCTTTATCGCTGAATCACTTGGGAATCCCTTCATTTCTGTTAAGGAAGCTCATTTTTTCAAACATATGTTAGTTAAGACTCAATTAGGGAAGCAGCAGTACTGCTATCAGCATTATGGGCTAAGGAAATTACCACAAGGATGAGACTATTCAATTGTAGGAAGGGCTGGGAAAGTAAAGAGCTCTCTGGGGTCCTGAAGGAGCTGGTGCAGAAGCCTGTGAAAGGTTACTTGCTCTTCAAAACCACTGCCTATTTTAATTCATTTGCTGTTCAGTTGCTTAGTCTTGTCCAACTCTTTGTGACCGCATGGACTGTAGCACGCCAGGCTTCTCTGTCCTCCACTATCTCCCTGAGTTTGCTCAAACTTACGTCCACTGAGTTGGTGATGCTATCTAACCGTCTCATCCTTTGCTGCCCCCTTCTCATTTTGCCTTCAATCTTTCCCAGCATCAGGGTCTTTTCCAAGGAGTTGGCTCTTGGCATCAGGTGGCCAAAGTATTGGAGCTTCAGCAACAGCCCTTCCAGTGAATATTCACAGTTGATTTCCTTTACAATTAACTGTCTTGATCTCCTTGCAATCCCAGGGATTCTCAAGAGTTTTCTTCAGCACCACAATTTAAAAGCATAAGTTCTTTGATGCTCAGCTTTCTTTATGGTCCAACTCTCACATCTCTACACGACTACTGGGAAAACCATAGCTTTGAGACTATATGGGCCTTTGTTGAGTTCATAGAGAGGTGTTTAGTTTTGGGCCTGAACCTGGGTCAGTTTGGTCAGAAGGGCTGGCATTTGGGAAGGAGAGCTGATGTGTAGCAGGAAACAATGAAGACAGGCTGAAACTCGCAGACACCCCTTACCACCTCTAACCAGTGACAGCCTTCAGAACACAGAGATGCTGCTTCATTTCCAACTCCCCAATATCATGCAAAAAAAAAGAAAAGAAAGAAAAAGAAAAGAGAGAAAAGAGTTTGTGGCAAAGCCTAACTTGATTCCATACAGGGAAAGGAATTGCAAAATATAATTTCATCCTAGTTTGGGCTACAAAAACAGCACCAAATGCTTATGTTCAAACTCATCACATTGTATGCATTAAATATACGCAGTTTTTTTTTTTTTTCTACTCAACAATTTAAAAAAAATTGCAAAATGCAGTTTTCTATTTGGTGGCTAGGGAATGGGGCAGAAATGTATCTGTTGGATGCTGTCCTCCCTGAGAGAAGAGACCCTACTGTCTAAAGTGCCTGGATACATAGAGAATTTTGGTGTGGAGGGTGGAGGAAGCAGAGCTAAAAACATACAGTCCTGACTCTGATTTTCTGTTAACTTTGCAATTTCGGATAAAATTCAGACTCTTCTCCCTGACTTACCTGATCCAGTTGCCATGTGGCTCTCTGGCTTTATCTCATATCAGTTCCCACTCATGCCCTATTCTTCAGCCGTACTAGCCTTTACTCTTTCCATTGAACACACTATATCTGCTTGCACTTGCTATGCCCTTCACCTGAAATATTCTTATCAATTTTCTTGTAATTGGCTCCTTTGTGTCACTCATGTCACTTTATATTGAATTTATCAAGCCCCTGCTGTATACTATTCCAGGATCATGAATTTTTAAGTCAGATAGATTTAGGTTGACCCCACTCCAGTACTCTTGCCTGGAAAATCCCATGGATGGAGGAGCCTGGTGGGCTACAGTCCATGGGGTCGCTAAGAGTCGGACATGACTGAGTAACTTCATTTTCATGCATTGGAGAAGGAAATGTCAACCCACTCCAGTGTTCTTGCCTGGAGAATCCCAGGGACGGGGGAGCCTGGTGGGCTGCTGTCTATGGGGTCGCTCAGAGTTGGACACGACTGAAGTGACTTAGCAGCAGCAGCAGCCTGACCTTCAAATTGTTAGTTTTCTTTTTTTTTTTTAATTTATTTATTTTAATTGAAGGCTAATTACTTTACAAAACTGTTAGCTTTCTGAAATTGTATAAATAACTTAACCTCTACTGACTTATGGTTTTCATGGATAAAAAGACTTAATGTTACATAGCTCACTGAATTGTTAAAAAAATTAGACGAGTAAAATCTATACAGTTCTTAGAAGAATACTTAAAACAGAGTAACTTCTGATTAATTGTTAATGATCATGACATTAAAAAATCATTTAATTAATCCCAAAATGTACAGAAAAAAGCATGTAAGAACAATGCCTGGGGCTTCTTCTGGAAAGACTCTATGGTTTTCTGCTCATGTCTGTCACTTGAAGACTGGGCTTACCCGGGAATGTCAGAGTTTCAGGAGGTGGCAATACTGAACATTGACAGTTTAGTAATCAGTGAACTAAAGGAGACAGGAATGGGTGAATTTAATTCAGATGACCATTATATCTATTATGGTGGGCAAGAATCCCTTAGGAGAAATGGAATAGCTTTCATAGTCAACAAAAGTCTAAAATGCAAGCACTTGGTTGCAACTTCAAAAATGACAGAATGATCTTGGTTCATTTCCAAGGCAAAACATTCAACATCACAGTGATCCAAGTCTATGCCCCAACCACTAGTGCTGAAGCTGAAGTTGACCAGTTCTATGAAGTCCTACAACACCTTCTAGAACTAACACCAAAAAAGATGTCCTTTTCATCATAGGGAATTTGAGTTCAAAAGTAGGAAGTCAAGAGATAACTGGGAGTAACAGGCAAGTTTGGCTTTGGAAAAGTGAAACAGGGCCAAGACTAATAGAGTTTTGTCAAGAAAACATAACAGTTATAGCAAACATCCTCTACCAACCATCCAAGAGATGACTCTACACATGGACATTACCAGATGGTCAATACCAAAATCAGATTGATTATGTACTTTGCAGCCAAAGATGGAGAAGCTCTATACAGTCAGTAAAAATAAGACCTGAAGCTGACTGTGGCTCAGATCATGAACTCCTTGTTGCAAAATTCAGGCTTAAATTGAAGAAAGTAGGGAAAACCACTAGGCCATTCAGGGATGACCTAAATCAAATCCCTTAGGTTTATACAGTAGAGGTGACAAGTCGATTCAAGGGATTAGATCTGGTAGACAGGGTGCCTGAAGAACGATGGATGTAGATTTGTAACATTGTACAGGAAGCAGTGACCAAAACTATCCCAAAGAAAAAGAAATGCAAGAAGACAAAGTGATTGTCTGAGGAAGCTTTACAAATAGCTGAGGAAAGAAGAGAAGCTAAAGGTAAGGGAGAAAGGGAATGGTATACCCAACTGAATGCCGAGTTCCAGAAAATAGCAAGGAGAGATAAGAAGGCCTTCTTAAATGAACAATGCAAAGAAATAGAGGATAGTGATAGAATGGGAAAGACTAAAGATCTCTTCAAGAAAATTGGAGCTATCAAGGGAACATTTCATGCAAGGATGAGCACAATAAAGGACAGAAACAGTAAGGACCTAACAGAAACAGAAGAGATTAAGAAGTTGCAAGAATACACAGAAGAACTCTACAAGAAAGGACTTAATGACTCAGATAACCATGGTGGTGTGGTCACTCACCTAGAGCCAGATTCTGTTCTGGAGTGTGAAGTCAAGTGGGCTTTGGGTAGCATTACTGTGAACAAAGTTAATGGAATTGACAGAATTCCAGCTGAGCTATTTAAAATCCTAAAAGATGATGTTCTTAAAGTACTGTTCCTAGTATGTCAGCAAATTTGAAAATCTCAGCAGTGGCCATAGGTCTGGAAAAGGTCAGTTTTCATTCTAGTCCCAAAGGACAATGCCAAAGAATGTTGAAACTACCCCACAATTGTGTCTTTGACTGTGTAGATCACAATACACTGTGGAAAATTCTCGAAGAGATGGGAGTACCAGACCACCTTATCTGTCTCCTGAGAAACCTGTGTACTGGTCAAGAAGCAACAGTTACAACTGGACATGAAGCATAAATTGGTTCAGAATTGGGAAGGGAGTACAACAGCTGTATACTGTCACCCTCTGATTTAATTTCTGTGTAGAGTACATCATGTGAAACACCAGGCTGGATGAATCATAAGCAGGAATCAAGATTGTCAGGAGACTCAGTTTTCTAATTTGTAAAGTGAAAATAATAATCGTTGTCTCATATGATTTTTGTGAGGAACCTTGGTGCAGAGTTGAATATTCAACAGATGATGGCTATTATTATTACTTCATTTTTAGATCCATGCATAGTAAACTTGTAACAATGGCTGTTTCCAGAAAGAAATGGGTATCTGGGGAAGGGAGTGGAAGGGAGACTTACATTTTGGTGTATTTGTCTTTTTATACTTTTCAAACTCTCTACCCTCTATATACATTACTAATTCAAAATAAAGATTGCTTTTAAAACTTAAAAAAAAAAAGATTGTCAGGAGAAATATCAACCTCAGATATACAGATGATACCACTCTAATGGCAGAAAGTGAAGAGGAACCTCTTGATGGGGGTGAAAGATGAGACTGAAATTCATTCAGTGAAAGTCTGAAAGAATACTTTCCCTTCTCTACTCCTCCACTACCAAACTGGAAAATCACATTTGAAGAAACGAGTTTGCTCAACTTACACTAAAACAAGATAATAGTGGATCTCTAGGACAGATAATGAGGTACTTTATATAATTTAATAAAGACTACATATTATTTTCAATGTGTAACATGGAGACTTGGAAAATTGTAGATTGAGTTACAACAAGGGCTGAGATCTATTTTTAAAAATCCCTCTGGCTTGTGTGATTTCCCTCTGCTGTCCCTTAAAAGGTGGAAGTAGATAAAGGGAGGCATATCAGCTGAGGGGTGTGTGGTCCGAAGGTGGATGCATGGGCATTGGAAAGCAAGGAGAAGCCTGAGGGAGGCAGGATGTTCCAGGGCCAACTGTCCCTGTGGGCAGCTGAGAGCACGTGTCTGTGACACGTGTTCCAGTTGATTAGAAGGAGCAGAGAGTCCAGAGCTCTTCTTCATTTGGTGTCTCTTTGCCAGAACTGAGACTACCTCCTGGGCTCCCTGAAGTCATGAAGACTTTTCTGCTGACTTTGGCTGCACTGCTCCTCTCATCCCAGGTCATTCCAGGTAACCTAGGCCTTTTCTGGGGAGAGATGGAGGGGTGGAGAGTGGATCTTGGTTGGACACTCCAGGGCTTGGGAGAATGGGCTGGCAGGCAGAAACATGAAACACCGTTAATCTGGGGGAAGAAGAAAAAGCCCCCAGTTCCTGAGTGAGACCCCACCCCACCATTTAATAGCACGCTACTTGGCTCCTCTGAATTTCAGTGTACTTATTATTTATCCATTTGAAATAATGAAGTTGAGGGATCAACCTTAAACACACTGAAATTTTGTTGTGCAGCCAATGGAGCTTTTTAATTTTTCAAACCCACATAAGAAGGGATCTGGCACTTAAATGATCATCTTTGCCAGTGAGAGGTGCCAGGTCTTAGGCAGCAACTGTAACCTCCAGAATTTTCCTCAGTGCCCCCAAATCCCTTCTCTTTGGTCAGTTCCAGGGGTCAAGGGCAGGGGGTCAGATGTGTGAGGAGTGGTGGGGAAGGACATGGGAAGCAGAAAAGAAGGAAGCCAGTAGTGATCTTTTCTCATGGTGTCCCTGAAACCACTTGGATTTGCACTAATCACACCTGCCTTAAGTGAGGTTGAATCTCATGATTACTGTTGCCCGTCTGTGCCAGCCCCGATACTGGAGCCATGGAAAGGTTTTAAGCAGAGACAAGGTCGCTTCAAACTTGCCCAAACCCTCCTTTTAAATTGACTTAAGTTTCTACCCTCACCGCCCTCCAGATATCTCTTTAACCTTCCACAGTGTTGGGATGCGGGGGGATTGCTTGAGAGCAGTGTGGACCCACACCCATGTCTGCTCATGGTAGACACAGTCAACAGCATCACTTGACGATGGGAGAAGAATCTCCAAATCCTGGGTTAGTTAGAACCGGCTTCATCATTTATTAGTTCTGTGAACCCCAACAAGCCTCTTGGCTTCTCTGAGTCCCAATTTAGTCACTCTGAGCTTCCCTGGTGGCTCAGTGGTAAAGAACCCACCTGCCAATGCAGGAGATGCAGGTTCAATCCCTTGGTGGGGAGAAAGAAATAGCAACCCACTCCAATATTCTTGTCTGGGAAATCCCATGGACAGAAGAGCCTGGCGGGCTGCAGTCCATGGGGTCCCAAAAGAGTCAGACACAACTTAGTGACTGAAACAGCAACAAAAATTATTAGGTTTAGGGTTCAGCATTGAATACACTGAAATTTTAGTGTGCAGCAATTGTATCTTTTCTACTTTTTATAACTCATGAGAGTTTTCCCAGGAACTTTCATTCTGTTGGTGAGAAAGTTGGAGGTTAGAAAGGCCCCAGGGGCTGTAGGTAAACTCAGCATACAATTTTATCCTTCTTCTCTGGTTTGAAACAGTCTCCTGGATTAATGTACTCTGCTTTGGGTAAATGTTTAGTCTTGCAGTGTTTCTCCTTTTCCTCTCTCCCTTTCTACTTCCCTTGATGGCAGCTGGATTTAGGGGCCAGTAGCTATGCCATTACTTAGTTAAAGAATTCACTTATTCAATAAATATTGTAGAATTCACTCCATGTGTCAGGCAATGTGGTAAGCGCTGGAGATAGAGCAGTGAACCCACCCACCAACCAACCACCCATCCAAAATCCCCGTCCTCTTGGAGCTTACATTCTCTGTGCGGAGGCAATAAACAGAGTAAGCAAGAAAATGGACAGCAAGCATCAGAGGAGGGAGATGTAGAATTTAAGAAGGGATGTAAGGGAATGCCCCACTGAAACAAATTAGAACAAAGACATGAAGGAAGTGAGGGGGTGAGCCATGCAGATATGCTGGGAAGAACATTCAAACAAACAGTTTGTTTCTCCTAAATATTATTATTTTGGACTCATGGTTCTAAGCCACAGTTCCAATCTATTGCAATTATTTCTATTGAGGCACAAAGTTTTCTATTCTTGACCCGTGGGAATTTCTTCCATTTAGCTCTGGGTATGATAGAATACTTTTAGGCTCATCTTACAATTTCTTAACTAAAACTGGTAAAGTCACATTGCCCAGGTATTGGTTTCTTTTATTTTAGTGGGAAATGATATTTTTAGACTATAATATGAGTCCTAAGAATACTAATTTTTATTGGTCAACATTTCTTACCGTTTTTTCATACATTAGAATTGGAAAAATTTCTATCCATCCATCTGTCCACATACTTCAAAAATAAAATACTTGTGGGTTTATACTGGTACTTCCAATTCAAATAGAGAACACAAATTCAGAACAATTTCTATACCACATCGTATTTTTAAAAATTGAAGTATAGTTGATGTATAATATTATATAAGTTTCAGGTGTATGACATAGTGATTCACAGTCTTTAAAGGTTATATTCCTTTTAAAGTTGTTGTAAAATATTGACCATATTCCCTGTGGTATACACTGTAACCTTGCAGCTTATTTTTTTATATATAGTAGTTTGTGTCTCTTAATCACCTACGTCTATCTTGCCTTCCCTGGTCCCCCTTCCCAGTGGTAGTTGATTCTCTGTATGTAAATCTGTTTTTTTTTTGTTGTTGTTGTCATATTCACTGGTTTGTTTTATTTTTTAGGTTTATTATTTTACTTGGCAAATTACCATCCAAGTCATTCCATGTTGTTGCAAATGGCAAAATTTCACTCTTTCAATGGCTGAGTACTATTCCATTTTTTGTATAGATCACATTTCTTTTTCCATTCATTTCTGTTGAAACCAGTATTTTTTCCTTGTGTTGAGAATCTTGGTTTTCAAGATCACAGAGGATAATAGAGTTAGAATATTCCATAATTACTCATTTGATGTCTCCCTCGTCACATATACAATAGTTTAAGTATACTGTATAACAAAATCAACAGTACCAGAATAATGTGATTACTCAAACTAGTAAAAATCTGTGCATAGACCGTCACCAGTATTCTCCCATTTTTGAATTGTAATGTCTCTGTGTTGTCAGAACATATATCCACTACACATTTCAGTATGTTGATACCAGTTTGTTTTTGTCCTTTGTTTTTAGAAGTTAGTTTTTTGATTATAACACTTTTCTTTTCTTGAATATCTTGAAAATAATGACACCATTTTTTTCTGGGATAAAGCATTGCTCTCAAAAATCCAAGTACAGTTTAATTTTTTTTCCCTTTATGTCATCTTATATTTTAGGGGCCTAAATGCCCAAAGCTTTGTTTCCTTTTGTCCAGGAATTTTAGGAGAATGTATCTTGTCTTGGGTCAATATTTTCAGGTATGCTGTATACTTTTGCAGGACATGCTTTCAAATCTTCTGTTTAGGAACATTTATTGAACCTAGTTTGTAGTATTTTTTCCATTCCCTTGATTTTGTTTTCTTCTTTGGTAGTTTCTATTATTTGTATGTTGAAATTTTTCTGTTTGTCATGAATATTTATGATACTCATTTATTTATTTTTTTATTTTTTTCATTCATTTATTCCTTTTTATCTCTTTCTTTTTGATTAAGAAATCCTTTTTATCATCCTGTATTTATTTTAAGCCATTATCTTTTGCATTTTTTGATCATATGTTCCTTCTAGTTTAATCTTTACTTATAAAATAATTTTTAAAACATGTGACTCTTTCTGAGGTTTTCTGTAATGTTATATCTAAATTTATTTAATGCTTGTGTTTTTATGCACTATTTCACTTAATCCCAACAATAGCTTGAGACAAGTGCTGCTGCTGCTAAGTCGCTTCAGTCGTGCCCGACTCTGTGCGACCCCGTAGACGGCAGCCCACCAGGCTCCCCCGTCCCTGGAATTCTCCAGGCAAGAACACTGGAGTGGGTTGCCATTGCCTTCTCCAATGCATGAAAGTGAAAAGTGAAAGTGAAGTCGCTCAGTTGTGTCTGACTTTTAGCGACCCCATGGACTGCAGCCCACCAGGCTCCTCCGTCCATGGGATTTTCCAGGCAAGAGTACTGGAGTGGGGTGCCATTGCCTTCTCTGACAAGGCAAGTGCTATATCTCCGTTTTAGAAAAGAGGAAATGGATGATCTGAGAAATGAAATAACCTGCTTGAGGTCTTCCAGTTGGCTTGTGTTGTAGACAAATTTCAAATCTAGCTGTATGAGTTCCAAGAGTCCATGCTCCTAATCATTATAACCCACTGACTCTAAGAGAAGGACCATTAGGGGTGGGCTGGGATTGGAATGGGGTGTCCAGAAAGAGTGTGAGACTGTAACACCACTGTAAATCTGGAGGTGATGCCCCCATTTTCAATGGTCCTCCTTTTCCTGCCTGGCTGTCTGTCCTTTCAAGCCAGGATTTATTTCCCCATAGTACTGATCCTGGCTTCCTTCTTTTTTTCTCTTTGTATCAGGCAGCACTGAAAAATGCTGGAATCTTCATGGCAAGTGCCGTGACACATGTTCCAGGAATGAAAAAATCTATGTTTTCTGCCTGAGTGGTAAACTGTGCTGTGTCAAGCCCAAGTTTCAGCCAAATACATCGCCACAGTTAATTAATACTTGAAGCCAAGGGCACAAAAATGAAGATAACGTTGCCCTGAGCCTGTCCTCAGCTGATTCCTGGGTTTCATTAAAACGCTTTTGGCTGACTTCTGTGTGTGTCTCTTAGTATACCTAACCAAACTCCAGTAGAAGAAGTGGGTAAGGAAGCAAACATTGGAGAGGAACCTGGACCTACTATGTGCCAGGTATGCACCTACTACCTCACCTATTCCTTTCAAGTGGACTAAGAGGAAGATACTGTCATCACTTTTATTTTATGGTTGGGGAAGCTCAGGCTGTTGAAGTCATTCATCCAATTCCAGTTATATAGCTAACATGAGCAGGTGTTGAGATTACATATTAGCTTGCAATTAGCTCCATGCCTCCTGGACATTCATGAATATACATACAAAGGCATATTGTATTTCTTTGAATCTCTCAAATGAAAAACTGGAGTGGGGGTGGGTAGGACTTCCTTGGTGGCACAGTGGAAAGAAATCAGCCTGCAATACAGGGGACACAGGCTCGATACCTGTTCTGGGAAGACATCACATGCCATGGAGCAGCTAAGCCCATGTGCCACAACTACAGAAGCCTACACTCTGTTGGGTCTGCAAGCCACAATTATGAGCTCCTGGGCCACAGCTACTGAGCCTGCACTATAGAGCCCATGCTCTGCAACAAGAGAAGCCACTGCAGTGGGAAGCCCATGCACCACACAGAGTAGCTCCCACTGGCTGCAACTAGAGAAAGCCCCTGGGCAGCAGACCCAGCATGGCCAAAAAGAGAGAGAGAGAGGGAGAGGGAAAAACTGGGGTAGACAGAATTACATGCATGCTCATTCGCTCAGTTGTGTCTGACTCTTTGTGTCCCTATGGACTGTAGCCTGCCAAGCTTCCCTGTCCATGGGATTTTTCAGGTAAGACTAGTGGAGTGGGTTGCCATTTTCTCCTCCAGGGGATCTTCCTGACCAAAGGAATCAAACCCACATCTCCTAGACAGCCTTATAAGGGGTCCTATTTTCTGGGTTTGTTATAGAAACTCTTAAGCAGGAAACTGTTAATCCCCAGATCCAATTCTTACCCCATCACATCTCTCTTTTCTTATATCTAGTTTAAATTTTCATCAAAGTCATACATCCACATGATTTAAAACTTGAATTTATTTAAACTAAAAACAACCCCCAAAATGTTCATCCATGTGATTTTAAGTGTCAACTTTGAATAAAAAACTATAGTAAAATATAGGAGTCACCCATTTCCCTTTCTCCATTTCTTGCCTCTTTCACAAAACCACTTGTTTTTTTGGATTCTACTTCTCTAACTATTAATGTAAGAGATATGCTTACTTACGTTGCTACTTATTTTTTTTTTTTTCCATTTCAGGTTTTATCCATTGAATTCCTGCTACAGAAGATGAGAATTTAACTGTCTTTCATATCTTTTTAATACATTCAGAATCATTGGTAGCTCAGCTGGTAAAAAAATCCACCTGCAACGCAGGAGACCCTGGTTCAATTCCTGGGTTGGGAAGATCCACTGGAGAAGGGATAGGCTACTCACTCCAGTATTCTGACCTGGAGAATTCCATGGACTGTATAGTCCATTGGGTCGCAAAGAGTCAGACACAGACTGAGCAATTTCACTTTCACTTTCTCTTCTTGTTGGCCTCTCTCCCTGAGCAGTCAGATCTGCTCTGCTCTGAATTGGTTGCTTCTATACCTGGTGACCAGCTGCCATCCTGGAACTCCATTTACATCATCCTGGGGTTCTCTTTGATTTTATCCTTAGATAAATGTCCTGCTTTGGGGTTTTGAAGTCTTTCTTGATATATTCCTTTATTTTGGCAGGGCATCTCCTGGTAGCTTCCTGAAAATGTCTGACCTCATGTACTAATCTCATGCTTGTTTAGTAGTTTGGCTGCTCCTTTCATATTGGAAGTGATTTCCTCTGAGAATTTTGAAAGCATTGTTCCTCTATCTTTCTGCTGGGTGCTTAATGGGCCCTGTCAATCTGGAAACTCATGAACTTCAATTCTAGGACATTTTTTTTTTCCTTGACTCATTTCTTTCGTGATTTCTTGCCCTTTGGTTTCATGCTTCCTATTTCTGGAATTCTTATTTTTTAAATGTACAGTTGCCTGAATGATTCTCTGTTTTATATTGGTCTCTATTGCTTTTATCTCTGCCATTTTATTCTCATTCCTAGGCATTTCTTTGTACTTTGAGTTTCTAAAGTTTTTTCTCATTCTTTCTATTTTATTCTTTTTTTTTCTTTTAAAAATAACATCCTCTTCTTGTTTCATGGTTTCTGTTTTGTACTAGTTATATTTCCTCTGGAAGAATGCTCTGCAATCCAGATAGACTTAATGTGTTCAGTCGCTCAGTCATGTCTCTTTGTGACCCCACGGAGTATAGCCCACTAGGCTTCTCTATCCATGGGATTTCTCAGGGAAGAACACTGGAGTGGGTTGCCATTTTCTTCTCCAGAGGATTTTCCCCATCCAGGGACCATACCGTCATTTCCTGCATTGGCAGGTGGATTCTTCACCACTGAGCCACAAGGGGAGTCCCAGACTGAACGTGTCCCCCCTATAAATTCATATATTGAAGTCCTGAACCTCAATATGATTATACTGATGGGCAGAGCCTTTGGGGAGGTGATTAGTTCATGAGAGTAGATCCCTTATGAATGAGTTTATTGCCCTTCTAAAAATGACCCCAGAGAGCTCTCTTGTCCCTTCTACCAAGTGAAGACACAATGAGAAGGCCATCTCTGAACCAGAAGCTGAATCTGCTAGTGCATTGATTTTGGACTTCCCAGATTCTATATCTAAGGGAAATAAATGTTTATTGTTTAAACCACCCAGTCTGTGGTAGTTCGTTATAGCAGGCTGAACAGATTAAGACACATGGTGTGTATGTCTTTAGGTTTATGCCTCTGATATTGGGCCAGTTTCCCTGGGAAGGATCCTCCACAGTCCTGCTCAGAAGGTACAAGTTCGTCACTATCGTCAAAATGGAGATGGGAGAGAAACTGAGTTTTCACTTTATTTATTATTTATTTTTGGTTACCCTGGGTCTTCGTTGCTGCACATGGGTTCAGGCTTCTCATTGTGGTGGCTTCCCTTGTTGCAGAGCACAGGCTCTAGGCTCACGGGCTTCAGTGGTTGTAGCACACGGGCTCAGTATTTGCGGCCTGTGGGTTCTAGGGCATGCAAGCTTCAATAGCTGTGGCACAGGGGCTCATTAGTTGTGGCTGCTAGGCCCTAGAGCCCAGGCTCAGTGGTTGTGGTGCATGGGCTTTAGTTGCCTGCGGCATGTGGAATCTTCCCAGACCAAGGATTGAACCCATGTCCCCTGCATTAGTAGACGGATTTCTATCCACTGTGCCACCAGGAAAGTCCTGGGTCTTAACTTTAAATATGTAAAAGTTTACTTGACTCTCCCGGGTTCAATATGATACCCTTGCTTTCAACAGGCATAGTATCCCTTGCCCCTTGAACCAGACACTGTTTGTATTAACCTCCTCAGAGAGTAAGGCTCTAATTTTCTGCTGCGATAGTAGAGGGATGCTCATGGGCATCACTGAGGAACTCTACAGAGCTTGCCTACAGGGGATCAGACAGACACGGAGAAGGGAGCCAAGGCTTATAGCAACCAGGGCTCAGATCTTGGTGGACAACTGTCTTGCCTGAATAGAGTCTGGGCAGGAATCCTGACTAGCAGCTCTGCTCATCTGTAGAGCCAAGCAAGTGACCTCATCTGGCCAGGGAGTTCAGTTGAGCTCGGTTGGCTTTTCTTACTGATTTTGATTTCCAGCCAGTTAGCCATACCAGTTGTGGAGCCCATTCTATTACCACCCAGGCAGGAAAGCCAATTCACAGCCCTGCCCCAGTGTTGAGTATAGCCTCCAATGCCTCTGGTCAGGAAGCTTGACCAGAGTTCTGGGAACCCACAGAGCCCATTCTACAGCCCCACTTGGGCAGGCAACCAGGCCAGCATCTTGCTCAACTGTTCAGTTTTGCCTCTGGGCCTACCTACCCAGAGAGGCTGAACAATGACCCTGGGCAGCCTTAGAATTCAACCCAGAGCTGAGTCTAGCCTACAGTCCTGCCCTGCAGCTCAACCCAGCCCATGGCCTTATCCAATTGCTAAACAAAGCCTGTGGCCCTACCCAAGCAGAGAATCTAGCCAGTGACACCACCCCATCATGGAGCATAGCCTGCAGTGCCATGCAGCTGTAGAGTACTGTCTTCCCTTGGGTTGGTCGTCTGGATTAAGAAAGTTAATCTTACTTAGGAACAGAGGTGTGCAAATCCTTTGAAAATTTCCCCATTAGTTTCTTAGAAATTTGAAACATGTTTATTTTCTAGCTTTTTTGTTAATATTACTTTTCCATTTTATTCTATCATATTTTAATTTCTAATTGTGTGTGGTGGGGGAATATGGTTGGATTATTTTGCATGTAACTTGTCCAGTTTTCCCAACACTATTTATTGAAGAAACTATATTTCCCTATTATATATTCTTGCTTCAGTTGTTGAAGATTAATTGGCCATATAAACATGAGTTTATTTCTTTGCTGTCTGTTCTGTTCCATTGATCTATGTGCCTTTTTTGTCCCAATACCATCCTCTTTTGATTACTGTAACTTTGTAGTATAGTTTGAAATCAGAGGGCATGATACCTCTAGTTTTGTTCTTCATTCTCAAGATTGCTTTGGCTATTTGGGATCTTTTGTGCTTCCATACAAATTTTAGAATTATTTGTGGTTATACTGTGAAACCGGAGAAGGCAATGGCACCCCACTCCAGTACTCTTGCCTGGAAAATCCCATGGACGGAGGAGCCTGGTAGGCTGCAGTCCATGGGGTCGCTGAGGGTCAGACACGACTGAGCAACTTCCCTTTCACTTTTCACTTTCATGCATTGGAGAAGGAAATGGCAACCCACTCCAGTGTTCTTGCCTGGAGAATCCCAGGGACGGGGGAGCCTGGTGGGCTGCCGTCTGTGGGGTCGGACACAACTGAGGTGATATAGCAGCAGCATACTGTGAAACATGACATTGGTGTTTTGACAGCAATTGTATTAAACTTGTATATTTCCTTGGGTCATATGGTCATTTCAACAACATTAATTTTTCCAATTTGTGAGCATGATACATCTTTCCATTTGTTTGAGTCATCTTCAGTTTCTTTCATCAATGTCTCATGGTTTTCAGAATATAAATCATAATCATCTGTTGTAGGTTGAATTGTATCCCCTCTTCCAAATATGGGCTTCCCTGATTGCTCAGTTGGTAAAGAATCTGTCTGCAATGCAGGAGACCCTGGTTCAATTCCTGGGTTGGGAAGATTCCCCTGGAGAAGGGAAAGGCTACTCACTCCAGTATTCTGGCCTGGAGAATTCCATGGACTCAAATCCTAACCCAAGTACCTGACAATGTGACTTCACTGGAAATAGGGTCTTACCATGTAAGAACAGGGTCTCCTATGTTCCTTTATTAGTATCCCATGGATCTTACTCCTAAAACAACCTGGTGTGGTGAGATCCATTCAAGGATCCTAGAGAGAACTTAAGCCTTTATAGTAACCAGAGCAAATATTTGTGCATTGACTCTATAAGGAGCAGGCACAAAGTGGGACTGTGGTTTATAAGTGCCAAATAACATAGAAGATGTATGTACCAAGAGAAGAGGCCTCTGGTCCCAATGTACAAAGAGAGTTGGAATCTGATGAGGTAGCCCTAGGGATCCTTAGGTGTAAACTCAATCAGCATGGCCTGTGTTGGTGGTGAAAGCACGGAGTTCTGCACCATTCCATTTTCTGTGCCTTTTTAGCACCCAGAGAACCATAGCATGGGCCTCCTTGTGACTCGGTGGTAAAGAATCTGGCTGCAATGTCTGAGACACTGATTTGATCCTTGGGTTGGGAAGATCCCCAAGTGGAGCACATGGCAACCCACTCCAGTATTCTTGCTAGGAGTATCCCATGGATAGAGGACCCTGGTGGGCTAGAGTCCATAGCGTCGCAAAAGATCAGACATGGCTGAAGCAACTGAGCAGCTGCAGCAGAACCATAGCCTGTAAGGACTGAGTTGATCTCTATGACCCATCTATTCCAATCTGTGCGTTGGTGAGCTTAAAGTCCAAGAGGAAAGGTGACTCTCTTAAAGTCACATAGCAAGCAAGTGGCACAACCAGTACATGTTGCTGAGTATTTTCAACTCTTCCCTCGCTCACCCTCAATGCCAAAAATCCTTTCCCAACTGAGCATTTCTGGTAGTGGGGTCTACTCTCAGAAAGTAATTATATAAACGTAGTCTTCCTAAAGTCTGAACGAATGCTTTCCCTTCTCTACTCCTCCCCTACCAAACTGGAAAATTACATTTGAAGAAACAAGTTTGCTCAACTTACACTAAAACATGATAATAGTGGATCTCTAAGACAGATAATGAGGTACTTTATAGAATTTAATAAAGACTACACATTTTTTTCAACATACAGTCTTGGAGAGTTTTAGATTGAGTTATAACAAGGGCTGAGATCTATTTTTAAAAATCCCTCTGGCTTGTATGATTTCCCTCTGCTGTCCCTTAGAAGGTGGAAGTAGATAAAGGGAGGCATATCAGCTGAGGGGTGTGTGGTCCGAAGGTGGATGCATGGCATGGGGTAGCAAGGAGAAGCCTGAGGGAGGCAGGATGTTCCAGGGCCAACTGTCCCCGTGGGCAGCTGAGAGCACGTGTCTGTGACACGTGTTCAGTTGATTAGAAGGAGCAGAGAATCCAGAGCTCTTCTTCATTTGGTGTCTCTTCGCCAGAACTGAGACTACTCCCTGGGCTCCCTGAAGTCATGAAGACTTTTCTGCTAACTTTGGCTGCACTGCTGCTCTCATCCCAAGTCATCGCAGGTAATGTAGGCTTTTTCCGGGAAGAGATGGAGGGGTGGAGAGTGGGTCATGGTTGGGATACTCCAGAGCTTAGGAGGATGGGCTGGCAGGCAGAAACATGAAACACCATTGATCTGGGGGAAGAGGACAAAGCTCCCAATTGCTGGGTGAGACCCCACCCCACCAGTTAGTAGCACGCTACTTGGCTTCTCTGAGTTTCAATGTACTTATTTATCCACTTGAAATAATGAGGTGGAGGGATCAGCATTAAACACACTAAATGTTTGATGTGTAGGAAATGGAGCTTTCTAATTTTCTAAACCTGTGTAAGAGGGGATCTGGCGCCCAAATGCTCATCTTTGCTAGTGAGAGGTGCCAGGTCTTAGGCAGCAACTGTAACCTCCAGAATTTTCCCTCAATACCCCCAAATCTCTTCTCTTTGGTCAGCTCCAAGGGTCAAGGGCAGTGGGTCAGACGTGTGAGGAGTGGTGGGGGAGGACAAGGGAAGCAGGAAAGAAGGAAGCCAGTAGTGATCTTTTCTCACAGTGTCCCTGAAACCACTTGGATTTGCACTAATCACACCTGCCTTAAGTGAGGTTGAATCTCATGATTACTGTTGCCTGTCTGTGCCAGCCCCGATACTGGAGCCATGGAAAGGTTTTAAGCAGAGACAAGGTCGCTTCAAACTTGCCCAAACCCTCCTTTTAAATTGACTTAAGTTTCTACCCTCACCACCTTCCAGATATCTCTTTAACCTTCCACAGTGTCAGGATGTGGGGGGATTGCCTGAGAGCAGTGTGGACCCACACCCATGTCTGCTCATGGTAGACACAGTCAACAGCATCACCTGACGATGGGAGAAGAATCTCCAAATCCTGGGTTAGTTAGAACCGGCTGCATCATTTATTAGTTCTGTGAACCCCAACAAGCCACTTGGCTTCTCTGAGTTCCAGTTTAGTCACTTTGAGTTTCCCTGGTGGCTCAGTGGTAAAGAACCCACCTGCCAATGCAGGAGATGCAGGTTCGATCCCTGGGTGGGGAGAAAGAAATGGCAACTCACTCCCGTATGCTCGTCTTGGAAATCCCAGGGACAGAAGGTCCTTGCAGGCTACAGTCCATAGGGTTGCAAAGAGTTGGATACGACTGAGCATCTAAGCAGAGCACAACACAGCTATGTTATTATTTGGTTAAAGAATTCACTTATTCAGTAAATATTGTAGCGTTCATCCCAGGTGTCAAGCATTGTAGTAGGTGCTGGACATAGAGCAGTGAACCCATTAATCAATCAAAAAAACCAACTATACAAAATCCTCGTCCTCTTGGAGCTTACATTCTCTGTGTAGTGGCAATGAACAGAGTAAGCAAGGAATGGATAGCAAGCATCAGGGGAAGTGGATGTGCAATTTAATAAGCAAGGATGTAAAGGAATGCCCCACTGAAATGAATTAGAATAAAGACATGAAGGAAGTGAGGGGGTGAGCCATGCAGATATGCTGGGAAGAACATTCATTTAATAGCTGAACTACTTGTAAAAGAGATGCTTCCCTTCATCTACTATTTGGTTACCTCGTGGTTTAAAGAGTTCAGAGAGGAGAGGAAGGGCAAATGGTTTGACTCTATCTTTCCTTATCAGTTTGCAAGTTAATGAATTCATTTTCTGTACCTCTGAGGTCAGTCAATTGGTTTTTCATAAGTATTATCTTGAACTCATGGTTCTAAGTCACAAGTCCAATCTATTGCAATTATTCCAATTGAAGCACAAAATTTCCTATTTTTGACCAATGGGAATCTCTTCCATTTAGCTCTGGGTATGACAGAATGTTTTTAGGCTCATCTTACAGTTTCTTACCCAGGAACTGGGAAAAACCATGTTGCCAAGGTATTGGTTTCTTTTATTTTGGTTGGCAATGGTATTTTTAGACTACAATATGGGTACTAGGAATACTGATTTCTTTTGGTTGGTCAGTATTTCTAGCCTCTTTTTCAGTGATTAGAAGTGGAAAATTTTCTATCCATCCATCGACCTATTTAGAAATAAAATACTTGTGGGTTTATACTGGTACTTCCAATTCAAATACAAAGCACCAATTCAGAACAATCTATACCACAAAAGAATTTTTAAAAATTGAAGTATAGTTGATATACAATATTATAAAAATTTTAAGTGTGTGGCATAGTGATTCACAATTTTTAAAGGTTATATGCCTTTTAAAATTATTGTAAAATGTTGACTACATTCCCTGTGGTATACAATATAATCTTGTAGCTTTGTTTTTATATGCATAATAGTTTGTGCCTTTTAATCGCCTCCCTCCATGTTGCCCTCCCCGGGTCCCTCTTCCCACGGGTAGGTTGCTCTCTATCTGTGAGTCAGTTTCTTTTTTTATTACATTCACTAGTTGGTTTTACTTTTGGGGTTTATTATTTTGCTTAGCATAATGTCCTCCAAGTCATTCCATATTGTTGCAAATGGCAAAATTTTACTCTTTTTTAATAGCTGAGTAGTATTCCTTTATTTGTATATATCACATCTTCTTTATCCATTCATATCTGTTGAAACCAATATTTTTTTTCCCTAAGGTCACAGAGGATTATAGAATTAGAATATCCCAAAATTAATCATTTGATTTCTCCATCATCACATATACAATAGTTTCAGTATAATAAAACCAACACTACCAGTATAACATGATTACTCAAAGTAGTCAAAGTTTTTGCATAGGCTTTCACCATTATTCTCCCGGTTTTCTACTGCGCCATTTCTGTATTATCAGAACATGTATCCATTACGTACTCTGCTCTCTCTTTTTAAACTCTAATTATAATTCTATGAGTAACTATATTTAATGTTTATTACTAGTCCTGTGTCATGGCCTCTCTCATTTGGTTGTTTAGCTCTTTCTATGTTAGATTTCTTAGGAAGGGCACATGGGAGCAGTATCTCCTGAGTTTCAATGTGTTGATACTTGTTTTTGTCCTTTGTATTTAGAAGTCAGTTTTGCTGGATGTAACATTTTTTTTCCTTGAATATCTTAAAAATGTGACACCATTTTTTTTCACGGGTAAAGCATCACTGCCAGAAAGTCCAAGTACAGTTTAATTTTCTTTCCTTTATGTCATCTTATATTTTGGGGGCCTTCTAGTTTAATCTTATGAAATAATTTTTAAAATTTGTAACTCTTTCTGAGGTCTTGTAATGTTATACGTGAATTTATTTAATGCTTGCATTTTTATGCACTATTTCACTTAATCTCAGCAACAATTCTTTGTGACAGGTGCCCTACTTTCTTTCTAAAATAGAGGAAATGGATGATCTGAGAAGTGAAATGACCTACTTGAGGTCTTCTGGTTTGGCTTGTGTTGTAGACAGATTTCAAATCCAGCTGTATGAGTTCCAAGAGTCCTGATGATTATAACCCACTGACTCTAAGAGAAGGACCATTAGGGGCAGGCTGGACTTGGAATGGGGTGTTCAAAAAGAATGTGACACTACGGTGGTGGTGGTTTAGTCCCCAAGTGGTGTCCGACACTGCAACCCCACGGACTGTACTCTGCAAGGAGCCTCTTCCCATGGGATTTCCCAGGCAAGAATATTGGAGTGGGTTGCCATTTCCTTCTCCAGGGGATCTTCCTGACTCAGGGATCGAACCAGGGTCTTCTTCATTGCACCGGGATTCTTTACCGACTGAGCCAGCAGGGAAGCCCCTGAGACTATACCACCACTATAGAAGTCTAGAGGTGACTTTTCCATTTCCAATGGTTCCCCTTTTCCAGCATGGCTGTTAGTTCTCTCAAACTAGGATCTGTTTCCCCACAGGACTGATCCTGGCTTCCTTCTTTTTTTCTCTTTGTATCAGACAGCACTGAAGACTGTTGGAATCTTCATGGCAACTGCCGTGACAGCTGTCACAAGAATGAAAAAGTCTATGTTCTGTGCCTGAGTGGTAAACTGTGCTGTGTCAAGCCCAAGTACCAACCACATGGCTTACCAAAGTTAACTAAAGGTTGAAGCCCAAGGGCACAAAAATGAAGACAACGTTGCCCTGAGCCTGACTTCAGCGGATTCCTGAGTTTTATTAAAACGCTTTTGGCTGACTTCTGTGTGTGTCTCTTAGTATACCTAACCAAATTCCAGTAGAAAAAGTGGGTAAGGAAGTAAACATTGGAGAGAAACCTGGACCTACTATGTGCTAGGTAGGCACTTACTACCTCACCTATTCCTTTCAAGTAACCTAAGAGGTAGATACTGTCATCACTTTTTTGGTTGGGGAAGCTTGGGCTGTTTTGAAGTGATTCACCCAACTCCAGTTACATAGCTAACGTGAGGAGGTGTTGAGATTACACATTAGCTTGCTTGCATGCGTGCATGCGTGCTAAGTTGCTTCAGTGGTGTCGGACTCTTTGCGACATAGCTCGCCAGGTTCCTCTGCCCATGGGCTTGTCTAGGCAAGAATTGCCTATAAATGGAGTGGATTGCCATTTCCCCTCCCAGGGGATCTTCCCAACCCAGGGATCGAATTGTTGTCTCCTGTAATGGCAGACGGATTCTTTACCAATGAGCTACCTGGGAAGCCCCAGACTGAAAGTGTTCCCCTCTAAATTCAAATATTAAAGTCCCAAGCCCCAATATGATGGTATTAAGGGGCAGAGCCTTTGGAGAGGTGATTTGGTTGTAAAAGTAGATACCTTATGAATGAGGTTAGTGCCCCTTCTAAAAAAAAAATCCAAGAGAGCTCTCTTGCACCTTCTACCAAGTGAAGACACAATGAGAAGGGCATCTCTGAACCAGAAGCTGAATCTGCTGGTGCACTAATTTTGGACTTCCCAGACTCCAGATCTATGGGAAATAAATGTTTATTGTTAAACCACCCAGTCTGTGGTAGTTCGTTATAGCAGGCTGAACAGATTGAGACACATGGTGTGTATGTCTTCAGGTTTATTCCTCTGATACTGTGCCAATTTCCCTGGGAAGGATCCTCCACAGTCCTGCTCAGAAGGTATAAGTTTGTCACTATCGTCAAAATGGAGATGGGAGAGAAACTGAGTTTTCACTTTATTTATTATTTATTTTTGGTTACCCTGGGTCTTCGTTGCTGCACATGGGTTCAGGCTTCTCTTTGTGGTGGCTTCCCTTGTTGCAGAGCACAGGCTGTAGGCTCACGGGCTTCAGTGGTTGTAGCACACGGGCTCAGTATTTGCAGCCTGTGGGTTCTAGGGCATGCAAGCTTCAGTAGCTGTGGCACAGGGGCTCATTAGCTGTGGCTGGTGGGCCCTAGAGCCCAGGCTCAGTGGTTGTGGTGCATGGGCTTTAGTTGCCTGCGGCATGTGGAATCTTCCCAGACCAAGGATTGAACCCACATCCCCTGCATTAGTAGATGGATTTCTATCCACTGTGCCACCAGGAAAGTCCTGGGTCTTAACTTTAAATATGTAAAAGTTTACTTGACTCTCCCGGGTTCAATATGATACCCTTGCTTTCAACAGGCATAGTATCCCTTGTCCCTTGAACCAGACATTGTTTGCCTTCTTAGACAGTAAGGCTCTAGTTTTCTGCTGTGATAGTAGAGGGATGCTCATGGGCATCACTGAGGAACTGTACAGAGCTTGCCTACAAGGGATCAGACAGAGACAGAGAAGGGAGCCAGGGCTTACAGCAACTGGGGCTCAGATTTTGGTGGCTATGTTCTTGCTTGCAGTAGAGCCTGGGCAGGAATCCTGACCAGCAGTGCTGATCATCTGCAGAGGCAAGCTCAGTTGGCCTTTCTGTCTGATTTTGGTTCCCAGCCAATTAGCCATACCAGTCGTGGAGCCCATTCTATTACCACCCAGGCAGGAAAGCCAATTCACAGCCCTGTCCAAGCCCTGAGTATAGCTTCCAGCCCTCTGATCAGGAAGCTTGACCAGAGTCCTGGGAACCCACAGAGCTCATTCTACAGCCACACTTAGGCAGGGAGCCAAGCCATCAGCTCTGCCCAACTGTTAACTTTCTCCTCTGGGCCTTCATAGCCAGAGAGCCTGAACAGTGACCCTGGGCAGCCTTAGAATTCAACCCAAGGCTGAGTCTAGCCTACAGTTCTGCCCTGTAGTTCAGCCCAGCCTATGGCCTTATCTAAGTGTTAAACACAGCTTGTGGCCCTACCCAGGCAGAGAATCTAGCCAGTGACACCACCCAATCATGGAGCATAGCCTGGAACCCCACCCAGTCATAAAGCATTGTCTTCAGACCATCCAACAGTGGGATACATCTGTAGGCCCCTCCTGGCTAGAAAGCTGGCCAGCAACCTTGCCCAACAGTGGCCACAACCGTAGCCTACCTGATTGTGAAGCCCAGGCAGGAAGTGAAGGGGAACTAAAGAGCCTCTTGATGAAGGTGAAAGAGGAGACTGAAAAAACTGGCTTAAAACCCAGCATTCAAAAAACGAAGATCGTGGCATGCGAACCTATCACTTCATAGCAAATTGATGGGGAGAAAGTGGAAGCAGTGACAGATTTTATTTTCTTGGGCTCCAAAATCACTGTGGACAGTGACTGCAGCCATGTAAATGGATACAGCCACTATGGAAGATGGTATGCAGAGTCCTTAAAAAAATAGGAATAAAATCACCGTATGACCCAGTCATCCCATTACTAGGCATACACCCCAAGGAAACCAAAACTGAAAAAGACACACGTATCCCAGTGTTCATTACAGCACTATTTACAATAACTAGAACATGGAAGTGACCTAGATGTCCATTGACACAAGAATGGATAAAGAAGCTGTGGTAAATATATACAATGGAATATTACTCATGCACAAAAAGGAATGTATTTGAGTCAGTTCTAATGAGGTGGACTAACCTAGAGCCTATTATACAGAGTGAAGTAAGTCAGAAAGAGAAATATAAATATTGCATACGGACACATATATATGGAATCTAAAAGATGGTGCTGATGAATTTATTTTCAGGGCAGCGATGGAGAACCAGACGTAGAGAACAGACCTATGGATATGGGGGGAGGGGAGGGGGGAGAGGATGAGATGTATGGAGAGAGTAACATGGAAACTTACAATACCATTTGTAAACTAGATAGCCAATGGGAATTTGCTGTATGATTCAGGGAACTCAAACAGGGGCTCTGTGACAATCTAGAAGGGGGGATGAAAAGGGAGATGAGAGAGAGGTTCGGGAGGGAGGGGACATGGGTGTACCTATGGCTGATTCTTGTTGATGTTTGACAGAAAACCACAAAATTCTGTAAAGCAATTATCCTTCGATTTAAAAAATAAAGTGGCAAAAAAAACACGACACCTTCTTCTTGGAAGAAAAGCGAAGACAAACCTAGACAGCTTAAGGGCACAGACATCTCTTTGCCGACAAAGGTCCATATAGTCAAAGCTATGAGTTTTCCAGTAGTCATGTATGGATGTGCGAATTGGACCATAGTGAATACTGAGCGTTGAACAATTGATGATTTTGAATTGTGGTGCTGGAGAAGACTCTTGAGAGATCAAACCAGTCAATCCCAAAGGAAATCAACTCTGAATATTCACTGGAAGGACTGATCCTGAAGCTGAAGCTCCAATACTCTGGCCGCCTTTTCTTTGGAAAAGACCCTGATGCTGGGAAAGATCAGGAGAAGAGGGCAACAGAGGATGAGATGGCTGGATGGCATCACCGACTCAATGGACATGAATCTGAGCAAACTCTGTGAGAGAGTGAAGGACTGGCAGCCTGGTGTGCTGCCATCCATGGGATCGCAAAGAGTCAGAAAACAGCAACCCAACAACAACAACAACAAAACGTTCCATAAATGGTTTACACTTATACATAACAAATTAATTTCAAGTAAAAATTTTAGGTACTTTAAATTTGTTACTGAGTGTTTTAAAATTTTATCATTTTGTAATCTTCTATATGAAAATGTTCCATTTTTTTACTTTCCCTTTACATTTTCATGTCTTCTCCAATCATTTCTCTTGTGTCTTTGCTCCCATATTGTCACCCTGAGACTCTGTACCCACATTTTCTGAGACTTTATTTACACAAACTAACTTTTATTTTTGGTGTTCCTTTTCCTGTCACACTTCCTGCTCACATTTTCTTGACCATGTATCTTTATGCCTCCCCTTTGGCATCAAACGTGGTTCTGAGTTTCAACCAACCAACCAACAAATAAATAAATTTTGGCTGATTTAAAGAAAAACAATTTATTAAAAATGTGTAATCAGAGATAATGTCAAGTGTTGGTGAGAGGGTACAGCAACTCTCCTTGCAGGGTTGATAGAAATATGAATTGATAAAATCATTTTGGCAAATTGCTTAGAAATGTATTTGTGGGCTTATAAAAAAGAAAATACGCTTAAAACACTCAATTGTAGTGCATGGGCTTCTCATTGCAGTGGCTTCTCTTGTTGCAGAGCACAGGCTCCAAGTTGTGAAGGCTTCAGTAGCTGCAGCTCGAGCGCTCAGTAGTTGTAGCCCATAGGCTTAGTTGCTCTGTGGCGTGTGGGATCCTAGTTCCGAACCCATGTCCCCTGCATTGGCAGGTGGATTCTTAACCAATGGACCACCAGGGAAGTCCCCATCTATACCAAATTTGATGACAGTTTTTATCATGAATGGACGTTGAACTGTGTCAAATGATTTTTCTGCGTCTATTGAGATGATCATGTGATTATTCTTTGTTTTGTTAATGTGGTATGTCACATTGATTGATTTTTGGCTTTCAAACCATCCCTGCATCCCTGGAATAAATTCCACTTTATCGTGGTGCATGATCCTTTTTATATATTGTTGAATTCAGTTTGCCAATATTTTGTTGAGATTTTTGCATCTATATTCATCAGAGATACTTCCCTGTGCATTTTGATGATGACTTTTAAGATTTACTCTCTTAGCAACTAGCAGAAAACTTTTCAAAAACAAAAACTTGGGACTCAAGGTATCAAACAGATTTGAATGAATCTGCTCAGCTTAAAGTAAGAATTGAGAAGGAAGGGACCAGAGCCCTACCTTCTTAGCATCTCAATTCCCTGATTTTGCCTTGAGAACCCAGTCTAAGTATCTTAGATTTACACTCAAGGATCTTAAAATCTTATCACTATGCAATTCTCTGATTTATTTGGTGCCTGAATTCCTCCAAACAGCTTGCTGCTGCTGCTGCTGCTAAGTCACTTCAGTCCTGTCTGACTCTGTGCGACCCCATAGACAGCAGCCCACCAGGCTCCCCCGTCCCTGGGATTCTCCAGGAAACAACACTGGAGTGGGGTGCCATTGCCTTCTCTGCCAAACGGCTTACAAGCCACCATTCCTCTGTTCATATAACTCCCCTATCTGGAGTATCCGCTCATGCCTCTCTTCTTCTTCACCATTTCTCTGAAATCTATCTTCCTTCAAGACTTAAAGAAGTTTCATGAAGACTTCCCTAAAATCCTGCCCTTTGTTGATTGTCTCCATGTTCTATCCTACTATAATATGTTTTTTGATTTGACTCAGCACAGGTTACTTTGTATTGTTTCTAGTCATGTAGCAGTTCTGCCTGACTACAGTGAGGATATATTTGAAGGTCATTAAAGCTTTTCATCAAACATTTCTGGCTTTCATCATTCTACTTTCACGGTAGGATTCACTTCTTGGCCTTCTTGTGGTTGTATGGGGCCATGTCACTGTCATAGGCAGTGAGCTATGAACATCACTTCCAAGGTCAGGGTGTACAATGGCCTGTTCAAAGCCCTCCAGAACTCTCTTTCCCTCTGCCATGGTGATCAGCAACAACTGAGTGGCTATTCAATCAGTCAGGGTTCCAGAGTGAGAAGATATGGAGAAGTGACTCTAGCAAACCTGCAATTGATATGCAGCATGAGTGAAAATTAAACCTTTGTTCTTATAAGATTTATTTTTTGATTACTGCATCATAACCTAGTTTATCTTAATAGATTGGATAATAGAGAACAGTATTCTATACTGTTCTGTATTTCTGGTGTTCAACAGAGGACCCTATATATTGTGTATACTTAAGCGAGATTCAATTTATTTGGCAAATTATTCTTGAATGTTTTTGAAAGGATATGGAGGTCATTGAAAATTGCCTACTTTCCTTTTCCTAAAGAAGGTGTAAGCTTTTTAAGGACAGGAACCCTCTTAGACAGCTCTTCTTCCGTCACTTCCTAGCATTTTAGCCTGCAGTCTACAAGAAGCTCTAAATAGCCTGGGTAGTTTTGGACAGGGTGATGTTAAAGAAGGACATTCTAGGAGGGATAAAAACATGACCTGATATGGAGAGATCAGTAGTTGGTTCCTGGGAAAGAAGACAATGAAATGAAGTATTTAGGGAAAGAACAACTTTTAGAAAAGTTTAAGCAACAATAAAAATAAGAAACCAGGGGAGACATCCTAGGAGGAACAAGGAGAGCTAGAACAGGGATAAGCTTGGAAACACTCTCTGATAAAATGCTGGGAACCTTCCTTATCATCTTTCACTACAGCTCAGTCAGAGTTACATTGTACACACTCCAGACATAGAGGAGAGATGTGTCCTTGCGGTTGGATTCTGAGTAAGTGCTCTGGGTCTTAGATTTGAGACCCAAAATTTCAACAGTTCCAGTCTTGATTTTAAAAAGCATGGTGAACATAGTGGTCTCTGAATCACTGAAAATTCTTGTCCCTTTTCCTGAATATTGACTATGTTGACAAGGAAGGAGAACCAAGGGGGCTTCAGGGAGGAAAGAAGTCAAGTCAACTGTTCCAAGAAATCAATAAAGTTGGAAATTCATAGAAAATAACATTGGGGGCTTCCTGTATGTCAGGTACTGTTCTATGGGCTTTATTGGCATTTCCTCATTTAATCTTCACAGCAAAGCTCCTGAGGTCAGTGATGAGGTTCAGATACATTAATTGGCTTATTCAAAGTTACGTGGCTAATAAGTGGCAAAGTGAGAATTTGAACCTAGATCTGTCCGTCTCCAAAGCTCATATTATTTTCATTACCCCACACAGACATTGGTGTTAGATTGTCAAATATCATTTCAAGTAATTTGAAAAAAAAACAAACAAAACAAAACAAACCCAGTGTATCTATTGCCATTGCTAATTGCATTTAGCACCAGGAGGAGTCAGAGTAGGAATGTAATAAAAGACAGCAAATTTCCAAGCCTTATTTGAACTAGGTAGTTCATCTTTTTTCCCCACTTTCCTCCAATATCTCCCACCCCTAAAAACTATAAAGAAATGAAATGTAGAATTTTCCTTTCCTTTGATGCAGTGATAGAAACAGGGAAAAACCAGGGGCTGGTGGCTGAAATCTGAAAAAGTTGTGGAAGGGTCCCAGGAAAGATGTGATAAATCCCCTGGAAACATAAGAAAGTTCATTTTCTAGGCTAGGCACTCTCCAATGAGAGAGGCTTTAGTTTACACTGGACCACTGGGTTCGATCCCTGGGTTGGGAAGCCCCTAGAAAAGGGAATGGCTACCCACTCCAGTATTCTGGCCTGAAGAATTCCATGGACTGTATAGTCCATGGGGTCACAAAGAGTCGGACATGACTGAGCGACTTTCACTTTTACAGTAAAAGTCAATGGTCAGGCGGAGAAGAGATGCAGTTTTCTGAATCTCAGACACCACCCTATCTTGCACTAGGCCAGAGATGGCAATGGTACCCACTTCAGGCTTGGAAAGAGGTAACTGGTGTTGAGTAAAGGACCACAGCACTACAGGAGCCTATTTAAAGAGGTCAAGCATATGTAGTTGGCCTCAGGGCTGGGTTTCTGACCACACCTTCCGTATGGGGACTTTAAGCTCCTGAACATTTCACAGCCAAGTCCACTCATCAGTGTGAACCCCTTCCTGCTGAATGCCTCCTACTTTTTCACACTCTCAGATAATATTCTCAATGGACCATTAATAGATATATAGACTCCTCTTTTTTTTTTTTTTTTGGCTGTCATATAGCCTGTGAGATTTTAATTACTAAACCAGGGATTGAACTCAGGTTCTCGACAGTGAATTGGTAGAGTCCTAACCACTGGACCACCAGGGAATTCTCTGGATTCCTCCTTTCTAAATCTGTAATTTCGTCTGGAAAGCATATATTCACACAAAGATTACCTCTAATCTTCATTCATTTCTCTCTCTCTTTTTTGCTCTGCTTCCACAGTTTTCTTTGTTCCTTTTCTTACTGACAGGCATTCACCCCACTCATCAGGTGCCTATGACTTCATGCTTGACAATAGAGAAAATCTCACATTTGTAGATATCAGTAAGAGAGGTGGTTCTATTGTTTTCTGTCCTTTTACAATAGTTTATGTCTATTAGCTAGTGAATCAGATTCTTTTTAGCCAGTCAGATTATTTTTCTTGGAGAGCTTTGAATGAAAGTCATGGCAAAATAATTGGCTATCAGTAGAAATGAGGAAGTGGAGATGTCTAAGCTGAAGAATGCTGGATACCCCAGAGATGGAGATGAATATAGCTCAGGTGTGGGGGGATCCCTTTTCAGCTTGTGAAGTTACCAGGGCATTTTGTTTTATAGTACCTTGTGCCAGATGGGAAAGGATTTGTTATGAGAGTCTCCTCTAATGATGAAAACCTGTTAGATAATGTACATAATGGGTTCAGGTCATCTCTTCATTAGGTTACCTTATTCTGCTAATCAACAATCAGAAGAATAAACATGCAGGGCTATGATGGATTTCTTCACTGAAGGAGAAGTAGATCTCAAAAGAAGAGTACAATACTAAGAGAAACTCTGTATCCCTAAGGGTTCTTTGGATGTACAAAGGAAGCCCTTTAAATTTCTGTAAGAGTGGAGCCCCTGTGAGTTTCCCCACTTCTCAGTCTCCAGTCCTTCAAGACTCTTAGCCAAGTGTCCTACTCTTCTAACTGGAAACATTTCCTTTCTCAAAAATGGAGAAAGTTGTGCCCTCTGGTCTTGAAACTCAAATGGCACCTCAGGTTTCTTTTCTACAGTCCTTTCTAGAAGGAGAGGAAATGAGTTCCAGGGCTAATTTTCTCACTACTAATCCTTAGAAGTAAGCCACTTGTCAATAGAGCACCATTTCCTTTTTCATTCCTCTGCTGCCAAGGGTTGGCTCAGTTATTATGACGAATTTGTCATCATTGGCCTTATACAAAGCCTTTTCCTATTTATTTTACTGATTTATTGATTTTTACCCTCATAATCATGTGAAATCACAAACTTGAATCAAGATTGCTAGGAGAAAACAACCTCAGATGTGCAGATGATACCACTCTAATGGCAGAAAGTGAACAGGAACTAAAGAGCCTCTTGATGAGGGTGAAAAAAGAGAGTGAAAAAGCTGGCTTAAAACTCAACATTAAAAAACCTAAGATCATGGTATCCTTCCCATTATTTCATGGCAAATAGAAGGGGAAAAAGTGGAAGCCGCAGAGACAGATTTTATTTTCCTGGGCTACAAAATCACTGCGGACAGTGATTGCAGCCACAAAATTAAAACACACTTGCTCCTTGGAAAGCAAGCTATGACAAACCTAAACAGTGTACTAAAAAGCAGAGCATCACTTTGCCGACAAATGTCCATATAGTCAAAGCTATGGTTTTTCCAGTAGTACATGTAAGCATCTTGTAGTGTATACAGAAGTTAAAATACATGTAAAACGTATATAATGCAATTAAAAAGTTACCTCAACAAAAGATTTGGGGAACAAGACACAGAAAGACAAGTGCTGCATGATATAACTTCTTTGTAGAATCTAAAAATTTTTTTTTAAAAAGTCCAACTCACCCTGGAGAAGGAAATGGCAACCCACTCCAGTACTCTTGCCTGGAACATTCCATGGACTGAGAAGCCTGGTAGGCTACAGTCCATGGGATCGCAAAGAGTTGGATACGACTGAGCAACTTCGATTCACTTAGGGTATACAAGGTTTTCACAAAAAACTGGTCGGGTTCCTTGGCTAAGAGGAGACTCTGCCTTGGGCCCGCTGGTGTAATAAACTGCACTCCACTAAAAAAAAAAAATAATAATAAATAAATAAATAAAAAGTCCAACTCATAGAAACAGAGACTAGAATGGTGATTGCCAAACTCTGGGGGTGGAAGTGGTGAGACAAATATATATGTATGGCTGGAAGAGCAGAAGAAGGTGGCGTGTCCAACAGCCATTCTACTACTGTGGTTGATTACATATCTGTCTGTCTAATCTTAAATGACTGTTCCCTTTCTGGTTCACTGATCATGGCTCTACCATGCTCATTGGGGCAATAAATACCAGTCTGGACTGCTCAGCATGGAGTCCTCTGACTGTCTTGCCAGCCTAGAAGCCTCCTATCTCTATCCATAATTCATGAAGTTCCTTCTAATTTTGACCATTACCCTGCTCCTGGCCCAGGTCACCCCAGGTAACCAGGATCTTTCCCAAGAGAAAGTGGGTCAGGGAACCTGATGCATATTTAGGGAATTCTGGGGGCTCTAATAGCTTGGGCTGGGAGAATGGCCTTGGGCAGGGAGAATGGCCTTTGGATATCTCGCTAACCATATCTAGGATATCTCTCAAACTCAAAAGGGGAAGTTTGAGTTCCCTGGTGCTGATTTTTCAGTGGCATTAGTTGACCACTCTGACCTTCTCTCTACGGTTGGCTCTGGAGAAGTTGAACAAGGTGATGGCGAAGACAGGGTGGGTACTTGGAGGGGAGAGACTTGGACACAGAGTATGGAGGAAATGGGAGTTTTCCCAAAAACATTCCTTGGGATGATTTGAATTTTGATGTATTCTTGCCTCTATGAAAACGGTTCCTTGATTTCTGATTGTTTGAGGATTCTGATTCTACTCTCTCAGGCAACCTCAATTTACCTGGGCTACTTGAGGTTGTACCAGAGAGCTGTTTCTAATTATCTTGACCTGTCAAGACCAGTGAAAAGCTCTGGAATGTGGAAAAGAGTTCCATAGATGGCGAGCTGTAGTCCATGGGGTCGCAAAGGGTCAGACACAACCGACAGAATGAACAACAAAGAAAACTTGCAGATGTTCTGATGGATGTATTTCAGATTCCTGTCCCTTTTCGTTGATATGGTCAGAGAGGGTACCCAAAAGTAAAGGGAAAAGATGGTTAATTGACACCTGGGTACCTGTGTACCTTATAAAGGGGAGGGGGGGGGAATGAAACCCTACCTGGGTACCTTATAATATGGGAGAGATGAAACCCTGGAGAGAGGGGCCCTCTTGCCTCCCCAAAGGGAGCTGGTTGGGGTGGGGAAGCAGCCAAGTAGGTCCCAGGTCACTGAGTGGGGAGAACTTTGGGATTGTGACTGGGGACACAAGTGAGAAAAAGGGAAAGACAGTGACTGTAACCTCCCTTAAACCTGGAGGATGCCTTAGGGGGGCTTTTTCTTCACATGTCCCCTGATTTCCCTGTAACTGTCTTTTCTGTTGGTCTTTGGCCTCCCCCTTCCCCAACCTGCTGCTTATTTCTAGACTGATCCACCCCTCTCCTTTTCCTTTTAATTTCAGCCATGAAGTGTTGGAATAAGTTGGGAAGATGCAGAGAAACGTGTGAACAGAATGAAGTGTTCTATATAATGTGCAAGAATGAGGCTATGTGCTGTGTATCTCCCAAGCACCTGCCTGCCAGAAACTGAATCTTCAAACATAGCTGGAAGATAGAGATAAATTTTTGTGGTCTGACACACCTTATCCAAACTTGAGTCTAACATCGCTGGACCCTATGGTTCTGGTAAATCATTCTTGCCTGTACTTTTGTGTCTGATGGTTCTATTCAGTTATATTATATTTAGAAATAATAAATATATTATATTGTATATAATTTATATATATTATATTTAGAAATAAATAAGGAATGGAGTAAGGTGCGTATGGGTATTGTGGAGAACAGGATGGACCTGTTGGTAATAATTTCAGTCTTCTGCACGTCTCTCGGCCTGCTGGCCCATGGCTGGTCCCACATGATGTAAATAAGGAATGTTCATTCTATTCTCTGATTCTTGTTTTCTAGACCAGCACTGCCAACAGAACTTTCTGCATCAAAAGAATGGTTTCTTATTTGTGTTGTCCAATGTGGTAACTACTAGCCACATATGGCTATTAAGCAGTTGAAATGTGGCTAGTGTGACTGAGGAACTGAATTTTTAATTTAATCTATACTTCAATGTATATAGCCAACTATGGCTATGGTTATTGTATTGGACAGTGTAGCTTTAGAGTCTAGAGATATAAAGTGGAGACAGGCTGTGGGCTCAGCCTCAGGTATTTTAGGTGAAGTAAAGGAGGCCAGCTAGGATCTGCGAAGAACATAAGAACCCATTCTTAGCCTGCCGGTTCTCTTTCTGTATTTTCATGCCAAGGGCTGCAACTCTCCCTTGATAATACTTGCAGTTCTGTCCGGTTTGGGACTCCAGGATTGTGTCATTCACACTGGAGAGAGTTGATATCGGGCCCAATGTGGATTCCTGCTCCATCTCTTTCCTTCCCTTTCTCCCTGGTTGGCACTGCTTGCTACTGAACTTCTAGCCAGTCCTTTTCCAGGACTGAGTTGGAACTGAGACAACAAGGATTTTCCTGTCTTCAGCTCCATGATTTGGGTCATGGTCCAAGTAGCCCTAACCCATTGCTACTTATCTGGCTAATCAGAAAGAACTGATTTTTTATCCTGAGTCAGAAAGTTCTATTCAGGGCTACCTGTCTACTATTTAGTCCCTTTATATGAGAACACTGAATCTGGCCTCAGCCTTATGGCTTGATTCAGTCATCTCCAGCCTGCCTATTTGATGATTCTCTTTAACCCTAGAGTTTAAGTATTACTGCTGCTGTCAAAGGATGAGCATTCGATTCAGGATCAGAAGGTCTGGCTTCAAATCCTTATCAGATGCTTCTGGGCAAACCATTCGATCCTCTCTAATTTATTTTCTCATCTATAAAACAAGCATTTATCTTACCCAAAGCATGGGGTTATTAGGAGGATTAAATAAAATAACAGGAAAGTGCCCAGTACAGAGTCTAACACACATTTGATTCCAATCTAGATTGATCTAACTCCTTAATTTTCTCCTGTTAGACTCTGCATAGAAATACCCTGCCTGTCAAAAATTAACATCCACCTTCTCCAGTTTGTCCCAACTCCTACTTGCCAGAATGAATCAGTCTTAAAATTGAAATGAAGCCTTAACCTCACTACGTTTTCACTGACCATCTGAATCTCCTGATTTCACTTCCCTCTGTGCTCAGGTTGGAGATAATGATCTAGTCCTGTAGCAGTTCTTTTGCAGACAGTCTCAATACCCATGTTCCACGCTGCTTGAAATAGGTCCAGTCTAGCAGAATGCAACCACTTGTTTGGCTTCTCCATATGTATGTTTTATCAGCTGGTTATTTTTGAAGAAAATTATCTACCTGGCTTCAGTGATTTCATAGGAAATTCAGGGCCTCAAACCTCAAATAGCATTCAACTCTCCTACACCTAATTTATTCTTTTCTTCTAGGAAGCTTGGCTTCTCACTCTCTGAAATCACTATTCCATGATTGTTTTCTCTCTCCTCAATTTTCTACTACTTCCTCAACAACTCTTTCATCTTTTCTTGACTGCTGCTGCTGCTGCTAAGTCACTTCAGTTGTGTCAGACTCTGAGTGACCCCATGGACAGCAGCTCACCAGGCTCCTCTATCCCTGGGATTCTCCAGGCAAGAATACTGGAGTGGGTTGCCATTTCCTTCTCCAATGCATGCATGCATGCTAAAGTCGCTTCAGTCATGTCCGACTCTGTGCAACGCTATGGACCGCAGCCCACCAGGCTCCTCTGTCCACGGGAGTCTCTAGGCAAGAATACTGGAGTGGGTTGCCATTTCCTTCTCCACTTTTCTTGAATAGATCTACCTATTCTTTCATTCAATTTTATAACTCCTGTCTTCCTTTTGGATAGAACAATTTTGCCTACTCCTGAGAAACCAACCCCTCCACTTGTCCATATTCCTCCCTTCCCTACTCAAGGATTTCATTTTCAATTCTTCTCTTCACCTCCCTCTTCTCTTCTGGACCATTTATATCACTATACAAAGATGTTCTCATACCTCCCATCTTAAAACAAAACATCCCTTGGTCCCATTCAGGACTATGCCCCATTTCTTTGCAATTCTTCAAAGAAAAATTTCTCAAAATGCCGTCTACCTTCACTTTCCTACTTCCTCATTTCCCATTCACTTTTCAAATGAATTCAGTTTGGCTTTAACCTTGCCATTGAAGCTTTCCTTGTAGAGGTCCTAACTATCACTGATGTTGTCAGACTCAACAGAGGCATCCCTATCTTCCTTTCATTGACTTCTAGGCAATATTTGACATCGGGGCCACTACCTGCCCATTGAAACGCTTTCTTCTCTTGATGTCTAAGTTACCGGATGCTTAGGTTGCCTTTAACTGGCCAAGCAACTTCCTTTCGGTCTTCTATGTAATCTCCTCCTTCACTCCTGCCTAATCACAGGGCTTCTTTCTGTCCCCACCCCCACCCCCCCGAACACTGGGTGTTTTGAACACCTTCCGTGTGCTGATCACTTCCAAATTCATATCTCTGACCCCGTTCTTTCTCAAACCTCTAGTTGATATATCTGCCTTCTTAAGTGACGTCTTCATTTGGATGCCTAATGTATCCTTTTGGTGAGGACCTCGCTTCACCAAGCCTTGTTATTACCCTATTATCTCCCTTTTCAGTAAATACTAACAATATGTACCCAGGTGCTCCAAACTAGAAGGCATCCTTGGTTCCTTACTTTGCTTCACTGCATTCAATTTATCAGCAAATCCTATGGCTCTACCCTAAAAATGTGTCTCAAGACCATCCATGTCTTTCCATCTAGTTCAAGCTATTATTAGCTTCTTTGCCTAGTTTTTCTTTTTTTGAAAAAAAAAAAAACTCTTTATTTTATATTGGAGTATAGTTGATTAACAATGTTGTGACAGTTTCAGGGGAACTGCAAAGTGATTCAGAAATATGTATTGTATTCTTTTCCCATTTAGGTTGTTACATGATATTGAGCAGAATTCCCTGTGCTGTACAGTAGGTTCATGTTGTTATCCATTTAAAATATAGCAGTGCATTCATGTCAATTCCAAACTCTCTAACCATCCCTCCCTCCACCCCTCACCTCTGGTAACCATAAGTCTGTGAGTGTGTTTCTGTTTTGTAAATAAGTTCATTTGTATTATTTCTTTTTAGATTCTGCATATAAGGATATCATACGATATTTCTGTTCCTCTGATTTCCTTCACTCAATATGACAACCTCTGGGCCCATCCATGTTGCTGCTAATGACATTCATTCTTTTAAACGGCTGAGTAATATTCCATCATATATAAGTACCACATCTTCTTTATCCATTCCTCTGAGAATGGACATTTAGGTTGCTTCCATGTCTTGGCTATTGTAAACAGTGCTACAACGAAGCCACTATTAATCTGAATTTCTACAATAGTATCCTAACTGATTTCTTGTTTAATCCCCTAATTAATTTTCTACACAACCAAAAGATAAATTATATCCTGTAACTGTTCTGTTTGGGCTTCCCTGGTGGCTCAGTGGTAAAGAATCCACTTGCCAATGCAGGAGACACTAGTTCTATCCCTGGGTTGGGAACATCCCCTGCAGGAGGAAATGACAATCCACTCCAGTACTCTTACCTGGAAAATCCAATGGACAGAGGAGCCTGGTGGGCTACAGTCCATGGGATCACAAAATAGTCAGACATGACTTAGTGACTAAACAACAACTCTGTTCTGTTTTACCACAAACTATGGCTTCCTGTTTCCCGAAGAGTAAAATCTAAGCTCCTTGCTATAACTGGTGAGGCCCTGCCCAATCTGACTTTGCTTACCTCTCTGGCATCTTCCTTCCTCCTTACAATCAGGTCATTCTGGCCTCCTTTCTGTTCCCTCATGTCAACAATCTTTTTTCTGCCCTAGGGCCTTGCTGCGTGCCATTCCTTCTGCCTAAGAAAGCTCTGCCTCTGATATGTGTGTAGTTGTGTTTTGGTCTCATCTTCCAGGCCTTACGTCTTTTCTTCTGGACAAACCCTATTTTCATATGAATAAACTGAAAAAAAAATTTTTTTTAAGTATAAATTTATTTATTTTAATTGGAAGTTAATTACTTTACAATATTGTATTTGTTTTGCCATACATCAACATGAATCTGCCACAGGTATACACGTGTTCCCCATCCTGAACCCCCCTCCCTCCTCTCTCCCCATACCATCCCTCTGGGATTTAATAATCGGATTTCTTTTTAAAAAATTTAAAGACTCAGCAACAGTTTCTCATTCTTGAAAAGTGTCGATCTTCAGGAATCCTTCTCAGTTTGCCACAATCCTCACCTAAAGTTTCCCTGATGCAGAAGCTAAATATCAAGAGTGGTACTAAAAAACCCCAAATGATGACTCTGATATACCATGGTAGTACATCTGGCCTTCTTCCTTCATTTGTGTTACTTGCCTGTCCCCAAAGGCAACTGAACTTGGGGCTTTGAATTTGCAATAGATGTGTTTCTATGAAGTACTGGGGGAAATATAGTTTATAAATCAAACTACATCTGAATTGTATATAGTTTGCTATTCAGTGAAATCAACTGTAACCATAAACAACCTCTTTTGTATATCAAATGAGCACACTTGATTATATTTCTATTGCCTTTACAAGAGCTACATCTTAGCGTGACATATAATTTTGAGAGCTTAATTTGACCTACTAAAATTTTATAAAAATGTCTTCCTTTTATTATTATGACATTTACTTTTGCACTTGGGATGCTTGAAATCAGAGTGACTGTTCTTTCTTTGCAAGTAATCTGTCTAACTTTCTTTTCCTGCATGGATAAGATCATATTTCTTATACAGTTTTTATTATTATTATTTTTTTAAAAATATAAATTTATTTATTTTAATTAGAGGTTAATTACTTTACAATATTGTATTGGTTTTGCCATACATCAACATGTTTTTTAAAATTTAGTTTTTAAATTTTATATTGAAAGGTAGTTGATTTACAATATTGTGTTAGCTTCAAATAAAACTATTACTAAGACAAGTTAAAGATGGAGTAAATTAATTTTTGCCAGGGACATGGCAAGCTCATTATAGCTGTAGACCTAGACTTTTTCTTCTACCCTAGCAAGTTTTCCTTTTTGCATATAGCTTTAAAAAGAAGCTTTTACCACTACATAAATTTCATGTAAAGTTTATCCACGCTAAGTGGTATGGTTCAATGATTTTTGGTTTCAGAACGTTTCCATCATCTCCCAAATTTCCTTTGTAGTCATTTGCCATTAATCCCTGCTCCCACCCTCTGCTGCTGCTGCCAAGTCGCTTCAGTCGTGTCTAACTCTGTGTGACCCCAAAGATGGCAGCTCAACAGGCTCCACTGTCCCTGGGATTCTCCAGGCACTAACACTGGAGTGGGTTGCCATTTCCTTCTCCAATGCATGAAAGTGAAAAGTGAAAGTGAAGTCGCTCAGTCGTGTCTGACTCCTAGTGACCCCATGGACTGCAGCCTACCAGGCTCCTCCGTCCATGGAATTTTCCAGGCAAGAGTACTGGAGTGGGGTGCCATTGCCTTCTCCCCCTCTAGCCCTAGCTAAACTTGAGCCAGGAATATACTTGCCCCAGTCGTGACCTCAGCCTTAGCCAGGTATTGGCCCTCCTTAATCACTCATTACTGACATCATCACTCCCACCTGACCTGGGTGTTCAGGTCTTAAGTTTAAATATCATCCTTGATTATCATAGCTAACAAAGTTCTTCATGTCACTGCCATGTCTTTCTTAGCACTTCTCAAAAATCAGTGATTATTTTGTGCATTTACCCGTTTCTTGTCTATCAGGAGAATTTGGATTTCTTGTCAGTTTCACTCTTCGCTCCATCCGGAATGTAATAAATATTTGCCAACTCTATGAATATTTAAAGCTCAAGAAGGTCACCTTTTCACTTGAACAGGTATCCCCTCCCAAGTTCTCATGCTTTACCATCGTCTGAGATGTAAGCCTTTTGATGCTGCCCTCTTCACTTCTCACGTCAAGTCGGCACTCACAGCTTCTTGATTCTTCCTCCACAATATCTTTGTACAAATTCCACTCTCCCTCACTATTGTCAGGGCTGCCCTTTCACGTCAGTCTCTCATTAGCATCCTTTCTCCTCTTTTCTCCAGACCTTCTCTCCTGAGTTTTGCTGCTGATCTCTTACCTCCCTGCCAGGTCATACTGTGGCGTCCAACCTCACAGGGGTTCCTTGTTGAATAATAGAGCAATGTTTTCTCAACATATTTGATGATAAAACACCTTAAATTTATTATCGGATATAATGATTAGAGTTCATCAGAGACCAACTTAAGCAGAAAGAAAGGAAGGATAGCAGGAAGGAAAACATGGAACTCACAGAACTAACTGGAAGTGTAGACAATTGTACTTGGAAGGACAAAGGGGGTATGGGGAACAGAAAAAATGTACCAGGGTCCCGCCACCAGCATTGGTGTCCTGGGACTGGACACCAACATCAAATCTGCCTGAACTTCTCCCACAGTGGCTCTGCCTGCTGTGCATACATGAGTATTTTCTCCACTTTCTCTGTGGTTTGGATTTAGTTCTTTATGATTCAGATTTTTTTCATTGGAGCATCCAGTTGGCTGAGCCTGGGTTGTGTGTCTGCCTGCTAACTCCCAAGGTGGCACAAAATATTGACCCTTAGTACTTTCTGTAGCACTCAATCTTTCTCAAGATTGAGAAAGGGTAGGATGGGGCTGTCTGCTGTTACCCTGTTTGTTTAATCTATATGCTAAACACATCATGAGAAATGCCAGCCTGGATGAGTCACAAGCTGGAGTGAAGTTAGGCAGGAGAAACATCAACAACCTCAGATACGCGGATGACACCACTCTAATGGCAGAAAGCGAGGAAGAACTAAAGAGCCTTTTGATGAGGGTGAAGGAGGAGCATGAAGAGCTGGCTTAAAACTAAATATTAAAAAAACTAATATCATGGCATCTGGCCCCATTACTTCATGGCAAATAGAAGGGGAAAAGGTGGAAGTAGTAACAGATTTCCTCTTCTTGGGCTCTAAAATCACTGTGGATGGTGACTGCAGCCATGAAATCAGAAGACATTTGCTTCTTGGCAGGAAAGCTATGACAAATCTAGACAGTGTGTTGAAAAGCAGAGATGTTACTCTGCCGACAAATGTCCATATAGTCAAGGCTATGGTCTTTCCAGTGGTCACATATGGTTGGAGAGCTGGACTGTAAAGAAAACAGAATGCTGGAGAATTGATGTGTTCGAACTATGGTGCTGGAGAAGACTCCTGAGAGTCCCTTGGACAGCAAGGAGATCAAATTAGTCAATCTTTAGGAAATAAACCCTTGATACTCATTGGAAGGACTGATGCTGAGGCTGAATTTTGGTCATCTGATGCGAACAGCAAACTCATTGGAAAAGTCCCTGATGCTGGGAAAGATTGACGGCAGAAGGAGAAGAGGGTATCAGAGGATGAGATGGCTGGATGGCATCACCAATGCAATGGACATGAACTTGGGCAAACTTTGGGAGATGGCGAGGGACAGAGAGGCTTGGTGTGCTGTAGTCCATGGGGCCACAAAGAGTCGGACACAACTGGGCAACTGAACAACAATAACAACTTTCTGTAGTAGAAGATCAGCCCTCCTTTCTGTCAAGATCCAGAGAATGGAGAATTATTCCCAGATGAAAAGGGATTCAGATGCTGAGTGTCCAAAGATGCGGCACCAAGTGGTCACTGCTAGGGACTATTATCCTCAACCCTTTCCTCTTACCTGGAGTGTTTTCTCTTCCACTTTGATCTTTCTGATTGCCAAGGCCAGGACAAGGGAGAGAAGAGGAAGGTGCCCAGAGTGCAACCTAGAAGGAGGCACTCACCATCAAGGTCGTGCAAGTGTCTCCTTATATGTTGCGCACTAGGCACCTCCTTCCCCTCACCCTAATCCCGACTTTGTCGATGGCATCCCACATTTCCCTTTTTCAGCACCCACCACACCTATACTTATGTTTGTTCAATGTTTGTCTTTATGATAGACTGTAATCTCCAGGATTGGAGAAGGAAATGGCAACCCACTCCAGTGTTCTTGCTTGGAGAACCCCAGGGACAGGGGAGTCTGGTGGGCTGCCATCTCTGGGGTTGCACAGAGTTGGACACGACTGAAGCGACTTAGCAGCAGCAGTAATCTCCAGGAAGACAGAGACCACAGCTGATTGATTTTCTGTCCCAGAAGAGAATTGGCATAAACTGGGGACTCAACCAATATTATTTTAGCAATTGTCTGACTTAATTACTTATACGTTTGGCTTAAAATAGACATTAGAAATGGCCTTGCAAGAAAATTCCTTCTTTTAGGCATAGCTTCATATTAGAATAGTGTAAGTGTCTGATATGAATAAACATGAAAGTGAAAGTGAAGTTGCTGAGTCATGTCTGACTCTTTGCGACCCCATGGACTGTAGCCTACCAGGCTCCTCAGTCCACGGAATTTTCCAGGCAAGAGTACTGGAGTGGGTTGCCATTTCCTTCTCCAGGGGATCTTCCCAACCCAGGGATGGAACCTGGGTCTCCCACACTGCAGGCAGATGCTTTACCGTCTGAGCCACCAGGGAAGCCCTGAATAAGCATGGAATGATACGAAAAATACATGTTGAGATAATAAGGCAAGATGCTTAACAGGAATGGGTGACACTGTCCGTTGCTGTCATACATTGGTCAATCCTTCTATTATTGCTGAGCAGATTGAAAGGTATGCTTTTGTGAGTCAAGTGACATCTTCTCTGAATATCGAGAGTTCTTGAGGACAGCATGCCTTTCCCTAAAAGAAACATTATTGCACATTAATGAGATTAGCGATATAAATGTATTAGAATTTTTAAACAAACATTGTGGCAGAGTGATAAATTAAGATTTTGATGTAGCAATTACCTGATAATTTATTTATCCATTTTCTTGAAGCGTCAGCAAAAAGAGTACAAATATAATTTTTTATTCTGCCCAGTTATTGGAAGGAAAGCCAGGATACTTTGTGTTCCTCCTTTTTCACTGGAGAATTGAGTGTGTGTGTGTGTGTGTGTGTGTGTGTGTGTGTGAGTTTGTGTTCTGAAGCCAACCTTGTCTCTCCCTCTGCCCTCATCTTTGTTAGGGAGGCCTAGGTGCAAGAGAACAGTTAGATTGGATTGTCTCAGAAGTGGGATGAAGACTTTGTCTTAGGGTCAAGAGAGGAAGAGAAGCCCATCATTTGGGGGTGTTGAATCTCCTTGACTGGGAGAAGAGATGGGGTTTGGTTTCATGGGTGTTTGATAAAGTACTCCAAGGTGACAGGTACTCAGATGGGGTTGCCAGCATGGCAGGCAGAGGCTGCGGACCCAGCCACTAGGTTCATGGTCCTGAGAGAAGCAGCAAAGGCCCCCAGGTTGGACTTGAGGTCAGTGGAGAAAGCCATGTTGGTGAGCAGTTCTCCAGCTGCCCAGTGAATAACTGGCAGACTTCATCAGCAGTATCCTGAGCATGAGGAAAAGAGAAATGAACATCATCATCATGAAATAGGGATCAGGTCCTTCCTCATTTCCCAGAACCACGAGGAACAAGTGGAGAAGATCAGGAAACCCCAGTAACAACTGGCTCTGGACATCTCACTTACTTTGCAAGTGGTATCTTGGAGTGAAATTAAAAAAAAAAAAGAAATGCAGCATTTCCCAAGTCTTGAATGTAGTGGGGCATTCATAACTTGTATGTGACTATTAATATTTTAAAGAATTTTAGAATTTTTTTTTACTAGTATCTATTTCTTTGACAGAACATTGCTTGAAACGAGACACAGCTGGGGCTATCTTGCTGTAGGGGTTTCTCTAGCATCCACACCCTCTTTAGTAGCCCGCCTCCTAAACACACACTTTCATATGGCCTTGGCATTGGTATCACCTTTCTCTGAGCTACAGATGTTCACCTGGATACTTTACCTTCCTTGCTGGGGAAATGAGGAAATGATATAAATGTATGAGAGTGAGAAATGTCTGTAAAAGGTGGTGATTCTATGACTCTCATTTCTTTTACCTTTTTGTTATGTTATTAACAAGGTTGGTGGGAGGAATAAATGAGATCAGGTAAAAATACTTGCCCTGGGAACTTGATAATTGGTACTTCCCTCCTCCTCTCTACTGTGGGATTCAGGCTGTAGGAAGTGGGCAGTCCCTTCAAAAACTTCAAAATGCAACTTGTAAAGATTTCAAGGGTGGGTGGTGCCAGTCTCAGAGCACTGGCCAGGCCGGAATGTACCCATGTGGGAGGCATTACAAAGGCCAAGGCTACAGTTTGTTCTGGTCTTGGCGGGTCCCAGTAATACCATACAATAATCGGGGTCTAAGTTGACTCTGACCAAAGCTGGCCTCTTTCCCTGTCTCCTGCCACCTTCTCCCGCAGCGGCTTGAGCTTGGCCACCTCGACAGCCCCTGCTCCCTGTTCCCCCTCAGCCCCTTAGCCATGGCCCAGATTTCCCAGTTCAGCAGAAAAATCACGATGCAACTGTCACAGATGGAGCTCTAGGCCATGGCATTTGAAGATCTGAAAAGAAACACAGACGCAAATATATTCTCAGAAGTACACAAACACTTGCCCACATACCAGTTACACATCTACACACAAACTGCAGGCAACTACAAACATTCTTGCACATCCAAATACTCATGTATACAAAATACAAACAACACATGCACAAAATAAACATAAAAGATATATTTGAGCATACACAGCTATTTTTAGATTTTATATGTGTACACATTGAAGTTGAAATTGTTAGTCACTCAATCTTGTCTGACTCTTCGTGACCCCATGGTCTGTAGCCCACCAGGCCCCTTTTCCACGGAATTCTTCAGGCAAGAATACTAGAGTGGGTTGCAACTTCTTTCTCTAGGGGATCTTACTGACCCAGGGATTGAACTTGCGTCTCCTGCACTGCAAGCAGATTCTTTACCACCTGAGCCACTTACAATATAAAAAAAATGTAATACATAAATGCAGACACCCAAATGTGAATATGCCATAGCAATTAAACCAACTCTTTCAATTTCTCCTTATCTCAGTCAAGGCCATTTCTCTGAATCATTGCAGAACTTCTTGGACAATCTGTGTATACAAGGATTCATAGGTGGCTTATGAAATATTGCAAAGAGGAAGGGCCTGGAATCTGGGTTGGAATCCTCTGATTTATTTCAGTAATCACAGCAAATACTGCAGTCACTAAATGTCAGGTGGTGTTCTAAGTGCTTTATAGTATTCACTCATTTGATCTTCATTAACAACCTTAAGAAAAAAATGCTATTACTACCCCACTGTATAGCTGAGGAAACAGGTACAGAGTTAATGAAAATTTCCAAGATGATGCAACCAGGAATCTAACTTCAGAATACAAGTTTGTCAACATTTTGCAATGTTGTCTCATTCAATGCTGAGTTCTGCAGCATTGAAATAAACCATCTTTTTCACTGACTGATATCATTGAGGATACAGAGTAAGGTGCTCAGCTCCTAACCCTGAGCCAAACCCAACCCCTGGCATCTCCGTCACATAGCTGGATACTGCCCCCACGTTCCCTCATCCTGAGCAGCTCCACTGCCCACTGAGCAAATCCTGCCAACACCTACAGCCAGTGACCTTAAGCACAGAGTCCATGGTGCTGCCCAAGTAGCTTTCAAAATCAAGCAACAGTCAACTCTGGAAAAAGAATGTACTTCTGAAGAATGACACAAAACATGTTCTTAGGCTGAAGCGACAACAGGTTTTCAGATTTTTTGACTTTATCTTTGGCCTGTGCCTTGCCGGGATTCCTAAGGATGTACAGTTTTCCTATTGGGCTGTCCAGCCCTGGCCCTGCTCACAGGTTTTCCCTCTCAGACTCCGTCACACATGGTGGCTTCTCAAGACTATTCATTTCTATTCATTTTCTGCAAGTCCCATCTCTCCACCCCACCGAGGAATTTAGCTCCACTGTTACTGAGACTGTAGAAGCTGAACCCACTCAAGGTTCCCATTCCTTTCTCTCTCACCTCAAAACAAAGAAATTGGGACTTCCCTGGCTATCTAGTGGTTAAGAATCTGCCTGCCAATGCAGGGGACACAGATTCGATCCCAGGTCTTAGAAAATCCCACGTGCCATGGAGCAACAAAGCCCATGCTCTGCAGCAAGAGAAGACACTGCAGTGAGAAGCCCACGCACTGCAATGAAGAGTACCCCCCGCTTGTGGCAAACAGAGAAAGCCTGTGTGCAGTGAGGCTGACCCAGTGCAGCCAAAAATAAATAAATAAATATTAAAAAGAAAAACAAAGAAATTGTAAGTAAAGTGTGTTATTACCAGTCATGCGCTGCACTAAACACTGGGTAGACATTTTTAACCACTTAAAGGACACAGCAAACCATCAGGTACATATGATTATCATCCCCAAATTGGTTAAACAATTTGCCCATGCTCACTGCATCAGTTAGGGTTTTTAGCAAATGAAACTTTGACTATTTGGCAGCTCAGAGGATGCATGGAGTCAAGCTGAGAAAATGGTGGGGTAGATGGAGCCAAGGGGAAGAATCAGCCTTCAGACCCAGTAGTGAGGATAGAGCTGCTGTTGAACACCATTGTTTGGGACCCTGAACTCCACTCCTCGTTACTATGCTTCCCTACTGACCAGGGCACTGGCTTTCATTGTGGGTGGGTTCTTTTGCTAAGATAAGCCCTCCACTGTTACCGCTTTCTGGAATCCCAAGCACTCGATTCAAAGAACAGAAAGGGAATCTAATTGGCTGAGCCTAGGCCACGTGCTCACACCTCAGCTGCAAGAGAGGCAGGAAAACAAGTATTTGAACAATGGGAGGTGACACTGTCCCTCCACAAGACCGCTATGGTGACAGGATTCCCTCCAAATGGGAAGATGAGACAAGATGAGACTGTCATGAACGGTAGACAAGACAAAAAACCCCAAACAGACAAATCTTTACAGTAGTCACATAGAGAGCAGCTCACAGAGGTGGATTTGAATTTAGGTTTGTTTGACAAAAAAAGGGCTTCCCTGATTGCTCAACTGGTAAAGAATCCACCTGCAATGCAGGAGACCCTGGTTCGATTCCTGGATTGGGAAGATCTGCTGGAGAAGGGATAGGCTACCCACTTCAGTATTCTTGGGCTTCCCTTGTGGCTCAGCTGGTAAAGAATCCACCTGTAATGCGGGAGACCTGGGTTCGATCTCTGGGTTGGGAAGATCCCCCGGAGAAGAGAAAGGCTACTCACTCCTATATTCTGGCCGGGACAATGCCATGGACTTCAGTCCATGGGGTCACAAAGAGTTGGATACAAACTGAGTGACTTTCACTTTCACTTTTGACATATAAGTTTCAGGTTTTAAGAGCAATGCTATGAAGTCATTCTATAAACCCCCTTTCTTTCAAAAGAAAGAAAAGTCTGTTAAGGTCCAGTGTTTTTATCTAATTCTTTGACTCCATTCCCGTTGGCTTGTCTAGAATTTTTCTCCACCAGAAACCCTGTTTTCTTTCATATTTTCAATATCTCTTGTTATACAGTGTATTTCACCTCAGCTTAAAAAATGATACATTTCCCACTCTTTACAAATATATTTCTTCAGGATCTTCCCCTTGATCTGGACCCTTTTGGAGACAGTTCTGAGTTTGAATCCTGACTGCCTCAGTGGCCCTGGTTTATTCATGTTATCCCCCGAGCCATGGCTTCATCCATAGTCATACATACCTTTTCCTTGAAAGGATTAACCCCAGATGATATTTAATACATAGTTGATGGTATTCTTATAAACAGTGGTTCCATCACGGCTGGGGGTGGGAATGGGTAGTAACTACAAATGGGTGTGAGGGATATTTTGGGGGTGATGGAAATTTTCAAGATTCGACTATAGTGACAGAGGTACAGCTCTGCATAATTCATTGCTTTGTACACTTAATGAGTGGATTTTATGGCATGTAAATTATACTTCAATAAACCTGTTATAAAATAAGGAGAGTCACAAGCAAGTGACCCTCATTTCTCTGATCTTACCTGTGCCTACTTTCTGTAGAAGCTCTTCAAAATTTTCTAGGCAAGAATCTCTAGAGGTTTCCTTTTGACTGGCTTCCTCACTTAGAAGGGACCCTTGCTATTCCAAGTCTGAAGAAACAATGGGAGACCAGGTTGTGGATAGAAGTACTATAACTGGGAGCCAGTCAGATCTGAGTTCAAATCCTGAAATCCCCATTTGGTCAGAGTTGGGCAAATTGCTTGTGCTTCTGTACTTTAGTGTCCAAGCTAGAACAACGAGGCAGGAACACTATTGGTGTTGTGAGGATGAAGTGAGACTATACTTGTGAAATACTTGTCACCAACCTAGCAGAGTGAAAGTGAAAGTTGCTCAGTTGTACCCGACTCTTTGTGACCCCATGGACTATATAGTCCGTGGAATTCTCCAGGCCAGAATGCTAGAGTGGGTAGCCATTCCCTTCTCCAGGGGATCTTCCCAACCCAGGGCTTGAACCCAGGTCTCCCGCATTGCAGGAGGATTCTTTACTGTCTGAGCTACCAGGGAAGCCCAACCTAGCAGAGGGTCAGTGCTAATTAGCTGGTTATTGTGGCCACTCCCATAGCTTGGGAGAGAGTGTCTTCTCTGAGGGCTCCAACTTTCAGTGGTGTTTTCCTTCTCTCACACCTTTTGTGTGAATCAGTTATGCATATATATGTATCCACTCTTTTTAAGATTCTATCCACATATAGGTCATTGCCGAATATTTAGTAGAGTTGCCTGTGCTACGCAGTAGGTTCTTATTAGTTATCTAGTTTATAACAGTGTATAGTATCTTAAAGGGTCCAGCTCTTATTCAGCTTCTTCTGAAGCTTGACTGAAGGGGCACAGTCCACATGCTTTCTCTACACTCTAGAATGACTCGAGTTGCCTCCCCTTTAGATTATTTCTTATAACCTTATTCAATGTGTAAGATATTTACTCAGTCTACAACATTTTTGAAGCACCTGCAATGTGCTAAGTGTGTCCGAAATTGCTAGCTCTTCTCTAGTATCTGTCTTCCCCTTCTTAGTAAGACAACCCCTGAACTTCAGCTAGCCATGGTTGCCCAGAATAAAGAAACTATTTCCAGCCTACCGTCCAGCTAGATATATCTGTTTGAATGAGCTCTGGCCAATGGACTGGAATGGAAGTGATGTGTGCAGATTCTGGATGGGATCCTTAAAGGAAAAATGGTGCACTTCATTTCCTTCTTTCTCTTCTTCCTGAGAACCAGAGCATCAAATGAAGCTGCCTGATAGGAATGGCACAGCATCAAATCAGAAGGAATCTTGTGCCCTACTTTTAATGGCATGGTTGTTAGTTTAGTCACTAAGTCGTGTCCAACTCTTTGTGACCCCTTGGACTGTAGCCCACCAGGCTCCTTTGTCAGTGGGATTTCCCAGACAAGCATACTAGAGTGGGTTGCCATTTCCTTCTCCAGGGGATCTTCCCAACCCAGGGATTCAACCCAGGTCTCCTGCATTGCAGCCTGGCTCTTTACCAATTGAGTTGCCAAGGAAGCCCTTGCTTTTAGTGATGAAGCTTTTTACATAAGAAAGAAATTTCTTTTACATAAGACAGAAATCAATGTCTGCCTCTTAGAATTACTGTTTGGGGAGATAATGTATTAAAACAGTTGAATTAATATCCTGATTAATACACCAGGTGATATTATTATGGGCACTGGAGTTGCAAAGCAAATTTCTGACATTCTAATGGGAGAGGCAAAGATTAGTCATGTAGAATAAATTGAAAAGGAACAAGTGACTATATGAAGGTCACAACACAAGTTATTATGATACAGAGTGACTGTGTGTGTGAGAGTACCCTTAATCTAAGGTGACCAGGAAAAGCCTCTCTGAGAAGTGACATTTAAGATGAGACTGAATGGTGAACAGGAGCCAGTCTGAAGGAAGAACTTTATAGGAAGAGCAAGTTATAAATGCTAAGGGTCTGAGCTGAGAATGAGATTGGCAAGTTCAAGGTTCAGAAAGACATACACGTGTGAATTTTCTGTTAGAAAGTTGAGAATAAGAATTTTTTAAAAATTAAATATTTGACTTAGGGACACAGGGCAGGGGGTGGGGAGTAAGGAGAGTGTGGGATGCATGAAGAGAGTAACATGGAAACATACATTACCATGTGTACAATAGATAGCCAATAGGAATTTGCTGTATGACTCAGGGAACACAAATTGGGGCTCTGTAACAACCTAGAGGGGTGGGATGCAGGGGGAAGTGGGAGGGATGTTCAAGAGGGAGGAGACACATGTATACCTATGGCTGATTCATGTTGATATTTGGCTGAAACCAACATGATACTGTAAAGCAATTATCCTTCAATTAAAAACAAATAAATTTAATTAAAAAAGGAAAAAAATTAAATGTGTCTTGATATGCATTAATTGATTAATCCCTTTGTGGATCTCAAAAGGCCAAACGGCTTTAATTTGCCTGTCTCCTTACTAGGAGAGAAAAGCCCTTTTGGCACGGATGCTGGCCGGTTTCCCACGCTCTCGTCTCGTTCTTTGCTGCAGAATCTGCTACACATTGTCCTTCGGCTTGTTTGATCTGATATAAATCCTCTTCTGCTGTAATTCACTGCCCACGGTCCTGCCAATGAAAACAAGACTCATCCCTGCAGAGGATAGCTCTATTCTCCATAGCCTGCAGCACAACCACGTCCTTCTCCTGTGACCTTCCAGTCATGAAGTTTCTTTTCCTGTTTCTTGCCATCCTTCTGGCCATGGAACCAGTGGTATCAGGTAATTCGGGTGTCTCTCAAATGTCTGGGATCTTGGTCATAAATGTCTCTCCTTCCTCTTCCCCCTCACTGTGGACAGCATCTGAAGCCCTTTCTCAATTCATGTGGTTTTGGGACGTTTTCTCATAATCATCTCATGTTCACATCTCTCCCTGATTTTTTTTTTTTTTTTTCTGCCAAGGTAGGGGGATGGAGATATTTGGAGTACCTAACACTGAAGGGAAGGCTGGTATTCTGCTGGCATCATGGAGGAGGGCTTAGGGGTAAAGGGTCTGGTGCGGGTTGGGGACTTCTTAGGGGTTTGGGAGATTACATTGAAGGTTGAGGGTGAGTTGTGATGGGGTGGCAAGACTTTGGATCGGAGTGATAGTGGGAAAATGAGGAAGAGCCAGAGGCGAGGAGTTGGGCTTCCTTGATGGTTTGGAGTAGGCTGGAGGGGGTATGGAATTTTGAGTTGAGTGGATTTGGTGTTGGGAATTAGATTGGGGCTTGGACTGAGGTTGAGAGTTGGTACTGGATGGTGCCCGGGTGCCTGAGGTTCAGCTAGGTGATGGAATGCTGCTTAGGATTGAAGTTGGTGACTTGATTAGACTTGGGTTTGACTGGGAGTTAGGGCTCCAGGGGCATTGAGTTGGGTAAAGCTGGGAGTTCTAATTAAAATTGGCCTGGGTATTTGAGTTTGAATTGGTCAAGGAGGATTGGAGATTGAGTTGGGTTGGAGTTGGGATTTGTTGGGTTCAAGCTAGACAACTGATAAAGAGCTGAATCTGTGGAAATGTGAGGGACTCTCTTCCATTCCCTAATAAGACAGATGTTCACTGTTCTTTTCCCATCATTCCCAAGCTCTGTTAGGTGGGAACTTTATTGGCATCATTTGATCTCAAAGTTAGGAGCAGGAGGTGGGGGGATAGGAAGACAGAAATGTGAGATTATGAAAAAGGCTTTCTTAAAACCCTTGAGTTCCCAACCTTGGAAAAATTGCCTCAATTCTCTCCCCTTGTGAGGTCTCTTCTCTCCCTTCCTTGGACTGGGTCTAGCATTAACTCTCTCCCTCCACTCCTCCCCTGAACTCCTACACCTCCTCTGCTTCCCCTTGTCTATCCAGCTGAGGAATACTAACATCTACTTAATGGGTGTTCCTATGTCCAGAGGAAGAATGTTGGATGAAGGGAAAATGCCGGTTGGTGTGCAAAAATGATGAAGACAGTGTCACACGCTGCTCAAATCGTAAACGATGCTGTATCCTTAGTCGTTATTTGACAATCGTACCAATGACAATTGATCGAATCCTCCCTTGGACCACTCCTCAAGTGAAACAAGAAGGAGACAGTTAAGGCCAAACTTGTCAACACAGGGAAGATACATGGAAATCGTGGATAGAGATGACTTTGTTTCCTGTTCTTTAGTTCCTACATTCCATTAAAACTTGCAAATCTGTTTCTTGTGTCTGTCAATCATGAGGAATGATACTCCAAATGGATTGAGGGTGGGGAAATGGCAGGAAGGGTGTTAAGAGTTAGCAAAGAGATGTCTCTGGGGCTTGGCTGTGGCAGTTGGGTAATTATTGCAGTTCTGAACATAATTCTTCATCTGCCAGCTGCAGGGAAGGCTATTGGAGCTGGAATGGACTGAAGAGCATGTGTGGGAAGCCAAGAGACTTAATCCGTAGTGAGTGGGAGCCTCTTTAGGCTGAGACAGTTGGCCTGGTTTTGGAGTGAATGAGCTGGGGTGGACAGGGACTTAGCTGAGCCCAAATCCTTGGATTTCTAGGGAAGCTGGCTGACATGCCTTTTGATGCTCAAGAGACCACAGCCCAAAGAATCAGAAGGTTTCCAAGTACTAAAGAAGGATAAAGCACATAAATTTACTCATTGAAATGATAACTCAGCTTCATTTCCCATGGCTGCTGCTCACAGACTTTCTCTTTCAGCTTTTACCATCCTCCCCTGCCCCTCCTGCTGCCTTGGTCCATGGTTCCCCTTCACCTTGTCCCCATCACTAGGCTCATCTCTGTGATAAACTCCTTCTCATCCTTCAAAGCCCAACTAATGCCCCTACCATTAAAAATGTGCACAGGAGCTCTGTCTCACTGTTTCTTAATGATTACAATAACAGTAGCTATAAAATAGTTGTCATTGACACTTCTTATGTGCCAGGCACAGTGATGGGTGCTTATAGACCTGAAATCATCCTATTCTTACACAACCCTCTTAGTATCCCTATCTTACTGATGCAGAAACTGAGGTCTAGAGAGGTGATATAATCAGCCAAGGTTGCGCAACATTAAGATAGAGGTGTTCAAATTGAATTCTGACTGGCTTCACAAAGTGTTCATCTTTTTTTACTTTTTAATTTTAGATATGTTGCTTTTATTTAAAAGAATAACTGCTTGACAAACTCTTAAGTCAAAGTTTGAACCAAACTCACTCCTCTGAAATAACTCTGTGAGGTTGGTATCTGCAGAGCCGCGGGGACCAACACAGTCCTTTCTTCCAGGTTGTTTTCAGATGCCCACAGCAAGCCATTCTTAGGGCACGCATTGTGTTCTTGTGTAATTATTCGTCACTGTTCCCTTCTCACTAATGCCCAAGTACACACACACCAGATGGAAAGCCTTGGGGGTTGAGATCACTCTTATTTACATCAGTATGCCTGTTGTTAAGCCCAGCACTTGGGTCAGATTTGACATAGTGGGTCCTGGGTGAATGAATAGGTGAATTATGAATTCACATGTGAAAGTACAAGTGGATTTGGTGTGTGGGGGTAGTTTTATAAATAGCTGCTACATCAAGCATCATTCAGGGTGGGATCCTTTCTGGGTTAGAGGGATCAGAGTCCCACTGTCTCAGGTGAATTTGGCTCCAGCTGGCATATTAGGAAGGTTGCAGAGCAGCTCTAGAGCCTTGCTCAAGGGGATTCTTACAATTTATTCATTAGTTTGCTCTTAAAATACACAGGTTTCACAGTTAGAAAGGGAAGAGCCTAGGGATTCCCCAATACCTGGGGCCTGGTGTTAACTTCTTCACACACAGACAGTCATACTCTCACCAAATTAATTCACTATGAGGCATGGCTTTTTCACTCAGTCAACAACATTTATTAAGAACCTCCTCTGTACTTTAGGTAGAGACAGCCATGGGGAGTGATACGATGGTGGGATGAAAAAAGGGCTTGGAACTCACTGTTGAGTCACCATAAGTCTTCAGAAGACACATAACTCTCTTGTCTGAATCTCTGAACTTGAGTCTCTGGGGTCTGGGCATGTGAAATTTTGAAAATTCTCTTAGATTATTCTTTTGGGAAATAAAACCCTAGACCCCACAACTCCCCGTCCTGTATTCCATATAGCTCCCAAACTATGAGAATCTCTGGCCTAGGCAACTTTCCTCTGTCTTCCCATTTCACAGATTGGGAAACTGAGGCCCAAGGAGGAAAAGTGATCCATTTTCAGAAGTGGGTCCAAGACAATACTGGGATAAATATGCAGATTTTCTCTGGCTGCTGGTGAGAGGGCTGCGGGGACATTGAAGGTGATGTTAGGTTGCCATGGTGATAAGAGAGCAGTGGGGCACACTGATGGGGGCTAGTAGGAGTGCAGGTGCTAAGAGGTGCAAAGACCCCAACAAAAGCTTTGAGGGTAGTTTGAGCACTTTTGAAACTTCTTTCTGGAGTGCCATGGCCTTTCTCCAGGGGAGAAAGGTTGAAGCAGGCTGGCCTGCTTGCTTTACCATGTCAAAAGCACTCTTCTGTGTACACTTTTGGGTGTAAATCTCACATTGGCCCTTCTTCTCAAGGAAAATGGAAAGGGATCTTTTCTCCGGGGATATGGCAGAAAGAATTGTTTTTGCTTTTGGAAGGCCTACTTGAATCTTTCTTTTTATTCCTTGTAGGCTGAGAGATGAAGAGGCAGAGTAGAAACGTTGGCAGGGGAGAGCAGAGCCCCCTGGGGTGGGGGGGTTGACCTGGCAGCTGTAGAAGCATTGTGATCCCAAAGCAAGGAAGACTGGGTGTCCATCCTGGACTTTTTTTTCAGGTTGATACATAGGCCTGCTGGTATAACATCAGCTCAAGTCAGCCTCTGTTTGTACAGCAGTACAACTGATACTGGTGCAATGAATGTGCCAACTTTCATGACATTTTATCACAAGTCATAATAATGTGACCATTATTATGATCAAGATTACAGAACCCTTCTGTCACCAAAAAGATCTCCCTCCTGCTATTCCTTTCTAGTGGCACAGACTCTCCTCTTTGCCCTCACCTTCTGTCACTACCCCTAATCCCTGATAACTACTAATCTGTTTCCCATCTCTATAATTTTGTCATTTCAAGACTTGTATAAATGGAATCATATTTGATCTTTTGAGACAGACTTTTTTTTCACTCAACATTATGTTCTTGAGATCTACCCAAATTATATGGATCAATGGTTCATTCCTTTTAATTCTGGGGAGTTCTAGACAGTGCATTAAGGCAAGAAAAGGAAATAAAAGGTATATAGATTAGAAAAGAAGGAAAAAACTGTATTTGCAGGTGTCATAATGATTTATGCAGAAAATACAAGAGAATCTATGAAAAAATCTAGAACCAATGAGTAAGTTTAGTAAGGTCACAGGATACAAGATAAACATACAATGTTAGTTGTATTTCTAATGATGATACTACCTAAAGCAATCTATAGATTCAGTGGAATCCCTATCAAATTACCAGTGGTATCTTTCACAGAATTAGAACAAAAAATTTCTCAATTTGTATGGAAACACAAAAGACTCCACATAGCCAAAGCAATCTTGAGAAAGAAAAATGGAGCTGGAAGAATCAACCTTTCTAATTTCAGACTATACTACAAAGTTACAGTCATCAAGACAGTATGTATTGGCACAAAAACAGAAATATAGACCAATGGAACAAGATAGAAAGCCCAGAGATAAAACCACACACTTCTGGGCACCTTATCTTTGACAAATGAGGCAAGACAATACAATGCAGAAAAGATAGTCTCTTCAACAAGTGGTGCTGGGAAAACAGGACAGCTACATGTGGAAGAATGAAATTAGAACACGTCCTAACACCATACATAATGATAAGCTCAAAATGGATTAAAGACCTAAATGTAAGACCAGAAACTATAAAACTCTTAGATGAAAACATAGGCAGAAGACTTTTCAACATAATTCATAGCAAGGTCATCTATGATCCACCTCCCAGAGTAACAGAGATAAAAGCAAAAATAAACAAATAGAACCTGAAAGTGAAAGTGTTAATTGCTCAGTCATGTCCAACTCTTTGTGACCCCATAGGTTGCAAAGCCTATGGGGGTCCCCCATAGGCTAGAGGAACCCCTCCAGGTTCCTCTGTTCATAGGATTCTCCAGGCAAGAATACTAGAGTAAGTAGCCATTCTCTTCTCCAGAGGATCTTCCCAACCCAGGGACTGAACTGGGGTCTCCTGCATTATAGGTGGATTCTTTACCATATGAGCCACCAGGGAAGCCCATAAATGGAACCTAATTAAACTTAAAAGCTTTTGCACAGCAAAGGAAACTGTAAACAAGATGAAAAGACAACATATGAGAGACAACAGAATGAGAGACAATAATTGCGAATGAAACAGCTGACAAAGGATTAATCTTCAAAATATATAAGCAGCTTATGCAGCTCAACATCAGAAAAACAAACAACCCAATCAAAAAATGGGCAGAAGACCTAAACAGACATTTTTTCCAAAGAAGACATCTAGATGGCTAATAAACACATGAAAAAAAAATGCTCAACAATGCTTATTATTAGAGAAATGCAAAGCAAAACTATAGTGAAGCATCACCTCACACCAGTCAGAATGCCCATCATAAAAAAATCTACAAAAAATACATGCTGGAGAGGATTTGGAGAAAAGGGAACCCTCCTGCACTGTTGATGGGAATGTAAATTGATCCAGCCACTATGGAGAACAGTATGGAGATGCCTAAAAATCTAGGAATAAAACTACCATATGACCCAGCTGAGAAAGCCTCAATTTAAAAATACATATGTATTCCAATGTTCATTGCAACACTATTTACAATAGCCAGGACATGGAATCAAACTAGATGTCCATTGACAGATGAATGGATAAAGAAGTTGTAGTACATATATACAGTGGAGTATCAACCATAAAACAGAACAAATTTGAGTCAGTTCCAGTGAGGTGGATGAACCTAGAGTCTATTGTATGGAATGAAGTAAGTCAGAAAGAGAAAAACAAATATTGTATATTAACAGATATATATGGAATCTAGAAAAATGGTAGTGATGAACTTATTTGCAGGGCAGGAATAGAGACCCAGACATGGAGACAGACTTCTGGACACAGTGAGGGAAGGAGAGGGTGGGACAAACTGAAAGAGTGGCCATTCTTTACCATATGAGTCACCAGGGAAGCCCATAAATGGAGTCTAATTAACCTTAAAAGCTTTTGCACAGCCAAGGAAACTGAACAAGATGAAAAGACAACCCTCAGAATGAGAGAAAATGGATTAATCTTCATTTTTATATACATTACCATTTGTAATATATACATTACCATTTGTAAAATATCATATACATTATCATTTGTAAAATGGGTTTTCCAGGTGGCGCTAGTGGAAAAGAATCTACCTGCCAATGCAGGAGATGTAAGAGATGCAAGTTTGATCCCTGGGTTGGGAAGAGCCCCTGGAGAAGGGCACGGCAACCCACTCCAGTATTCTTGCCTAGAGAATCCCATGGACAGAGGAGCCTGGCGGGCTACAGTCTGTAGGGTCACAAAGAGTAGGACACGACTGAAGCAACTTAGCATACATGCATGCATTTGTAAAACAGATAGCTAATGAGAAGTTGCTGTATACCACAGGGAGCTCAGCATGGTGCTCTGAGACAACCTAGAGGAGTGGGATAGTGTGGGAGGTGGGAGGGAAGTTCTAGAGGGAGGGGACACGTGTATACCTATGGCTGATTCCTGTGGATGTGTGGCAGAAATGAACATAACATTGTAAAGAAATTATTCTCCAATTAAAAATAAATAAATTTTTAAAATTAGTTATATTGCTATGTTCTATCACAGATCATATGAACACTGAAATTAAAAAGACATCAGTCACAATCACTCCAAAAAATAAGATGCTTAAGTGAATATCTAATAAAACATGTACAGAAATTGTACTGAAAATTACAGAATGTAGATAAAAAATCAAAAAAGATATAAATAAATGAAGACACACTGTGATTATAGATTGTAAGATTCAGCTAGGAAAGATGTAAATTCTCCTTAAATTTATAGATCCGTTTTATACAATTTCTATCAAAATTCCAATAAGGTTTATTGTGGATATAGATAAGATTGTCTGCTCTATATTTCATCTGTAGAGAAATTGGCAAAGAAATGAGAATGGCTAAAACAAAGAACAAATGTGGAGAAATTATTCTACCAGATTTCAAGACTTACATAGCTAAAGTAACCAAGACTGTGTGGTCATGGTGGAGAGATAGACACACAGTTCAATTGAACAGAAAGAGCCCTACACAAGGGCAACCAACTGATATTTCACAAACGTGCAAAAGTAATTCAATAGAAGAAAATGTCTTTTTCAATAAATATTGCTGGAGCAATTGGAAGTCTGTAGGCAGAGAAAAAAGGCTCTCAACCTAAACCTAACAAGTTACACAAAAATTAACCCAAAGTGTATCATAGATTTAAAAGTAAAATGTAAACTTCTGGAAGAAAACACAGGAAAAATATTCGGACCTAGGGCTAGGTGAAGAGTTCTTAGAGATGAAGAGCATAATCCATAAAAGAAAAAAAAATAGATTCAATCAAAATTTAAAACTTTCACTCTGTGAGATCCTATGAAAAGGACAGATGAAAAGACAAATTAAAAATTGGAAAAAAAATTGGGTGAAATATTTGCAAACCACATATGTGACAAAGAACTTGTATCTAGAATATAGAAACAACTCTCAAAACTCAACAGAAAAACGTACACAATTCAACTGGAAGAAAAACGTGAAAAGATATTTCACTAAAGAGGTTATACGGATGGCAAAGGAGCACATGAAAAGATGCTCAACATCACTAGCAATTAGAAAAATGCAAATTAAATTAAGACCACAATGAGATTCCTTACATATCTATCAGAACAATTAAAATTAAAAATAGTGACAATACCAAATGCCAGCCATGATGCAGAGAAACTGATTCTTTTATACATCACTTTAGTGAATGTTAAATGGTACAACCACACTCTAGAAAATAGTTTGGCAGTTTAAAAAAAAAAAAACTAAACTAAATATATAATAACTATACCACACAGCAAATGTACTCTTGGGCATATATTCCAGAGAAATGAAAATGTAGTTCCACAAACCTATAGACAAGTGTTTATAGCAGCTTTATTTATTTTAAGGTATTCACTAAAACGGGTTTTATTTTTTTAAGCCAGTTTTAGGTTCACAGCAAAATTGAGAAGAAGGGACAGAAATTTCCCATACGCTGTCTGCCCTTACTCATTCAAGGCTCCTCTATTATAACATCTGCCACCAGAGTTGTGCATTTATTACAATTGACATATCTACATTAACCCATCATAATCACCCAAGTCCATAATTTCACATGAAGATTCACTCTTGGGATTGTACATTCTGTGGATTTGGACAAATGTATATTGACATGAATCCACTATTATAGTATCACATAGACTATTTTCACCACCCCCCACATCATCGGTGCCCTACATACTCATTCTTCCCCCATTCCAACCCCTGGCAACCAATGACCTTTTAATCATATACTTTTCCAGAAAGTCACATAACTGGAATTATACAGTAGGTAGGCTTCTTGGTTCAGCTTCTTTCACTTAGTGATGTGCATTTAAGCTTCCTCTGTGTCTATTCATAGCTTGATAGCTCTTTTTTTTTTTTTTTCGAGCTGAACAATATCCCATTGTCTGGATGTGTCTTAGTTTATCTTCTCACCTACTGAAGGGCATCTTGGTTGCCTCCAAATGTTGTCATTTATGAATAAAGCTGTGTGCAGATTTTTGTCTGGACATAAAGTTTCAAGTCCTTTGGGTACAGAACAAGGAGTTCAATTGTAGGATCACATGGGTAAGAATATGCTTAGTTTTGTAAGAAACCACCAAGCTATACCATTTTTCTTTCTCACCATCAATGAGTGAGGCTTCCTATTGCTCCGCTTCCTTGCCACATTTACTGTTTTCAATAGTCTGAGTTTGGGTCACTTTAACGGGTGTGAAATGATACTTATTACTGTTTTAGCTCTTTACGCTTTCACTATGCTCCCTGACTTGTCAGATTTGTTACTGCTAAATAGAAATTAACTATCTGTATTTTTTTTTTTTTGGCCAGGCAGACGTCACATGCTTCGATGCATGGGTGACTTGGGAATCTGTAGACCTGCTTGCAGACAGTCTGAAGAGCCCTACCTCTATTGCAGAAATTATCAGCCCTGCTGCCTCCCTTTCTATGTAAGGATAGACATTTCTGGCAAAGAAGGGAAAAATGACTGGAGCCGAGAGAATCGCTGGCCAAAAGTATCTTGAGTGTTAGTGGTCCACTATCCTCAACCTGCTGCCAATACTCCTTTATTAAAATTCGTGCACCTGCCACTCTTGTGTGTTTCTCATCCATTGGAAAATATAGTGAGAGATTAAGTTTTGCATGGTAAGATATCTTTCCTATTCTGGGTTGCCATTTCCTTCTCTGGGGGATCTTCCCAATCCAAGGGTTGAATCCATGTCTCCTGTGGCTCCTACATTGGCAGGTGGATTTTTTTCTTTTTTAAGCACTGAAACACCTGGGAAGTCTTTTAGGTCACTATCCAACTAATTTACTCAGATACAGGAAAATGCAAAGATTAGAGCCCCAAACTGTAAAAAGGGAGGGAAAGTGAATGTTGCTCAGTCATATCCAACTCTTTGTGACCCCATGGACTATACTGTCCATGGAATTCTCCAGGCCAGAATATTGGAGGGGGTAGCCATTCTCTTCTCCAGGAGATCTTCCCAACCCAGAGATCGAACCTAGGTTTCCTGCATTGAAGGTAGTTCTTTACCTGCTGAGCCACAAGGGAAGCCCCTCAGATTGTAAAACACACAAAGAAATAAGGCACCGTGAATTTCAGTTAGCAGAAACCAAAGACCAGAGATTCAGCCTTTCAAAGACTTAAAATATTAGAAGTAGAAGTATGTGGTACTTTCATGGACCTTTCTGAGAAGAGATAGGGTGTGAATATATGTTTGTGCCAACAGGGGGAGACAAAGCTTTCAGCAATAAGGTGGACAAAAGGACCCACCTTTTCACCCCTAGTTAAGGGATCATCCCAGTCCTTGGATGTCCGTATGTGAATAAGGCTTGGTTAAGGAAACGGGTCTATGAAGCCAGCTTTTCAATAACTTCTATTCCAACCTTCAAGCAACTGGGGTAAAAAGGAGTTCTCATAGCTCATACCTGAGCTAGCCAGTTTCCTACAGTGAGTGATAATGTTAAGGCATTTATAAAATGCATCCTTTCATCTGAGGTATCTGCTGTTATAAAGAAAGCCTTTGGTGTCCTAGAACTACTCTCCTAAACACAAGGACTTGGAATTTTTATTGTCACCATTTATGCTGCCATCAAGAGGCAGGACTAACACAAGGAATGCCTCTGGTATTCCAAAACACTTGTTGAGAAGGCAGAAGGACAAATGGAAAGATCAGAGTTGGAATACTTCAAGTAATTAAGGCTGTGCATAGGTAAACTACAAACTAGAAACACTAAAAATTGATTAAAACTTGTGGAAATAATTTGAAATTTCAAGAAAAGCACCAAAGAGTTTATCCACTGGAAATGCTGGAGATTTGGGGGACTTCTTTACCCAGCCTTTTACTCTAGAATTACACATTGATGGAAGGTGGGAGTGGGTGACTGTGATATTTTTCAGTGTGTTGATCTATACGACTTAAGCTATCACTTTGAAGATAGGGAGAGTGATGGTCAAGAGGAAATCGTGAGCTTTGAAGAACATATGGGAGAGAAATATGGTTTCCAGGGCTGGGTCAGACTTTTAATCTTCTTTATTCCTGTTATTTATTCCCAGTAGGTTGAAGTAGATGCTACTGATGCAATTCTATCCATAGCCTCTTCTTCCCAACCATTCGTGGATGGGGAAGAAGTGATAGTTTCCTTGACGAAAACCACTAGTCCTTGCCGTGAAACACAGCAGGATTGACGATTCTTACATACTGCTGTTGCTACTTCATCAGCAGCGCATTTTTTCTTGCAGTGCCCTGAGTTGTTCCAGCATCTTCTTCTACCACCATAGGCTGAAAAATAAAAGGAAAGATCACTGATTTTAGGTTTGAGGCTTTCAACTTAACAAGCATGACTGTATATTTGGCAACCAGCAACTTGCAAGATTCCCAGCTCAGGCCTGGTAAATACCATGTTTCTAAAAATACCTGTTCCAAACCTCATATCTGCCCATTTAAAAATTTTTTCTGAATGTAGAGATGCATCTTGCATCTCATAAATAAAAAGCAGCGTGAAGCAATCTGCATAACACAAGTTCATCCTGTCGTAGGTGTGATAGGGTTATTTGCATTGCTCATACCCCGCGCGGCTAAATTTCTTTGAATGCATTCAAAATATACATTCAAATAAGTATATAAAATGTATCTCTGTACTTTAAAAATAATAAAATGAATGCCCATATACCTGCATTCTGATTAAGAAATAGAACATTACTAGACCCTTAGAATGGGCTTTCCTGGGGGCTCGGTGGTAAAAAGTCTGCCTGCCAATGTAGGAGATGCAGGTTTGATTGGGAAGATCCCCTGGAGAAGCAAATGGCAACCCACTCCAGTATTTTGACCTGGGAAATCCCAGGAAGGAGACCAGAGGGATAGGACAGAGGAGACCAGAGGGCTACAATTCATGGGGTTGCAGAGTCAGGCACGACTGAGCAACTGAGAAATAGGACCTCAGAACAGTGTAGATATTCCTAAGTGAGATGCTTCATTTGCTCAAATTTGAGGCCAGTACTTCTTACCCTTTGTAATTTTCATACAAATCATAGAAGTCTTGGTAAAATGCAATTTTTATTTCAGTTGATGGGAAAACACCTGAGTTTCTGCTTTTCTAACAATCTTCTAGAAGATGTCAGTACTACTAGTCCATGGACTACATCTTATGTAGCAAGGTTTCAGGCCATTAAAAAAACCTTATTAAGTTCTTTTTGCTTAATATCAGACAATCTGTTTCCCAATCAAATGCAATAAAATCAGAATTAAAACCCCATGTATTTGAAAATTAAACAATATGATAAAAATTAAACAAATTAGAAGGGCAGTAATAAAATCAGAAATGATAAAGTTAGAAGTTAAGGAAATCAGAAAACTGGAAAGAACAATCAAGAAAAAAAAGAGGAAAATAAAAATGACATCCCTAGTGAAATGGTGAAATAAAACCAGATACAACATATTAAAAACAACAGGAATGATCAACAACTGTACGCTAATAAAATTGAAAACCTAGATGAAATGCGTAAATTTCTAAAAATATTCCAGTGATGGCCCAGGAAGAAAATGTAAACCTCAATAAATCAAAAGGTGTTTGGAAATTGACATTGTAGTGAAAAAACTCTTCTTCCCCAAAGACTCAGCCCTAGATGATTTTTACAATTTTGGTAAAATACATATAACGTAAAATTGATCAATTTAACCATTTTAAAGTAGTACAGTTTGGTATAATTCAGGGCTTCCTCGGTGGCTCAGTGGTAAAGAATCCTCCTGCCAATTCAGGAGACGGGAGTTTGACTCTTGGGTCGGGAGGATCCCTTGGAAGAGGAAATTGCAGCCCACTCCAGTATTCTTGCCTGGAGAGTCCCATGGACAGAGGAGACTGGCGGATAGCAGTCCAGAGTCACAAAGAGTCGGACCTGACTAATCGCCCGCGTGTGGGCGTGCGCGTGCACACACACACACACACCCACATTGGTATAATTCACTTCGTTGTGTTGTCATCACCAACATACACCCACTAAACTTTTCATCTTGCAGTGGAAATTTCGTACCCATTAAAACCCTCACCCCCATTCCCCAGGCAACCATCATTTTGTTTTTTGCTTTATGAGTTTGACTACTCTAAATACCTCATACGAGTAGAAGCATACAGTATTTGTCATTTTGTGACTGACATCTCACTTAACACTGTGTCTTCAATGTTCATCCACATTGCAGGGGGCGTCAGAATCCTTTCCTTTTTAAAGCTGAATAATATTCCATCGCATATATGTACTACATTTTACTTATCTATTCACCAACTAATGAACATTTGGATTGCTTCCACCTTTTAGCTATTGTGAGTAAAGCTGTTATTCTGGATGACTTTAAAGGTGACTTCTACTAATTTCACAGAAGATCCAAGTATTAATCTTGTATAAAATGTTCCACAAAATAGAGGTGGAGGGAGAAAGGAAAGCTGTCTGGATCATTTTATGAGACAACTATAATCCAAAACTAGAAAATAATAGGTCTATTTTCTTTTTAAATATAGACTTAAAAAATCCTAAATAAAGTATTAGTTAACTGAATTCAGCAATGTATTAAAATATAGCATGATCAAGGAGAGTTTGACCCCAAAAGCCAAATTACCATCCAACATTACGAAATCCTCCAGTGAAATTCACTACCTATATAGAATTAAGGAGATAAATAATAAAATTATTTTATTTTATACAGAAAAATTACTTGGTAAAGTTCAGTGCTTACTTACGATGAAAACTAGGCAAAGCAAGTGTAATGGAGATTTCCTTAATTTGGTGAAGGTTATGTATCAAATTCTAGAGATAACATTATCTATTGGAGAAACTAATTCCCTCTGAGATAAGGAAAACAAAGATACTCTTCTATTACTACTATCTTTTGAAATAATAGTGGGGGGCCTGGCTAATGTTTTAAGGAAAAATCCCAAACCAAACAAGAGTATAAGGATTGGAACAAAAGGGAGAAAATTGTCATTCATTCTAGCAGTCATGATTATAATATAAAAAAGTAACCAACAAATTTTTACAATTAACAGGAGTTCAGTAATTATGTCATATGCAATATCAACTTACAAGACTCAATGTCACTTTTCTACACCAACAGTAACTGACTAAAAAGTATAATAAAATATATGTCATAGTCGTGAAATATCTTGTTTTAAACTGAGAATATCCAAGACCCCTTTGGGATATATTTTAAAACCATAGCAGAAAGTGTGATCTTGAAAGAGATGACAATTATTATATAGATTTACTTTCCTGTAAATTAATCCACAAATTTAATGAAATTCTCATCAAAATCCCAGTGGGATTTTTGGGAAACGTCATTGTTTTATTTTAAAATTTATAATTAAGAATAGAGGCCACCAATAGCTAATATTACTTTAAAAAAGAAACAAGACAAAATCTTGCCCTTCTAGGCACTGACAGCCTGTCAAGCCATTGTAATAAAAAGTACATAGCAGCTTGTCACCAGAACAAATAAACCAATAGAACAGAGGAGACAGTTTGCAATAGATCCATGGAGAGCTTAATAGGCTCTAACAATGACATTGTGAGTCAATGAAGAGGCATACGTTATTTAGCATACAGTACTGGGAAAACTGGTCAACTCCATGAGAAAAATAAAAGTGGGTTTACACATTCCATCTTGTGGCTTAAAGATTTAAATGTGAAAGGCAAGGCTGAAAAGTTATTAGAAGATAACCTCAGAGATTTCCTCTGAGACCTAAGAAGAGGAAAAACTTCTTTAAGAAAATCACCAAGCACGACTCACAAGGCAGAATATTGTTGAATTTGATTAGACCAGAATTAAGTTTTCTGTTCAGTTGAAGGACATGTAATGGGCAAAGTTCATAGACAGGTAGATGACAGGATAAGGAATAATACCCAGTGACTAAACCTGACTAGGGAATAATATAAAAAATAGATAAAGATTTGCCTATCAACAAGAAAGCATCACCTGCCAAATAGAAACAATGAGCAAAGGATACAAATAGGCAATTAACAGAAGTGGAATCTGATTATTCTTTCAACAAATGTAACTTGTTTATTTATTCAACAAACGTTGAAGGCACCGTTCAGGATACAAAATAAACTAAGCTTTCTGCTGTCATGGAGATTTGTCTTTTCGAAAAACAATCAATGAGACTGTAAGTAAGAGAAGAAAGTAAAATGTTCTTTATTTAAGATGCCATTAGATATAGATGAAAAGTATTCTGAAGAGCATTGTAACAGGGAAAGTGGAATAGGAGGCATGTGTTTGGAAGAGAAGTAGTAAAAGACCTCATTGAGAAGGAAGTGAGAAAGTGAGCTTTTGATACTAACTGAAGGAAGAGTGTACCAGACAGAGGAAGCTGCAAGAACAAAGGCCCAGAGGCAGGATTTATTTCAAAGTTTTTGAAGACAAGGTTGTCATGGTGACTGTAGAATAAATTAGGTGGAGAGTAATGGAGAAATGTAATGGAGGTTGAGATCTCACGAGGTCTTGCAGGTCTTTGAAAGCAGGCTGTTCATAAATATTTGGATATATACAGGATAGTTCATTTCAGTTCAGTTCAGTCACTCAGTCATGTCCGACTCTTTTTGACTCCATGAACCACAGCAAGCCAGGCCTCCCTGTCCATCACCAACTCCCGGAGTCCAGCCAAACCCATGTCCATTGAGTCGATGATGCCATCCAACCATCTCATCCTCTGTCGTCCCCTTCTCCTCCTGCCCTCAATCTTTCCCAGCATCAGGGTCTTTTCAAATGAGTCAGCTCTTTGCATCAGGTGGCCAAAGTATTGGAGTTTCAGCTTCAAAATCAGTCCTACCAATGAACAACCAAGACTGATCTCCTTTAGGATGGACTGGTTGGATCTCCTTGCAGTCCAAGGGACTCTCAAGAATCTTCTCCAACACCACAGTTCAAAAGCATCAATTCTTCCGTGCTCAGCTTTCTTTATAGTCTAACTCACACATCCATACATGACCACTGGAAAAACCATAGCCTTGACTAGATGGACTTTTGTCAGCAAAGTAATCTCTCTGCTTTTTAATATGCTATCTAGGTTGGTCATAACTTTCCTTCCAAGGAGTAAGCATCTTTTAATTTCATGGCTACAATCATCATCTGCAATGATTTTGGAGCCCAGAAAAATAAAGTCAGCCACTGTTTCCACTGTTTCCCCATCTATTTCCCATGAAGTGATGGGACCAGATGCCACGATCTTAGTTTCTAAATGTAGAGCTTTAAGCCAACTTTTTCACTCTCCTCTTTCACTTTCATCAAGAGGCTCTTTAGTTCTTCTTCACTTTCTGCCATAAGAGTGGTGTCATCTGCATATCTGAGGTTATTGATATTTCTCCCGGCAATCTTGATTTCAGCTTGTGCTTCTTCCAGCCCAGCGTTTCTCATGATGTACTCTGCATATAAGAAATAAGCAGGGTGACAATATACAGCCTTGACGTACTCCTTTTCCTATTTGGAACCAGTCTGTTGTTCCATGTCCAGTTCTAACTTTTGCTTCCTGACCTGCATGTAGATTTCTCAAGAGGCAGGTCAGGTAGTCTGGTATTCCCATCTCTTTCAGAATTTTCCACAGTTTATTGTGATCCACACAGTCAAAGGCTTTGGCATAGTCAATAAAGCAGAAATAGATGTTTTTCTGGAACTCTCTTGCTTTTTCCATGATCCAGCGGATGTTGGCAATTTGATCTCTGGTTCCTCTGCCTTTTCTAAAGCCAGCTTGGACATCTGAAAGTTTACTGTTCACGTATTGCTGAAGCCTGGCTTGGAGAATTTTAAGCGTCACTTTACTAGCATGTGAGATGAGTGCAATTGTGTGGTGGTTTGAGCATTATTTGGCATTGCCTTTCTTTGGGATTGGAATGGAAACTGACCTTATCCAGTCCTGTGGCCACTGCTGAGTTTTCCAAATTTGCTAGCATATTGAGTGCAGCACTTTCACAGCATCATCTTTTAGGATTTGAAATAGCTCAACTGGAATTCCATCACCTCCACTAGCTTTGTTCATAGTGATGCTTCCTAAGGCCCACTTGACTTTGCATTCCAGGATGTCTGGCTCTAGGTGAGTGATCACACCATCGTGATTATCTGGGTCATGATCATTTTTGTACAGTTCTTCTGTGTATTCTTGCCACCTCTTCTTAATATCTTCTGCTTCTGTTAGGTCCCTACCATTTCTGTCCTTTATTGAGCCCATCTTTGCATGAAATGTTCCCTTGGTATCTCTAATTTTCTTGAAGAGATCTCTAGTCTTCCCCATTCTATTGTTTTCCTCTATTTCTTTGCATTGATTGCTGAGGAAGGCTTTCTTATCTCTCCTTGCTATTCTTTGGAACTCTGCATTCAAATGGGAATATCTTTCCTTTTCTCCTTTGCTTTTCACTTCCCTTCTTTTCACAGCTATTTGTAAGGCCTCCTCAGACAGCCATTTTGCCTTTTTGCATTTCTTTTTCTTGGGGATGATCTTGATTCCTGTCTCCTGTACAATGTCATGAACCTACATCCATAGTTCATCAGGCACTCTGTCTATCAGATCTAGCCCCTTAAATCTATTTCTCACTTCCACTGTATAGTCATAAGGGATTTTATTTAGGTCATACTTGAATGGTCTAGTGGTTTTCCCCACTTTCTTCAATTAAAGTCTGAATTTGACAATAAGGAGTTCATGATCTGAGCCACAGTCAGCTCCTGGTCTTGTTTTTGCTGACTGTTTAGAGCTTCTCCATCTTTGGCTGCAAAGAATATAATCAGTCTGATTTCAGTGTTGACCATCTGGTGATGTGGATAAGAGAAGTGCAAAAAAAAACAACAACAAACAAACCCATAAAAACCCAACAGAGTGCTAATACTCAGATGAAAGTAGTGCTGGAGGGATTATGGTGATATGGTGACCCTTGTACAATGTTGGTGAGAGGTAGAAGGATTTCCCGTTCCTATAAATGTCACTGATTTTTATTCTTCTTTCTTAAACATAGAGGCTGTCCAAGATAAAACATGAAGACCTCATACTTCCTTTATCATCTCAACTATTCCCTCTAAAGGGATGGTGTTAAATGTATATCTCTTACCAGAACACTCAGACTTAAAACCTCAGAACATGTAATATTTCCTTCACTCCCCACGTGCTCTAAGTTTCCAAGATTTATGGATTGCTTTCACAAAATCTTTCACCTCTGTCTCTTTCCTGGTCTTAACACCCCCACACATATAAGGAAGGAATTAATAGAATAAGATCTTTTACACTTACCTTTTGACTTCTAGGTCATTTGACATCAGGGAATCTATTTTGTATAATCCTGACCCAAATATGTAAAGATATGTATACAAGTATGTTCATGATGTGTTCATTAGAAAGTTAGGAAATTCCCAAATAACCGTTCAACAATTATGGCTTATCTCACAGTGGAATTTTACAACATTGCAAAGAATGAGGCAGATCTTTAGGTGGTGACAGGGAAAGATGGTCACAAAATATTATTAATGAAAGATGAACACCACATAACTATGCATATAGTGTGTTTGCTTTTTTAATAAAAATAAATATATAGATTAACTTTTATAAAGCTTTGTTTATACAAAGCTTTGTGTATACATGTATACAAGACATATATGTATATCTTGAGAGATATACAACAAAGTAGAAAGTAGTGTACTTTGTATAAAAACTCTTCAGTCACAATTTCAAATTGGAAATAGAACTTCCATATGACCCAGCAATCCCACTGCTGGGCATACATTCTGAGGAAACCAGAATTGAAAGAGACGCGTGTACCCCAATGTTCATTGCAGTACTGTTTACAATAGCCAGGACATGGAAGCAACCTAGATGTCCATCAGCAGATGGATGGATAAGAAAGCTGTGGTACATATACACAATGGAATATTATTCAGCTATTAAAAAGGATGCATTTAAATCAGTTCTAATGAGGTGGATGAAACTGGAGCCTATTATACAGAGTGAAGTAAGTCAGAAATAAAAATAACAATATAGTATATTAACACATATATATGGAATTTAGAAAGGTGGTAACAATGACCCTATATGCAAGACAGCAAAAGAGACACAGATGTAAAGAACAGACTTTTGGACTCTGTGGGAGAAGGCAAGGATGGGATAATTTGAGAGAATAGCATTGAAACATGTATATTACCATATGTGAAATAGATGGCCAGTTCAGTTTCCATGCATGAGACAGGGTGCTCAGGGTTGGTGCACTGGGATGACCCTGATGAATGGGATGGGGAGGGAGGTAGAGGGGGGTTCAGGATGGGGGACACATGTACACCCATGGCTGATTCATGTCAATGTATGGCAAAAAACATTACAATATTGTAAAGTAATTAGTCTCCAATTAAAATAAATTAATTAAGAAAAAACCCTTCAGTCACAATTTCAAAGTTTTAATCAGACTTTAGATATACTTAATAAAGCAGTAATTAATTTTTTATTTAAAAATTTTTATTTTTAATTGGAGGATAATTGCTTTACAATATTGTGTTGGTTTCTGCCATATGACAGTGTGAATCATCCACAAGTGTACATATATCCCCTCCCTCTTGAACCTCCCTCCCCCGCCTCAACCCCCCACCTCCCATCTCATTCCTCTAGATTGACACAGTGCACGGGGTTGAGCTCCCTGTGTTATATAGCAACTTCCCGCTAGCTATCTATTTTACATATGTAATATATATATTTCAGTGCTACTCTCTCAATTTGTCCCACCCTCTCTTTCCTCTGCTGTGTCCACAAGTCTGTTCTCTATATCTTAAAGCAGTAATTATGAAAAGCCTAGACTTTAATCATAGAAGAGAGAATGAAAGTCAGTATTATTTTTTGAATAACAGCTCTGCAGATACTTTCTGACCTGTTTGCCAAATTCCAGAGTATGAAAAGAAAAAAAGAAACTCATTTAAAGCTATAACAGGACTTTTAGGGTCAGGAAAACAGGAAGTGGACTTGGGGAATTATTTTCAAGAGCTGGCACAAACTCGAAGGACAACTGAACTGAGTCAAGCTGCCACTTGGTTCCTTAGGTAGCAACTTGGGACACAGAACCAAGGACAGCGCTGGAGGCTGGGGATCGCCCCTGTCTACAGCAGACAACCTGTCTTCCCCTTAGGGTCGACCCTTGCCAGGGACATGGTTCCGACATGGGGACCACGGAGCTGCTCAGGTTGGGGGAGTACCATGCCACACTGGAAATTTACATGGACCGGAACCTAGTCTACCTCTGTTTTTGCAGCTTCCCTGGGTTCTGATTACCTGGGGTCACTTGTGGTAGCAACACAAGGACAGTAAAAGTCAGGAGCAGGAGTCTCATGGTCCTTAGGAAGTTGGAGGCAGTGGATCCAGGAGTCAAGAACACTTTGTGCAGTATGAATTTGAAATAGAGTTTTATTGGCCTCTCTGGAGTGGGGGCAGATGGATGGGGCACTGAACTGGGCAGATATGTAAATGTTAATCCATGCAGAACATCAGTCTGTTGGCTGGTACATCAATCAAGCATCTGTTACAGGCGCGGGGAGGGCATGCAGAGGTTTAATAAGTTATAGGCTTTTAAGAAGTGTTTGGAGAAATGGATACAGAGGAATTGGACACCAAGACATTGTCCCTGGCTTCCGTACACCTCTCATCAGGGTCCTGCCTTCTCTGGTCACAGTCCCTCTCACTCCAGGATAAGCCTGCTTTTACACTATTTAGTTGTGTCTGTCTCCCAGCTGGATTGTGAGATTCCAGAGAATAAGGACTGTGTCTCTCATTTTTGAACTCTCAAGATACAAACCATATTCTCAGTAAAGATTTGTGGAATAAAATGTAGTGAACATGTGTCAATTTCTAGTCCCTCACATATGTGCCTACCTGGGGAAGTTACTTGTATAAGATAGTAAAGCTGATTTGCTGCAGAGTTTGGGGAGATTGTTTAAAACAGGGCTAAAAGGGGGATGTTACCCAGTGTCACCAGAAATACTTTCTACCCAAGGCAGCTCCATGGTAGCTTGGGATGTTACTTTTGACAAGGCCACCCTAAAGGCCATTGACAGTTACCTGTGAAAGCTTTATTGAGTTATAATTAACAAACCGTAATTGTACATATTTAAAGTATACAATTTGATAATTTTGACATGTAGGTACTCATGGAAACAGTGACAGACTTTGTTTTATTGGACTCCAAAATCACTGCAGATGGTGACTGCAGCCATAAAATTAAAAGACGCTTGCTCCTTGGAAGGAAAGCTATGACAAACCTAGATAGCATATTTTAAAGCAGACATCACTTTGCTAACAAAGGTCTATATAGTCAAAGCTATGGTTTTTCCAATAGTCATGTACAGATGTGAGAGTTGCACCATAAAGAAGGTTGAGTGCCAAAGAATTGATGCTTTCGAATTGTGGTGCTGGAGAAGACTCATGAGAGTCCCTTGGACTCCAAGGAGATCAAACCAATCAATCCTAAAGGAAATCAACTCTGAATATTCTTTGGAAGGACTGATGCTGAAGTTGAAGGTCCAATACTTTGGCCACCTGATTCGAAGAGCCGACTTATTAGTAAAGACCCTGATGCTGGGAAAAATTGAAGACAGAAGGGGACGACAGAGGATGAGATGGTTGGATGGCATCATCGACTCAATGGAAATGATTTTGCGCAAACTCCAGGAGATGGTGAAGGACAGGGAAGCCTGGCGTGCCGCAGTCCATGGGGTCACAAAGAGTCGGACACAACTGAGCGACTGAATAACAACATAATAACCTTATCCAAGTCAATCATCTTGCAAATTAAAGCTCATTCTCTTAGGACCCACAAGTGTACTAGAACATATACATAGCTATTTTTATAATCTTTCAGTGGGGAAAACACTTTCCAAGTATGAATCTCGGACCAGATTTCAAGGAAAAGATAGGTAGAATGAATACTTAAGTTTATATTGGAAATTTTTACTGCAAAATATACCTAGCAATTAAGTGATAAACTGCAAACATGTTAACTTATTAAGGGTTTCAGGAGGAATCCTGTAGTTACATTTCTGATGAGCTATGTGTCCTGAAAAGTTCTAAATTTATATCTTTTGCTTCAAATTTGATTTGAGCTACTGTCTCACATATCAAACTGTATGTGGGTCAACTCCACTTGGATTTGTCATAGTTCTGTCCCTAAACCCATTCTACTTGCTTCCATTTCTGTCTTCCCCATTTCAGTAAATGGCATCACTGTTCACATTAGTGCTTAAATGTTCAGAGTCATTATTGATCCTGACATTTCTCTGCCTCATTTCTTCTAACTACACCTAATCCACACAAGGCTTCCCTGGTGGCTCAGAGGGTAAAGCGACTGCCTGCAATGCGGGAGACCTGGGTTTGATCCCTGGGTTGGGAAGATTCCCTGGAGAAGGAAATGACAACCCGCTCTGGTACTCCTGCCTGAAAAATTCCATGGATGGAGAAGCCTAGTGGGCTACAGTCCATGGGGTCGTAAACAGTCAGACACGACTGAGCAACTTCACTTTCACTTTTCACACCTAGTCTATTAGCAAATCATTCCTTTTGTGCCTCCACCTCCAAAACATATTGCTTACATGTGAAATCTAAAAAAAAAAAAAACTACAAATGAACTTATTTACGAAACAGAAATAGACTTAGAGAATGAATTTACGGTTACCGGAGGGAAAGAGTAGGGGGAATGAATAGATTGGGAGTTTGGAATTGATAGGTACACACTGCTATATAGCACGGGGAATGCTGTTCAATACTCTAATAACCTAAGTGGGAAATGAATTTGAAAAAGAATAGATATATGTACATGTATAACGGAATCAGTTTGCTGTAAACCTGAAACTAACACAATATTGTTAATAAACTATGCTCCAATATAAAATAAAAATTAAAAAATGAAATAAAATAGATACCACAATTACATACTTTTTTTTTTCCCTACCATGAACACCCTGATCAGGCCACCTCAAATGCCTCCTAAATCATCTTTCTTTTTCCATGTTTCCCAACTTTAATTTAGTCATCACAATAGCTACACAAAATCTCTTTCCTACTGGAGCAGAAATTGTTAGAGTTCACCAAATATTCAAGCGCTCCTCTGCACTCCTCAGCTTCTCATGGGACCATTTGACTGGACTGTGGCTGATAGGATTCATATAAGTGCTGTGTGTCACTTCCAGGCCTGGCATGTGGCACATTCCCTGTGTCTAGTCAGTCCTCATTCCCCCTGCTGTGGTGAACTTGGGGGCCCTGTGTTCCACATATTATAGCCACAAGTTGTGAACGGACCATTTGATCTACATGGGACTCTGCATTCAGTTCAGTTCAGTTCAGTCGCTCAGTCGTGTCTGACTCTTTGCGACCCCATGAACCGCAGCACACCAGGCCTCCCTGTCCATCACCAACTCCCGGAGTCCAGCCAAACCCATGTCCATTGAGTTGATGATGCCATCCAACCATCTCATCCTCTATCGTCCCCTTCTCCTCCTGCCCTCAATCTTTCCCAGCATCAGGGTCTTTTCAAATGAGTCAGCTCTTTGCATCAGGTGGCCAAAGTATTGGAGTTTCAGCTTCAAAATCACTCCTACCAATGAACACCCAGGACTGATCTCCTTTAGGATAGACTGGTTGGATCTCCTTGCAGTCCAAGGGACTCTCAAGAATCTTCTCCAACACCACAGTTCAAAAGCATCAATTCTTCCGTGCTCAGCTTTCTTTATAGTCTAACTCACACATCCATATATGACCACTGGAAAAACCATAGCCTTGACTAGATGGACTTTTGTCAGCAAAGTAATCTCTCTGCTTTTTAATATGCTGTCTAGGTTGGTCATAACTTTCCTTCCAAGGAGTAAGTGTCTTTTAATTTCATGGCTGCAATTATCATCTGCAATGATTTTGGAGCCCAGAAAAATAAATTCAGCCACTGTTTCCATTGTTTTCCCACCTATTTGCCATGAAGTGATGGGACCGGATGCCATGATCTTCGTTTTCTGAATGTAGAGCTTTAAGCCAACTTTTTCACTCTCCTCTTTCACTTTCAGCAAGAGGCTTTGTAGTTCCTCTTCACTTTCTGCCATAAGAGTGGTGTCATCTGCATATCTGAGGTTATTGATATTTCTCCCGGCAATCTTGATTCCAGCTTGTGCTTCCTCCAGCCCAGTGTTTCTCATGATGTATTCTGCATATAAGAAATAAGCAGGGTGACAATATACAGCCTTGACATACTCCTTTTCCTATCTGGAACCAGTCTGTTGTTCCACGTCCAGTTCTAACTGTTGCTTCCTGACCTGCATACACGTTTCTCAAGAGGCAGGTCAGGTGGTCTGGTATTCCCATCTCTTTCAGAATTTTCCAGTTTATTGTGATCCACACAGTCAAAGGCTTTGGCATAGTCAATAAAGCAGAAATAGATGTTTTTCTGGAACTCCCTTGCTTTTTCCATAATCCAGTGGATGTTGGCAATTTGATCTCTGGTTCCTCTGCCTTTTCTAAAACCAGCTTGAACATCTGGAAGTTCACGGTTCACGTATTGCTGAAGCCTGGCTTGGAGAATTTTAAGCATCACTTTACTACTGTGTGAGATGAGTGCAATTGTGTGGTGGTTTGAGCATTATTTGGCATTACCTTTTTTGTGATTGGAATGAAAACTGACCTTTTCCAGTCCTGTGGCCACTGCTGAATTTTCCAAATTTGCTAGCATATTGAGTGCAGCACTTTCACAGCATCATCTTCCAGGATTTGAAATAACTCAACTGGAATTCCATCACCTCCACTAGCTTTGTTCGTAGTGATGCTTCCTAAGGCCCACTGGACTCTGCATTAATGAGAATAAAACTTTATTTGAGATTTTGAAGGTTTATTTGTTACCATGGTAGAGGTTTTCCTGTCCTAACTAATTTAGGAATTGTTATAAGAAATAAGTTGATACCCTAACAGGAACTCAAAATATTTGCTTTGGCTCAATAGTCCAGCAGTAGGCAGGGAGAAAACTGACATTGGAGGCTGGAAAGGTGGTTATCCATACTGTGACATGGCAGAATATTTGGTAAACCTGTTACCTGTAACAACGGCTGGAGATCACATGTCTGCTAATCTCCCACCTCTAGGGGAAAAATGGCACCCCACTCCAGTACTCTTGCCTGGAAAATCCCATGGACGGAGGAGCCTGGTAGGCTGCAGTCCATGGGGTCACTCAGAGTCGGACACGACTGAGCGACTTCACTTTCACTTTTCCCTTTCATGCATTGGAGAAGGAAATGGCAACCCAGTCCAGTGTTCTTGCCTGGAGAATCCCAGGAATGGGGGAGCCTGGTGGGCTGCAGTCCACTGGGTCGTGAAGAGTCAGACACAACTGAGCGACTTCACTTTCCCTTTTCCCTTTCATGCATTGGAAAAGGAAATGGCAACCTACTCCAGTGTTCTTGCCTGGAGAATCCCAGGGATGGGGGAGCCTGGTGGGCTGCCATCTGTGGGGTCGCACAGAGTTGGACACGACTGACGCGACTTAGCAGCAGCAGGGGAAAAATATGGAGAACAAACACATCTTCTGGTGTATGCTGGTACATAGTGATAGTGTGTGTGTTTGGTATGGTATTCCCAGAGGACAACTTCAAGAAAGAACTGGCCAGTTTGCAAATAGAAATAATCTGGAATAAAGGGAGTCCAGAAATTGAGGGCCTTGAAGGCTTAGAAAAGTAGACTTATCCTGGGTTCCCAAATATTTAGGGATAGAATTTTAAAAGACTCTGAACAACTAAATCTAGCAAAATGTTTCATTTCTGGATGAAGTGAGAGAAACAATTAAGGTTAGGGATGTGGACTTGCAATTGAAGCCGGAGAGTCTCAAGGTAGCTGCCACTCAACTCAAGGAGAGAGAGAGAGAGAGAGGGAGAGAGAGACAATAGCACAAAGAAGCATAAGTTTAAATGGACATTGGACTCGGTTAGCTGCAGATGGAACTGACTGGAAGCAAATGGATTAGGAAGCTACTAAATCTCTAATACTACCATATTGCCAAAGAAACCATTAACCCCAGATCAACAAAGCCTCTGTCTGAGCTGGCAAACAATCTTTGATTCTCTGATCTTCCACCGAAGATCCTGATCTTCAGTAATTCCATTGATCTCCTTGAAGGAGGCAGGCTTCAAAGGCAAGTTTTTGAACACAATTTTGGACATGACCAAGAATTATGCACAAGGAGGAAGAATGTACAATAATTATGTACAATTGTGAAGGAAGATCCAAAGAAATGGATTTGGGAAACACAGAGAATAAAGGGCAAGGGAATTCATCTCAAAGTACAGAATTATGGTGTCGGGAAGGACTTTCCCTTAGGCACAGGGTGAGAGCCTTATGATTTAGGCCTAAAGGCATTTCAGCATTGGTATGGACCAAAGGCTGCTGGTCTTTTCTAAGAGAGAATATTTATTATAGTTACTTTATTTCTTTAAAAACTTTTTAAAATTTATTTTTGGCTGTGCTGGATCTTTATTGTTGCACGTGGGCTCTCTCTAGTCGCTGAGAGTGAGGGCTTCTCTCTACCTGTGGTGCATGGGCTTCTCATGGAGGTGGCTTCTCTTGCGTGGAGCACAGGCTCTGGGTTCATGGGTTTCCTTAGTTGTAGCACGCCAGCTCAGTAGTCATAGTTCGCTGGTTCTAGGGTGTGCAGGCTTCAGTAGTTGTGGCGAGGGGGCTCAGTAGTAGCAGCTTTTGGGCTCTAGAGTGCGGGATCTGTAGTTGTGGCACACGGGCTTAGTTGCTCCGCGGCATATGGAATCTTCCCAGACCAGGGATTGAACCTGTGTCCCCTGCGTTGGCAGGAGGATTATTATCCACTGTGCCACCAGGGAAGTCTAGTTACTTTATTTCTGATCTAGCATTTATATGTGTGAATTGGCATACAGATTGTCTTTTTAGTTCATAGGCTGTCAGATTGAGAAAACTCACTTTCCGATCTGATGGTGAGAGCCATACATCACTCAAGAATACTGGGCTTTGAGCTGGATTGAACTTTGAATTGTGCCTCTTGGAAAGGAACTGAATGTGTTCCATATGCAGGAAGAAGAGATTAAGAGGATCTGACCATTTGAGACCATGGTAGACTCATTGAATATCTATGGGCTTCTTCATTTTAGAGACATTCTTGCAGCTAAGTGGGTGTCATGTGACTGGGCTCTGACCAATGGAATAACAAGAAAAATGATGTAAGCCTTCCTGTCTTACTTAAGGACACTTTATATGGTTATCCAGCCTCCTTTTTCTTTGCTGTGTTCATCTTAGATGCCACATTTTTCAGATGCCATTAGTAACTATGAGAGGAGAAGGTCTGAGTGAACCACATTAAACTTTGCATAATAAATTGCTATTGTTAAGCCACTGAGATTTCAGGGTTTATTTGCTATTGCAATATAATCTATCCTATCCTGACTATATACCATCTATTATATATATATATATATATTTATATTTATATTCTCTTCTTAGAACATTGTTCCTACAATATTTTTTTGTGTGTGGGTGTTTGCTTCAGGTTTTATCTTGACTGTCACATTCTCAGAAGGGATTTCTCTGAATACTCCACCTAAAGTCAGCACTCTTATTCAAGTTGTTATTCAGTATGAGTCCCATTCTTATCTCATTAATAGCAGCAATCACAAAATATTTATTTTTCACTCGTTTACTTTCCACTTTTTTTTACTAGAAAGCAAGTTTTACAAGATCAGATACCAAGCCTGGCATGTTCAACACTGTAGCTCCAGTGTCAACCACACTGTCTTTCAAAATGATAGATGTTTGGAAAACATTTGTAAATAAGTTAACCAAATGGAACTTTTTGGGCCTCAGTTTTCTCATCTATAAAGTGTGATAGTATCAATTTTCCATGTCACAGTTTAAAAACAAAATTTTTTTAGTGCTGCTATGTTTGAGTAGTGATTTGTTCTTAGAACTCAAATTTAATTGTTGTTAAATTCAAAAGGGAAATAGAGCTCCTTTAACATCTGAAGTTTAGAGAGAATCACATCAGCTGTGAGTTTATAATGATTTAACAAGGACTGGTTCAACGAGGGCTACTGGGCTAGGAAATGTCTGCGAGACTGTGGCCAGCACACCCGGGCTTAACCTCACGTGGAGCAGCCATAAATAAGCTCGTTTTATTCAGGATAAGATTTTCCTACAATTTCCCATAATGTGAGATCATCACATATTCAGACCATGAAGGGGAACTCAAGGCTTCTCACTTTGCTGAGTCTCTAAGAAAACAGACATGTGCAGAGATCAAAACCAATCCAGAATCCTTGAGGCATGGACCTGGGGAATGAACTTCTTAACAGAGGTAACAAAAAGTACACAATAAAACTGATATTGAGCCTTCTCCTCCCTTTGGTGCTTACGCTGGGACATAAATTAGAGCTTCTTTTGGTTCTTTTCTGAGTCCTCTTCCCCTAACGCCTATGTCTTCATGAAAGCAAGTGTCATACAGGGTTAGCTACTTCCCGTGTAGGTTCTTGGATCGACAAATATGGCTAGAGCTTGGCTCAAGAAATAAGGCCCTGGAGCCTGTAAACCAACAAGGCTGTTTTTGTTCTCTGGTCCTTAAGCAAAGGAGACAGAAGGATCGCATACCCCTGGCTCACCTCTTTCTAGGGCAGGACATCATACAGAAGTTATTTATTTAGGGAGGTTTTAACTTTATCTTTTAACTGAAATGTATTTGACATGTAAAACTGTGCACATTTAAGGTGTACATCAAATTGATTTGATCCATTTATATACTGTAATATGATTGCCATTATAGTGATAGTTAGCACCTCGGTCATGTTACATAATTATCATTTTTTTTTTTTTTTTTTTTGGTAATGGGGACATTTAAGATCTAGTCTTTCACCAAGTTTGATAATTATAATACACTCAGTTCAGTTCAGTTCAGTCGCTCAGTCGTGTCTGACTCTTTGCAACCCCATGAATCAAAGCACGCCAGGCCTCCCTGTCCATCACCAACTCCTGGAGTTCACTCAAACTCATGTCCATCGAGTCGGTGATGCCATCCAGCCATCTCATCCTCTGTCGTCCCCTTTTCTTCCTGCCTCCAATCCCTCCCAGCATCAGAGTCTTTTCCAATGAGTCAACTCTTCGCATGAGGTGGCCAAAGTACTGGAGTTTCAGCTTTAGCATCATTCCCTCCAAAGAAATCCCAGGGCTGATCTCCTTCAGAATGGACTGATTGGATCTCCTTGCAGTCCAAGGGACTCTCAAGAGTCTTCTCCAAGATCACAGTTCAAAAGCATCAATTCTTTGGCACTCAGCTTTCTTCACAGTCCAACTCTCACATCCATACAAGACCACTGGAAAAACCATAGCCTTGACTAGACAGATCTTTGTTGGCAAAGTAATGTCTCTGCTTTTGAATATGCTATCTAGGTGGGTCATAACTTTCCTTCCAAGGAGTAAGCGTCACACTACTGTTATCTATATTAATTATACTATACATTAGGACTTATTTGTCTGCTACTGCTAAGTGCTAAGTTGCTTCAGTCGTGTCCAACTCTGTGCGACTCCAGAGATGGCAGCCTACCAGGCTCCCCCGTCCCTGGGATTCTCCAGGCAAGAACACTGGAGTGGGTTGCCATTTCTTTCTCCAACTTATTTGTCTACTAGTTGCAAATTTGCACCCTTAAACATCTCTCCTATTCTCCCAACCCCCAGCCCCTGGTAACCTCCAATTTATTCTCTGTTTTTATGAGTCTGACTTTTTTTAGTTTCCACACATAGGTGATATCCTCCTATCTCTATATGTCTTATTTGAGGGTTCCCCTGGTGGTTGAGATGGTAAAGAAGCTACCCGCAATGAGGGAGACCTGGGTTTGATCCCTGGGTCAGGAAGATTCCCTGGAGAAGGGAATGGCAACCCACTCCAGTATTCTTGTCTGGAGAATCCCATAGGCAGAGGAACCTGGTGGGGTACAGTCTATGGGATCACAAAGAGTTGGATATGACTGAGTGACTAACACATTCTTTCTATATAACTTATCTACTTAGCATGATGTCCTCAAGGTCCATCCATGAGGTCATAAGTGACAGGACTTTTTTTCTTTTTCATTATATATGTATACCACATCTTCTTTATCCATTTATCCTTGAGGGACACTTAGGTTGTTTCTGTATCTTGGCTATTGTGACTAACGCTGGAATAAACTTGGGAGAGCAAATAGCTCTTTGATACCTTGTTTTCATTTCCTTTAGGTATATATCCATAGTGGTTGAACCAGTTTGCACTCCCACTCTGCTAAGTCACTTCAGTCGTGTCCGACTCTGTGTGACCCCATAGACAGTAGCCCACCAGGCTCCCCCGTCCCTGGGATTCTCCAGGCAAGAACACTGGACTGGGTTGCCATTTCCTTCTCCAATGCATGAAAGTGAAAATTGAAAGTGAAGTTGCTCAGTCGTGTCCGACTCTGAGCGACCCCATGGACTGCAGCCTACCAGGCTCCTCCGTCCATGGGATTTTCCAGGCAAGAGTACTGGAGTGGGGTGCCATTGCCTTCTCCGAAAGTTTCATCTCTTACATTTAAATCTTCAATCAATTTTGAATTAATTTTTGTGAGTGGTGTAAGAGAGGGGTCCAATTTCATTCTTTTGCATGTGGTTATCCAGTTTTCCCAATACCATTCTTTTATTGAAGAGACTTATCCTTTCCGCATATACTATTCTTGGCCCCATTGTGGAATTATTAGTTAATCATATGTGAGGGGTTTTAATTCTTGGCTCTGTATTCTTCTCTGTTAGCCTGTGTCAGAGAGAAGTTTACAACCAAAGTTGAGTGATAAACAGGATGCATTTATCTGAGGTGTCTTTTAACTTATGAAAAAAACTCTTAGTGTCCTGGTAGCTATTGGCAAAATAAAGTAAAACAAAGGAGGTATTAATGTTGAACCAGAAGGCAAGCATAAAACCAGGAATTTCCCTGAGGGGCAAGGCCCAAATGGAGAGAACAGCGCCACTGACATGGGGCACTTTTGAAGCAGGTGCAAAAGAAATGGAACGTGTTTTTATTGGCTGAAGTAATTTGATGCTTGATCTTTTCAAAAGAATTCTTTGAAGAAATTTTCATGGGAAATATTGGAAGTTTTCTGAATTTCCTTCTAATTAATTTGTTTATCATTGTTTGGTTTAGAATTATTTATTAGTGGGAGTGGGACATCAGGGTATTTTCAGTGTTTTGGACACCTTCACATCTTTTTTTCTTTTGAATGATCAAAAACCTTTTATTAAATCCCAGGCATAGAATATAATTCATTTCAGACTTGAGCATAAACTGTTCGACATAAAACTGTATTGCTGCAGATGGATGGAAGTGACTGCTGAATGCTTCACCATCCTCATGCCGTTCTAGGAAAAGGTGATGACAATAACTATAAAGAAAAAGGTAAAAACCTCTCTACTCAATTTTACATATCATTTGCTGTACTTGCATTGATTCTTCCATTAAATTCAGCCGTGTCAGGACAGAGATGAATGATAGCAGGGAGTTTTTCATGTGCTTTAATGGACTCATGTAAAAGAGACTGAAGTTAACAATCCCTGGTCTGAGAAGTCCCCAGTTTATTCTACTTTCTGCTTTCTATTGGAAGATTACTGGTATTTGCTCCAAAAGAGCAGTACTTTTCATCTTATCAGTAAAAGTTTGATACTTTCTGGCAGTTGCTTGAGTTGGTCTGTGTGGTTGAGAATCTGTTTTGCTTGGAACACAGCAATAGTCACCATTTCTACATGGCTTTTTAACCTGTTCACCAGATTTGCAGTCTTTTCTGCAGTGTCCTTTAATGATCCAACAAGATTTTCGGCCCCTGCAGACTAAAAAGAGTGAAAAAAGGGCAATTATCTCCAGATACTGAGGAAGAGAGTCATAACAGTTAGAGCAACCATGTCTGTAAGCTTCATAATAACCCTGTCTATTAAAGGAGATTCTGTAAGCAAAGCAAGGTACTGTACATGCTATATTTCTGGTTTTTTTCTTTTTAAAGACTTTTTATATTATATTGGAGTATAGTTGATTTACTATCTATTTTACACATGATAGTGTATATGTGTTGATGCTATTTTCTCAATTTGTCCACCCTCTCCTTCCCCCTCTTTGTCTACAAGACCGTTCTCTAATCTGCGTCTCCATTTTGTCCCTGCAAATAGGTTTGTCAGTACTATTTTTCTGAATTCCACATGTACGTGTTAATATATGATATTTGCTTTAATCTTTCTGATTTACTTCACTCTGTATAAGAGGCTCTAGGTTCATCCACCTCACTACAACTGACTCAAATTTGTTACTTTTTATGGTTGAGTAATATTCCATTGTATAATATGTACCACATATTCTTTATCCATCCATCTGCTGATGGACATCGACATGTCCTAGCTACTGTAAATAGTGCTGCAATGAATATTGGAGGGTACATGTGTCTTTTTCAATTATGGTTTTCTCAGAGTATATGCCCAGTAGTGGGTTTACTGGATCATATGTTAGAGATTTATTCCTAGTTTTTAAAGGCATCTCCATACTGTTCTCAAAAAGACTGTATTTGTTTACATTCCCACCAACAGTGCAGGAGGGTTCCTTGTTCTCCACACCCTTTCCAGTATTTATTCTTTGTAGAGTTTTTTATGATGGTCATTTTGACTGATGTGAGGTGATATCTCATTGTAGCTTTGATTTACATTTATCTAATAATAAGCAATGTTGAGCATCTTTTCATGTGTTTATTGGCTCGAGCATCTTTTCTGACCACAACTGTGCAGGCATGCTCAGTCTCTCGGTCATGTCCAACTCTTTGCAACCCTATGGACTGTAGTATTCCAGGCTCCTCTGTCCATGAGATTTTCCAGTCAAGAATACTGGAGTCAGTTGCCATGCTCTCCTTCAGGGGATCTTCCCAACCCAGGGACTGAACCCACATCTCCTGTGCCTCCTGCATTGCAGGCAGATTCTTTACCACTGAGCCACCAGGGAAGTCTGACCACAATTGTATGAAACTAGAAATCAATCAGAGAAAGAAAAGCAGAAAAGAATGATCACATGGAGACTAACCAACATGCTATTAAAAAAACAATGGGTCAAAAATGAAATCAAAGAAGAAACCAGAAAATACGTGGAGACAAATGAAAATGAAAATAGAACCTTTCCTAAAAGGTTCCCTAAGAGGAAGTTCCTTCCTAATAGGGAAGTTCATAGTGGTGCAGGCTTAATAAGAATTAGGAAAAATCTCAAATAAACAACCTAAACTATTACCTAAAAAATTAGAAAAAGAAGAACAGACAAAAACATACCCCATCAAAGGAAGAACATAAAGATCAATGAGGAAGTAAAATGGAGATTAAAATCAACAGACAAGATCAATTAAATTAAGAGCTTGTTTTTATTCTACCTAGCAAGTTAACCTCTAGGAACTTATTTAGAAACTTTTGTCTAAGTAAGTAAAAATACATGTGCAAGAAGTCAGTTGCAGTTTTGTTAGTCTTATCAAAGATTTGGGGAAAAAAAAATCACATTTTACCCTTTGGAGGGGTTGGATGTACAAATTATGATTTCTTCATAAGATGGACTAAGAGACTTCTAGGAGCAATCAGGTCAATTTTTATGTGCTGACAAGAAAGACATTCACCTTATACTGTTGAAAAAAAAATTTTAGAGCAATATATGGCTACTTTTTTTGGCTAAGAAAGAACTATAGGCACATACATATTTATATAAATTTATAAATGTACAGAAAAAAGGTTACAAATATCAGACAGATGAAGTAAATGGTACCTTGCTTAAAAATTATTCAGACCTTCATAAACAGGAGTTTAAAGTTCTGGCCATGTGTTTGTGTAATCTCATTATAAATCATTAACAAAATTATAGACTTTAGTAGTTGGAAAGGAGCAGAAAGGACCTGTGCTCACTTCCACATGACTGCTCCATTATTATCATCCCAGGCTTTCACATGAAGGGATAATAGAACTTAATGTCTAAGATACGCTCCAGGACCCATGATCTGGCAGAGAATGTAAAGACAGCTGAAACCAGACAGCTGCTCAGTCGGGCCCTTGGGACATTGATTGGTGCAAAGTATCAAAGTCAGTTTTGCCTGTGAAGGTTACACCTGAGTACTGAAGGACTATGGGGTACCACCCAACCCTTTTCCATGGCTCTGGGGATTCTGGCCAAACACATATTCTTAATATGGAACCTCAGGCTTGTCCTGGGAAAGGTAAATTCTGATAAGGTCAAGCAGATTTCAGAAGCCTCTGAAAACCCTGTCTGAATGGACAGAAAGATATTATCCTTTTCATGGGCAGTTCCCCACCCTAGCGCTCTTTTCCTTCTTTCCTGGTTCTGGTTACCTGGCAACATCTGGAACAGGATCAGAAAGACAGTAAGGAGCAAGAATTTCATGATCTTTGAGAAAGAAGTGTCAGATCCAAGAGTCCAGAACTTCTCGGATGGAGCTCTGGATTCAGATTTTTATTTGCCTCCATGGGGCGGGGCTCAGGGGGCTGGGGCACTGGCTGTGAAACAAGAGGCATAAAGGAACATGGATACTTTAGTCAGTAGCACTAACTGATTACTTACAACTCAGAACCTTATCCTAGGCACTCTGAGGGAAGGCAGAAGAACAGAAGAAAAAGCTAAAATATCATGGCAGTATATAACAAGAGGATTCACCCTTGCCCCCGTCTCACCCCGCTCATTGGAGTGTTATAGTCTCTGTTCCTAGACCCTCCTCCACTATCCAGGTCCTCATCACACTGCATTAAACCAACTGAAAAATGCATTGTGGGCAGAAACTGACTCTACTGCATTCCCAGGGCCAGGGTCTTAGATTAAGAGGGACACAGAAAACAATGGTTTAATGAAGTAAGTAAACACATTTTTAGTACAAATTATAACATCCTAAAGACTCTTACAATTAGGATCTTTGGAATCAAGTAGTCAGAATTATTTATTTTATCCATGGAACACTGAGGTCAAGACAGGAGTTGCAGAGAGGACTCTTCCAACTGTATATCGGGCCCCCTTCCAGAGGGCCCGATATGATCAGAAATTCACTGTTCTCAGGGTGGACGAGGGCTTCTCTGGTGGCTCAGATGGTAAAGAGTTTGCCTGCAATGCAGGAGACCCAGTTTGATCCCTGGGTCAGGAAGAAGGAAATGCCAACCCACTCCAGTATTCTTACCTGGAAAATCCCATGGACTGAGGAGCTTGGCAGGCTATACCTCATGGGGTTGCAAAGAGACAGACACGACTGAGGGACTAACACATACGGACACACAGAGTGGATGAAGTGTAATGACGACACTGCTTGTGACACGGGCATCCTGGGAAAGCACAGAAACTTCCCTGAATACTTTGACCTAAAGTTCTGGCTTTGGACCCAGCTGACATACTGGATCCAGCTCAATCGTGTCTTTCTTAGGCTTTATTTTTGCCCTGTGCCAGCCCTTGGAGAAACAGTCATATAACTTTATGACCACAAGCCTGCTTGGCCACAGAAGTTCTAATAAATCTTCATAGGAAGTGTCTAATATTCTTGTTCTGAATGTTCCAGGTGGTTTATTTCTTTTGGTTATTATTATTATTATTTTTGTAGTTTATTGCTGGTCTCAATGGATCATGGTCAGAAACCAGGGCCTGCTATTCTTTAATTTGGGGACTGTTATAAAGGTTTCCTTTTGCTAATGAACTGAGAGTTTAGGGGGTATAATCTAGGACCATGTTCCCTACTAAATTAAGTTTTTGCTCTCTTAATCAATTTCCAATATTCTTACTTATTTCTACTTACATGAACTGTGAAAGACTCAGATAATTGCAGTAAAATCCCCCAAGTATGATTAAGCATTTAATCAAATTCTTTTTATATTAAATTTAACACTAAAATTCATTTTGTTGCTTTATTTTATGGCGTCAGTCATTACAGCTTCTCTGTAGATTGTGACATTTCCCTTTCAGACTATTTTACTTCATCTTGCCCTTGAGTTACACTTTAATTTTTGTGTTAACATAGAAATTGCACTCTGTGAATCTGATTCAAAGTTGAAGTTCCTTCAAAAGTTCATTAAAATTGTTGTACCCGCATGCTGCAGCTACTGAGCCTGTGGGCTGCAAATACTGAATCCTGCCTCCCTAGAGCCTAGGCTTCACAGCAAGAGAAGCCATAGCAATGAGAAGCCTGTGCACCATAATGCAGAGTAGCCCCGGCTCCCGCAACTAGAGAAAGCCATGTCAGAGCAACGAAGACTCAGCGCAGCAAAAGAAAAAAGTTATTGTATTGCATTCCCAGTTTCCAGAATTGCAGATATTAGTTTGATATTAAGATCAAATGTTAGTTTGAGAGTCTAATGTTAGCTTGATACTCTTTCGTTTGTTGGAACTTGTATCTTTTGCCTAGATCTCCTAATAATGCCTTTCTGTCCTGGGAATTTTTGGTTGTTCTCCCATTTTGTATCTAGATAAATGTTTTCTCTCATGGATATGCCTGGGATTTGGTGAATCCATTCAATGTAAAAATTCATATTTCTCTTCAGTTTTGAGAAATTTCTAATTATAACAATTATAACTTGTACGTGTCCTCCTTCTAATTCTTGAGCTCATTATTTGGAGAGGTACTTTTCCCTTTTGGAGTGTGTAGCAGAAGTCTTTTCATGAAAGCGTGAGGAAAGTGCAGGAAGCATCCCCCAGCTAACAATGTTCATTTCAGCGTATTTTGTTTTCCACTGTGAAATATTTCTTCTATTTCATCATACAGATCACCAATTCAGTTCTTGTGACCATTCTTGACTTACTTTAATACAATTTTAAATTGATCATATTGCTTTGAGTTCTAGAGGGTTCTTTTTGTGTTCCATTTTTATTTCCTTGAAAGTCTTCATTATGTCAAAAAATCAAAATTTCACCTGATTCTTCTATTAGTTTCGCTTCAAAGAGAATGTTGTAGAAGTAAACTGTTTTTTGTCTGTACAGCATGTCCCTCTGACGAACTGCCTCCCTTGGACTCGCTAACCACAAAACCATAACCCAATAACTGGTGAATTGATCTTCTGAGTGGAACTAGGATCTTAAGCAAAGAGAACACTGGCGCTAGAGATCACATGCCCTTACCCTAGCGGGACTACGAAACAAAACTGTGATCTTCCCAGCTGCAGAGAGAGAGAGTTATTTTCTCACCTTGTCTCATATGGTAGGAAATTACTCAACTATAAGTCAATGCAGATTTCAGGCATCTAAAACAGATGAATGACCATACTGCCCCTCATGTAATAAATGTCAGAGTCAGATTCAGACCCAGGTCTGTTTGGTTTCGGTCTTAATCCCTACAGTATTCTTGCTGTGAAACACTCGTTCTTTTAAAAAGAGAATATCCTCTGTGCTGTGCAGAAGCCTTTTAGTTTGATGTAGTCCCATTTCCTTATTTTTGCTTTTGTTGCCTATATCTTTGGGGTCAATTCCAAAAAATCTTTCTCAACACCAATGTCAAGGAGTTTCCCCCCCACGTTCTTTTTTTAGGAGTTTTATGTTTTCAGATTATACATTTGAGTCTTTAATCCATTTTGAGTTAATTTTTTGAGTGGTGTAAGATAGGGTGTAGTTGCATTCTTTTGCAAGTGAATATCCAAATTTCCCAGCACCATTTATTGAAGAGTCTGTATTTTCACCATTGGCTCTTCTTGCCTCCCTGTTCAGTATTAGTTGACTGTATATGCAAAGGTTTATTTCTGGACTTTTGATTCTGTTCCGTTGGTTTATGCATCTGTTTTTATGCCAATGCAAGTAGATGTAAGAGACACAGATTCGATCTCTGGGTCAGGAAGGAGGGCATGGCAACGCACTCCACTCCAGTGTTCTTCCCTGGAGAATCCCATGGACAGAGGAGCCTGGCAGGCTACAGTCCACAGGGTCGCACAGAGTCAGACATGACTGAAATGACAGCACGCACACATGCATGCACGTCACATTGATTGATTTGTGTATATTGAAGAATCCTTGTATCCCTGGAACAAACCCGAGTTGATCATGGTGTGTGATCTTTTTAATGTGTTGTTGAATTCAGCTTGCTAGAATTTTGTTGAGGATTTTTGTATCTATATTCATCCAAGATTGGAGAAGGGAATGGCTACCCACTTCAGTATTCCTTCCTGGAGAATTCCATGGACAGAGGAGCCTGGTTGGCCTCAGTCCTCGGGGTTGCAAAGAGTCAGACATGACTGAGTGACTAAGCTTCACTTTCATAAGCTGTCTAAAGAGAGGTAAGATTTATTTCCACTTGGGTCTTACAAACACTGTAAAGAACCATTTCCCAAGAATCTATAAAGTCACTGGAAAGTTTTTTAAAATGTTGTAATTGTTGCTGATTGCGGGTTTATGACTTTTGCCCCACGTTTGTTTGTGGCATATCGGTAGAGTTTCACGTGAGAAGCCATCAACAATGGCCTTAGAGAAGGATTCCCTGTTTCTGTTCTCCTGCAGTGAATGTTTGTAAGTTTGAGCACGGATTAGTGTTGCATTTTATTTTCCTCCAAGCAAATAAGTTTTCTTACTTTGTGAGAATACACCTCTACTGTTGGGAAACAAAGGTTGGAGTATGGACCATCCCAGCAATGAAGCCCTCAACCTGAAATGTCGCCTGTCCTCAGTATTAGGGAACTGCTGCCCCCTAGAGGCCAAGTTTTAATTCACAGGAAGCTCAAAGCAGAAAGTGAAGAACTAAAGAGCCTCTTGATGAAAGTGAAAGAGGAGAGTAAAAAAGTTGGCTTAAAACTCAGCATTCAGAAAACTAAGATCATGCATCTGGTCCCATCACTTTATGGCAAATAGATGGGGAAACAATGGAAACAGTGACAGATTTAATTTTGGGGGGCTCCAAAATCACTGCAGATAGTGACTTCTGCTGCTTCTAAGTCACTTCAGTCGTGTCCGACTCTGTGCGACCCCATAGACGGCAGCCCACCGGGATTCTCCAGGCAAGAACACTGGACTGGGTTGCCATTTCCTTCTCCAATGCATGAAAGGGAAAAGTGAAAATGAAGTCGCTCAGTTGTGTCCGACTCTTAGTGACCCCATGGACTGCAGCCTACCAGGCTCCTCCATCCACAGGATTCTCCAGGCAAGAGTACTGGAGTGGGGTGCCATTGACTACAGCCATGAAATTAAAAGATGCTTGCTCCTTGGAAGAAAAGTTATGACCAACCTAGACAGCATATTAAAAAGCAGAGACATTACTTTATCAACAAAGGTCTGTCTACTCAAGGCTATAATTTTTCCAGTAGTCATGTATGGATGTGAGAGTTGGACTGTAAAGAAAGCTGAGCGCCGAAGAATTGATGCTTTTGAACTGTGGTGTTGGAGAAGACTCTTGAGAGTCCCTTGGACTGCAAGGAGATCCAACCAGTCCATCCTAAAGGAGATCAGTCCTGAATGTTCATTGGAAGGACTGATGTTGAAGCTGAAACTCCAATACTCTGGCCACCTGATGCGAAGAACTGACTCATTTGAAAAGACCCTGATGCTGGGAAAGATTGAGGGCGGGAGGAGAAGGGCATGACAGAAGATGAGATGGTTGGATGACATCACCAACTCAATGGACATGAGTTTGAATAAACTCTGGGAGTTGGTGATGGACAGGGAGGCCTGATGTGCTGCAGTCCATGGGGTCGCAAAGAGTTGGACATGACTGAGCGACTGAACTGAACTGAACTGAACTGAAGCTCAAAGCAGCTTTGTGTGTTTTTTCTTCTGAATAGATGTTCATTTTTCCCCCTTTTCCTTGAAAAATAGGAGTTGCTCTACAACATCCAGCTTGCCAATAATTTATATCTTCTTCTGTTGCTCGTGAGATTTTTTTCCCCCATATGTGAGATGATGTGAATTGAGAGACCAGGAGTGGAGAATCCAATAAGATTCTTTAATTTTAGAGTCTTTCTGATACTTTCTGACGCTACCTCAGTATGCACAGTTGTAGAAGCCACATATATGTAAATGCTGACGTAGATATGACATGACTGAGAAAAGAAGGAAGTTTCCTTTAAGATGTTAGACATTAGACAGGTGAGGTTGCCCAAGGAAGTTATTGGAAAGGGTATAAAGGTTTTTGTTAACACTGGGGAGGAAAAATCTATTGTGTTAAATCTGCTAGCACTTCAAGATAAAGCTCTCCAGCCTAGGAGAAAGTGGCAAGTGCTTGAGGAACTGAGACATCAGTTAAACCTGTAACATGTGGGTATACATTAAGTACATTAAATACTTACGAAATCTATCTTTGAGGACTGAATCTCATAATGGATTTCTTCTTGAAAATGTTCTTTGCAAGTGAAGAAATTAAATCATTGAGTTGTTTAAAATATTTTGGCCAAGAAGGATAATATACTGTTTCAGGAATAAATTAAAAAAAAAAAACAAAAATGTATGAAGAAATGTGCAAAATCACAAAGTTCTTAAAAATGATTTAAATGGTTTTCTTGTGTTCTAATATAAATACTTTCACTTAACTATGTTTTTGGATGAGAAAAGGGGAAATCTAATTTTAGTTAAATGATCTAAGTGTTCCTGCTGAGTACAATATTAGGAACAAAAGATATGCAAATTGACTTTAGCCTAATAATGAGTAACCATAAAAAGGCATTATGAAACCTTCTGTAAAGTTTTTTTTTTTTTTAGTTTAGCTAAAGAGTCTTTTTTCCAAGAGATTCTAATCTCATTCAAAGCAAAAAATTACATCAATTCAAAATAACATTGGGAATACTTTGAATTATCCACAAAGTACAGTAGTATAATATCTTGCAATAAATCCAACACAGCCAAGGATATTTTGTAACGTGGAAGAGTTTGCTGTTTTCAGCTGAAATCAGTTGAAGTAGCTTGCCTATGTTTAGGAACTATGCTGTGAGAAAAATATCTATTATATTTGTATAAAGAAATCATAAACAATTTGCTTCCCTCCTCCCTCAGCATTACAAGATTCACCATCTGTAAAGTTTTTAACACTGCTTAGTTAAGAGAGAGATTTTTATAGTTACATCCAGTTCCCATCAATACTCCCAAGCCAGGAAAATATTTTTATTTTTTGATAAGTTTTGGTTTAAAAGAACTCAATACTTATTCTCTCTGAATTGTTTCAGTGGGAAATGAAAATACAAAAATGAAATTTTTAGTTTATCTAAGACTTTTTATTATTTTACTAAATACCTAAATTCCTTATACTTTGTACATCAGTTTTTATTAATTATAATAACATTTAAAGATATGAAATGTAAACCTAGGTCTTCAATTAAATAAGTCATAGACAGTAAAGAATCTGCCCCAAATGTGGGAGACCTGGGTTTGATCCCTGGATGAAGAAGGTCCCCTGGAGAAAGAAATGGCTACCCACTCCAGTATTCTCGCCTTGAGAAGTCCCTGGACAGAGGAACCTGTGGGCTACAGTCCATGGGATCGCAAAGAGTCGGACATGACTGAGTGACTAATACTTACTTACTCATTTAAGCATATAGTGTTTATAAATTTGTCTTTTGTAAACTTAAGATAACATTCCATTTATGTGGATTGATAGTTTCACCACTTACAGCATCTGGGTATAGTTTATGATGTCCTTATTCCTTTGTCAAATTATGAACTATGATTTAAAGTTAACTTAAATATGTTTCCTGAAATCTGTTATTGAATTAGTATCTTTAGAATTATGGCAATTGGGTAGGTACCCTTGTTTATCTTGATACTTAAAAAAAAGTTAACATTTGGAGAGAGAGGAAATAGAGTCTATAGTTACCACACAGTTCTAATCTTTTAAAACTTATGTATTTTTACTGATATAAATAAATTTGTTCTTCAAACCATTCAAGTTGGGGTGGATATCATAATCAAAGTATTATATACATTGTTGTAAAATATACTTGATAAGATAGTTTGTTTTAACATTAGAGTACACATTGTCATGCAATGCATTGTTTGGTTAGGTATATACTGTATATCTACACATAAGTATATATTAAGGTATATTAAAACTAATGAAAAAAGACATTTGAATTCAATAAAGGAGGAAGACTGGTAGACTTGAGAAGAGAAAGTTGAACTCCACATCCATAGTCTATTCTAAATATGAGTTAGCAAATTTTGCTACCTGGGTGTTTTGTATAGGTGACAGCCTTTCTCCCTTCATCAAATGTGTTTTCTCTGATTTCAAAAGAGCAATGACTCATTATGATTCAGAGCATCTTATGACTTAGACAATTGTAAAAATAATAAAGTGTCCCTCACTTCTGGTGAAGTTGAAATTTCCAAAGATCCTTCTCTTAAAAACCTATGCTTTTACATTCAACTAACAAACCTCCTGTGACGGTGCTCACAGGTATTACCCTCGCCCAAATCAGGACTCAATTCAGACCGTCAGAAACTGACAGGCATCTTTTGTATGCACATCAGCTTTGGTATTTATAAGTAACTAACTGCTTGTTTGCACCAAAGATTTACTCTCTCACTTTGCTTATGTAATCTATAACATGATACACACAGAGAAAGAATATCTTAGCATTTAGTCTTGATTAGTATGTTTCAGATTTCTTTCAGAATTGCTCAACCGTATTGTATATTTATTTTATTTAAAACGTGGTTAATTTTATAGTTTTCAGGTAAAGAAAGCAGTTCATACTTACATTTGAAGTGAAAGTCTCTCAGTCATGTCTGACTCAGTGACCCCATGGACTGTAGCCTACCAGGCTCCTCTGTCCATGGAATTCTCCAGGCCAGAATACTGGAGTGGGTAGCCATTCCCTTCTCCAGGGGATCTTCCGAACCCAGGGATCAAACCTATGTCTTCTGCATTGCAGGTGGATTCTTTACCGTCTGCAGCACCAGGGGAGCCCCTACATTTGAAGGCCTATTGTTAATATTTAGACAGATTTTTAAAAATATATACATGAAGTGTGGCCCAGATAAACATTTTTTTTAATTGTACAAAAGCCTCTTTATTAGAATAGCTTTCTATTTTCCCTTTAATCAATCAATCAATCAATTTTATTGAGGTATAATTGACATATAACCTTACCTTGTGTATGGCAGCTTCTTTCCATGGCGGATAAGGCCAGAGAGAGACTCAGCTGTTGGCAGCCAACACTCTTGGAAGCTAGGGGAATTATGGCTTCAGTCTTGATGGGGATTCTAGATGGTGCAACAGAGTATACACCAAGAGATGTATGCTTTGAGATCTTTCTGGACACCTCTGCATGTTGACCAGTTAAATCAAAAAAGCTGTGGGTAACCAGAGTTGCTAGACTTGTGCTGTCCAGGAGCCTGAAAGAAGACTAAGAGGAGAAATTGATTCTCAAAGATTAAACTCTATTTTCTTTTCAAAGGCAAACAGTAATTTATTAGGTAATAATTTATTGGCTGGACTGAGGTATCAGTCTTGCAGGTAAGAGTTAGCTTTGAAGCCTTAATTTATAAATTCTTACTCAAAATGGGTTTCTTGAAGGGGAATTGAGGCTTGCCATTCATTGATTTCTTGTACAAATTCATGTATAAATGATAGATAGCAATGACTCTTATCATTTGGTTAAGAGACAATTAAGACATTTTCAGAAACGTTTGAGTGTATAAAAGGGAAAGTGGAGGAGGAAAAGAAGTGTAAGGGAGCCTGAGTGAGGATATCTGGAAGTCTGGTAAAAGGAAAGTATATACAGAGGGCAATCCCTTAAAAAAACAAACAGAAAAAGGACCCAATACTTGAAGGATGGTAATGGTGCTGGAAGAAACACTTTCTATTAAGCAATGACATTTATGGAATGTTGCATTATTTGCAACCTTAACTAATAGGTAACAAATGTTTTCACATGGATTCCAATACATTCTAGAAAAAGAAGGCCTGTAAAAAGATGCTAAGGCATTTACTGCAAATTCAAGGCTAGGGTAAATTTTGTGGCAACAGAGAATGGAATTGTGAATGTAAAACATTATATGCTCCATATTTTACTTATTAAAAAACTCCTTTTGTCTCTGTCTGTAAGTTTTAAACTTGCTTTTCCCTCCCTTCCTCAGTAATCACTGAGGTTCCAGCACTTGTCCTGGCAGCCGTAAATCCTACTCACTGTTGGTGAAATAAATTTCAACAAAATAAGAAGAAAATGTTCCTTCCTCCCTCACAGTCTACTAGGAAAGCAGATAATATCCAGTTTGATAAAGCTATTCTTATGAGGATTAATGCTAACAAAGAAGTTTTGTAAACCACCCAGACTTCTAAGTTTGTTGCTATGTCCTGTGAAATTAACCGTAACCTCCATGAGGTCTGTAGTTCCAACTGGCTACATTTATGATAGAATTCCAGTTGAGCTATTTCAAATCCTAAAAGATGATGCCGTGAAAGTGCTGCACTCAATATGCCAGAAAATTTGGAAAACTCAGCAGTGGCCACAGGACTGGAAAAGATCAGTTTTCATTTCAATCCCAAAGAAAGGCAATGCCAAAGAATGCTCAAATTACTGCACAATTGCACTCATCTCACACGCTAGTAAAGTAATACTCAAAATTCTCCAAGGCAGGCTTCAGAAATACGTGAACTGTGAACTTCCAGATGTTCAAGCTGGCTTTAGAAAACGCAGAGGAACCAGAGATCAAATTGCCAACATCCGCTGGATCATGGAAAAAGCAAAAGAGTTCCAGAAAAGTATCTATTTCTGCTTTATTGACTATGCCAAAGCTTTTGAGTGTGTGGATCACAATAAACTGTGGAAAATTCTGAAAGAGATGGGAATCCCAGACCACCTGACCTGCCTCTTGAGAAATCTATATGTAGGTCAGGCAGCAACAGTTAGAACTGGACATGGAACAACAGACTGGTTCCAAATAGGAAAAGGAGTATGTCAAGGCTGTATATTGTCACCCTGCTTATTTAACTTATATGTAGATTACATCATGAGAAATGCTGGACTGGAAGAAGCACAAGCTGGAATCAAGATTTCCGAGAGAAATATCAATAACCTCAGATATGCAGATGACACCACCCTTATGGCAGAAAGTGAAGAGGAACTAAAAAACCTCTTGATGAAAGTGAAAGAGGAGAGTGAAAAAGTTGGCTTAAAGCTCAACATTCAGAAAACGAAGATCGTGGCATCTGGTCCCATCACTTCATGGGAAATAGATGGGGAAACAGTGTCAGACTTAATTTTGGGGGGCTCCAAAATCACTGCAGATGGTGATTGAAGCCATGAAATTAAAAGATGCTTACTCCTTGGAAGGAAAGTTATGACCAACCTAGATAGCATATTAAAAAGCAGAGACATTACTTTGCCAACAAAGGTCCGTCTAGTCAAGGCTATGGTTTTTCCTGTGGTCATGTATGGATGTGAGAGTTGGACTGTGAAGAAAGCTGAGAGCTGAAGAATTGATGCTTTTGAACTGTGGTGTTGGAGAAGACTCCTGAAAGTCCCTTGGACTGCAAGGAGGTCCAACCAGTCCATTCTAAAGGAGATCAGTCCTGGGTGTTCATTGGAAGGACTGATGCTAAAGCTGAAACTCCAATACTTTGGCCACCTCATGCGAAGAGTTGACTCATTAGAAAAGACTCTGATGCTGGGAGGGATTGGTAACAGGAGGAGAAGGAGAGGACAGAGGATGAGATGGCTGGATGGCATCACCAACTCGATGGACATGAGTTTGAGTGAACTCTGGGAGTTGGTGATGATCAGGGAGGCCTGGCGTGCTGCGATTCATGGGGTCTCAAAGAGTCGGACACAACTGAGCAACTGAACTGAACTGATGATACTTGTCATAGCTTCCCTGGTGGCTCAGTTGGTAAAGAATCCACCTGCAATGCAGGAGACCCCGGTTTGATATCTGGGTTGGGAAGATCCTCTGGAGAAGGGATAGGCTGCTCCAGTATTCTTGGGCTTCCCTGTGGCTCAGCTGGTAAAGAATCCACCTGCAATTTGGGAGACCTGGGTAGCTCAGTGGTATAGAATCCACCTGCAATGTAGGAAATGCAGGTTTGATCCCTTGGTTGGGGAATATCCCCTGGAAAAGGAAATGGCAACCCACTCTTGCCTGGGAAATCTCATGGACAGAGGAACCTGGTGGGCTACAGTCCATGGGGTCACAAAAGAGTTCTATTTTATATTTTCTTAAAGATAAAAAGTCAGAAGGGGATCACTGGATCTTCCAAGTCCTCTTATACAATGAAACAAAAAAAATAAAATGACCCCACTGGTTTCTTACTAAACCCAAAGTTGGATATATTTGAATTAATGATGGCTATTAATAAAAATTGGCTTAGACGGTAAAGAATCTGCCTGCAAGGTGGAATATCTGGGTTTGATCCTTGGGTCACGAAGGTACCCTGGAGAGGGAAATGGGTACCTACTCCAGTATTCTTGCCTGGAGAATCCCATGGACAGAGGAGCCTGGTGGGCTATATAGTCTATGGGATCACAAAGGGTCAGACATGACTGAGCTACTAACACACACATTAATAAAACAATTGATTCAGCAGTATCATTTTATAAATATCTGTTTCACCCTATCTCTATGAAGAAAATATACTTTGTTTAAGACTTCAGAAATATCTGCATTCTCATCTTTGTTCTCAGGAGCTGATGACCTTGGGAAAGTTAATACCCGTCTCTGAACATCCCCTCCCTTATCTGTACATGTTGTTTAGAACAAAACCTGACAAAAAATAACTGCTTGATAAATATTAATTGACCTTCTCACTTTCCCCCTTTCCTTTCTTTCCTTTTTCCCACAGTTTTAATTCCCGCCTCTCTGTCTTCTTGGCTCCTACGTGCCTAGCATGAGCCTGAGTACATATGAAGTCCTTTATAACTCTCTCCTTTCAGGTGGACAAAGACAATTTATTATTAATACTTAAAATTCTTTTCTTTAAAAAATACTTCCATTATTATTTGTGTCTCACATAAAGGACAGATGGTTTCCATTTCTCAGTTTGCTTTAATAAGAGGGAGAGCCTCCTTTTGTTAGGGATGTTGGCCAATGTCCAGCTCTTTCCAAATGGGATCTAGCAAGGACATATATTAAATGTTGTCTGTCTGCTAGTCAGCCTCAGATAAGTTTTCTCCCTCTCTGTACTTCACTGACACAAACCCAGCTTGCTTCAGCAGTTAATAATGCCAGAGTTCAGCTTTTCCACGGAAACAATTTTCCATCCTTCATGAATCAGCCAACTACTTCTGGGGTCCTGCAGTCATGGAATTTCATATCCTGATTTTTGTCATGGAAAAGTCATGGAAAGTCATTTTTGTCATGGAAAATTGCCCATGAAACTCAAATAATATGGGACTCTCTCAGTAGTGCTGTAGTCCTGATCTGTTTTAAGATACTAGTCTTATATTAGGATGGCAAGCAACTGAAGCCTGGTTTCAGGCATCTTGATGAATTTCCCCCCATATTCATTACATGTTAGCATCTCTTTCTGATTCTTTCCTGCCAAATTAGATTTATTGGTGCAGCTGCAGTGGTGGAATGGTTGAAGGTTTGAGCATGTGTCAGAGTCAAGGCTAGCACTGGTGTGTCTGCTCTGCATTGCGGAGGGTAGCACGCTGCAAAACATTTTTCTCCTTTGCTAGTCACTTCTTTAAGCTCTGCCAGGAGGGGTTGCTAGAGGGACACTACCAGGTGGGAGAAGGAAGAAGGACTTGCTCCATCCTCTTTGCTTCCTCAGGGCTTCCTATGTATTTCCTGTTGCCACTGGCATTACCCTAGCCTTGCTTCTTCACCCCAACACTGGCAGGGCATTCCCTCAGCAGCAGCTGGACTCAGTTTGTAATTTCCAACATTTACAAAGCCAGTCTTATTATGCCTCACAGAGATATCAGCTCTAGCTGAGCAGAGCTCTTGCCTTCGAGGTTTGAGTTTCAGCTCTGCTCCAAGTTTCAATTTCTCCTCCAAGTTTCAAAGCTTTAATGCTTCCAATCTCCTTTCTTGTTATCTCATCCCTGGGAGTGGTAACGGATTCCTGCAGTTGCTGTCTCTGCAAAATTTTATCTTTTTAATGTTTTTCAATTTTTAAATGCTTAGTTAGCAATTCTGTATATTACATTTAAAATTAAATTAGCTAATATTAATGTTCTATTTAAGTATTACATTTTCTCTGTCAAAATAACAGATAGGACTTTGACTGATTTAAAATTTAATTAGATTTATGGTTCAGTTCATTCGCTCAGTCGTGTCTGACTCTTAGTGACCCTATGAATCGCAGCATGCCAGTCCTCCCTGTCCATCACCAACTCCTGGAGTTCACTCAGACTCACATCCATCGAGTCAGTGATGCCATCCAGCCATTTCATCCTCCATCGTCCCCTTCTCCTCCTGCCCCCAATCCCTCCCAGCATCAGTCTTTTCCAATGAGTCAATTCTTCACATGAGGTGGCCAAAGTACTGGAGTTTCAGCCTCAGCACCATTCCTTCCAAAGAAATCCCAGGGCTGATCTCCTTCAGAATGGACTGGTTGGATCTCCTTGCAGTCCAAGGGACTCGCAAAAGTCTTCTCCAACACCACAGTTCAAAGGCATCAATTCTTCGGCACTCAGATTTCTTCACAGTCCAACTCTCACATCCATATATGACCACTGGAAAAACCATAGCCTTGACTAGACAGACCTTTGTTGGCAAAATAATGTCTCTGCTTTTCAATATGCTATCTAGGTTGGTCATAACTTTTCTTCCAAGGAGTAAGCGTCATTTAATTTCATGGCTGCAGTCACCATCTGCAGTGATTTTGGAGCCCCCAAAAATAAAGTCTGACACTGTTTCCACTGTTTCCCCATCTACTTCCCATGAAGTGATGGGACCAGATGCCATGATCTTCGTTTTCTGATTGTTGAGTTGAGATTTATGGTTAGGGGCAAGAAATTGAGTCCAGGTTTCAAAGGGAAGGGATCTCTGAGAGATGATATTGTATATTAAGGGATGAATTGGGGTGGACAGTGGGTGGAGGAGCTTACAGTTAAGGGAGATAGAGTCAGGATGATTCTTAGGTGGGGAGCTGTATTAGGGAAGATAGGATTGGGTGGGGTGGTCTGGAGAAAGGATGGAATTTTAGGACAAATGAATCTGGGTGTAGGTGTAACAGGAGGGAAAGGGGCGGGGCACAACTTTGGAAAGAATGACATAGCCCAAGGACACAACATAAAACCCATTAGAATCAAATGGGACCAAGATGGCAGACAAGACAAGACCTTGATCCTCAATCAGCAAGTGAAATGACACACCCAGAGGTGCCAGGACAAAGACCAAGGAGTGGATGGTGGCCCAAATCCTGGAAATCTCCACCCCTTCTCCAAAATAGTTGGAATAATCCTCCCACTCATTAGCATATGAAATTACACAGCCTATTAAAACTAACCATGCCAAACTTCAGGGCCGCACTCACTCTCTGTGATGGCCCACACTCTGTCTGTGGAGTGTGCTTCTCTCTGTGTCTGAATAAATCCACTCCTTACCTATCACTGTGTCTCTCACTGAATTCTTTCTGCGATGAGACATCAAGAACCTGAGCTTCATTTGGTCCTGAAACCAGGCACTGTGTGTTCAAGTCCCAATCTGTGGTAAACGGTTTCATAAGGATTAGGCAGGGTAGTGGGTTGAATTGGGGCTAGATTGAAGGCAGGAGAAGGGGGTGACAGAGGATGAGATGGTTGGATGGCATCACTGACTCAATGAACATGAGTTTGAGCAAACTCCGGAAGTTGGTGATGGACAGGGAAGCCTGGGGTCAGACACAATTTAGCATCTGAACAACAAGGGGATCTTCCCAACTCAGGAATTGAATCCATCTCCTATATTGGCAGGCGGATTCTTTATCCATGAGCCACCAGGGAAGCCTGCATTATGTTGAACACCTTAAACTAATGCAATGTTGTATGTCAATTGAATCTAAACAAAAATGGCGGGGTGTGGGGGCGGGGAGAGAGAATGTGCAGCACTAGATTGCCAAACTAAGTTTATTTTTTCACTCTGAGACCAAAGTTTTTCCCACTAGTACATTGTCATAAGTTGAGAGTTATGTACATGAATGGAGAAATGATGTCTTTATTATCACTAATCTCTAATTACAATATGAGCATTTCCTTGATTTATAAATATGGTCAACAATTTTTTTTAGTTATTATTTATTCTCTTGACTCTATCACCAAAAGAAAAATAATTTTATATCATATTAAAAATATTGCATATACCTTGAGATATCATTTATGTTCACCACTATTTTGAAATTGCACTACTTATTAGACTTACTGTTTGGACTTATTTAAGACACTAATAAATATTTATAATTTTATTTCAATAAAAAAGTAAAGGGATCATTTAAGAGGACATAGGAGCCAGCTGGAAGAAATTTTACTTGTTAAAATTATGACGATTTGAGCTTCAAAAATAAAGCCAAATATAATGGGTTGAAATACATTTAATCAATGAAGAGACATGAATGCCTAGTGATGCCCAAAGATAGATAACCAGGAAAGCTCATATGTTATGATTTGAAGCAACCACGAAGCAAACTTCTTTGGAAACTGGTAACTAATTTGAATGAATTATGTGTTTATCCTGCCTCTCTAATAGGAGCTGTATTTCTAGTAAACAAATAGCTCTAGTTCGTAAGGGAAAGTTCTATTTTACTGAGTTTTATCTTGCAAATTCTAAAGAAACTATTGACTCCGTCAAGGACTAAAATTAGCGTTAAAACCACAAAGTGAATGATTGAGATGGATCCAGACATTTGTAAATACAAAAGTAGCACCATATTGATTATTTTGAATATAAAGGGAGAAACCAGCACTGTTCAATAAAAAAATTCGTTATCAATTTAATTTCATTGTGAATCTGAATATTAGATGATGTCCAGATGTCAAATCCTGATGAAGAACATAGCTTCACCTCTGATGCATTTTTGCCAAACATATTAACTTGACTTAATAAAGCCCTTAGAACTAGCCTCCAGTTTACCTGATATATTGGTGAACAAGCTAAAGAAAAGTAAATAAAACAGAAGGTGAGTCACTGTTAGGACAACTGGCCCAATGTTTTCAACAAATTAGTGTGTGACAAAATGTGCTAGCTTGAAAGAGATCGGAGGAATATGAAACTTACATACAGTGCTTTGGGCATGCCAACTTTACAGAACATCTTGCTCTATGATAAGCGAACATGCATCAAGAGCAGTACTGAAAGAAACGCAAACCTGCATAGATCAACCAAGCATGAAGACATTGACGTGGTACAAAGAGGCCTCTTCTCCCACGAACTTCCATACCCATAAAGTATTAACACTGAGTTCCAGTTTGTTTTGCTTAGACTAGTCTTTGTTCACGCTCTTTTGCCCCGGCATAATTATTAATAATGGTCTCCTTTATTCTTGAATGTGTCCTGTTCACATTAATTATGGATGAATTTTACGGCCACCTCAGATCTTGCAAACCTTGAAGGAACAGTCAATTCCTCTCTTACACAAGTTGTTCCAGAAAATAGAGGAAACATAAGAGTTGCTTGGATGATTTTAGGAGCTTAGTGTTATCTTGATTTCAAAACCAGATAAGAATAACAAAGGACAGAAAATAGACCATATCTCTCTGTATCTCTGTATGTGCCAAAATTCCAAATAGAATTGTAGGTAACCAAATTTAATAATGTGTTAAAATATAAAATGAACAATTCAGTTCTGTTCAGTCGCTCAGTCGTGTCTGACTCTTTGCAGCCCCATGGACTGCAGCACGCCAGGCTTCCCTGTCCATCACCAACTCCCGGAATTTACCCAAACTCATGTCCATTGAGTTGGTGATGCCATCCAACCATTTCATCCTCTGTCCTCCCTTTCTTCTCTCACCTTCAATCTTTCCCAGCATCAGGGTCTTTTCAAATGAGTCAGTTCTTCACATCAGGTGGTCAAAGTTTTGGAGTTTAAGCTTCAACATCAGTCCTTCCAATGAACACCCAGGACTGATCTCCTTTAGGATGGACTGGTTGGATCTCCTTGCAGTCCAAGGGACTCGCAAAAGTCTTCTCCAACATCACAGTTCAAAAGCATCAATGCTTCAGCACTCAGATTTCTTTTATAGTCCAAATCTCACATCCATAGCTGGAAAAACCATAGCTTTGACTAGTCGGACCTTTGTTGGCAAAGTAATGTCTCTGCTTTTGAATATGCTATCTAGGTTAGTTATAGCTTTTCTTCCAAGGAGCAAGTGTCTTTTAATTTCATGGTTGCAGTCACCATCTGCAGTGATTTTGGAGCCCCCCAAAATAAATTCAGCCTCTGTTTCCATTGTTTCCCCATCTATTTGCCATGAAGTGATGGGACCAGATGCCATGATCTTCGTTTTCTGAATGTTGAGCTTTAAGCCAACTTTTTCCACTCTCCTCTTTCACTTTCATCAAGAAGCTCTTTAGTTCTTCTTCATTTTCTGCCATAAGGGTAGTGTCATCTGCATATCTGAGGTTATTGATATTTATCCAGGCAATCTTGATTCCAGCTTGTGCTTCATCCACCCCAGCGTTTCTCATGATGTACTCTGCATATAAGTTAAATAAGCAGGGTGACAATATACAGCCTTGACGTACTCCTTTTCCTATTTGGAACCAGTCTGTTGTTTCATGTCCAGTTCTAACTGTTGCTTCATGAACAATTAGGGTATATCTAAAAATGTGAGGATGATATGTTAATCAGAAAGTCTAGCAATGTAATTCTAATAGATAAAAGCAGAAGGACTATATGATCACATTCAATGATCCAGAATAAAGTGTTTTATAAATTTCTAAAACCAATTGTAGTAGAATATCTTAAGAAATTGGGAGGAGAAGGGGACTTACTAAATGCATTAAAGATTATATGCCAAATTCTTGGGACAAATTGTTGTTATTTACTCAGGGAACTTTTAGATACTTTCTCTTTAAAATTGGAAGGAAACAAGGATTCCTACTAACATTGAAAACATTGTAACAGTGGAAGGTCTGGCTCATGCTGTTGGGGAAAAAAACCATCACAATATTGTAAACTAATTATCCTCCTATTAATATAAATTATTTAGTTAAAAAATAAGAAACATGTGCAAGGACTGAAAAGGTGGAGATAAAAATTGTCATTACTTGTGGATGATACAATCATTTAACCTGGAAAAACCATAGAATCAAAAGACAAACTAATAGAACTCAAAAAAGAGATTAGTAGGCTTGCTAGACATAAAATCAACTTACAAAAATCAACAGCATTTCTCCATGTTACCAATGATCAAGTGGAAAATACAATGTAAAAATAGACATAATTTTCAATAGCAGCAAAAGTGTAAAGTCTATCAACTTTATTTTGATTATACATATGTAAGACTTGCATGGGGAAAACTTTAAAATACTAATACAGGAAACAGATGATGAGACACCTGTGTTCCTGGATAAGATGACACAAAATGTCCATCTCTCCCAAATATTCTATGAATTCAATACATTTCTAGTAAAAATTCGAGTTAGTTTTTCTGGGCAAGCTCAAGAAGTTTTCTCTAAGATTTGTTTTGGAATAGTACAGATTCATGATTAGCTAAGTCAAGTTTGAGAAAGACGAGGGAAGACGGGGATTTTTCCTTACGAATATTGTCCCTTCAGCACACATGGTTTACACATGTAACATATTTATGAGCTATATGATACACATATATCTATATTCTCCTTCTTTGCATTGTATCATAGGTATTATCAATATCTATACCAAGGTGTGATACTATAAATATTTAACAATAAGTACAGCAATATAAGGGGTTCCCAGGTGGTGCTAGTGTTAAAGAACCTGCCTGCCAATGCAGGAGATGTAAGAGACACAGGTTTGATCCCTGGCACAGGAAGATCCCCTGGAGGAGGGCATGGCAACCCACTCGAGTATTCTTGTCTGGAGTATTCCATGGACAGAGGATCTGGCTGGCCACACTCCATAGGGTCACAAAGAGTCAGACGCATCTGAAGCGACTTAGCTCACTCACTTTAAATATCAGATTAAAGAATTTGGATTTTAGGCATAAACAATACAAAGTCCCAACACTGAGGGGAAAAGTGGTTCAGTGGAAAGAGCATGGACTTTTTGTCCACGTCTCTTGTGTCTCCTGGATTGGCAGGCAGGTCTTTACCATTAGTGCCACCTGGGTTTAAAGTCTTCCACAATTCATGCTTCCAACTGCTTACCAACCTATATTTAATAGCACTTAGGCTCTATCTCTGTCTGGCCTTACCTATCCTGCTAGGCACACAGAGATGCTCAATACCCAAACTAGTTAATGAATCAAATGCAAAGTGAGTATGTAGCATTCACATATTCCTCATAGTAGTTTCTGCAATTCTCCTAATTTAATAGAGAAAACGAGTTTGCTTAAGCCAAACAAAACAGGAAAGAGGAGGAATAATGTTTCTCTTTGATCTTACCCACAGATGGATAATGAGTGCTTTTGTACCAGAGATCCTCTACTTACAAGTTTGGATGGACAAATCTCTAGAGTAACCCTGAAATGCAGCTTGCTCAGCTGCTGGCCTCCTGGTGACCCCCAGAAATAACTCATGATCAAAAAATGTTGATCATGCCTCTCTGTTTTAGTGCCACAATCTCACTGTATCTTTCTCCAAATCTCACCCAGGGGGAGATTTGATAACTACAATCTGTTATCAGTGTCCTTCTTCCTCTTCACTCCTCTTACTAACATAGAGAAGAGAGAGAGATGTCTGGTGGTTTCTACAGAGTGAAGATTGCATCTACTCTTTTTTAAGTAAGACCATTTTTTTCTTTTTCTAGGAATTTCCTTTTGAAGTATGTGACCCACAACCTTATGTTATTTCCTGTGACACAACATAGTGATTTGGTATTTACATATGGTTCAAAATGACCACCAAGAGAAGTCTAGTTGCACTGTCATCATACCACAGAGTTATTGACTAGATTCCCCACACTGTTAAGTAAGACAATTTTAAAAACTATTTTTATTTCTGGCTCTTCCCTGGTGGCTTGGTTGGTAAAGTATCTGCCTGCAATGCAGGAGACCCAGGTTTGACCCCTGGGTTGGGAGAAGGGAATGGCTACCCACTCCAGTATTTGTGCCTGGAGAATTCCACAGACAGTAGAGCCTGGCAGGCTACTATCCATGAGGTCACAAAGAGTCAAGACACGACTGGGCAACTAACACTTTCACTTCACTTTCATTTTTATTTCTAAGATTAAGCATCCTTATTAACAACGCAGAAACAATTCTTGCAGACTCTTTGGACACATACGCAAAAAAATTAAAAATAATTCTCCAATTCTAAATCACAAGGGAAGAAAAAATAATGATTTTATGACCAGAGCTGAATTTCCCTCTCTTCTTTTTCAAAAAGTCTTTCAACCAAGCCACTCATCAAATCATAAGGAAAGATAGTTTTTCAAAATGCCAACAAAACCCAGCAAAAGAGATCTAGATATAAAGCCAAAGTTATACCTCAAAACCCTCTGTTGCAAAAAACAATAGGAAACCAACCCCCATAGCTCATTAGAGAAGACCTTTAGAAAGAATTGAGAAAGTTAGAACTAGAACTACAATGGTGGGAATAGGTTCAAAAAACAAATAATTAAAGAATGTTCAGCTTATTCAGCTTGAGAATATATTAAGCTTTCTCTTATTCTAGTAGAGGAATTAAAAATATGAGCTGATAGAGTTAATATTAGAATTATTGTTACAGGAAATTCCTTGATGGTTCAGTGGCTAGGACTCTGTGCTTCCAATGCAAGGAGCTGGGGTTCAATCCCTGGTCTGGGTACTAGATCCTGCATGCCACAGCTGAAAGATCCGGCATACTGCAACTAAGATTGGCACAGACCAAAAAAAAAAAAAAAAAAATATATATATATGTAAAATTTATATATCATTATCAGCCCTACCTTCTTTTTGGTAATGATATATAAATTTTACATATATATATTTCCTGCTCAGGAAAGTTGAATAGGGTAAAATTCTTCCGAGTCAGTATCATTATATCCTAGACTCAAAACCAGTGGACTATACACCATTAATAAATATCAAGTAACCCACAATTTTTGTGGTAATAAAAAAAATTTAATTATCTATAAAATTCTATTCTGAAAAGCAGCAGGTCAAAATGACACCAAGTTATCCAATCAGTTATAGAGGGAACCCTCCAAAGAGAACTACCTTAGCGGAAATTTAGATTGGAAGAACTATAACACGGAGTAGACGATATCAGGCTCTCAGTACCATTCTAGTAAGGCTTCTACCTACCTCAGCTTTGAGGAGTAGTACTAGTGGGGATCCCACAGAATATCTTAGAGGGATAGTCTGTAAATTTAGCTCTGAATTCTCTCTTTAATCAAAGCTTGGGGGAAAATATATAATTTTTAACTACTCAGAGCTTCAGACATGTTTTAATATTTAAGTTTAACATCTAGTTTTCATTTTCTGAAATTTTTTTGTCTTATAAATTTCTCAATTATGTTACATTGAAAAATGTATGAATGTGTCAATTAGTAGTGATGCATGAAAATATAAACCTACTTCTTTCATATCATCTACATCTGAAGAGTGAATAAAAGCCACCTTAATATCCTGCAAAGTTGCTTTGTGTGCCTGACAAAAAATTAAGGCAAATCATTTTACTTGCACATATTTTAAAAATTGTTATATAAGTTTCAGGTATACAGAATTATAATTCAACATCTGTATGCACTACTCCATTTCCACATCTTAAGCAGTTGGAGTTAACTAGTCTTCAATCTCACCTTCCCAAATATCTCCATTAACATCCAGCTTGTGATTCATCCAGCCCGGCATTTCACAAATTCCGATCTTTTTAAAATTATTTTCTCATATAAACCAGGCCTCAGTGGCTATGAAAGATGAACAGTGGGAGTCCTGGCTTGTATTGATGACACTTTATCAGGGGGAATATAATTTGAGTATAATTATAATCAATTCCTCCTAGTTGGTATATTTAGTAATATGATAGGAGGTGATGCTTAACATTAAATTATTTATTATTTGAGTAATATTGATTTCAGTCTGTGGAAAATTTGAAATTTTCCATTTCCTTTACATTTCAACCACCCAGTTCGTAGGTCTGAAGTGTTACAGACAAATGACTTGTTGAGCTTTTACTTCATATTTGGGACAATTGTAGTTAGTACAAAGTTTCATGATGTTGAGCTGCTTATTTTTAAAAGAAGGAGGAATAAAACTATAAGCTTCAAGTTTAACTGGTACAAAATAAAATATTAAAATTATAAAAGATAACTAAAAAGAAAGTAACACTAACCTGTCTCTTTTATCATAAGTCCTTTAGAGACTTTTTTCCTTCATCTTGTATATTATGATAAATTACTGCTGAAGAATATAACCTTGGTATGTAATGAGAGTTACAAGCCATTCAGTCTTGGGTGCTGGTCTCACATAGGAAGCATGTATTCAACTGTGCTTCTTCTTCACTTTGACAGTGTGAGCTATCAGCAATACCTGCTGGGGTGTCATTATACTCCCCAGCATAAATGACAATCTAGCCTGCCACTAGAACACTTTATGCACGCGTTATCTCCTGGCTTATGTTGATGACACTTTCTCAGGGGGATCCTTCCATCATCTGGCCACATGATGGCAGAATGAGCCTAAGGAAGCAAGCAAACCCTTTATGTCTCTGATCAGGGGTGTTTACCATTGTTATCAGATAAGGGCTTAAATACCATGCTAGCTAAAGGAAATTAATTTTCATTGAACCAAAATAAGTCTGATGGTCATCTTAAGCAAGTTGTGCAATTTAGCCAAAGAATTCTTTAGGGTAAAATTCATTCTACTTGTTCAGGAAACTGGGAATAATAAGGAGTATGATAAGCACTGGTATCTGTAAAGTGTTATAGAGTCCCCGATTTACCATTGAAACAAACCTTGTCTCAGATTCTAGATGTTCAGGAATTCCAAGGACTGGGATGGTATAATTCAGTAGGGCTTTGATCACCATTTGAGGATCTGCTTTAGCCAATGGGAACACTTCTCATCATCTAGATACCACGCATTCTATTACTGAATAGTATTTCTTACCCTCTGATGGCAAAAGCTCGACAATGTTCATTTGCTATCAGGTCTGAGGTGATGTGGGCCTCAGTATTCCCTGTAAAGAAAATTTTTTTTTTTTAATTTCTAACAATCAGCACATCTTTATATTATTTACTGAAACATTTGGTCCTTATATAGAAGTGGTATGATTCCAAGATTTTCATTATATTCATTTCACTTAAAAGATATTGCTGCTTAGGTTACATGAAAAGCCATGGATGCATACACTTGGGGCACAGGGAAATAATGCCAACGGGTAAATCCTACATTCCTATGCTCTTTTTAGTTCCCCTTGAATTCCAACTTTCCAATTTGGGAGGAGTTAATTATGTAATTCTTAAACTGTGAATATGAGTCCCTGGATAGAAGTAATGGAACTTCAGTTTCCTCAGTCCAAACCTTAGACATTTTGGTGCAAATTCATTTCCTTTAGATATTTTATCTAGTCCTATATGAGTTCCTCAATGAACTATGTAAATCTGAATGGGAAATATCAAGACTAGTAAATCAGCAGTCAATTCCTATGTGATACTATAGTTCTTATTGACGTTAGATAGTCTCCATTTTTCTAAATTTGGTCTTTAGTATTCAGGACCCTCACTCATATTGGCAGTCAGGATAAATACTCACTTTAAGACTGGAGGCTAATTCAAAAGTTCACATAATAGCCATGAGTGCTGCTGCTTGGCTGATTTTATGTTTGTGAGAACATAAGCCTCTAAAACCTCATGAGGACTGACTATTGCATAAATGCTTTTATATTTCCCTGTGTGTCTCTCATACAAGATCCATTAATGAACTATATTAAGTCAGCCTTGGGAATACAAGTATCAGATTTAGCGGACTGAGGCTGAGTATCTTTTAGAACTGGAAGGCAGTCATGTTCACTGCTTGTTTAGGATCTGGCAATTGAACAGCTGGATTTAAAAAAGTTACCCCTAGTAATCAGAACAGCATAGTATTGGCACAAAAACAGACACATGGATCAATGAAACAGAACAGAGAGCCTAGAAATAAACCCACACACCTACAGTCAATTGATCTTTGACGAAGGAGTTAAGAATATACAAGGAAAAAAAAGAGAGTCTCTTCAGCAAGTGTAGTTGGGAAAGTTGGACAGCTGCATGTAAATCAATGAAGTTAGAACACTCTCTTACACCATACAAAAAATAAACTCAAAATGGCTTAAAGACTTAAACAAAAAGTTACTTGAACCAGCTTTTTGGCCAACCCAACATAAGTCATGACTCCATAAAACTTTCAGAAGGAAACATAGGCAAAATATCCTCTGACATAAATCATAGCAATGTTTTCCTAGGTCAGTCTCACAAGGCAAAAGAAATACAAGCAAAACTAAACAAATGGGACCTAATCAAACTTAGAAAAAGCCTTTGCACAGCAAAGGAAAACATTTTTTTATTTTTTATTATTTTTTTAAATTTTATTTTATTTTTAAACTTTACATAATTGTATTAGTTTTGCCAAATATCAAAATGAATCCACCACAGGTATACATGTGTTCCCCATCCTGAACCCTCCTCCCTCCTCCCTCCTCCCTCCCCATACCATCCCTCTGGGTCATCCCAGTGCACTAGCCCCAAGCATCCAGTATCGTGCATCAAACCTGGACTGGCATCTTGTTTCATACATGATATTTTACATGTTTCAATGCCATTCTCCCAAATCTTCCCACCCTCTCCCTCTCCCACAGAGTCCATAAGACTGATCTATACATCAGTGTCTCTTTTGCTGTCTTATACACAGGGTTATTGTTACCCTCTTTCTAAATTCCATATATATGCGTTAGTATACTGTATTGGTGTTTTTCCTTCTGGCTTACTTCACTCTGTATAATAGGCTCCAGTTTCATCCACCTCATTAGAACTGATTCAAATGTATTCTTTTTAATGGCTGAGTAATACTCCATTGTGTATATGTACCACAGCTTTCTTATCCATTCATCTGCTGATGGACATCTAGGTTGCTTCCATGTCCTGGCTATTATAAACAGTGCTGCGATGAACATTGGGGTACACGTGTCTCTTTCCCTTCTGGTTTCCTCAGTGTGAATGCCCAGCAGTGGGATTAGGAAAACATTTTTTTAAAAAAATGAAAAGACAACCTGTGGAATGGGGAAAAATATTTGCAAAGAATGTGACTGACAAGGGCTTAATTTCCAAAATATGCAAACAGCTCATACAGCTCAATATAAAAAAAACAAACAACTCAGTCAACAAACAGAAAGGACTTCCTTGGTGGTTGGTCCACTGGTAAAGTATCCACCTTCCAATGCAGGGAACGTGGGTTCCATCCCTTGTTGGAGAACTAAAATCCCACATGCTGCAGAGAAATTAAGCCCATTCACCAGAACTACTGAGCATACAGGCAACAACTAAAGTACCTGTGTGCCACATCAGGAGACCTGGCATGATGCAAGGGAGATCCCGTGTGTGGCAACCTAGACCCGATGCAGCTAAACTAAAAAAAGAAAAAAGAAACAGAAACCCTAGATAGATGTTTCTTCCAAAAAAGACATAGAGATGGCCCACAGGCCGGGGAAAAGATGCTCCAGCATTGCTAATTATTAAAGAAATGCACGTCAAAACCTCATGCTAGTCAGAATGGCTGTCTTGAAAAAGTCTAGAAACAATAAATGCTGGAGAGGGTGTGGACAAAAAGGAAGGGAAACCTCCTACACTGTTGGTGGGAGTGTAAGTTGGTGTAGCCACTATGAATAACAGCATGGAGTTTCCTTAAAAAATGAAAAATAGAGTTACTATATGATCCAGCAATCCCACTCGTAAGTATGTGCATGCTCAAGTCGCTCAGTCATGTCCAACTCTTCGCAACTCTATAGACTGTAGCCCGCCAGGCTTGTCTGTCCATGAAATTCTCCAAGCAAGAATATTGGAGTGGGTTGCCATTTCCTCCCCCTGGGGATCTTCCTGACCCAGGGATCGTTGGCAGGCAGGTTCTTTACCACTAGCGCCACCTGGGAAGCCCTCCCAAAGTCTGCAGTTACCCCTAAAGCCCAGTCTCAGGCTAGCTGCAGGGATTTAACCACTGCACCTGCAACTCAGGAGTGATTTCCCCTTCTCTCCTTTGGTCACACATCCCCTGGTGCTCTACGTTGGTTCTGGCTGTGCCTCTGCTTCTAGGCCGCCCTCCAGTGTCACTTGCTTAGTTGGGGTGAGGGGAGGGGTACAGCAGACACAGTTGGGGTGTGTGGGGAGAGTGCCTGCTGTGGCTGAGACCTGTGGGAGGGAGGTCGCCACAGTCTGAGGCGGGTGGCCAGCTTCCCCAGGGGAGTTGACCCTGGGTTGTGAGTCCCTTGGCAGAACCAGGCTGCTCAGGCTCCCAGGAAGATGTGAGCAGTGACACGTGCCTGCTCACAGCTTGGTGACAACTGTGGCCCCTGGGGTTGAGGCTGTAGCAGCCTCGTGTCCTCACCTCTGGCACTTCCATGGCTTTTCTACCTCTGGAGCTGCAGACCACAGCTGACTCATCCCCCTAAGGCCGTCAGCCAAGGCAGGGTCCCGGGTTCTGCAAGCACTCAGAGTTAGAGCATTCCTATGGCAAGGATCTATTGCTTCTAAGGGAGGCCCAGGCTTCCCTGTATTCCCTCAGCTATGTCCTACTAGCCGCCTCAGAGCATCTTCAGGGCAGTCAACCAGGTCCTTTCCCTGGGGTCCGATCCCTGAAGCCTGAGCCTTAGCATACTGTCCCCACTCTCTGCGGTGGCGTGGCCATGTAAGCTGCTTCTAGACTGAAGTGCTATTTGGTAGTGACTCTATGGTGAATTCTCTCCATTTTGCCTTCTGAGCAGCTTCCCTTTTGGCTCAGCTGGTATAGAATCCGCCTGTAAAGCGGGAGACCTCGGTTCGATCCTTGGATTGGGAAGATCCCCTGGAGAAGGGAAAGGCTACCCACTCCAGTATTCTGGCCTGAAGAATTCCATGGACTGTATAGTCCATAGGATCGCAAAGAGTCAGACATGACTAAGTGACTTTCACTTTCTGCCTTCTGAACACTTGTTGCTGCGCTCCCCTCTGAGGTTCCGATGCTCTCCCTTGTTCCCGCCCCTGAGGGGGTTTCTGAGTGTACCAAAACTTTTCCTCCCTCTCAAATCCCCCTCTGGGTGCAGGTTCAGTTTAGTTCAGTCGCTCAGTCATGTCCGACTCTTTGTGACCCCATGGACTGCAGCATGCCAGGCATCACCAACTCCCGGAGTTTACTCAAACTCATGTCCACTGAGTTGGTGATGCCATCCAACCATTTCATCGTCTGTCGTCCCCTTCTCCTCCCGCCTTCAATCTTTCCCAGCATCAGGGTCTTTTCCAGTGAGTGAATTCTTTGTATCAGGTGGCCAAAGTATTGGAGTTTCAGCTTCAGCATTAGTCTTTTCAATGAATATTTAGGACTGATTTCCTTTAAGATTGACTAGTTGGATCTCGTTGCAGTCCAAGGGACTCTGAAGAGTCTTCTCCAACACCACAGTTCAAAAGCATCAATTCTTCAGCACTCAGCCTTCTTTATGGCCCAACTCTCACATCCATACATGACTACTGGAAAAACCATAGCTTTGACTAGATGGGCCTTTGTTGGCAAAATAATGTCTCTGCTTTTCAATATGCTGTCTAGGTTGGTCAGAGCTTTTCTTCCAAGGAGCAAGCACCTTTTAATTTCATGGTTGCAGTCACCATCTGCAGTGATTTTGGAGCCCCCCAAAATGAAGTCTGTCACTGTTTCCATTGTTTCCCCATCTATTTGCCATGAAGTGATGGGACTGGATGCTATGATCTTTGTTTTATGAATGTTGAGTTTTAAGCCAGTTTTTCCACTCTCTTTTCACTTTCATCAAGAGGCTCTTTAGTTCTTTGCTTTCTGCCATAGGGTGTTGTCATCTGCATGTCTGAGGTTATTGATATTTCTCCCAGCAATCATGATTCCAGCCTGTGCTTCATTCAGCCCAGCATTTCACATGATGTACTCTGTATAGAAGTTAAATAAGCAGGGTGACAATATACAGCCTTGATGTACTCCTTTCCTGATGGGGACCAGTTTGTTGTTCCGTGTCCAGTTCTAACTGTTGCTTCTTGACCTGCATACAGATTTCTCAGGAGGCAGGTAAGGCAGTCTGGTATTCCTATCTCTTCAAGAATTTTCCACAGTTTGTTGTGATCTACACAGTCAAAGGCTTTGGTATAATCTATAAAGCAGAAGTAGATGTTTTTCTGGTATTCTCTTGCTTTTTTGATGATCCATCGGATGCTGGCAAGTTGATCTCTGGTTCCTCTGCCTTTTCTAAATCCAGCTTGAACACCTGGAACTTCATGGATCACGTATCCTCTGTCTCTTTTTTTATCATTATCTTTTGCCCTTCCTCATTCTGAAGAGATTGGCTTGTCTTTTTGGAAGTCTGGGGTCTTCTGTCAGCATTCAGAAGGTGTCCTGTAGAATTTGTTCCACATGCAAGATGAATTTTGATGTAGGGGAAGGTCCTCTCTGTCTCTTGTTCCTGTGCCATTGAAAGTCCACTATTTTTAATTTTTTAAAGGAATTTCCATATTGTTTTTCACAGTGTTTAAAGCAATTTATATTCCCACTAGCAGTGAACAAGGGTTCCCTTTACTTCACATCCTAGTCAGCACTTGTTTTATCTTTTTAATAATAGCCATTCTCACAGGTGTGAGGTGGTATCTTATTGGAGTTTTGATTTGCATTTCCTGATCATTAGTAACTCTGAGCACCTTTTCATGTACCTGTTGGCCATTTGAAAATTTCCTTTGGGAAAATGTCTATTCAGGTCCTTTGTCCATCTAAAAAATTGGATTATTTTATTGCTATTGAATTCCTTATATGTTTTGCATATTAAATTTTATTAGTACATGGTTGGAAAATATTTCCTCACATTTCATAGGTTGCTTTTTCATTTCTGCTCTGTCTTTAATTCAATGAAGCACAGTTACTCTTTCTATATTTTTTCCTGTGTAATAATTGCTTACAGTGGGTAGTGAGTAGTACAATTCCATTTGCTTTTGGGAGGGTTAGTCCAGTTTCATTTGCCTTTTCATGTCAAGCTGTGGAAATCCTATCCTAGGCTTTTCAAAGAACATTTTCCCTTATTTCTAAGCTTTTGTTCAAAACACTAGACTTTATCCATTCATCTTCCACATGACATATTGGAGTAAAAAGTCAACGTGACCTCCTCTAGAAAATCCTTTCATTCCCATTTCTCAAGGGAAGAGCGTTGAATTCCTCAAACTAAATTTGTATTGTCTAAAACAGCGATTAGTCTGTTTTTAGCAACTTGTATGTGCTTTTGCTTTATTTCTCATTTTCTGCCCTTCCACTCACAGATTCAGAATTTCAAAAGCAGATATTGTTTCTAGACTCTATGCTGTGTTAGATATGTGGTCTTGGGATCTTACAACATCTTTTCAAATTTTCTTGTCCTCATCTGTGAAGTGGAAAATGCTATCTAACTTCATAGTGTTGTAGTAAGTGTTCATGTCTATACCATGGTATTTTGTATAGAAACTGGCACATGGTAGATTCATGGTAAATATGCCTCATTATTTTTGCCTGATTTCTCTTCCTTTCTTCATCCATGTATACTTCCCGTTCAATTTTTCCTCTCTATCTTTTCTTTCTTCATTTTCCTTCCTTCTTCCATGATGCCTAGTATAGGATTGGGTATACAGTAAGTATAACTGATAGAGGGGGACATACTACTATTAAGAAAATAAAGACATGTTAAAAAAGGAATCTTTATTTCTTAGAGTGATGTGTCAATTTTCTCATTGATTGCTTGTTTAATTGACTCATTCATTCATTTTAATTTATCTCACACAAAATGCCAGCTGGTTCTCATTTGCCTTTATTTTTTCTGACTGGAAAGGAAATCCCACTTTGACATGGGTGCTGCTGGCAAATCTTCCACATTTACACAGAGTGCTCAGCCTAGACATGGGATATGTGTTATCCTTCTGCCTGGCTAACCCCAGGTATGTCTCATCTCTTTTACTTCACTGAACACAAACCTGGCTCATTTCCAAAACTAATAAAGGGAGGGCCTTGTCCTACTGCAATGATATCTATTCAGTCCCCTGCAACACAACCCTCCATTCTCTCTGGATATATCAGTCATGAAGCCTTGTTTAATGACCATTTCCATCCTTCTGATCTTGGTTCATAAGACTCCAGGTAACTCAGACCTCTCTCAAAGGTTCTGGGGTCTTGCTTGTGCTGTTGGTTTCTTGGTAACTTCTGAGATGACTCCTACTCACATATAATAGGCACTGCCTAAAGCCTTTTCTGGTCTCAGGTTTAGAATGTTACTCCCAAGATTCATCTCATGTCAAGATCGCCCTGGTTTTGTTCTGCCAAAACAAATTTAAGATGGTTGTTCTTTTTGTTCCTGGGATAGTGAAGGGTTGAACAAAGCATTTCAGATAATGCTGTAATTGGGATGGAAGTTTGATTCATGGATTTAGTGTGAGAGATTAGATCCAAGTTGGGGAGCTATAGGAGGAATCAATGATAATTTGGAGTTTGGAGAGTGCATTGTAGTGGGGATAGTGTGTGACCTTAGAGATAGAGGAATATTGAAAAAATAAGTGGGGATCAGCAGAGGGTGAGCAATTCTATAAATTCTATAAATGAATTGGGCTGGACTAATATTTTGCTGTAGTCTGGAGAAGGAATGGTGGTTTTTTGTGGTTTTATTATTATTATTATTATTATAATTTTTTTTTGAGCTGGGATGAAGTTGGGTAGAACTGGGAGCTAGGGTAGAGTGAAGTTCATAGTTGAGCTATATTTTGGATTGACACTGTGAATTGGGGTTGAATGGCTTGGCCAGTGTTATGTTTGTGTTAAGTTTTATAACTGAACCTTAGATCGGTATTCAGAAGAGACAGGGCTGGGAGTTTTAGGTAAGTGTTTGGTTCATGTAGATGTGTTATTCAAGCAGAGTGTATGCAGGCTTTATCTAGGAAGAGGTTGGCTTAGCCTGAATTTGGCAATGAATAAAGTTGAGTAAGACAGTCAAATTTATCACAACAGAGCTGCATCTGTTTAAATGGGAAGGACAGATGCTGGATGGAAAATAGGCAGTAATATTTTCAAACTCTTTTTTAAAAAGTTTCTTGCTTATGATTTTTCAGGGGCACTGAAGAACAGCAGATATAACTGTAGGCAGTGAGGGGATAAATGAAATCAGGAGGTTGGAATGTCTTCAAGGCTCTCCTGTAAAACTTTGGATGGTACAGAAAGACAAAGCAGTAGTCTCAACCCAACCCTATAGAATACCAAGGCTGTCTCTCCTTTCTTGGGATTGAATTCAGAGTCAATGTGCTTAGTGTTTTCTCCTCTTCCTCTTTTCCTCCCTCTCCTTTTTCTTTCCCCCCTCTCCTTTCCTTCCCCCTATTTTTCCTGCTTCTCACTTACCTACCCCTTGTTCCCATCCTGTTTCATCCTACCTACTTGAAATACACTTCTTCTCATGTTTGTTAAAGCTCAGTTTCCATGTTGTAATAGCAGAAACCACAGGTGGGTTTGCCCCCCAAAAAGCAACAAAAAAGGAAGGAAGGAAGACAGCCTGGAAGACAGGACTCTATGCTTCAAAAGTTGTACATAGCATTGTTTCTTTAACTGTTTAAAACTTTCACCTGGCAGAATTAATGGGCAGGAACAGTTCTGTACAAACTTTTCTGGAATAATCAAAGTCATGTTTTCCTTTCATCACCCCCAAACATATGCATCTGAAATTGAACTTTGTGAAAGCTAGGACTCTGTTTTAAAATTCTGTATTATTGGTATTTATCTGAGTGCTTTGTACAGAGTAGATCCTGATGAATGTTTACTTAGTGAATGGACATATAAATGACTTATGTCTAAAAAATATGTATTAGTAGGAAGAACATTAGAAGATGGATGGAAGAGGGATGTTTAGGGAGCACACACGGCAGAGAAATCATTTATCATATTGATTTTAACTCCGGATGGAGTTCTTCAGAAGAGTTAGGAACATAAGTGGTGTTTTTTAAATTTATAATATTTAACTTGCTCTTAAAACAAGTCCAGTGTAGGAAAATGAGCTGGGCAACATCTATGGGTGAATGTGAGGTCAGCAGGGTTGTGTCCCTCACTTAAGGAAGAGCCCTGAAGAGTGTTTTCTGGGAAACTCTAGGTTATTACAAAGTATGACACATCTAATTAACCTCCTTCTGCACAAACGCAGTTGAAATTTCTTGATCAGGTGCAAACTCTTCTGTTCCCATTTCTTTCATGGGGAGACTCAGGCTAGAGATCCAGAGATCAGGGACAATGCTGGCATTTAAGACCAAGTCTCTTCTGACTTCAATTTGAAGATGAAAGGATCATCAACAGTGACATTAACTTGACGTGAGTGTTATTATGCTTCAGGGCAATACAGAGTCAGAACAGCTGAAGGAGTGAGAAGCTATAATGGACTTGAGTTTGTGCAAGCTCCAGGAGGAAGTGAAGAACAGAGAAGCCTGGTGTGCTGCAGTCCATGGGGTCACAAAGAGTCAGACACAACTGAGTGACTGAACAACAAGTAGAATTCTCCTGGGGCTGCCTTGACCTGATTTTCATAGGAAACATCGGCTTGCCTGATCCTCTTGATATCTATGTCCCTATCCACTCTCTGGTGACTAGAAAGAGAAGATCTTGAGTGTCTTGCCTTCTATCCAATGGATTTGGGAGAAGCAGGAAGTCCTCCAGTTCAGATGTTGGACAAAAGAGGGTAGATGTAACTGGAAAGAACCCCCGAAGTGCCTTTCCTCCTATAAGTAGGATGTGCCAAAAGAGAGATTTCATGATGAGTGTGAAGGCCACTGTAGGAAATACATTGGTACCATAATGCTGGAGCATGGATGAAGGGGGGCCATTTTTTATCTCCTTCCTCTGGTTAACCAGCAAGCTGGCTGACGTAGCAGCAACTGAGTGCCTTCTCCGTGTTGAAGTGCCCATTTCTGGTGCAGTTTATACATATGCCAGCACCCCAATGCTATGGGAAATCTGCCACTGAGGCATTTTTCTTCCTTCCTTCCCCTTCCATTCTCTTACATCACCTATACCTGGAAAATTTTACTTTTTCTTGTCAAAAAATTAATAAGAAACTTTTTCTTTGCAGGAAATAACATCAAACTTGCTTTTCCTGATTTTTATTAATGTGGGTGGGCATTGGACCTCTGCATACATAGCACTGAATGAGTGCCTTGGTGCACAGTGAGTGCTGATAAGCTGATGTGGAAGAGGATAGGTGAATGGTTGCAAAAGTCCTTGAATGCTAAGCTATGGATTTTGAACTATCTGTTGAAAGCTGTGGAAGGCCTTCTGCCTGCAGATGTCATGCAGGAAGATGCTACCCTCTCCTAGAAATCCTATTATAAAAGAGGCAATGTAATACAGAGAAGGAAGAGCATGGTCTATCATGTAGACCAGAAATTGGAGGCTTCCCTGATGGCTCAGTGGTGAAGAATCTGCCTGCAATTCAGGAGACCCAGGTTTGACCCCTGAGTTGGGAAGATCCCCTGGAGAAGGGAATGGCTACTCACTCTAGTATTCTTGCCTGGAGAATTCCATGGATAGAGGAGCCTGGCAAGATATAGTCCATGGGGTTGTAAAGAGTTGGACATAACTGAGCGACTAACACCATGAATGTGATACAGAGAAGAAAGAGCATAGTCTATTGTGTAGACCCGAAATTGAAGTACAAGCTATAGAAATGTGGACAGAACAATGCTCTCTTTGAGCCTCAATGTCTTCATCTAAATGATGGAGATAACAGAAGGTTTGATGAGGGTTCAGTGAAATGTGATTTGCAAAATGCTTGATATATTGTAGATGCTGAACATATATGGTCGTGATTGTTAGTATTATTTTCTTTCTAGCAGTTCCTTTGTCCTTGGGAGATCCAACAGGTAACTAATTCTGAAAGCCACTCAGCTGGGTCTGACTCTTTGTGACCCCATGCTATACAGTCCATGGGATTCTCCAGGCAAGAACACTGAAGTGGGTAGCCATTCCCTTCTCCAGGGGATCTTCCCAAGCCAGGGATGGAACCCAGGTCTCCCACATTGCGGGCGGATTCTTTACTGTGTGAGCCACCAGGGAAGCCCTAATACCACTTCATGACTTATATTTACAGAATGCTGACAAAGTGTCAAGAACTTTCTCAGCTGAAGAGCCTATATACACATGCACATATCTCAATGACTAATACATAGCTATCACTATTCACAAATGGGCTTTAGCCATATGTGCAAAGTGTGTGATAGATGCTCATGTGTATCCACATGTGTACATATACATGTGTACATATATGCTCAATTTATGTGTGAATGTGGATGTGTGAGTAAAATGAATTGTGCAAGTGTGCCTCTGTGTGTGCTGCCCATGTACATACAGTATCTATTTCTGTGGGGCCAAAGTACAAAGAGAGACATGTATATATTTGCTCAAATGTTTCAGACTACAAAGGTGTGCAGCTGCTCAAATAAGTGTTCTTTGCCTCAAAGTAGGTGCTGGTTAACTCTGATGAGACCTGTATGTGAGGAATATACATCCAAACATGTCCAATACATGCTCCCAGTGGCAGTCTTGAAATCCTGGACCCTCAAGAAAAGACTTTCATATCAACCACACTACCTAATGTTTAATTCCTTCTTATTATGTGCCTGATACTTTTCTGAGCATATGATGTATGTTAATTTATTCATCATAAAATTATTAAGAAGTTGGCTCTGTTACTATGCCCATTGTGAAGATGATGCAAGCGTGAGCCAAAAAATGGAGGTAACCTTGCTCGAGGATGAAAAGCCACGATGAAAGAGTCCAGATTTGAACTGAGATGGTTTTGACTCCATATCCTATGCTCTTAATATTTGCAGGTCTTGTCTTTAAATTACGCCTCTCTACTCCTATTATTACCACTGCTGCATAGAAATTAATATGGCTGTGTTTTTCCCAGGTGGCCTGTTCAGACCCTATTATGGCAAGAGCCAAGAAGAGTCTTGGAATCCATGCCAGCTTCACCAAGGCACATGCCGAAATGCCTGCAGAAAAAATGAACTTCAATACTTAACCTGTCTAAATCACGAAAAGTGCTGCCTAAAATTTTTTGTGAAAGTGCAAAGTGCAAACAATGTGAAGCAGGAGTCTAACTCCAACCCCAGTTTGTCAGTTACAACGCTTTCAAACTATTCTCAGATTTGAATGTCACCAACTTTACCCCCTCCTGGGGTAGTTCTTCTCCCGTCTGGAACATGCTTCCCATAAAAATGCATTCCTTCTCATGTGTGTGTCTTTCATCTGTGAGCAGTCATTATTGGACAGGGGAAGGTTAGGCTGGGGGCTGGGGAGACATGTAGTGTAGGAAAGCGCACTGACCCAAGAAGCAAATAGGATGCTAGGGTAGCTCGGTAGATATTGAAGAAGGGAGGGGACCACATTTCTGGTCTTCTTTGGTACCACGAGGAGGGTTATGATTTGTTCTAGAGATTGCAAGAGGGACGATAAAAACTGGATTGAGTCTGGATGATCCAGTGAGCATGTAAGGGAGATCACTGAGTCCCCTGAGTAAACACTTTAGGAATATCCTGTTATGTCTGGTATTACATGATGTCTTCAGGAAAACCAGAATCAGGCAAATGGATGGTTAGAATTGAGTGTAGGAATCCTTTGAACAAATTAGGACAAAATTCTGTAAGTGGTATAGCAGTTGGAAAGTGGAATAAGCAAGCTTGTCCCTGGGCACTTTTCCAATTTTGAGGCTGGAGGAAAATTTCTGGTTGTGGGGCAGAGATGAAGGTAGTTGTAGCATTAGAGAGGGATTTGGGATGAACATTTTATTTGATGACTTTTAAGATCTTTCATTCTTGAGAACTGAGGAATATTGTTTTCCCACTCTAAACTTAGTCACAAATATTTGACATGCTATGGCATTTTCCTTGTGTTTGGTATACTAATCTTCTTTGGGTGTCTCATCTCGTTTCTTTTTTCTTTTTTTTAATTGGAGCATAATTACTTCACAATATTGTGATGGTTTCTGCCAAACGTCAACATGAATGGCCATAGGTATACATGTGTCCTCCCATCCTGAACCCCCTCCCACATCCCTCCCCACCCTATCCCTTTAGGTTATCCCTGAGCACGCTTTGTTTCTTTTTTGAATCTAAACTTCTAGAACAAGTGTTCTCAACTAAATTCTCTAAGCTCCAGATTCCTAGCTTCACCTCAGCTGAGAGTAATTAGGCTTTTGTGCTTACCACATCACTGGAATGGCACTGGTTTTTCTCACCAATGCCGTTCTTGTTGAAAAACTTTAATATTTTTAAGGTTTTACTGTTTACTTTGCCTCTAGACATGCTTTCACTGCATTGCCCTTAATCCTTCCTTGAAACCCTTGTTAGCCTTAGCTTCTGATTTCTGGGTGTTCTTTTGGCCATTGTTGGAGATTTCTTCTTCCACTCTCTGCCCCATAATACGTTGCCGTCTTGCCTACTCTCTCTCTTTTTTACCATAAACACTTTACCTGTATTTCTCATTATTAGACAAATGACAATCCCAGCCCAAACCAATGGATCAAAGTCCATATACTCACTAAATGACCATTTTATACAGCTGAATTTTTAACTTTTATGGGACCTAGAAGTCGATAGAAAAATTTAAAAATGTTTCTATTTTTGAGATTCAATGACATTTAGACATGTTTGTAAGAAGGGATAGAGGCTCAGCAGAACCAGATTTCAAGAAGGGATGCAGAAAATTTTTGGTATAAGTAGAGGGATTAAAAACAAGTTTCATTATTTGGAAGAGAGTGTTGGTCTTGGGTTTAGCATGTACTTGAAATACAATATATTTAGACTTTCTACTTTCTACAATATCTGTAGAGGGAAAATTGTTGTGGAATTCTAGGTTTAAAGCCCAGATTCCCATTTCTCTGGTTTATACATATATTAATGAAAGAAACATGAATTTAAAGTCAGAAGGGTTTGTCCCTTGTTCCCCATCACTGCTCAGAAGCTGTGGGATCTTGGACAAGTTCTGCATTTATATGTTCAACTCAGACAACTCTGAAGTCTAGACTTATGTATTAAATTACATATTTATTTTGTTCTCTTAGATTTCTCAATCATTTCAGACTCAAAACGTCCTAAGCTGAATTCTGAATCTGTTTGCCTGGCTTTTCTTTTGTCTTTCATCTTCAGTAATTGGCATCTACAATCCCTTCTGTTGTTCAGTTCAGAAACTTGAGAGTCACTTTTGATCCCCCACAATTCATCTCAAGTCACCATGTACAAACCATTAAAATGTGTGTGAAGTAATTTTCTGTCCCTGGCTAATGGGCATGTTTCTCCTTCCTTCCTGAAAAACATTTCTAATAAATGGCAAATACATATTTTGACTTTTTGAGTCTGGTCATTCTTGTGCAACCATTTGGCATAGTTTTAAGACCCTAAGGAAAGTGGAGGAGGAGTACAGAATGTGGACTGAATTCCCACATGGCCTTCCTTGCTTTTAGATCCTCCTCCGTATCTCCCTTCTGGATCCAGAGATTCCATGGTTCCACACCTGAGCTCAGAGAGCATTTGTATTTCAGGTAGGAATTGAGTTTGACCATTTTTTTTACCTGTCTGTTAACCCTTATTGCCTATACCTGAGAAAAATCATGTCTACTGTTTTCCAGGATTGACTCCACTCTGTGTGGTCCTTACTCAAATGATCAAGCAGAAAGTTCCATCACTGTTTTAGCTTATTTTAAACCACTGTGATATCACTTAGTATAATTCAGAATTGGTGATTAGATTACTACCTCTAATCACTGTAAGGCAAGTGCAGAGAAAAAGAGAGGGAGCTGGGCAGTCAAGCAAGAAAAGGAAATTTATTAGTGGGAAAAGAGAGGGTGACTGGCTCTTAAGAGAACCAGCGTTTTCCCTTTCTGACAGAGTCCTTCTTATACCCCACCAATGAAAAATTATCTGAAGGGACGGTCACGTAGCTGGAGGTCTGGAATCTGGTGGTCTTGCAGCTTTGAAAGATAGGCGCCAGTGAGATAACAGGATGCCATTTGGGCAATTTGGTCAGTTTCACAGATCACTGTGATTTATTCTTTGTTTGCAAGATTGACATAATGAGCCATATTATCAATGAGACCCCATGTGGGCCCTATCAATCATCAATTTTCCTGCTTTATTCTAGGGGAAAGATGTTCCAAAACATGTAAGACAAAAATGTGGAAACTTTCCATTTTGGCCAGAAAGTAGTCATGATATTATGGGAAGAAGAGACTTACAAAAGGAAATAAAAATTTGAAACTCTCTCCTTTACAGATATGTCTATGAGAGATTGAAAAATATAATTTATGAATTCTAAAGGGAAAAAAAAAACCTTTTCAGATACACATTGCTCAAACTCCCCTCACCAAAAAACCCCCCATTTGTATTGTTGACTTAAAAATAAGTCCATCACCAAAGTTTCTATATTCCTCCAGATTTTCTACAAAGATTTCAGAAACTATGAAGTTGCTTCAATATAAGATTAAGCCCTCAAAGCATTCTTACTATAATTTCTTAGTGTTTATAAGAATACACGCTAGAAATAATAGGAAATAGATGTTATTCCACTTAGATTAAATACATCAGAGACTTTTCACCAGATTCACTCTGTTTTAGGGAAACTGACTCTTTTGCTATTCAAAGCATAATAGATCAAAAGACAGAACTCTTTACAAAGTATGTCTAGGATTACCAATTACTAGGAATTGACTGTATTTTAAACAAGACTGAATCTAAAAGAAAGCATTGAGTGGATGCAACAAGCCTGTATGTTAACATGTAAAGTAATCTTAATTCATAGATAAAAGGATTTGTTCCTTTCAAAGATGAAAAAAAGCAAAAACATTTTGGAGCATTACACATGCATTTTAAGCTTTTTTTAAATTTATTTTTTAATTAGAGAAAATTTGCTTTACAATGTTGTGTTGGTTTCTGCCCTACAGCAATGTGAATCAGTCATAATTATACATATACCCTCTCCCTCTTGAGCCTCCCTCCCCTTACCCTATCCTACCCCTCTAGGTCATCACAGAGCCCCAGGCTGGGCTCCCTGTGTTACATAACAACTTCTCACCAGCTACTTTTACACAAGATAATGTCTGTATGTCGATGCTCCTTCCCCCACTGTCTACAAGTCCATTCTCTACATCTGTGTCTCCATTTAAAATTATATTATAATTTATAAATGAATAAAATTATATTCATAAAGGCACCATTATATCAAAGAATTGTTAAGAAAAGTCCAAAGTTTGGAAATAAGTAGGGATTCCCTGGTAGCTCAGCTGGTAAAGAATCCACCTGCTATGCAGGAGACCTTGGTTTGATTCCTGGGTCAGGAAAATCCCCTGGAGAAGGGAAAGGCTACCCACTCCAGTAATCTGGCCTGGAGAATTCCATGGACATTATGGATGTAAAGGACATTATGGCTGAATAAGACATTATGGGTGTCCTTTCAATCGTGAGCTGGACATGATTTTGTAGATTCTCCTGGGACTATAATTTTATAAGGGTGTGTATCTTTGAACCATTTCCCAATGACTAGGTTGTATCAAAACTTGGGTAAAGGTTAAGTTGGAAAAAAAACTAGTATCACTGCAAAAATTCTTCTTTCAGAGTCATGCAAACCATTCCCATGCATAACAATGCAAAGAGACAAGATGCAATTAGATGCCCTTGATTTTTGTTTGACGGGAGAGTTAATACTGAATGTTATACTTTATTACCCTTTAGGATATTAAACAGATGAAATCACTGCAGATGGTGACTGCAGCCATGAAAATAAAAGACGCTTACTCCTTGGAAGAAAAGTTATGACCAACCTAGATAGCATATTGAAAAGAAGAGACATTACTTTGCCAACAAAAGTCTGTCTAGTCAAGGCTATGGTTTTTCCTGTGGTCATGTATGGATGTGAGAGTTGGACTGTGAAGAAGGTTGAGTGCCAAAGAATTGATGCTTTTGAACTGTGGTGTTGGAGAAGACCCTTGAGAGTCCCTTGGATTGCAAGCAGATCCAACCAGTCCATTCTGAACTGTCCATTCTGAAGGAGATCAGCCCTGGGATTTCTTTGGAAGGAATGATGTTAAAGCTGAAACTCCAGTACTTTGGCAACCTCATGCCAAGAGTTGACTCATTGGAAAAGACTCTGATGCTGGGAGGGATTGGGGGCAGGAGGAGAAGGGGATGATGGAGGATGAGATGGCTGGATGGCATCACTGACTCGATGGACGTGAGTCTGAGTGAACTCCGGGAGTTGGTGACGAACAGGGAGGCCTGGTGTGCTGCGATTCATGGGGTTGCAAAGAGTTGGACATGACTGAGCGATTGAACTGAACTGAACTGAGACCAATTTGCAAATTTATTTTAAAATTTCTTTCATCACTGATCCTCTAAACCAATCTTAATATCTTAGTGGTTTGTTCATTATTTATGAGTTGAATGAAATAATTTACATTTGTTCATTTTATTCTTACATGTATCAGGTTTTTAACTTTGCAAGTTTTCTATATAGTTTATTCTTTATCACAATAAATATATATATGATGAAAGTATGAAATATATAAAATTTGTATTTGTGGTTTGGTGATATTTTGTAAGAGTAATACTGAATGTCTTAGTATGAAAAATTATGCAAATTAAGCTGATTTTAGATTAATAATATTTTTTTCTGTAGAGTTATGAAATTATAAAGAAAAGTTTAATTTTGCCCTGAATCTATCAAGCTACAGGTCAATAACTGACAAGGTATTAGATCTTAAATCAAGGTGCACCCAATAGTTAAATTTATCAACCTTTTTTTCCCATAATGAGGTCAAAAGACATTAACCAATATTTTCTGAATATTTAAATTTGTATTATTTGTAGCTCCAGCTTTCCCAAGTTCAGTTCAGTTCAGTTGCTCAGTCGTGTCTGACTCTTTGTGATCCCATGGACTGCAGCACGCCAGGCCTCCCTGTCCATCACCAACTCCTGGAGTTTACTCAAAATCATGTCCATTGAGTCGGTGATACCATCCAACCATCTCATCCTCTGTCTTCCCCTTCTCCTCCCACCTTCAACCTTTCCCAGCATCAGGGTCTTTTCCAGTGAATCGGTTCTTCGCATCAGGTGGACAAAGTATTGGAGTTTCAGCTTCAGCACCAGTCCTTCCAATGAATATTCAGGACTGATTTCTTTTAGGATGGACTGGTTGGATCTCCTTGCAGTCCAAGGGATTCTCAAGAGTCTTCTCCAACACCACAGTTCAAAAGCATCAATTCTTTGGCTCTCAGTTTCTTTATAGTCCAACTCTCGCATCCATAAATGACTACTAGAAAAACCATAGCTTTGACCAGATGGACCTTTGTTGGTAAAGTAATATCTCTGCTTTTTAATATGCTGTCTAGGTTGGTCATAGTTTTTCTTTCAAGAAGCAAGTGTCTTTGAATTTCATGGCTGCAGTCACCATCTGCAGTGATTTTGGAGCCCCCCAAAATAAAGTCTGTCACTCTTTCCATTGTTTCCCCACCTATTTGCCATGAAGTGATGGGACCAGATGCCATGATCTTCATTTTCTGAATGTTGAGTTTTAAGCCAAACTTTTATCTTCTCTTTCACTTTCATCAAGAGGCGCTTTAGTTCTTCTTCATTTTCTGCCACAAGGGTGGTGTCATCTGCATATCTGGGGTTATTGATATTTCTCCCAGCAATCTTGATTCCAGCTTGTGCTTCATCCAGCCCAGCATTTCGCATGATGTACTCTGCATATAAGTTAAATAAGCAGGGTGACAATATACAGCCTTGAAGTACTCGTTTCCCAATTTGGAACCAGTCTGTTGTTCCATGTCCAGTTCCAACTGTTGTTTCTTGACCTGCATACAGATTTATCAAGAGGCAGGTCAGGTGGTCTGGTATTCCTGTCTCTTTAAGAATTTTACACAGTTTGTTGTGATCCAAACAGTCAAAGGCTTTGGTGTAGTCAATAAAGCAGAAGTAGACGTTTCTCTGGAACTCTTGCATTTTTTATGATCCAATGGATGTTAGCAATTTGATCTCTGGTTCCTCTACCTTTTCTAAATCCAGCTTGAACATCTGGATGTTCACGGTTCATGAACTCTGAAGCCTGTCTTGGAGAATTTTAAACATTACTTTGCTAGCGTGTGAAATAAGTGCAATTGTGTGGTAGTTTGAACATTTTTTGGCATTGCCTTTCTTTGGGATTCGAATGAAAACTGACCTTTTCCAGTCCTGTGGCCACTGCTGAGTTTTCCAGATTTGCTGGCATATTGACTGCAGCACTTTCACAGCATCATCTTTTAGGATTTGAAATAGCTCAACTGGAATTCCATCACCTTCACTAGCTTTGTTTGTAGTGGTGTTTCCTAAGGCCCATTTGACTTCGCATTCCAGGATGTCTGGCTCTAGGTGAGTGATCACACAATCGTGGTTATCTGGGTCATGAAGATCTTTTTTGTATAGTTCTTCTGTGTATTTTTGCCACCTCTTCTTTATATCTTCTATTTCTGTTAGGTCCATACCATTTCTGTCCTTTATTGTGCTCATCTTTGCACGAAATATTCCCTTGGTATCTCTAATTTTCTTGTAGAGATCTCTAGTCTTTCCCATTCTGTTGTTTTCCTCTATTTCTTTGCAATGATCTCTGAGGAAGACTTTCTTTTTTTTAAATTTTATTTTATTTAACTTTACAATATTGTATTGGTTTTGCCATATATCAAAATGAATCTGCCACAGGTATACATGTGTTCCCCATCCTGAAGACTTTCTTATCTGTCCTTGCTATTCTTTGGAACTCTGCATTCAAATGGGTATTTGTTTCCTTTTCTCTTTTGCCTTTAGCTTCTCTTCTTTTCTCAGCTATTTGTAAGGCCTCCTCAGACAACCAGCTTTCCTTTTTGCATTTCGTTTTTTGGGGGATGGTCCCAAAAGGTCTGGAAACAGTTGGTATTCAGTAAATATTTGAAAATAACTAGGAAATTTCAGCTTTACTTTCATCACTTACAAATTTAAATTTTTTATTTTTTGTACTAAATTTTTAAACTAGCGGCATATTTTTCTTTGTGTGTGTGTACAGCGGGTGGGGGGTGGTGGTAGGAATATAACTGCATCTTCCTAAGTATGACCAAATTTTACAGCTCCAATCATTGGCTAGTCTCTTTTTCCTCTACCAATTTTCCACCTATGTCAATCATATATAAAAATTCCTTGTATAAACAGTTTATTTCTGGGCTTCCTATTTTGTTCTATTGGTTATCTCTGTATCAACATTGGTTATATATCCATTGGTTATGTTTATCTCTGTATTAACATTTCTCTGTCTTGATGACTGTAGTGATATAAATAGCTCTAACATCAAGAACCTCAGATATGCAGATGACACCACCCTTATGGCAGAAAGTGAAGAAGAACTAAAGAGCCTCTTGATGAAAGTGAAAGAAGAGAGTGAAAAAGTAGGCTTAAAGCTAAACATTCAGAAAACTAAGATCATGGCATTTGGTCCCATCACTTCATGGCAAATAGATGGGGAAACAGTGGAAACAGTGACACGCTTTATTTTGGGGGGCTCCAAAATCACTGCAGATGGTGATTGCAGCCATGAAATTCAAAGATGCTTACTCCTTGGAAGGAAAGTTATGACCAACCTAGACAGCATATTAAAAAGCAGAGAGATTACTTTGTCAACAAAAAATCCATCTAGTCAAGGCTATGGTTTTTCCGGTGATCATGTATGGATGTGAAAGTTGGATTATAAAGAAAGCTGAGCATGGAAGAATTGATACTTTTGAACTGTGGTGTTGGAGAAGACTCTTGAGAGTCCCTTGGGCTGCAAGGAGATCCAATCAGTCCATCCTAAAGGAAATCAGTCCTGGGTGTTCATTGGAAGGAGTGGTGTTGAAGCTGGAACTCCAATACTTTGGCCACCTGATGCAAAGAGCTGGCTCATTTGAAAAGACCCTGATGCTAGGAAAGATTGAGGGCAGGAGGATAATGGGACAACAGAGGATGAGATGGCTGGATGGCATCACCGACTCAATGAACATGGGTTTGAGTAGACTGGCAGTTGGTGATGGACAGGGAGGCCTGGCGTGCTGCGGTTCATGGGGTTGCAAAGAGTCAGACACGACTGAGCAACTAAACTGAACGGAACTGAACGTATGGTAGGTTAAGTCACCATCCTGATTATTTTTCTTCAGAAATTTCTTGGCAATTTTTGACCTTTTAGCCTCTGTATAGTTTTTTATTCTTTTTTCTCTCGATTTTGTGAAAATTTGTTGAAATTTTGATTGACATTATGTAAAATGCATAGATGAATTTGGGAAACAATAATACCTTTCAAAGTTATGTCAACATTTATAACCATGGACTATTTCTCCTATTCGGAGAAGGCAGTGGCACCCCACTCCAGTACTCTTGCCTGGAAAATCCCATGGATGGAGGAGCCTGGTAGGCTGCAGTCCATGGGATCTCTGAGAGTTGGACACGACTCAGTGACTTCACTTTCACTTTTCACTTTCATGCATTGGAGAAGAAAATGGCAACCCACTCCAGTGTTCTTGTCTAGAGAATCTCAGGGACGGGGGAGCCTGGGGGGCTGCCATCTACGGGGTTGCACAGAGTCGGACACGACTGAAGTGACTTAGCAGCAGTAGCAGCAGCATTTCTCCTATTATTTATGGTCTTTCAGTGACTCTCAGTGGAAACCCAACTTAAGACTTAGCTTCCAAGTTTGATCCTGCAATTCTGTTCCCAGATGTATATCTGAGAAAACCAAAAGATCCATGCACCCCCAATGTTCATAGCAGCATTATTTACAATAGCCAAGATATGGGAGGAACCTAAATATCCATCAATAGATGAATGGATAAAGAAGATGTAGTATATATCATGGAACATTAGCCATAAAAAGAATGAAATAATGCCATTTGCAGTAACATAGATGGGCCTAGAAATTATCAGATTAAGTGAAATAAGGTAGAGAAAGAAAAATATATGATACAACTCATATGTGAAATTTATTTTATGTGAACTTATCTGTTGTATGTGAACTTATTTACAAAACAGAAACACAGACAGACATAGAAAACAAACTTATGGTTACCAAAGAGGGTAGCAGGTGTGGGGTGGGGAGGAGGACTAAATTAAGAGTTTGGGATTAACATACACACACTACTATATATAAAATAAGTAAACAAGGACCTACGGTATAGCACAGGGAATTACACTTAATATCTTGCAATAATCTACAATAGAAAAAATTTGAAAAAGAATATATATGGCTGAATATGTGTATGCATAATTGAATCACTTTGCTGTACACTTAAAACTAACACAAAATTGAATAGTCATTGGAAGGACTGATGCTGAAGCTGAAACTCTAATACTTGGGCCACCTGATGCGAAGAACTCACTCATCGGAAAAGACCGTGATGCTGGGGAAGATTGAAGGCAGGAGGAGAAGGGGATGACAGAGGATGAGATGGTTGGATGGCATCACCAGCTCAATGGACATGAGTTAGAGCAAACTCCGGGAGTTGGTGATGGACAGGGAAGCCTGGCGTGCTGCAGCCCATGAGGTCGCAAAAAGTTGCACACAACTGAGGGACTGAACTGAACTGAACCAGAAAAAAAAAAAAAGCTTACCAAGCTTAACACATTATTGACTGGGGGGGTTTGCAGTAACTAACATCTGTGGCATCAATACGTCTCCAGTCAATAATGTGTTAATAAAGAGAAAAATGGTAGGACCTTTCATGGTCAAACCTGGAAGTGTTGATACCACTGATTATATTTGCATTGCCGAGAAACTATAAAGTTTTACTGAAAATTTTTTGACTTTCCGAGAATTAGAACAACCAATGGTCCCCCTCTTTGAGCAGGAGGCAGGGTTTTACAGGCTGTACCTTTAAAGTTAGACAGAGTCTAGCTCCCTAACTTCAGATTTGGCCAGGAAGAATACTGGACAAGGTAAAGACTCCTAAAGTGTGGATCCAGGGGCCATACAGAACAATGATGAAAAGCTCTCTCCTCTGAGAATTTGTGCTTCATAAGAAAAACATCCCCACATTCACAGTAGAGGCCTTGACCATGCCTGAGCTATTTGGATTCAGAATTTGCGTTGCCATGGACCAGTGACTGCTGTGTGTCTTCTAAGCTTCCTTTTCTTGAATTGGAGTTTTTGCTGCAGTTGTCTTGTCTCTGCTTTATCATTTTAAATTGAGTGTGTGGATCAGGGTAAGGAGCAGAGAACTTGTCTTTGGTTTATAGGTTACAGGACTAAGAGGAAGTAATTGCACAGAAGTGGACTAAGAAGTAATTGTGAAGGCTGATTACCTAGAAATCCTGTTTTTTTTCAGCTGGAGACAGTGAGTGGTGAAGACCCTGGCTTGTCCTCTCTGGGGAGGGAGAGGACATGTTTAATTCATGGCAGGAAAGACTTAAAGATGGCACTGCCACAAAATGGGAAGAATGAAGATACCCGAGTCATCACTTGGTATCACCATCCTGTTTTCCAGGGCTCTCAGATGACCAGCAAGGGAGTGTGATGTGAGAAAGAAACTAGCTTTTGTTTTCTTGAACCAACAAGATTTGTGGGGATTATTTATCACAGTAACTAGTATTAATCATCCTAATCCATGTAAATTAAATAGCCAGTGGAGGAGATTCTAAGCATCCCAATCAAAGGCAGAGACACTGTCCCTCATCATCTGGTCCATTCCAGATGGCTGGTGTTCCATTTCCATTTAGAGGTGTATTCTGGTGAATGTGGTGAAGGTGAAAGTGTTAGTCACTCAGCTGTGTCCGATTCTTTGTGATCCCATGAACTGTAGCCTGCCAGGCTCCCTTGTCCATGGGATTCTCTATGCAAGAATACTGGAGTGGGTTGCCAGTTCCTTCTCCAGGGGATCTTCCTGACCCACGGATCGAACCTGGGTCTCCCACATTGCAGGCAGATTCTCTACCAGCTAAGCCACCAGGGAAACCCCAATGAATGTGGTAGATCACTTTTAATTTACATTTTCTTGTAGGAGTTGCCTATTTGATGGGAGGATGCACAGGGGCTGGCTAGTGGATTTTACTAGGAAATAATGGGGTTATTGGGGAGCAACCCATGGTTTCTCTTGCTAGAAAAATTTCCCCTTTTCATGCCATTTTTCCTTTCTTCACCAAATTTTCAACATTTTCTACAGCCTTCATATTTGTTCAGCTAGTTTTCAGTCTCTAATGCCTTGAAATAGAGGGAAAACCATGTTGACTCAAACTTGCCAATGAGAGTATAAAGAGTAACTGTGAGCAATAAATATAATATGTATGTAAGATATCTAACCCCAAGTCTGATATATATATAACTATTTCTTTGTATCTCCTACACATATTTCCTTGCACATTTTAACACTTGTGAAATTTGGATGCTTTGTGCAATCAGTGTTAAAGATGCATTGTACCATCAATTTAAGAGGACCCTGTTAATCACTACACATTGAAATAAGTTGTAAGTTTCATGCTTAATCAAATTGATAGGTACCACCAGCACTGTGGTATTTTAATATGCATTGAAATTGTATTGTCAACCTCAAATTTGTTAAAGAGGTCACAGTCACTCATAAAAGCTCTAAACAGAAGGTTGGGGACATGATCTTATGCATGAATGCCAAGGGCTAGAAGCTTCTTAGTATTTTAATGAACTATTATATACTTTCAAAATGACATGAGGAAATTTAGGAATGAGATTGTTCTGAAAGATTTAATTTTCTTTATAGACACACAGAAAATAAGATGCACTGGAACTAAGCCAATGGATAACTGAGTAAAAATATGCAGTGTATTAAATTTCGTTGCATTATTTTTGGCATTTAACTGAACCAAGGGAAACGGACCCACTTTTATATGCCTCCTGTGGTTTTCCTGACCCCATCTACTTCTTAGGCCTTTGGTCGCTTGCTCATAGGACAGCCCTGCCATCACTTCAGCGCCTACATCTGCCACCTGGAATGAGGCTTGGCTCCTGCATGATGCCGGTATCATGCCAATGTGATGGGAACACAGCAGCGTCAGCACATGAGCCTGACGTGAGCAAGTTTGTGGAGTCTCTGACTGCTTTCACTGTTTCTGGAGAAGTGTTACATCTTGGGCAATCAGAACTGGTTTCTAGGGGCTGCTAGGGGGGCAGGTGCGATCTGATGCAGCTTGGAAAAGCAGAGGAGTAACTGTCCATGAGGCCAACTTTTAGCAATAAAGGCCTTGCTACAGGAAGAGACCAGCAGATATGCTCCTCTCTTCTCGTCCCCTCTCCCACCCCAACTACCAATATACTGTCCTGATGACCAAACAATTGATTAGTTTTTTTCTTGAAGCTGTGGACAGCTTGGTAATGTACCTCCTTGAATCCATTTCTGTTCTGGGTTAACATCCCAAATGAAGTGTTAGAGTGCTTTCCAGGGCAGTGGTTCTCCAACCTGTTAAAACACAGTCTGCTGGGCCCACCTTGAGAGTTCCTGATTAGTAAATCTGGGATAGAGCCCAGGAATTTGTGTTTATAACAAGTTCCTAGGTAATGCTGATACTACTGGTTCATCAACCACACTTTGAGAACCAGTGTTCTTTGGAGTCCAAAGTAAGACAGCTGATATCAGGAGTAGTCCTAGAAAGCAGAGGTTTGGATGTTATTTAGAGTTGGATTTTCCACCTTTTAGAAAGGAATGGGGATCTTATTATTAATGATAAGCAGAGTGGTACTACCCTGGCACATAATGGTACCACTATTACTAAAACTTCCACCTGTTTACATGGAATGAAATACAAATGAACAATAAAACATTGCAAGATCAAGTGGCTGCCATACTAGATTAGCATGGGGACAGTAACTAGAAGGATTAGAAAGATAATTAGAAGGATTATGGTGCAGGGTTGCTGACTGAAATAATAGTTTTGAAAAAAAATGCCATAGGCTTAAGGCAACTAATGGTCAAACTAAGCCATGTTCTAAAAACCAGATTTAAAGGACACTCCCTTCTGTTGTCACAGACACTGCACTGACATTCAGGCTTAGGATCTGACTATAAAGGTAGCAGAGTTGCAAAGGAGACTAAATGCATGAACTCCGTGGGACTCATGTCAAAGCCAGGGCTCTGATAGGGAAAACATTGAATTCTCTGATCTGGCATGAAACACTTGGAGGGGTGAGCTGAGAATCCTAAAGCCCCAAGTTCTTCTAAAACTATTCCAGTCAGCAGAAGCAGATGAGGGTGGGGTCTTGCTCCCAAATCCTAAAGGCCTGTATGAAATCATCTATTTTAAAGGCTCCAAACAGCCTCCCCACCTGCCACTGACACTTATGACACACTGAATCTCCTGGACCACAGAGGGCAAGTGACAGGGCAGCTTGCCCAGGAGCTGGGACCTGCTGTGGAGCCTTCTCCTGTTTGGGACCCAACTCAAAGCTAGCAACTTTTTAGGTCACTTGGTAAGTAGGCCACAGAAACACACCAAAATAAGGAACATTTGCCTCCAACTTCTACAGAGATCCGCTAAAGCATGTACCTCTTTTGTGGTTATAGGAGGGGCCAGATGCAACAAATTATCCTTCACCTTAGAAGGGATATTTTGACATGCCCCATATCCCTAGTCTCCTAGAAATTACTCTTTTTCATTTTTAGAGAATTTTGCTGAGGACAGTATTCCTGTAGCAGTATGAGCTCTGGGCAGTTCTGTTGGCTAGGTTTATCATTGGCAGAGACTGCAGGAGTCCTCAGTAGTAAAACATTTAGGTGTGGGTGGTTTTTGTTTTTATTTTTTTGGTGGTGAGGGCTGCTTTCTTCCTTGATGACAAAGGCTTCTGGGGTCCTTCTTCTCTCCTTTTCCTCTGGAGACAGGTTGCTACTAAAAGACTTTTTTTCTGCTAAACTTTGCTAGGCTGGGGGATATGGTGGTGCAAGAAACTACCTGCACTTTTCTATGATGATATCCTTTGTTTTTAGTCTCCACTGAGTTGTAGCTGCTTCATTGTACTCTGGAGCTCTCCCAGAGCTGTTTTTGTTAGGGGATGAATACTATTACTATGATCGCTTAGTCTGCCATCTTACTGTATTACTCTCTGACTTTTATTTTTTTATCTTTCATATTTCCCTCCCTTTTCTTTTTTCTCTCCTTCAACTTCCCCCCATATTTTTTCTTTTCTTTTATCTTGATGGTTTGTATAGTGCTGTATATGAAGTAAGTGCTGTTGATTAATGTGATAAACTCTTTACAGGAATATAAAGAAATACATATTTTTAAAGTCTTTTTTAAACCCTTATAATTATTTACTTTATTGTTTTGTTGTTTGATTTATTTTCTCATTCATTCCAGTTTGCCTTACACAAAACACAAATTGGCTCTAATTTTACTTTGTCTCTTACTGGGAAGGAAGTCCCGCCTTATCATGGGTGCTGGCAAAGTTTCTAGGCTCACACAGAGCGTCCAGATAAAATGTCATACACATTATCTTTCTGCCTCAGTGACTTCAGGCATGTCCCATCCTCCTCAGTTAACTGCCCACAGCCTTGGCCTACTTTTGAAACTAATAAAGCAGGACACTTCCCTGCTACAAAAATCTCTATTCTATCCACTGTGTGTACCTTTTATTCTCTGAGAACTTGTCAGTTATGAAGGCTTATTTAATGACCATTGTCATCCTTCTGATCCTGGTTCATAAGACTTCAGGTAACGCGAGCTACTCTCAAAGGTTCTGGGGTCCTGCATATGGTTTGTAATTTTGGTAACCTAGTGTCAGACAGCTTAGGGTGTTAAGTTCATGTAATACCAGAGACAATACCAGTCTTACTGGCTTTGTACCGCTATGTTTAACTCAAGGATTTTGTGCTCCTGGGTGGTGTAATGGTGGAGAAAATTGGGCATAGAGTATATTAAGATAGCAATGTCATTGAGATGAGAATTTGGGATGTGGGTTAGGTGTGAGGAATTGAGTCCAAGGTGAGAAATTATAAGATCAATCAAGAGGTTACTTTGGAGATTGGAAACTAGATTGTGTTGCACAGAGGATAGGACCTTTTGGTTGGAGTGATGGTAGAAAAATAAATAATGATTAATTGGAAGTGAGGGATTGTATTTGATGCAATGCACATGAACTTGGGCAAACTCCAGGAGATGGTGAGGGACAGGGAGGCCTGGTGTGCTACAATCCATGGGGTCACAAAGAGTTGGACATGACTGGGTGACTGAACAACAACAATTAAGCTGGGCTGATGGTTTGAGATAGGTTGGGTTGGAAATTATATTTGTGATTTAATGGATCTTTCAGTGAAGTTGGGTGAAGCTGGGAGTAGATGGTGTTTCTATGTGGGCCGATTGTTGAGTTGAAGCTAGATATTGGTGTTGGTAGACGTATTAAGTGTTGCGTTTGTTGAGTTGGTCAATGTTGTGTTTGTCTTCAGATTGGGGTTAAGGATAAATATAGAGCCGGGGTTTGGACTTAGGTTTGTTTTTTTTTTTTTACCAGTGTTTGTTTCAAGGAGGGTAAATGTAAGGTTGATATGGATAGAGTTTGCATTAGTTTGGGGTATGGGCTGGGTGGATTTGATGGAGACCCCATGAGTTGATCACAGCTGGGCTGTAATTAAAATATCAGTCATTGAGCTCTGGATTAAATGTATTCAATGTTACTTTGCTGCTGCTGCTGCTAAGTCACTTCAGTCGTGTCCGACTCTGTGCGACCCCATAGATGGCAGCCCTCCAGGCTCCCCTGTCCCTGGGATTCTCCAGGCAAGAACACTGGAATGGGTTGCCATTTTCTTCTCCAATGCATGAAAGTGAAAAGTGAAAGTGAAGTTTCTCAATCGTGTCCAAGTCTTAGCGACCCCATGGACTGCAGCCTACCAGGCTCCTCCGTCCATGGGATTTTCCAGGCAAGAGTACTGGAGTGGGGTGCCATTGCCTTCTCCACAATGTTACTTTACCATTCAAAATCTTCCCTGACTGTGAGTCTCATTAACCATAAATAGACGTCTAGGTAGGAGAAGGCAGTGCAAGTAAATAAAACCAGGAATCTCTGATGTTTCCAGATTCCTTCAAGCCTCAACATGTCAAGTAGCCCTTCCCTTCACACACACACACACACACACACACACACACACACACACACACCAGTTTACAACAAAAACATAGAAGCTTTAACTATTCTAAGACTGTTGGAATAGTTAGACAACCAGGATTGTTACCTATTTCTTGGGCTTGAGCTCAGAACGACTATGTTTAGACTTTTTCTTCCCTTCTTGCTACGTCTCCTACTCCAACATTTCTTCTTTACCACCCCTTTCTTTTTCTCTCCACCCTCCTACTCCCTATTCCTTGATATATTTTACCTTTTTCCTTGAGGTATACTTGTTCCCGTGCTTAGTACATTGAAATAGTAATGGCCATTGCAAGTGGGTTTACAAATAAAAGGAAGGCAGAGCTTTATTCATCAAGAATTATAAAGAATTATTTCCTTAATGATTAATATGAAAATGAAAGTCATCCAGTCATGTCAGACTCTTTGCAACCCCATGGACCCATGGAATTCTCTAGGCCAGAATACTGGAGTGGGTAGCCTTTCCCTTCTCCAGGGGATCTTCCCAACCCAGAGATCGAACCCAGTCTCCTGCATTCCAGGCAGATTCTTTACGAGCTGAGCCACAACGGAAGCCCAAGCATACTGGAGTGGGTAGCCTATCACCCTTCTCCAGGGGATCTTTGCAACCCAGGAATTGACCTGGGTCTCCTGCATTGCAGGCAGATTCTTTACCAACTGCGCTATCAGGGAAGCCCAATGATTAATATATCCATCTGGAATAATTCATCCCTAGGAACTATTTTAAACAATCTACTTCAATAAGAAAATTGAAACCTACTTGATCTACTTGGAACCCAAGTGAATGAATGAGTGAGTGAAAGTTGCTCAGTGATGCCCAACTCTTTGCGACCCCAGGGACCAGGCTCCTCTGTCCATGGAATTTTTCAGACAAGAATACTGGAGTAGGTTGTCATTTCTCCAGGGGATCTTCCCGATCTAGGGATCGAACCCGCACCACTTGTGTCTCCTGCATTGGCAGGCAGGTTCTTTACTATTAATGCTGATGCCCTGTAAATGTCAATTAGGTCCAACTGGTCCAATGTATTGTTTAATGCTTGTGTTTCCATATTAATTTCCTATCTTAATGATCTGTCCATTGTTGTGAGTGGGGTGAAAACAACACTCAAACACCCAGACTCACATACTTACTATGAGAAAAAAAGAAAAAATTATAAAAACAGGAATCAAAAAAAAAAAAAAGAGCTCCATTCTAAACACAGCCTGTCCCCAACTCCTTAACTAGCCCTTCCTCATAAGTCCATTGTCTGTCTGTGAGTCTTGTTCTGTTTTGTAAGTTCATTTGTATTTATTTTTTTAAATTCCATGTATAAATAAACAAGGACCTTGACTAGTTTTATTCACATATGAAATAAATTAGGATGTGACTAAACAGTCAGATTGTTTATTACTCAGAACAAGTCTTAAAGGTGCTATTATTATCTAAATAGTGGATAATTGTGGTTTGATTTCAATAAGGAAACCCCCTTGTTTCTTGGTTACATTATTTGTATGTAATAAGTTGGGAGATGACTCGAGGTAATTATTGATATTATAAGGATTACAAAGCACATATACATGAATATATGTGTATCCATCCATTATTGACCTAGTTTTGTGATATATATATATATATATCCATAATTAACAAATATAAATACAACTGAAAAAAAGACCTATTATATAACACATGGTTCTCCACTCAATGTTAAGTGGCAGCTTGGATGGTTGTGAGGTCTGAAGGAGAATGGATACACACATATATATGGCCAAGTCCCTTCACTGTTCACATGAAACTATTACAACATTGTTAATTGGCTATACCCTAGTATAAAATAAAAAGTTCAAAAAAGAAAAAAGAATGGAGCAATCAAGCCAAAACAAACCCCTAAGTGTAAATGAATACTAAAAACTAGACTTGCAAAAATACAAAATCCAAAAACATGGGAAAAAATGCAATATGACTAAAGAGTACTGTAAAAAAATAATTTTATTTAAAAATAAAATGCTTTTTAAAGAAAGGAATAATAAAGGGAGAACTACATTAGAACAATATGAGAAAGAAAAATATATATATATTTATATATAGAGAGTGGTAGTGAGAATATCTTCCTAAGTCCTCCCTTGAAGTCTCCACGCAGTGAGCACCAGCCAGTCTGCCTAGTCAGGAAGCCTTCCAATATTTCTAGGAAGGTCTCTGGGCCTGCTGTGAACACTGTGGAGTCAGCTCCTACTCAGATCTGGCCTTACTCCAGCTTGTTATTACTTCCAGTGCCCACAATTGCCCTTAAAGTCCACGATCTTAAGCTAATGAAGTGTTAGTTGCTCAGTCGTGTCCAACCCTTTGCAATCCCATGGACTGTAGCCCGCCAAGCTCCTCTGTCCATGGGATTCTCCAGGCAAGAATACTAGAGTGGGTTGCCATGCCCTTCTCCAGGGTACCTTCCTGACCCAGGGATCGAACCCAGGTCTCCTGCATGGCAGGCAGATTCTTTACCATCTGACCCCACTGGGAAGCCCTTTTTTTTAAAGCTAATGGTGGATGGGGGATTTAATCCACTGCACCTGCTGCTGCAGGAGTGAATTCCCTTCCTCTTCTTCGGTCACACAGCCCCTGGTGCTCTTCTTTGGTTCTGGTCCTGTCTCTGCTTTTAGGCCGCCATCTGATGTCTGTTCCCTGCCCAGACAAGAGGGTTCACTCATTTGGGCTGGAGAGAGGGAGGGATATGACCGTCACATGGGGATGTACAGGGGAGTGCCCGCAGAGGCAGAGTCCTGCAAAATGTTGCTACAGTCTGAGGCAGGCCACGCACTCTCCCAGAGGTATTGGCTTTGGGTCGTGGGTCCCTAGGAAGAACCAAGCTGCATAGGCTCCTGGAAAGGTGTGGGCAGTAACATGTGCCTTCTCATGGCTTGGTGGCAGCTGCTACCTCCGGGTCAGGGCCACAGTGGCAGCCTTTCGTTTGCTGCCTCAGGCACTCTACCTGGCTTCGGCAGTGGCCTGTCTGCTTGCATTCTCTGGGAATAGAAACTGTAGTTGCATCTATTTACACTTCTGGCACTCCTGCTACTTTGGCACTGGCTTTGAACAGGAGTGTCTACTTCTGGTGTTGGCAGTCCATAGCCATTGCTCATCCCACCTCTGGGATTCACAAAGGCAGCTTCCTGCAATTTGTGAATGCAGGGAGCTAGAGGGTCCCCGTGGCAATCATCTCTTGCCTCTCTGGGAGGCCCACACTTTTGCTTGGACTCCTTCCACTGTGTCATACTAGCCCCCTCAGAGTATCTTCATGACAGTCAACCCTGGTCCTCTCCCTGGGATCTGACCCCCGAAGCACAAGCCTCAGCACCCAGCCCCCACTCACCATGGTGAACACATAAGCTGCTTCCTGGCTGGGAAGTGCTGTTTGGCAGCTATCTCTGGGGTGAATTCTCTCTGTTTTGCCTTCCAGGCACCTGTCGCGGTGTTCTCCTTTGAGGTTTTGAAGGGTTCTCCCCCATCCCCACTCATGAGGGAGTTTCTGAGTGTGTGGATACTTTTCCTCCTTCATGACTACCTCCTGGGGGCACAAGTCCCCATTCTGAAATCCTTTGTCTCTTTTTTCCATCTCTATCTTTTGCCCTACTTCATTCTGAGGAATTGGCTTGCCTTTTTGGAAGTCTGGGGAAATTATGAACAATGTGAAAAGGCAGAAAGATACAAAATAATAGCAAAAGAAAAACCAACAAAGATGAAGCGGGTCATACAGGTCAATAGCAGAAAAACAAGCAACTCAATCAAAAAGCAGACAGAAAAGGACACTACATAATGATCAAAGGATCACTCCAAGAAGAAGATATAACAATTATACACCCAACATAGGAGCACCACAATATGTAAGGCAAATGCTAACAAGTATGAAAGGGGAAATTAACAATAAAACAATAATAGTGGGAGATTTTAATACCCCACTTACACCTATGGATAGATCAACTAAACAGAAAATTGGCAAGGAAACACAAACTTTAAATGATAAAATGGACCAGTTAGACCTAATTGATATCTATAAGACATTTCACCCCAAAACAATGAATTTCACCTTTTTCTCAAGTGCACACAGAAGTGCACACATCTTCTCTAGGATAGATCACATCCTGGGCCATAAATCTAGCCTTGGTAAATTAAAAAAAAAATTGAAATCATTCCAAGCATCTTTTCTGATCTCAGTGCAGTAAGGTTAGATGTCAATTACAGGAAAAAAGCTATTAAAAATTCCAACATATGGAGGCTAAACAACACGCTTCTGAATAACCAACAAATCACAGAAGAAATCAAAAAAGAAATCAAAATACGCATAGAAATGAATGAAAATGAAAACACAACAACCCAAAACCTATGGGACATTGTAAAAGCAGTGCTAAGGGGTAGGTTCATAGCAATACAGGCTTACATCAAGAAACAAGAAAAAAGTCAAATAAATAACCTAATTCTACATCTAAAGCAAAATGACTTCCCTGGTGGCTCAGACGGTAAAACGTCTGTCTACAATGTGGGAGACCTGGGTTCGATCCCTGGGTCGGGAAGATCCACTGGAGAAGGAAATGGCAATCCACACCAGTACTATTGCCTGGAAAAGCCCATGGACAGAGGAGCCTGGTAGCTTACAGTCCATGGGGTCGCAAAGAGTCGGACACAACTGAGCAACTTCACTTACTTACTTACACCTAAAGCAACTAGAAAAGGAAGAAATGAAGAACTCCATGGCTAGTAAAGGAAAGAAATTATAAAAATTAGGGCAGAAATAAATGCAAAAGAAACAAAAGAGACCATAGCAAAAATAAACAAAGCTAAAAGCTGGTTCTTTGAGAAGATAAATAAACTTGACAAACCATTAGCCTGACTCATCAAGAAAGAAAGGGAGAAGAATCAAATCAACAAAATTAGAAATGAAAATGGAGAAATCACAACAGACAACACAGAAATAAAAAGGCTCTTAAGAGACTACTATCAGCAACTATATGCCAATAAAATGGACAATTTGGAAGAAATGGACAAATTCTTAGAAAAGTATAACTTTCCAAAACTGAACCACGAAGAAATAGAAAATCTTAACAGACCCATCACAAGCAGGGAAATCTAAACTGTAATCAGAAGTCTTCCACCAAACAAAAGCCCAGAACCAGATGGCTTCATAGCTGAATTCTACCAAAAATTTAGAGAAGAGCTAACAGCTATCCTACTCAAACTCTTCCAGAAAATTGCAGAGGAAGGTAAACTTCCAAACTCATTTTGTGAGGCCACCATCACCTTAATACCAAAACCAGACAAAGATGCCACAAAAAAAGAAAACTACAGGCCAATATCACTGATGAACACAGATGCAAAAATCCTTAACAAAATCCTAGCAAACAGAATCTAACAACATATTAAAAAGATCATACATCATGACCAAGTGGGCTTTATCCCAGGGATGCAAGGATTCTTTAATATCCAGAAATCAGTCAATGTAATATGCCACATTAACAAATTGAAAGATAAAAACCATATGATTATCTCAATCGATGCAGAGAAAGCCTTTGACAAAATTCAACATCCATATATGATAAAAACCCTCCAGAAAGCAGGAATAGAAGGAACATACCTCAACATAATAAAAGCTATATATGACAAACCCACAGCAAACATTATCCTCAGTGGTGAAAAATTGAAAGACAGGGTGCCCACTCTCACCACTACTATTCAACATAGTTTTGGAAGTTTTCACCACAGCAATCAGAGAAGAAAAAGAAATAAAATGAATACAGATTGGAAAAGAAGAAGTAAAACTCTCACTGTTTGCAGATGACATGATCCTCTACATAGAAAACCTAAAGACTCCACCAGAAAATTAATCAATGAATTAATAGAGCTAATCAATGAATATAGTAAAGTTGCAGGATATGAAATTAACACTCAGAAATCACTTGCATTCCTATACACTGACAATGAGAAAACAGAAAGAGAAATTAAGGAAACAATCCCATTCACCATTGCCACGAAAAGAATAAAATACTTAGGAATAAATCTACCTAAAGAAACAAAAGACCTATATATAGAAAACTATAAAACACTGATGAAAGAAATCAAAGAGGACACAAATAGATGGAGGAATATACCATGTTCATGGATTGGAAGAATCAATATAGTGAAAATGAGTATACTACCTAAAGCAATCTATAGATTCGATGCAATCCCTATCAAGCTACCAACGGTATTTTTTACAGAACTAGAACAAATAATTTCACAATTTGTATGGAAATACAAAAAATCTCAAAGAGCCAAAGCAATTTTGAGAAAGAAGAATGGACCTGGCGGAATCAACCTGCCTGACTTCAGGCTATACTACAAAGCTACAGTCATCAAGACAGTATGGTCCTGGCACAAACACAGAAGTATAGATCAATGGAACAAAATAGAAAACCCAGAGATAAATCCATGCACCTATGGACACCTTATCTTTGACAAAGGAGGCAAGAATATACAATGGGAAAAAGGCAATATCTTTAACAAGTGGTGCTGAGAAAACTGGTCAACCACTTGTAAAAGAATGAAACTAGAACACTTCTACCACCATACACAAAAGTAAATTCAAAATGGATTAAAGATCTAAATGTAAGACCAGAAACTATAAAACTCCTAGAGGAAAACATAGGCAAAACACTCTCTGACATAAATCACAGCAGGATCCTCTATGACCCACCTCCCAGAGTAATGGAAATAAAAGCAAAAATAAACAAATGGGACCTAATTAAACTTAAAAGCTTTTGCACAACAAAGGAAACTCTAAGCAAGGTGAAAAGACAGCCTTCAGAATGGGAGAAAATAATAGCAAACGAAGCAACTGACGAAGAATTAATTTCAAAAATATACAAGCAGCTCATGAAGCTCAATATCAGAAAAATAAACGACCCAATCAAAAGATGGGCCAAGAACTAAACAAACATTTCTCCAAAGAAGACATACACACATAAAAAGATGCTCAACATCACTCATTATCAGAGAAATGCAAATCAAAACCACAATGAGGTACCATCTCATGCTGGTCAGAATGGCTGCTATCCAAAAGTCTACAAACAATAAATGTTGGAGAGGGTGTGGAGAAAAGGGAACCTTCTTACACTGTTGGTGGGAATGCAAACTAGTACAGCCACTATGGAGAACAGTATGGAGATTCCTTAAAAAACTGGAAATAGAACTGCCATATGACCCAGCAATCCCACTGCTGGGCATACACACTGAGGAAGCCAGAATTGAAAGAGACACGTGTACCCCAATGTTCATTGCAGCACTGCTTACAATAGCCGGGACACGGAAGCAACCTAGATGTCCATTGGCAGATGAATGGATAAGAAAGCTGTGGTACATATACACAATAAAATATTGCTCAGCCATTAAAAAGAATACATTTGAATCCATTCTAATGAGGTGGATGAAATTGGAGCCTATTATGCAGAGTAAAGTAAGTCAGAACAAAAAACATCAATACAGTATACTAACACATATATATGGAATTTAGAAAGATGGTAACAATGACCGTATATGCAAGACAGCAAAAGAGACACAAATGTATAGAACAGTCTTTTGCACTCTGTGGGAGAAAGTGAGGATGGGATGATTTGAGAGAACAACATTGAAACATGTATATTATCATATGTGGAACAGATCACCAGTCAGGTTCAATGCATGAAACAGGGTGCTCAGGGTTGGTGCACTGGGATGACCCTGAGGGATGGGATGGGGAGGGAGGTGGGAGGAGGGTTCAGGATGGGAACACATGTATACCCATGGTTGATTCATGTCAGTGTATGGCAAAACCCACTACAATATTGTAAAGTAATTAGCCTCCAATTAAAATAAATAAATTTAAAAAAAGAAAGTAAGAAAAAGCAGAGAGAAGACCTAAACAGACATTTATCCAAAAAAGACATACAGATGGCTAGCTAACAGACATGTGAAAAGATGCTCAATATCCCTACTTATTATAGAAATGGAAATCAAAACTACAATGAGATATCACCTCATGCCCATCAGAAAGGCCGTTATCAAAAACCTACAAACAATAAATGTTGGAGAGGGTGTGGATAAAAGGGAACTCTCTTGCCCTGTTGGTGGGAATGTAAATTGATACAGCCACTATGGAGAACTGTATGGAGATTCCTTTAAAAATTAAGAATAAAAATATCATATGACTGAACAACCCACTACTGGGCATATAACCTGAGGTAAACATAATCAAAAAAGACACATGGACTCCAATGTACATTGTACCACTATTTACAATAGCCAGGACATGGAAGCAACCTAGATGTCCACTGACAGATGAATAGATAAGGAAGCTATCGTGCATATATACAATGGAATATTACTCAGACATAAAAAGGGACGCCTTGAGTCAGTTCTAATGAAGTGGATGAAACTAGAGCCTATTATACAGAGTGAAGTAAGTGAGAAAGAGAAAAATTAATATCATACATGAATGCATATACACAGAATCTAGGAAAATGGTACTGGTGACATATTTGCAGGCCAGCAAAGGAGATGCAGACATAAAAACAGACTTGGGGGCACAGTGGGAGGAGAAGGTGGGATGAATTTAGAGAGTATCATTGAAGCATATACATTACCAGATGTGAAATAGATAGCCATTGGGAATTTGCTGTATGATACTCGGAACTCAAATCTGATGTTCTGTGACAACCTAGAGAGATGGAATGGGGTGGGAGGTGGGAGGGAGGTTCAAGAGGGAGGGGACTCATGTATACCTAAGGCTGATTCATGTTGATGTATAGCAGACACTGAAACAATATTGTAAAGCAATTATCCTCCAATTAAAAAAATAAAGTAATAAAATAAAATTGCAAGAAAAAAATAACAATAGAAACAACAGCAAAACCTAAAGTTTGTTTCCCTTTTAGTAAGTGCCAGACAGCATTCTAAGCATTTTAAAATATTAACTCATTCAATAATCACAAAACTTCAAGAAGTAGCTTACTATTATTGACATTATAGAGCTGAAAGCAATAGATAGACAGAGAGACAAAGTTACTTATTCAAAAACCAAGGTGTAGCAAACAACAGAGCCTGGAATTTAATCCAGATGATGTCTATTATAGCTCCTATGTCCTTAACATTTTATGTCTTGTTATCATGGTTGTATAGCGATTAACCATAGTCACATCTTTCTCAGGAAGCATGAAGAATTTACCAAGAAGACAGACGATGGAGAAAGAAAAGAAATGTGAGAATAACCAAGGATTCTGCAGAAAGAAATGCAAAGCCGAAGAAGTTGAACTGCGCTACTGTTTAAGTGGCAAAATGTGCTGTATAAGTACATATTCAACCCTAATTACTTATCTAGAAAAGGAAACTGTTCACATGAAAAATTTCCATACCACCTCAAGTCAACATGTTTACTGAAGATTATCAACTTGCCCCTTTTGAAAACCTTCCTGTCAAAATGTCAAATTTTTTTCATTATAAAATTTCATCCCAGCCTCCTCTGTCTGTCTTTTATCCTATGAAGATTCATGATTCGAGGAGGAAAGCTGGGTTGGAACCATAGAATTTACTAAAATGCTCCAGTCAAAAAAGCAAAGAAAATGATGTGATAGTTCAGTAGATGTAGAGTACAGAGGATGGGAATTTATATCTTGCTTGCTTACCACAGAGTGTGAAAAAGGCATGAGCAAGCACGTCATGAAATCGGGTATCTAGATGGCCACTAAAAAGGGTGTCAATACTCATTAACTATCAAGTCAATTAAACCGTCAGTGACATGTTACTTCAGTTCAGTTCAGTCGCTCGTCGTGTCCAACTCTTTGCGACCCCATGAATCACAGCACGCCAGGCCCCTCTGTCCATCACCAACTCCCGGAGTTCACCCAAACTCATGTGCATTGAGTCGGTGATGCCATCCAGCCATCTCATCCTCTGTCATCCCCTTCTTCTCCTGCCCCCAATCCCTCCCAGCATCAGGGTCTTTTCCAATGAGTCAACTCTTCACACGAGGTGGCCAAAGTATTGGAGTTTCAGCCTCAGCATCAGTCCTTCCAATGAACACCCAGGACTGGTCTCTTTTAGGATGGACTGTTTGGATCTCTTTGCAGTCCAAGGGACTCATAAGAGTTTTCGCCAGCACCACAGTTCAAAAGCATCAATTCCTCAGTGCTCAGCTTTCTTCACAGTCCAACTCTCACATCCATACATGACCACTGGAAAAACCATAGCCTTGACTAGACGGACCTTTGTTGGCAAAGTAATATCTCTGCTTTTTAATATGCTGTCTAGGTTGGGCATAACTTTCCTTCCAAGGAGCAAGCGTCTTTTAATTTCATGGCTGCAATCACCATCTGCAGTGATTTTGGAACCCAGAAAAATAAAGTCTGACACTGTTTCCACTCTTTCCCCATCTATTTCCCATGAAGTGATGGCACCAGATGCCATGATCTTCATTTCTGAATGTTGAGCTTTAAGCCAACTTTTTCACTCTCCTCTTTCACTTTCATCAAGAGGCTTTTTTAGTTCCTCTTCACTTTCTGCCATAAGGGTGGTGTCATCTGCATATCTGAGGTTATTGATATTTCTCCCAGCAATCTTGATTCCAGCTTGTGCTTTTTCCAGCCCAGTGTTTCTCATGATGTACTTTGCATACAAGTTAAATAGGCAGGGTGACAATATACAGCCTTGACGTACTCCTTTTCCTATTTGGAACCAGTCTGTTGTTCCATGTCCTGTCTAACTGTTGCTTCCTGACCTGCATACAGGTTTCTCAAGAGGCAGGTCAGATGGTCTGGTATTCCCATCTCTTGAAGAATTTTCCACAGCTTATTGCGACCCACACAGTCAAAGGCTTGGCATAGTCAATAAAGCAGAAATAGATGTTTTTCTGGAACTCTCTTGCTTTTTCAATGATCCAGCGAATATTGGCAATTTGATCTCTGGTTCCTCTGCCTTTTCTAAATTCAGCTTGAACACCTGGAAGTTCATGGTTCACATACTGCTGAAGCCTGGCTTGGAGAATTTTGAGCAATTACTTTGCTAGCATGTGAGATGAGTGCAATTGTGCGGTAGTTTGAACATTCTTTGGCATTGCCTTTCTTTGGAATTGGAATGAAAACTGACCTTTTCCAGTCCTGTGGCCACTACTGAGTTTTCCAAATTTGCTGGCATATTGAGTGCAGCACTTTCACAGCATCATCTTTCAGGATTTGGAATAGCTCAACTGGAGCTATTCCATCACCTCCACTAGCTTTGTTCTTAGTGATGCTTTCTAAGGCCCACTTGACTTCACATTCCAGGATGTCTGGCTCTAAGTGAGTGATCACACCATTGTGATTATCTGGGTCATGAAGATCTTTTTTTGTACAGTTCTGCATATTCTTCCCACCTCTTCTTAATATCTTCTGCTTCTGTTAGGTCCATACCATTTCTGTCCTTTATCGAGCCATCTTTGCATGAAATATTCCCTTGGTATCTCTGATTTTCTTGAAGAGATTTCTAGTCTTTCCCATTCTGTTGTTTTCCTCTATTTCATTGCACTGATCTCTGAGGAAGGCTTTCTTATCTCTCCTTGCTATTCTTTGGAACTCTGCATTCAAATGGGAATATATTTCATTTTCTCCTTTGCTTTTCGCTTCTCTTCTTTTCACAGCTATTTGTAAGGCCTTCTCAGACTGCCATTTTGCTTTTTTGCATTTCTTTTCCATGGGGATGGTCTTGATCCCTGTCTCCTGTACAAGGTCATGAACCTCCATCCATAGTTCATCCTGTACTCTGTCTATCAGGTCTAGTCCCTTAAATCTATTTCTCACTTCGACTGTATAGTCACAAGGGATTTGATTTAGGTCATACCTGAATGGTCTAGTAGTTTTCCCTACTTTTTTAAACTTAAGTCTGAATTTGGCAATAAGGAGTTCATGATCTGAGCCACAGTCAGCTCCCAGTCTTGTTTTTGCTGACTATATAGAGCTTCTCCATCTTTGGCTGCAAAGAATATAATCAATCTGATTTTGGTGTTGACCATCTGGTTATGTCCATGTGTAGAGTCTTCTCCTGTGTTTTTGGAAGAGGGTGTTTGCTATGATCAGTGCATTCTCTTGGCAAAACTCTATTAGCCTTTGCCCTGCTTCATTCCGTATTCCAAGGCCAAATTTGCCTGTTAGAAGTTGAACAGTTCTATGAAGACCTACAAGACCTTTTAGAACTAACACCCAAAAAAGATGTCCTTTTCATTATAGGGGACTGGAATGCAAAAGTAGGAAGTCAAGAAACACCTGGAGTAAGAGACATGTTACTTAGCATACACCAAATGGTTGAACATGATAGTTTCACATGTTGCTAAGGATGTGGAAGAACTGGAACATTTATATGCTGCTGGTAGGTAAGTTGCTCAATCATGTCTGACCCTTTGCAACCCCATGGACTGTAGCCTGCCAGGCTTCTCTGTCCATGGTGATTTTCCAGGAAAGGTTACCAGAGTGGGTTTCCATGCCCTCCTTCAGGGGATCTTCCCAATCCAAGGATCAAACCTGGGTCTCCCTCTTTGCAGGAGGATTCTTTACTGTCTGAGTCACCAGGGAAGCTGGTAGGTATATAAATGAAAAATTCAACATATGCATTTCATATGCTTCACCATATACAGATACATAACAGAAAGAAGTACAAATGTGACCCAAAGGCCTGTATAAGAATGTTCACAGAAGCATTATCTTAGCTGTATAGTACATTAAGAAGAGAACAAGTACACTACATTACAGTCACAACTAATAAACTGTTTCCCCACACGATAACGTGGATCAATCTTGATAATACAGTGACGAGTAAAGGAAACTATAATTCCCTTTTATAGAGAGTATAAAAAAAGAAAAATAGTTTTATGGTATTAGAAATCAGGATAGTACTAACTCTGCAAAGGAAAATGAAGTATTTATATGTTAGTAGTTTTATTTCTTAACCTGTGTTTTTGTTACATGGACTTGTTACTTTTGTGGTAATTCATTAGACTATATGCTATACTTAGGACTTTTGCACTCTTTTATAGGTATGTTGCACTTCAATTAAAATGATTTTTAAAAGATTCAAGAAGGACTTCCCAGGTGGTCCAATGGTTAAGACTCTATGCTCCTAATGCAGGGGAATGCGGGCTCAATCCCTGGTTGGAGAACCAGGATCCCAGGTGTCATGTGATGCAGCCAAAAAATAAAAATAAAAAATAGCCAAGAGACTTAGGGTTACGGCCAGAATTCTCTGCATGACTATTCATATCATGCTGACTTCCTATTCTTATGGCTCTATTCTTTAAGGATATAGTTTTCCTTCTGAAGTTCAGTCCAGTTCAGTTGCTCAGTCATGTCCAACTCTTTGTGACCCCATGAATCGCAGCACGCCAGGCCTCCCTATCTATCACCAACTCCCGGAGTTCACACAGACTCACGTCCATCGAGTCAGTGATGTCATCCAGCCATCTCATCTTCTGTCGTCCCCTTCTACTCCTGTCCCCAATCCCTCCCAGCATCAGAGTCTTTTCCAATGAGTCAACTCTTCACATGAGGTGGCCAAAGTATTGGAGTTTCAGCTTTAGCATCATTCCCTCCAAAAGAAATCCCAGGGCTGATCTCCTTCAGAATGAACTGGTTGGATCTCCTTGCAGTCCAAGGGACTCTCAAGAGTCTTCTCCAACACCACAGTTCAAAAGCATCAATTCTTCAGCGCTCAGCTTTCTTCACAGTCGAACTCTCACATCCATACATGACCACTGGAAAAACCATAGCCTTGACTAGACGGACCTTTATTGGCAAAATAATGTCTCTGCTTTTCATAATTCTATCTAGGTTGGTCATAACTTTCCTTCCAAGGAGTACGCGTCTTTTAATTTCATGGCTGCAGTCACCATCTGCAGTGATTTTGGAGCCCCCAAAAATAAAGTCTGACACTGTTTCCACTGTTTCCCCATCTATTTCCCGTGAAGTGATGGCACCAGATGCCATGATCTTCGTTTCTGAATGTTGAGCTTTAAGCCAACTTTTTCACTCTCCACTTTCACTTTCATCAAGAGGCTTTTGAGTTCCTCTTCACTTTCTGCCATAAGGGTGGTGTCATCTGCATATCTGAGGTTATTGATATTTCTCCCAGCAATCTTGATTCCAGCTTGTGCTTCTTCCAGCCCAGCGTTTCTCATGATGTATCTCTGCATATAAGTTAAATAAGCAGGGTGACAATATACAGCCTTGATGTACTCCTTTTCCTATTTGGAACCAGTCTGTTGTTCCATGTCCAGTTCTAACTGTTGCTTCCTGACCTGCATATAGGTTTCTCAAAAGGCAGGTCAGGTGGTCTGGTATTCCCATCTGTTTCAGAATTTTCCACAGTTTATTGTGATCCACACAGTCAAAGGCTTGGCATAATCAATAAAGCAGAAATAGATGTTTTTCTGTAACTCTCTTGCTTTTTCGATATACAAGTTAGTTACACATCTGTCTAAGAGAGGAAGGCTTTATCCTACATCTTCTCAGTTAAGCCAAAAAAATAACTTTGAAACTTCAATGTGTTAATATATCAAATATTTATCTCTCAGAAATTAAGGCCCCAAAGTGAATTATTAATAAAAAGTGTATTTTTCAAGATAAAAAATGGTCTGTAAAGAAAACGTTCTCCTCCTACACAAGACTATATAAAGCCTACAAATTCTGTCCCTCCTAGCAGTCATGCTTTTGCAGTGGGATGTTGTATATCCTCTTATTTAGAGGGACCTACCAGACTGTGGTCTTGGTCAAGCGACTTACTGAGGCCAATGGGATGTTAACAAAAACAATGCAAGCGTAGGTTTGAAAAGCTTTTGTGTACCAAGTCTCAAGTTATTGCTGCACCCAAGACCCTGAAAGCACTCAGTAGAAGAATTCAAACAAATTTGATAAACTATCATCATAGTTTTTTATATTATATAAAACATGGTTTGTTTTAGTTATTTGAACCTATTTACAATAACTGCATGGAAGTCCTTCTTTGCTAAGTCCAATATTTTGCCTACTGTCTTATTTTTCTACGGGTGCTTACAATAAACTTAGTAACTTAAGGCAATAAAAATTCTGTTTTTACAGTTACATTTTTCAGAAGTTCACAATGAATCCTACTGGGGTGAAATCAACCAGGGCTGAATTTCTTACTGGAACCCCTAAGAGATGCTGTTTCCTTGCCCTTTCCATCTTTTAGAGGCTTTCTACTTTCCTTGTCTTTATTGAATCTTAAAGGCATTAACAGTGAATCTTACCATATACTATTCTAAATTCTTATTCTGCTTTCCACTTCCATGTTAAAGAACACACGACTATGTCAGTCCCCCACTCCAGATAAACTAGGATTGTTTTCTTATTTTAAGATTGACTTATTATCAATCCTATTTCCATCTTAACTTTATTTCCATTTTTCTATGCCATGTAACATATCCACAAGTTATGTGGATTAAGCCACAGACATCTCTGGGAGAGCACTTTTCTGCCTACTAAAGTCCACATTCTAATCCCCAAAGATTTCATCTCACAGGGAAAATAATTGAATTCCATATCACCCTCTTCCAAAATCTCAGCCCAATAAAGAATCAACAAAAGTTCACAAGTCTCATTACATACATGATCTAAATAATGTGTCATTGAGACTCTGGGTATAAGACATCCAAGGGTGCAATTCTTCTCCACCTATAAACCCATAAAAGTTAAGAAAGAATTACCTACTCCCCAGATACAGTGATGGGACAGGCATAAGATCACAGTTATAAACATTCCAGTTCAAAGAAGAAGAAAATAAGAGGAAAAAGAGGAGTCAAAGATCCCAACCAATTTTGAAATCTCTCCAGGAAATCCATTTGTTTTAGTTCCTGGGAATAATCTTCAGGGTTTCAGCTCCTCTTTGCTAAAATCTCCACTCTTAAGAAGGAGAGAAGACAGTGGAGGTGAAGGTGGATGTGGGTTACATCTCTCTTCACAGATGCATCAGGAATACACCTTCAGACACAGAAAATCTTGGCACAATGCCAGCTGAGAGTGATCAGGAGCTCCTTCTGATCATTGGAAAGGAATACATAGATCCACGCAAAACTCAGTAGGATGAAGGTAGGAGGGGAAAAACAGCAGAGTGAGCAGGACTGGATCTGTACCCAGGGAGTGGGAGAACTGAAGCAGGGGTCAAATCCCCAGACTGGGGCAATTGTTTGGGACAGTGCTGTGCTTAGTCACTCAGTTGTGCCCCACTCTTTGCGACCCTGTGGACTGTAGCCTGCCAGGCTCCTCTAGCTATGGGGATTCTCCAGGCAAGAATACTGGAGTGGATTGCCATGCCCTCCTCCAGGGGATCTTCCCAACCCAGGGATTGAACTAAGGTCTCCCACACTGCAGGCAGATTCTTTACCATCTGAGCCACCAGGGAAGCCCTTGGGACAGTGGAGAAGGACTAGAAGCCATTGGAGAGTGCAGCAGCTGATCTGTGACAATCTGAATGGAACAAGAACCACACAGACAATCCTTGCCACAGCCCTACATGCCCTGGACAGGGACAAAAGTCCTTGGAATGCATAGCAGCTGGGAGCTGGAGTATAGGGATTGGAGAGCAATCCCAGGGAGAAGTCTGCTATTGACTGTGGGGAGATGGCCCAAGGGGGCATGAGGGAGGAGATGGCAGTGGGAAATGCCTTTGGAGGAAAGCCAGGCAAGGCAATAATGCTGAGTCATGTGCCAGAGGTGGAACCATCATTATATTCTCTCTCTCTCCCCACAGCCAGCACCAACAGGTGACCAATAGAGAAAGACCCCAGAGAAGGTGGCTCTTTAAATGCCTGACACACTGAGCAATAGAAAAGGACCCCAGCCAGGGGTTCCCCTTTAAGTGCCCGATGCACAAAGCAACAGAAAAGGCCCGGTGAAAGAGGCCATTTGAACGCAACCTGCCAGAGGTTAGAAAAAAGATTCTAATGATGCCATAGCTCCTGTGACAGAGGCTGCCGGTGTCCCTGCACACTTGGTGCCACCAAGGTCCCCATGATCCAAACAGCTGTACCACCTGCACACTCAATCCTCACTGGGACAGAGCTGCCAGGGGCTGCATAAAAACTCTAATAGCATCACATGTCCTGTGAGAATTGCCACTGGCTCCCCGGCATACTTGACATTGCCAGGGTCCCTGTGATCCAAGCAGCCATGTCACCTCTACACTCAATCCCCACTGGGGCAGAGCTGCCAGAGCCTAGAGAAAGCCCTCAGAGCACTGTTATCTCCTGTTCCCCTGGACATCAGCTCGCCTGCATACCTGGCACGGCTAGGGTCCCCATGATCCAAGCAGCTGTACCACCTCCATACCCAGTCCTCACTAGGGCAGACCCAAGCCCTCCAGCATAGCCTCAGGAGCAAACTCCTGTGGAAGACCCACATGCACAGGTGGAGATAAAACCACAATTGAGTCCCAGGGGCAGTGTGGCTAAAGAAGAGGATCAAAAACATTACCACCAGCTGTACAAGCTGCGGGTTCAACCCACACAATCAACTACTACTTTGTGTCTATGGAATATATAAAAAAAGACAATGAGAGTTCCCACAAAAGAAAACACACTAGCTCTCACAGCTGTGGGTGTTGGAGGCAAGAACATGCAGTAGTAGGGCCAGATTGGAGTTGAGCTGTCCCCACAGCAGGTCCAGAGACCAGCCGAGTATTGGAGGGCATCCTAGGGAGGTGGAGGTAGACTGTGACTCACAGTGAGGGAAAGGATGCTGACAGCTGAGCTGCCAAAAAAATTATTCTTCTTCTTATATTTTGGTTTATTCTGTAGTTGGCTGTGGATTCTTTTTCTTCTTTTCTTTCCCCCCTCTCTGTTGCTGTGGTTGTTGATTTTATGATGACTATTAACTCTATGCTGTTGAGAACTTTTTAAAAAAATTACACTCTTTATTCCCTTTATATATATATATTTGTGTGTGTGTGTGTGGTTCCAAGAGTTTTTTCTTCTCTTTATTTAAAAGCATTTTTTGCTTTGTTTTTCTTATTGTTCTATTCTTGCAATAGTAACTCTTTAATACATATAAATCTTTGTTTATAATTCTATTTAACTTTGCTTTTCTGTTTTTTTCTTTCTTTTCTTCTTTTTCTTTCTTCTTTTCACCATGTTTGTTAGTTTGTTCGGGTTTTTTGCTTTGTTCCCCAGTTGGCATTCTGCCTTGGTTTTGTTTTCTGGTTTGTGTTTTAGTTAGTTTTGTTTTTACTTGGTCAATATCATTTTCAGTTCCTTTTGCTCACTGGGTAACTCTCTTGTACTTTCTTCTCTTTGGATTGTTTTATGTAAATGATACATATAGCATATATATTTTAGAAAACTTATGAAATTTTGCCTAACTAAAAAATTTATGACATTTTTATTCTACTTGTTTGACTTAGGATGAATAGAATGTTAGATATCTAATTCTAAAAAAACAAAACAGATCTACAACAAGCAACAAAGGTTTACTGTACAGCACAGGGAGCTATAGTCAATATCTTGTAATAACCTATAATGGAAAATAATTTCAAAAAATAATATATGTGTATATGTATAACTGAATCACCTTGCTGTGTACCTGAAACATTGTAAGTCAACTATACTTCAATAAAAGTAAATATATTATATATAAATAAAATAAAGAATAAATATATATATTAAGAAAAAAATACACATAGGCTGAAAGTTAAAGGCTAGAAAAGATATTTTATGCAAATTATAACCAAAGACAGTAGAGATGGCTCTATTTATATTAAAAAATATTAGACTTATAGTAAAAATTAGTCAAAGAGACATAAGTGTTCATTACATAATGATAAGGGATAAATTAGTCAAAAAGATATAATGACTATATATAATCACCCAACGTTGTATTACACAAATATTATCCCAACTGAAGGAATACAGCAATACAATAATAGTAGAGATCTTAAATATCTCACTTTTATCTGGCCATTAAATGTAATTTTATTTTTCTGTAATTCAAAACATTTATTTTGTCCTTCAGTTCTTCCAGGGGTAAACTCTTAAACCCAGACAATTTAGGTTCCTCTTGCCTCCCAGGGCTGTGCTTAATTACAACTTGGGTCCATCTGTCCAACCTAGTTCTCTGGAAACAGGTTTTGCTTCTGTGTCCATGGCCTCTGTAGCTCTGATGACTCTGCAAGGCACAACAGTCTCAGACATATTTGCATACTCCTGGTTGGGGTTTTCTGACACTTCTGCAGTGGGTGCATCTTTGTCATGATGGCTCTGCCAGGAGGAAAGTCTTTATAAATACCTCACTTTTAATAGATAGATCATCCAGACAGAAAATCAATAAGAAAACTGAATTTCATTAACATGATAGACCAGATGGACCAAATAGAACATTGCTTTCAACAACAACAACATAAATATTCTTTTTTAAAGGGTTAACTAATTAATTAATTTAATTTTTGGCTGCACTGAGTTGTCATTGCCATGTGCGGGCCTTCTCTAGTTGTAGCAAGTGGGCACTACACTTCATTGCAGTGTGCAGGCTTCTCGTTATGGTGGCTTCTCTTACTGCAGAGCACAGGCTTTAGGCCTGTGGGCTTCAGTAGTTACAGCACTTTGGCTCAGAAGTTGCAGCTTGTGGTTTCTGAGTGCTGTCTCAGTAGTTGTGGCTTAGTTGCTCTGTGGTATGTGGGGTCTTCCCAGACCAGGGATCAAACCTGTGTCCCCTACACTGGCAGGCAGACTCTTAACCAGTGGACCCACCAGGGAAGCCCCAATAAATATTCTTTTAAAGTGCATGTGGAATGTTGTTGTACAGCAGAAACCCTTACAACATTGTAAAGCAATTATCCTCCAATTAGAAATTTTAAAATAAGGTTCATGTGGAACTTTCCCATGACAGATCAGTCATATGTTGGACCCCAAGACAAGGTTCAACAAATTCAAGAAGACAGAAATTATATCAAGTAGCTTTCTTGACAACAATGGAATAAAACTAGAAATAAGTAACAGGAGGAAAACTGGAAAATCCACAAGTGAATAGAAACTAAATACACATTCCTGAACAATCAATGGATCACAAAAGAAACCAAAAAGGAAATTAAAAAGTACCTAAGATAACCAAAAATGGAAACAAAACTTACCCAAACTCTTGGAATGCAGCAAAAACAGTATTAAGAGGAAAATTTATAGCACCAACTACTTACAGTAAGAAAAAAATATCTAAAATCAATTATATTCTTTATGGCTCATGGAATTGGGGGGAAAAAAACAAACTAAGCCTAAAGCTAGCAGAAAGAAGGAAATAAAGATTATAGCAGAAATAAAAAGAGACTAGCAAGACAATAGAAAGTATTAACAAAATAAAGAGTTGGCTTTTTAAAAAACATAAACAAATATACCAAAGCTTTAGCTAAATTTAACCAAGAGGAAAAAAAGAGAAAGAGAAGACATATTACACCATACACAAAAAATCAACTCAAAATTGATCAGTGACTTAAATGTAAGATCTGAAACTGTAAATCTCTTAGAAGGAATAGTGGAAAGCTATATGAAATATTCTTGCAATAATTTTTTTGGATTTGACTTTAAAAGCACAGACAACTAATGCAAAAATAAACAAGTGTGACTACATCAAACTAAAGAGTTTCTGCATAGCAAAGGCAACAATCAACCAAGTGAAAAGGCCATCTCCAGAATGGGAGAAGTATTTGAAAATCATATATTCTTACCAGTAGCTGATATCCAAAATATGCAAAAAGCTCAAAAAACCTATCAAAAAACAAACAAGACAATCAAAAAGTAGGCAGAAGACCTAAATAGACATTTCTCCAAAGAAGGCATATAGATGACCAATAGGCACACGAGAAGATGCTCAACATCACTAATGATCAGAGAAAGGCAAATAAAAACTACAGGGAAATGTCACCTCATACCAGTAAGAACTGCTGCTGCTAAGTCATTTCAGTCGTGTCTGACCCTGTGCGACCCCATAGATGGCAGCCCACCAGGCTCCCCGGCCCCTGGGATTCTCCAGGCAAGAACACTGGAGTGGGTTGCCATTTCCTTCTCCAATGCATGAAAGTGAACAGTGAAAGTGAAGTCCCTCAGTTGTGTCCGACTCTTGGCGACCCCATGGACTGCAGCCCACCAGCCTCTTCCATCCGTGGGATTTTCCAGGCAAGAGTACTGGAATGGGGTGCCATCACCTTCTCCACCAGTAAGAACAGCCATCATCAAAAAATATAAAAATAATAAGTGCTGGAGAGGGTATGAAGACAAGGGACTGGTTCTGCACTGTTGGTGGAAATGTAAACTGCTGCAACCACTATGGAGAATGGCATGGAGGGTCCTCAAAAAATTAAAAATAGAGTTACTGTATGATCCAGCTAGTCCACTCCTGGCCTATATCCAGAAAAGATAAAAATTCTAATTCAAAAACATATATGCACCTCAATGTTCATAGCAACAGTATTTACAATAGTGAAGAGTTGGAAGCAACCTAAGTGACCATCAATAGAGGAATGGATAAAGAAGATGTGATATATATATATATACACACACATACACATATATATATAATGGAATATATATCATAGAATATTATTCAGTCATAAAAAGAATGAAATATTGGCATTTGCAGCAACATGGGTGGTCCTAGAGATTATCATACTAAGTGAAGTAAATCAGATAGAGAAAGACAGATACATGACATCATTTATATGTGGAATCTAAAACATGGTATAAATGAAATTACTTACAAGATAAAACAGACTCACAGACATAAAAAATAAACTTATGGTTACCAAGAAGAGAGTGTCAAGGAGGGATAAATTAGAAGTTGGGGATTAGCAGATGCACTCTACTATGTATAAAATAGACAACCAACAAGGCCCTACTGTATAGCACAGGGAACTCTAGTCAATATCCTGTAATAAACTATAATGCAAGAGATTATGAAAAAGAATGTATACAATGTATAACTGAATCACTTTGCTATATACCAGAAACTAACACAACACTGTAAATCAACTATACTTCAATAAAAAAATGAGGTGGTGGATGTGTTAATTAACTTGATTATATAAATATATATCAAATCATCATGATGTTATCTTAAATATATATAATTTTTACTCATAAAAAAGTAAATAAATAACAAAATTCCTCTTGAGGGAAAAAACAAATGAATATATATGGCTTAGAGAGGGTAGAAGAACTGTTTAGGTGTTGCTTAGAGAAGCATAAGTCTGGTTTGCAAAAAGAACCTTCTCAGCACAAGGGGACACCTATGAAAAGGGCAAGAAACAGATTAATTTCCAAGAACACAAGTTGCTCGTGAGGTCCATGGGAGGAATTGAAAGGGAAACTACAAAAGTGAGCAGCAGATTATCATAAAGGGTGTTTAGAATTGATTCTTGCAATCACTGTACAGCTTTTGACAGTTTGGGAGGAAAAACAAAAATGTCAGATTTGGGTTTTAGAAACAATTTCCTGGGGCTTCCCTGGTGGTCCAGTGGCTAGGACTCCATGCTCAGGTTTGATCCCTGGTTAGAGAACCTCTAGAGCCCATATGCTGCAACTAAGACCTGGCGCAGCCAAATTAATTTTTTTTTTTTTTTAAAGAAATTATTCCCTGGCAACTGTATGGAAAGATTGGAGTGAGTCAAAGGCATAGTGGGAGACAAAGAGGTCAATAGATGTAAATGTTATACCATGTGTTCATTAATCTGATAGGGCTGCCATAACAAAGGACTACAGACTATGTGGTTTAAGCAACAAAAAATTTATCTTCTCACAATTCTGGAAGCTAAAAGTCTGAGTTAAAGGTATTAGTGGGATTGCTTTCTTCTGAAGTTTCTCTCCTTGATTTGTAGATATCACCTCCCTTGGAAGGACTGATGCTGAAGCTGAAACTCCAACACTTTGGCCACCTGATGTGAAGAACTGACTCATTGGAAAAGACCCTGACTCTGGGAAAGATTGAAGGCAGGAGGAGAAAGGGACCACAGAGGATGAGATGGTTGGATGGTATCACTGACTTGAAGGACATGAGCTTGAGCAAGCTCTGGGAGATGGTGAAGGACAGGGAAGCCTGGCATGCTGCAGTCCATGGGGTCACAAAGAGTCAGACACGACTGAGTGGCTGAACTGTACTGAATTTCCTTTCTGTATCTTTTCATGGTTTTCCTTCTCTGGTGTGTCTGTTTCCTAATCTCCTCTTCTTATAAAAATGCCATTCATTTGGATTAGAACTTGGCCTGTGGTGGTTTAGTTGCTAAGTAGTGTCTGACTCTTGTGACCCCCCAAGGCTATGTAGCCTGCATGTTCCTCTGTCCATGGGATTCTCCAGGCAAGAATACTGGAGTGGGTTGCCATTTCCTTCTCCAGGGGATCTTCCCTACCCAGGAATCAAACCCAGGTCTCCTGCACTGCAGGCAGATTCTTTACCAACTGAGCTATGAGGGAAGGCCCAGGACTTGGCCTAAGGATCTCATTTTAACTTAATTAGCTCTTTAAATTACCTGTTTATCTCATCTCCAAATGCGGTCCCATTCTGAGGTACTGGGGATTAGGACTTCAACATACGAATTATGAGGGGACAGGATTTGGCCCATGACAACGGTCAAGGAAAAATGACGACTGAATTAGAATAGCAGTGGCAGGGATAGAGAACAGGCACTATGGAGGCAGACTTGGAAGGTCTTTGTGGCTGACATGATGAGTAGGGGTGGGGAGCAGTGAGGAAGAAGGAGATATCTAAGATGTATTTTAGGATTATGGTTTGAGAACTTTTGTTGAGAGCACTTTTCTGTTTCTCAGTCTCTTTTCATGCTTTATGTCTTTGCTCTCTAAGATGCCTCTTTTGAAGTCAGGAGTAAAGAATGGATTTTCATCATAATTTAAAGAGTGAAGAAGGCTTTAAGAGTTGAAAGGCATATAAAGTTTGAAAGACAGTGAAAGTATTAATCACTCAGTCGTGTCCCACTCTTTGTGACCCTATGAACTGTTGCCCACCAGGCTCCATTGTTCATGGGATTCTCCAGGCAAGACTACTGGAGTGGGTTGCCATTCCCTTCCCCAGGGGATCTTTCCAACCCAGGCATCAAACCCAGGTCTCTTGCATTGCAGGCAGATTCTTTACCATCTGAGCCACAGGATACCTGGGTTCAATTCCTGGGTTGGGAAGATATAATCAAATAAATCCATTTGGGGGATGAACAAAGTGAGTAGTAAGGAGACTTAACACACTTGCATTTCCCCACAACCTTTTCATTTCTTTGGGACTGTGGATATGGAGTCATGTTTAATGTAACTCTCTAAGACTCCTGAGTCTACTTGTGGGCATAATTTCTCTTGTCAAAAAATGAATAAAAACTCTTAGTTCAAGAACAGGTAGCTTGTATTATCTGCAACCATTGGTGTAACCTGGGTTAGAATTGAAGTGTTTATTGGAATCATTGTGCCTGAGTAATCTGAGATCCAGTCACTAAGCCACTCCCCAGATATCACAAACACATCCTTTAAGGTTTGAGACATCAGTGTTATACTATTAGAGCGGGAGAAAATGAGAGAATTGAAGTGAAATTACTCTGAGAAATGAGTTGAAGGATTAGAAGCTGCCATTATTTGGTGATTGATGTACCGTGTCTTCAGACTGCATTCTCCAGATAATTACTGTCAACAGAGGCTAGGGATAATTTTCAGCTCTAGAACTGACTGACATTGGCCTCCAAACTAAGACTGCCTATACATAGGGACAACTTCCTCATTTACTGCAACTGGAAATTATTTCTATTTGTGTCTGGATATACCATTTTGGGGCTTCCCAGGTTGCTCAGTGGTAAAGAACCTGCCTGCCAAAGCAGGAGACTCAGGAGACTCTGCTTCAATCTCTGGGTTGGGAAGATCCCCTGAAGGAGGAAATGGCAACTCATTCCAGTATTTTTGCCTGGAGAATCCCATGAACAGAGGAGCCTAGTGGTCTACAGGCCATGGGGTTGCAAAGAGTCGGACACAACTGAGCAACTAAGCATGTAGGCTCACATACCATTTAGGGTTGGGTTTTTTGCACATTTTGACCACAAAGTGAGTGAAGTGAAAGTTTCTCAGTCATGTCCAACTCTTTGGGACTCCACGGACTATACAGTCCATGGAATTCTCCAGGACAGAATACTGGAGTGCGTAGCCTTCCCCTTCTTGAGGGGATCTTCCCAATCCAGGGATTGAACCCAGGTTTCCTGCATTGCAGGCAGATCCTTTTCCAGCTGAGCCACAAGGGAAGCCCAAGAATACTGGCGTGGGTATCCTATCCCTTCTCCAGCGGATCTTCCTGACCCAGTAATCGAACTGGGGTGTCCTGCATTGCAGGTGGATTCTTTACCAAGTGAGCCATCAGGGAAGCCCCTTTAATCACAGGAGGCTCACAAAGCTCTTCCTTTCATGACACCTTCCATATTAATGAAGTAGATTCTGAGTGGAAAGAGGAAAGGGAAGCTTTCCTTACTGCAGCAAAGATTTTTCCATCTTGAGGAAGCATAATGTCTGAGTTCAGGTATCATGGGTTCAAAGTCTTGCTACTTAACTACTTTTTTGTGCCACTTGGAGCAAGTCACTTAAACTGTCTGTGACTTAGTTTCCTCTTCTGGCCAAAGGACACAACACTACTTCTTACTTCATGGAGCTATTGTTAGGGCAAGTTGAGGTCATACAGTAAAATGTTTAGGACAAGCTCTTGCACACTGTTGTTCTCAGTAAATTTTGAGGAATTTTGGTTGGTGTTGTATAATTAGTTTTCTTTTTCTTTGTTTTTTGTTTGTTTGCTTGTTTTTTTACTATTTTCCCCTTCCACTTGGTTGGGGCCTGAGTAGTTATCTCTTGTGCAGAGGGCATTCCAGTCTGTTGACAGCCAAGTATGATTAGGGGGTTGGAGTAAGGGACAAATTCCAAGAGAGAGACAATGAGACAGAGCCTTAGGCTAAACTTCGAGCTTCCCTGGTGGCTCAGAGAGTAATGAATCTTCCTGCAGTGCAGGATACCTGGATTTGATCTCTGGGTCGGGAAGATCCCCTGGAGAAGGGAATGTCTACCCACTCCAGTATTCTTTCCTGGAGAATTCCATAGACAGAGGAGACTGGCCAACTACAGTCCGTGGGGTCACAAAGAGTCAGACACGACTGAACAACTAACACTTTCACAAAGAGGCAAAAGACTTCTGGATCACACTGGCCTATCTCAACAATCCAGGATGAGACATTAGATAAGGATGTGTGATCAAGGTGAAATTTGCCTTAACCTGGAACACTTCCACATTCAGAGACCTATAGCACTTGGTCAGAGGCTTAAGAATTCAAGATTCAGATTCTATAAAACTGGTTTACCATGAGAACTGATTTCCAGTAATATCCTGTGACAGCCTAGGGAATGTTAGGCTATAGAGGACTAGAGAGACAGAAACAAATGATAGCTAGAATGAGCATATATATTTTTAATGGATCATGTAAGGACCCAGTCTCCTTAGATACTAAAGATCTAAGGACCATGTAGGTGACCTGGATACCCATCTTACTGCCTCATTAAAATGCTGCCAAAATCCTCTTGTCACAAGTCATAAATTCATACTTAGTGGTACTTGCCATAACCCTATATGTTGTCTCTTCTTTTCTGACAAGTTTTGATGATTTATGCTTTATAGGGATGCAGCAAAGCTTTCTTAACCCACATTTTTCTTTCTTCTTCTCACTTTTTTTGCAATGTTTCCTGCAATTGCCAGTTCCATAACCACACTTTCTGGTCCATCCATCTATCAAAATAAACAAAGAGATGAATAAGCACATACATGAAAAAGTAAAGACTATTATACTAATTGGTATACGATTACACATTGGTAATTGTAGCAGTAATGGTTACAATGAACTATTGAAATGTAATGGCATCCTTGGGACTATCAAGCTTTTATTGGACTTTATTTTTATGCTTAGGATATTTCTATCTCTGTCATTTTTCAGTATCATCAACACTAGTTCCTCATTTTCCCCAAATCTAGATATTTGTCAAGGAATGAAACTGTGCCTTCAATTAACTGTTTTTTTCTTCTTCTTCTTCTCTCCATTCATTATTCACTCAACAGCGATTTTGTTGAGTGCCTATCATGTGCCAGACACTTTTAGGTTCATGTCTTAGATGATGTCTAGAGCAGTACATTGAGCACTGAACGACCAGTTTATGTGGATGATCAGAAAACAGATCTTCTAAGCTTTACATAGGTCAATGGAACACAGAGTATAGACTCAGCTTCCTCAGCACATTAAGTTCAGTTGAGAGATCATAGTATCTTGTTTCAAATTATGATTACCTCTACTTTTTTTTTCTCCCAAACTCCTCTATTAGGAGATAACTCTGAATTATTTCTTTCTCACTAGAACATTTGGACTGGAAAAAAATTAGGATCAGGATGACTATACTCCCTCGTCTATTCTAATTGCCTTCACCAGAGTTTAAGCAGGCAGAAGCCAACTCAGGGTTCAGTTCAGTTCGGTTCTGTTCAGTTGCTCAGTCGTGTCCGACTCTTTGCCACCCCATGGACTACAGCATGCCAGGCTTCCTTGTGAATCACCAACTCCTAGAGCTTACTCAAACTCATGTCCATCGAGTCAGTGATGCCATCCAACCATCTCATCTTCTCTCATTCCCTTCTCCTCCTGCCTTCAATCTTTCCCAGCATTAGGGTCTTTTCAAATGAGTCAGTTCTTTGCATCAGGTGGCCAAAGTATTGGAGTTACAGCTTTAGCATCAGTCCTTCCAATGAAGATTCAGGACTTTCCTTAAGGATTGACTGGTTGGATCTCCCTGCCATCCAAGGGACTCTTAAGAGTCTTCTCCAATACCACAGTTCAAAAGCTGCACTCAATATGCCAGCAAATTTGGAAAACTCAGCAGTGGCCACAGGACTGGAAAAGGTCAGTTTTCATTCCAATTCCAAAGAAAGACAATGCCAAAGAGTGTTCAAACTACTGCACAATTGCACTCATCTCACATGCTAGCAAAGTAATTGCTCAAAATTCTCCAAGCCAGGCTTCAACAGTATGTGAACCATGAACTTCCAGGTGTTCAAGCTGAATTTAGAAAAGGCAGAGGAACCACAGATCAAATTGCCAATATCCGTTGGATCATTGAAAAAGCAAGAGAGTTCCAGAAAACATCTACTTCTACTTTATTAACTATGCCAAAGCCTTTGATAGTGTGGGTCACAACAAACTGTGGAAAATTCTTAAAGAGATGGGAATACCAGACCATCTGACCTGCCTCTTGAGAAATCTGTATGCAGGTCAAGAAGCAACATTAGGACTGGACATGGAACAACAGACAGGTTCCAAATCAGGAAAGGAGTAGGTCAAGGCTGTATATTGTCACCCTGCTTATTTAACTTATATGCAGAGTACATCATGTGAAATGCTGGGCTGGATGAAGCACAAGCTGGAATCAAGATTGCGGGGAGAAATATCAACTTAGGGCTAGCCCATGATTATCTGCTTTTGCTTCTACAATAACTGAGTGGTTGACAAACACTTTCAGTTTGAAAAGCTGATTCAAGAGAGGATGCAACTTCCAATAGCAATGACCAAAAGAGAAATCATGAGATTAAAATCATAAACTTTAGAATCCCTTGGAAGCCCAAGAATAAAATATTTTTTGTTAGAAAGTCATTCACCACTTGACCATAAAGTCTGTTGTACTACTATTAGAGTGCTTTGGCCATATTCAATCCAGAATCCAGGATCTTCTGTCCTAGTCTAAGCTCCACACCTTGAGCTTATTTTACAAATCTGTAGACATCCAACATCGACCTACAAAATTTATACTATACACACTAAGACAAGAGTAAGACGCCTCCTCTGATTGATTCAAATGAGCATTCAAAGCCAAACAACAGTGGAGAGACAAAGGAAAAGGATTGATTACTGCAAGAGGTGGTATAAAAGTGATAGATACCTAAGATACGAACCTGTTGACATTTGGGATAAGGATATTAAGGACATTAGGGATTTGGGGGTTGGTTTTGCACATGGAAGGGACTTCATTCAAGAAACATTGGCCTCTATTGATATTTGCCAGGTTCCCTAATGAGAAAAACCATCATAGTCGAGGTGACAGATTGTACTTATCATAGGGCATATTCATTATACGGCTTTTCACTGGATCTAAGCCATCCCTGTCCTCACTCCCACACAGATTTAGTTTTCCAATGGTTCTATGAGTTGGACCCATTCTTACTCCCTTTTCCCTCCTCTTCATGGTCTGGTTACCTGGGGAAGCCTGATCCAGGACCACAAGGACAGCTACAGCCAGGAACAAGATTTTAATATGTCCTGAGAGGGATGAGGAATGATCCAGCAGCATACTGAATGTGCTAAGGAAAGTCAATTTTCACTCTGTGTTTTATTGACTTGGGTACAGCTAAGTCATGGACAATAAATCAGACAAGGACAGCATGTTCCACTACCCGGACATCAGCCTATAAGTCAACAGTGCCAGTCGATCATCCGGTGTTCAGAGTCCTTCTCTAGACGCCATCTGGGAAGGTGGAAGGCATTAGCAGAGGACATATAAGTCCTACAAAAGACTGAGGCATTGTGGAGACAATGGACCTGCTTTCCAAGAAGCCTTTCCCACTCCTTTACTTGAATAGTTGAGCCTCCTCCCTTACATTTTCACAGCCTCTCTGCTTCCTTTTTTTTTTTTTTCCTGAGGAAGTGGAATCAGTTGGCACTAAGTATTTTTCTAATTCATCTTTATTGGATAGCACTGGCAAGTTTTAACAGACAGTGAGAACCCTAAAAGTAGGGACTGGCTGTGATTTCTGTTTGTCCAGACTGTGCAGTGATCATTTGTTGAAAACAATGAATGGATAAATTCATTATAGTATTCACTTGTAGCCTGAAAGATCTTAGGGCTTCCCTGGTGGCTCAGCAGTAAAGAATTCACCTGCAATACAGGAGACCCAGGTTCGATCCCTGTATCAGGAAGATCCCCTGGAAAAGGGAATGGCAACCCACTCCAGTATTCTTGGCTGAAGAATCCCATGGACAGGGAGCCTGGCAGGCTACAATCCATATGTTGAGTTGCAACGAGTCAGACACAGCTGAAGCAACTGAGCATACATGCACACTGATAGATCTTAAAATTGGCATTTCTCAGCTAAGAAAATGTACATCCACTAAGTGGAAGAGAATTGCCTAGGGTACACTATGGGCAAGAAAGGAAAAACTGAGGGCTCTTATAACCCACTCATGGTCCAGGTCTTCGTGATTCTGCATTTTCCTCCTTATTTCCTACTCCAAATCCTTGACATTAACTGCTTCTGGGCCTTTCTTGGACTCTCGCCCTGAGTAGAGACCAACAAAGAAGGTATTTCCAAGGAGGCTCTGTCAGGAAGTCTGCCTGTGAGTCCACTGGATTTTCTTTTTTGAGTCCTTGGTGTGCCTTATGGTTATTTTACAACTTTTGATGGATCCAGTGTTCTTCTAGTATAGTCTCTGTGCAGTTGGCAGGTATTAGGAACAGCCTGATGGGGCTCAGGAAGTCTGTTTCCCCTTTATATCCAGATGGCATGTTCTCCAGGAAAGCAGTGAGCATGAAGCCATCCATTGAACTCTCGCTGTCTATGACTGTGAAAAGAACTTTAATCCATGACCTGTTAGAATCCTCACAGAATCCCTAAAAGTAGATGGAGTTTGTTCAGGTAGCTTCCGTGGTGGCTCAGATGGTAAGGAATCTGCCTGCAATATGGGAGACCTGGGTTCAATCCCTGGATGGAGAAGATACCCTGGAGAAGGGAATGGCTATCCACTCCAGTATTCTTGCCTGGAGTATTCCATGGACAAAGGAGCCTGGTGGGCTACAGCCTATGGGGTTGCAAAGGTCAGACATGACTGAGCAACTAACAATTTCACTCTTCACTTTTTCAGTGCTTAGATTGAGCTATGGATTTAGATCCAGTTTACCTGTCCGCAGAGCATATGTTCTTCCTATATCCCAGGGGATCAATGCCCAAGTAACAAAGGAAGAAGATATCTGTTCAACCTGAAAAGCAGTAATGGGTTGAAGAGAGTTATAGTTGTTATCTTCTGAAAAGGCATGTTCTGTGCAAGCCTAGAGGGCAGAACTCAAAGTCTTGGGTGGAAATTGCAGGGGAGCAGCAGCAGATTTAAACTAACTGGAAAGATCTCCGATGATTGAAACCATCTAGAAATAGTTGGACAGTCTGGGAGAAGTGGTGGTTCCTAGTGTCCAAATGCTGCAATCTGAGTCAGCATGATCTCTTCTCTCAGATTATCTAGGGAAGACTGGTATACTGATCAGCTGAATATGGATCTGTTTACTAGGCACAGTGTCTAAGAGGAGAAGAGAGCAATGTTCTGCAACTCTGTTTGGGGAGAGAGACAACAAACATATAATACAAGATGGTGACAAGTACTATAAAGAAAAACAAACCAGAGTTAGAGATAGAGAATAACACGATATACACTGTGTGTGTGTCTGCTTTGAACAGGTTATCCAGGGGAGGGCTCTCAGAGGAAGAGACATAGAGAAGAAAACTGCCTGCACTGGGGAAGAGAGCCACATGAATCAGAATCTTCCAGGCAGAGAGAACACCAAGAACAAAGACTCTAAGGAAGGGAGGTACTGGGTGTTTTAAGAAGAGCAAAAATTCAGTGTGCCTGGAGTACAAGAGTGAGTGAGGGAATAAACAGAAGCGAGAATGATAAAGGCAGGCAAAGCTATAGTATGTCAGATCATACAGGAATCTACTAAAGACCTTGTAATTTATTTGATATGTGATAGGGAATTGTGACTTACATTTTGAGAGGTTATTCAAATCTGAAAGTTTGTTTTTGTCTCTTTGCCTATAAAATATCACTGAACAGAGGAGCCTGGCAGGCTACAGTCCATGGGGTCCCGAAGAGCCGGACACGACTGAGCGACTTCACTTTTACTTTTCTCCAGGAAAATGATGAAAATGTCTTTTAATTTCTCCGAGTAATGTATTTGGGCTAAATAAGTGTTTTTTGAATGTGTCACTGCCCATGTACTGGCAGTATGTGTTTTACATAATTTTAATTTTAATACTCATTTTAGAAAAAAATCACTAGACCTTGACCTGGTAATTTTACAGATAACATCACTTAGTATGTGATCAAATATAGATTTAAGAAAAAGGTCTGTTGGTTTCTACAGAAATATGAAGTAAATAATTCTACATTCTGTAGACAATAAGGCAAAAAAAATTGTAAGATAACATATAGAAAGCTAAAGTTTGGGCTACAAAATAGATAAAGAACATTCTTTGGAAGAGAAAACCAAAGCCTAAAGAGGTCAGTTGACTTTCTGAAGGCCACACAGCTGGTAAGCCATGGAGTCAGGAATGGGACTTTAGTCTACCTGACTCTAAATCCACAGCTCTTGACAACAGAGAATATTGTCTCACCAAATACATAAATCTTCAGGCTTTATGTTTTTATTTATTTACTTTATTAAATTTCTATTTTGGAATTGCTATAGATTGACAGGAAGTTGCAAAGACAGTAAAGAAATCCTGTATTTCTGCAAAGACACTTTCCTGGGCAGGATATTTTAAGGGTTCAGAGGTTATTTACCACATGCTTGTCATAGACTGGTTCCAAATAGGAAAAGGAGTATGTCAAGGCTGTATATTGTCACCCTGCCTCTTTAACTTATATGCAGAGTACATCATGAGAAACACTGGGAGAAGCACAAGCTGGAATCAAGATTGCCGGGAGAAATATCAATAACCTCAGATATGCAGATGACACCACCCTCATGGCAGAAAGTGAGGAGGAACTCAAAAGCCTCTTGATGAAAGTGCAAGAAGAGAGTGAAAAAGTTGGCTTAAAGCTCAACATTCAGAAAATGAAGATCATGGCATCTGGTCCCATCACTTCATGGGAAATAGATGGGGAAACAGTGGAAACAGTGTCAGACTTTATTTTGGGGGGCTCTAAAATCACTGCAGATGGTGATTGCAGCCATGAAATTAAAAGACGCTTACTCTTTGGAAGGAAAGTTATGCCCAACCTAGACAGCATATTAAAAAGCAGAGAAATTACTTTGCCAACAAAGGTCTGTCTAGTCAAGGCTATGGTTTTTCCAGTGGTCATGTATGGATGTGGGAGTTGGACTGGGAAGAAAGCTGAGTGCCAAAGAATTGATGCTTTTGAACTGTGGTGTTGGAGAAGACTCTTGCAAGTCCCTTGGACTGCAAGGAGATCCAACCAGTCCATTCTAAAGGAGACCAGTCCTGGGTGTTCATTGGAAGGAGTGGTGTTGAAGCTGAAACTCCAATACTTTGGCCACCTCATGCAAAGAGTTGACTCATTGGAAAAGACCCTGATGCTGGGAGGGATTGGGGACAGGAGGAGAAGGGGATGACAAAGGATGAGATGGCTGGATGGCATCACCGACTCAATGGACATGAGTTTGAGTAAACTCTGGGAGTTGGTGATGGACAAGGAGGCCTGGCGTGCTGCGATTCATGGGGTCGCAAAGAGTCGGACACGACTGAGCGACTGAACTGAACTGTCATAGACCAATTCTGATGACTTTTACAATGGGTAGATTTGGGCAACAAGTCATCGAAACAGAGAGTAGACAGTGGTTACTCACAGAAACAGAGCAGAGCATGATTACCAGGGTCTGTGTGGAGAAGGAAATGAGGAAATGTTGGCCAGTGGCACAAAATTTTAGTTTTGCAAGATGAATAAGTACTGAAGATCTATTGTACAACAGTGTTTCTATAGTTAACAGCATTGTTAATATACTTCAAATTGGAGAAATCCAGTTTCTCCAAATGCAGCATTTTGAATAATTATCATACAATATCAAAACAAGGAAACTGACATGGCTACAATATACATGTATATTTCAACCTCATTTTATCATATGTGTTGATTAGTGCAAGCAATCAGTATACAAAACTATTCAATCAACACAGAAATATTCCTTGTACTGCCCCTTTATAGTAACATTCCACCCTCTATGCTATGCTATGCTAAGTCACTTCAGTCGTGTCCAACTCTGTGCGACCCCATACTTCCTTAGAATTCCTAACCCCTGGCAATAAACAATTTGTTCTCCATCTTTCTAACTTTGTTGCTTTTGAGAATGTTCTGTAAGTGGAATCATACAGTATATGACTTTTGAGATCACTGTTTATAGCAATAGTTTGTACCTTTTATTGCTGCATAGTATTCCATCTTATGGATATACTGCACTTTATTTCACTATTAACATATTATAGAACATTTTGGTTGTTTCTAGATTTTGGTTATTACAAATTCTTACCAGCAAGGTGTGAGGGAGTCAGTCTCCCTCATCCGCATGTGGTACTGTCATGGTTTTTAATTCTAGATGATCCAGCAGATATGTAGTACTACCTCATCCTGGTCTAAAATTGCATTTTCCTAACTGCTAGTGATGTCAAACATCCTTTTGTGTACCTATTTGCCCTCCACAAATCATCTTTGGTGAGATGTCTCTTCCTTTTTCTCCATTTTCTAAATGCTATAAACTCTGTATAGGAGGTTTTGTTGGATACTTGTTTGCAAATAATATCTTTCAGTCTGTAGTTTTTCTCCTAATCCTTTTATTTTTTTTATTCATTCCCTCATACAGTTAATTTTTTCTTTTTTGTGGTGATAACAAGATCTCTTTCTCACAAATTTGAAGTATATGATATAACGCTGTTAACTACAGAAACATTTTTGCATAATAGATCTTCAGCACTTACTCATCTTACATAACTGAAATTTTGTGCCACTGGCCAACATTTCCTCACTTTCTCCTTCACACAGACCCTAGTAACCACTCTCTACTCTCTGTTTCTATGACTTGTGGTTGCCCAAATCTACCCATCGTAAAAGTCATCAGAATTGGTCCATGACAAGCATGTGGTAAATAACCTCTGAACCCTTAAAACATCCTGCCTGAGAAAGTGGTCTTTGCTTACCTGAGACTTGAGCCTTGCCAGGTATCTTATGCTGACCATATGATACATGATGAATACCTGGTTTCTATGCTTTTAGGCTAAGGTGTATCAGAACTCTAAAAGCAGAGCTTGAAGATTATGAAGCTAAGTTCATTCATGTGAGTGCTCTATGCTTACATGATTGATTTCCAATAAAAACCTGGACACCGAGGTTCCAGTGAGCTTCCTTGGCTGGCAGTACTGTGCACTTGTTATCACACATTATGGCTGAGAGAATTAAGCTGCATCCATATGACTGTACTAGGAATCTCATATCTGGTTTTTTCTAGACTCATTTATCTTTTTCTTTTGCTAATTTCAGTCTTTATTCTTTAAATGTAATAAATTGTGCACGTGAGCTTATCCAGGTCCTTCTGGTAAGTGATCAAACCTGACAGGTCATGGGGATCATCCAAAACAGCTAGACATATGTAACAATGGAATAGAATTGAGAGTCTAGAAATGAATCTTAATTCTTGTGTCAATTGACTTTTTTATGAGGGTTTCAAGACAATTCAATGAAGAAACAATCATCTTTTTAACAAATAGAATTGAGAAAATTGGAAGACCACATGCAAAAGACAAAATTTAGACTCCTATGTTAGATCACGCAAAATTAAATTAAAATGGATCAAAGAGATAAGTGTCAGAGTTAAAACTAAAATCTCTTAAGATGAAAACACAAGAGTAAACCTTCATGATCTTGAATCAGGAGAAGTTTTTAGATACAACACCAAAAGCAAAAGCGACAAAAAAGAAAGTTTATCAAAATGTAAAACGTATACTTTAAAAGATAAATATAAAGTGTCTAACACATCAAATCATATATCTAACAAGCATAACTCAAGAGATGGGGTATTTCAGACTGGAGCTGGAACCTATGCAAAAATGAAGCAAATGCGAATACTATCTTTCTAACATTTTATAAGAAGTTAGCAGCAATTTGGAGGTCAATTCTCATTTAGAGAATTGATGGACTATTAAGTTACAGGGGACCCTGAGCAGCAAAAATAAAAAGAAAGCAAAAGCTAGCATGCTGCCTGATAGTGAAAGTCTATAATAAAGAAAAAGGAATATATAGGAATTTTAGAAAGACATAATGATCAGAGTAGTGGAAAAACCACCATCAGTCTGCACCACGTAGTGTACGAAGAGTAACTTGAATTTTTTACAATATTGAGCATGTGTTTTTTCTAACACAAAATATTTCATTGTAAACTTATATAGTAAGATGCTATGAATACTGGTGTGCTATAAAAATTGACATGTAAAATTGCAATTTAATATGAATGCATAGAATTTGTTATTGACAATAATCCATTTAGTGAATATGCAAAGAATCACTTACTTAACAATCATTCACATCAGATCAGTCGCTCAGTCGTGTCCGACTCTTTGTGACCCCATGAATCGCAGCACGCCAGGCCTTCCTGTCCATCACCAACTCCCGGAGTTCACTCAAACTCACGTCCATCGAGTCAGTGATGCCATCCAGCCATCTCATCCTCTGTTGTCCCCTTCTCCTCTTGCCCCCAATCCCTCCCAGCATCAGAGTCTTTTCCAATGAGTCAACTCTTCGTATGAGGTGGCCAAAGTACTGGAGTTTCAGCTTTAGCATCATTCCTTCCAAAGAAATCCCAGGGCTGGTCTCCTTCAGAATGGACTGGTTGGATCTCCTTGCAGTCCAAGGGACTCTCAAGAGTCTCCTCCAACACCACAGTTCAAAAGCATCAATTCTTCAGCGCTCAGCCTTCTTCACAGTCCAACTGTCACATCTATACATGACCACTGGAAAAACCATAGCCTTGACTAGACAGACCTTTGTTGGCAAAGTAATGTCTCTGCTTTTGAATATGCTATCTAGGTTGGTCATAACTTTCCTTCCAAGGAGTAAGTGTCTTTTAATTTCATGGCTGCAGTCACCATCTGTAGTGATTTTGGAGCCCCCCAAAATAAAGTCTGACACTGTTTCCACTGTTTCCCCATCTATTTCCCATGAAGTGATGGGACCAGATGCCATGATCTTCGTTTTCTGAATGCTGAGCTTTAAGCCAACTTTTTCCACTCTCCACTTTCACTTTCATCAAGAGGCTTTTTTAGTTCCTCTTCACTTTCTGCCATAAGGGTGGTGTCATCTGCATATCTGAGGTTATTGATATTTCTCCCAGTAATCTTGATTCCAGCTTGTGTTTCTTTCCGTCCAGCATTTCTCATGATGTACTCTGAATATAAGTTAAATAAACAGGGTGACAATATACAGCCTTGACGAACTCCTTTTCCTATTTGGAACCAGTCTGTTGTTCCATGTCCAGTTCTAACTGTTGCTTCCTGACCTGCATACAAATTTCTCAAGAGGCAGATCAGGTGGTCTGGTATTCCCATCTCTTTCAGAATTTTCCACAGTTTATTGTGATCCACACAGTCAAAGGCTTTGGCATAGTCAATAAAGCAGAAATAGATGTTTTTCTGGAGCTCTCTTGCTCTTTCCATAATCCAGCGGATGTTGGCAATTTGATCTCTGGTTCCTCTGCCTTTTCTAAAACCAACTTGAACATCAGGAAGTTCACGGTTCACATATTGCTAAATCCTGGCTTGGAGAATTTTGAGCATTACTTTACTAGCATGTGAGATGAGTGCAATTGTGTGGTAGTCTGAGCATTCTTTGGCATTGCCTTTCTTTGGAATTGGAATGAAAACTGACCTTTTCCAGTCCTGTGGTCACTGCTTAGTTTTCTAAATATGCTGGCATATTGAGTGCAGCACTTTCACAGCATCATCTTTCAAGATTTGGAATAGCTCAACTGGAATTCCATCACCTCCACTAGCTTTGTTTGTAGTGATGCTTTCTAAGGCCCACTTGACTTCACGTTCCAGGATGTCTGGCTCTAGGTCAGTGATCACACCATTGTGATTATCTGGGTCGTGAAGATCTTTTTTGTACAGTTCTTCTGTGTATTCTTGCCATCTCTTCTTAATATCTTCTGCTTCTGTTAGGTCCATACCATTTCTGTCCTTTATCGAGCCCATCTTTGCATGAAATGTTCCTTTGGTATCTCTGATTTTCTTGAAGAGATCTCTAGTCTTTCCCATTCTGTTGTTTTCCTCTATTTCTTTGCATTGATCACTGAAGAAGGCTTTCTTATCTCTTCTTGCTAGTCTTTGGAACTCTGCATTCAGATGTTTATATCTTTCCTTTTCTCCTTTGCTTTTGGCTTCTCTTCTTTTCACAGCTATTTGTAAGGCCTCCCCAGACAGCCATTTTGCTTTTTTGCATTTCTTTTCCATGGGGATGGTCTTGATCCCTGTCTCCTGTACAATGTCACGAACCTCATTCCATAGTTCATCAGGCACTCTATCTATCAGATCTAGGCCTTTAAATCTATTTCTCACTTCCACTGTATAATCATAAGGGATTTGATTTAGGTCATACCTGAATGGTCTAGTGGTTTTCCCTACTTTCTTCAATTTAAGTCGGAATTTGGCAATAAGGAGTTCATGGTCTGAGCCACAGTCAGCTCCTGGTCTTGTTTTTGCTGACTGTATAGAGCTTCTCCATCTTTGGCTGCAAAGAATATAATCAATCTGATTTCGGTGTTGACCATCTGGTGATGTCCATGTATAGAGTCTTCTCTTGTGTTGTTGGAAGAGGGTGTTTGTTATGACCAGTGCATTTTCTTGGCAAAACTCTATTAGTCTTTGCCCTGTTTCATTCCGTATTCCAAGGCCAAATTTGCCTGTTACTCCAGGTGTTTCTTAACTTCCTACTTTTGCATTTCAGTCCCCTATAATGAAAAGGACATCTGTTTCGGGTGTTAGTTCTAAAAGGTCTTGTAGGTCTTCATAGAACCGTTCAACTTCAGCTTCTTCAGCGTTACTGGTTGGGGCATAGACTTGGATTACTGTGATATTGAATGGTTTGCCTTGGAAACAAACAGAGATCATTCTGTCGTTTTTGAGATTGCATCCAAGTACTGCATTTCGGACTCTTCTGTTGACCATGATGGCTACTCCATTTCTTCTGAGGGATTCCTGCCCGCAGTAGTAGATATAATGGTCATCTGAGTTAAATTCACCCATTCCAGTCCCTTTCAGTTCGCTGATTCCTAGAATGTCGACATTTACTCTTGCCATCTCTTGTTTGACCACTTCCAATTTGCCTTGATTCATGGACCTGACATTCCAGGTTCCTATGCAATATTGCTCTTTACAGCATCGGACCTTGCTTCTATCACCAGTCACATCCACAGCTGGGTATTCTTTTTGCTTTGGCTCCATCCCTTCATTCTTTCTGGAGTTATTTCTCCACTGATCTCCAGTAGCATATTGGGCACCTACTGACCTGGGGAGTTTCTCTTTCAGTATCCTATCATTTTACCTTTTCATACTGTTCATGAGGTTCTCAAGGCAAGAATACTGAAGTGGTTTGCCATTCCCTTCTCCAGTGGACCACATTCTGTCAAATCTCTCCACCATGACCCGCCCGTCTTGGGTTGCAAGCGGGTGCCTCATGAGATGACCGCAAATCAAGAAGATTGTCATTTTAAAGGGTCATCTTCTCTTATTCTACACAACAACAATGAATCATGTCTTGATCAGATTGTGAGGTGTGATGAAAAGTGGATTTTAGATAATTAGTTCAGTGGTTGGACCGAGGAGAAGCTCCAAAGCACTTCCCAAAGCCAAACTTGCACCAAGAAAAGGTCATGGTCACTGTTTGGTGGTCTGCTGCCAGTCTGATCCACTACAGCTTTCTAAATCCCAGTTAAACCATTACATCTAAGAAGTATGCTCAGCAAATTGATGAGCTGAACAGAAAACTGCAACTACTGCAGCCAGCATTGGTCAACTGGAGGGCCCAATGTTTCTCTGCCATAATGCCCAACAGCATGTCACATGACCAATGCTTCAAAAGTTGAATGAACTAGGTTGAATGAGGTTTTGATTCATCAACCATATTCATCTGACCTATTGCCAACCAACTACCACTTCTTCAAGCATCTCAACAACTTTTTGCAGGGAAAATGCTCCCACAACCAGCAGGATGCAGAAAATGCTTTCCAAGAGTTCGTTGAATCCAGAAGCATGGGTTTTTATGCTACAGGAATAAACAAACTTATTTCTCATTGTCAAAATTGTGTTGATTATGATGGTTCCTATTTTGATGAACAAAGATGTGTTTGAGCCTAGTTATAATGATTTAAAATTCATTGTCTGAAACCACTGTTACATTTACAGTAACAGAAATATTAGAAATATTTCATTACTAATAGAGATATTACATCATTTTCCTCTTTAAACTTTAATCCCAGTAGCTTATTTTTATTCTACCATACCCATAAAATTAGACCTTAATGCAATAAATTTTTATTTTTGAAAGTCTATATTGATAATTCTATCATATTTCTCTGCAACAAAGCATAATTTTTATTGTGAAATCTGTGTATATATAAAGTTACATATATTTAACATTTCAAGATAGAACCATTATTGTAATACTTGGAACAAAACTGATTAGAACCACATGAATGTACTATAAAATGTGAAAAGCAATTATTGATGAAGAAAACTTTTTTATTTTATTTAGAGGCATCCTCTTAGTAAATAGATTGTGCTTTCTTTATATTAGTTTATATATACATAGATGAATATTACTTTTACTAATGAGATGAAGGTCAGTATCAACTGTCTTCCCACTTTTTATTTTTAAAAATGGAATTACCAAGAGACCTTATTCAATCAAAAGTAAATATGAAGGTTGAAAGATTAGGTGTCAGATATATAAGTGATACATGCAGACAAAGAGAGAAAAATGCAGTTCGTTTCAGGTCAGTTCAGTTCAGTCGCTCAGTCACATCCAGCTCTTTGCGACCCCATGAACTGCAGCACGCCAGGCTTCCCTGTCCATCACTAACTCCTGGAGTCCACCCAAACCCATATCCATTGAATCTGTGATGCCATCCAACCATCTTATTCTCTGTCTTCCCCTTCGCCTCCTGCCCTCAGTCTTTCCCAGCATCAGGGTCTTTTCCAATGAGTCAGCTCTTTGCATCAGGTGGCCAAAGTACTGGAGTTTCAGCTTTAGCATCAGTCCTTCCAATGAACACCCAGGACTGACCTCCTTTAGGATGGACTGGTTGGATCTCCTTGCAGTCCAAGGGACTCTCAAGAGTCTTCTCCAACACCACAGTTCAAAAACATCAATTCTTCTGCATTCAGCTTTCTTTATAGTCCAACTCTCACCAAAAATCCCATCGTAAGCTATCACTAAAGGTTATCTACAAAGATCTATCAAACACCAGCTGATTTACTCTGCTGTCCCTGCTTTGGGAAACAAGAATTGAAAATCACTTGAATTTCCAAAGGATTTGTTGTCCAAAGTCTATGATTACTTACTTTCTGAACACCAGCACCAATCTTTCAATTATCCACATTTGATACCTGCAGGTTTTTCCACTCTGAATAATCCATGATTGTCAGAAAAAAAGGGGAGAGAGGTAAGTTTTCATTCAAGAGTGAGAGAAATTTAGGAAGTGGAGATAGAAAAGAAGAACATGTTAAGAATGGTTTGAGTATCACAACACATTAAAAAACTGAGGGTCAAAAAATGAGTTCCCTTAAATTATCAACATGCATATGCTGGAAAAAACGTATCCAGTATCCCAGCTTCAGTTTACTACTTTGTATTGTCCGACCTTCTCATATTTGTTGAGATGATTACATGAACAGCAAGTGCTCAAGTTTTCACTGAGCATCCACCATGCACAAGGCACTGGTCTACCAGCTTGGGACACAGTCAGGAACCAAAGCACAGGATAAGGACTCTGTGTACATTAGACTGGTGCTGACAGGCTATATGTACACAACTAATGAAATAATGCAGAAGGACAGCAAAGAAATCTACAAAATATTTCAGAGTTCAGGTGATAGGAAGAAGATGATGCAGAGTGAGGAGTGGATTATTTCTAAGGAGGTGACATTTAAAGGAAAGGCATAGAAGAAGAATACTCTAGGCTGAGGCAGAATGGTGGCCTCAGGATGTCTTCGTAGTGAAAGAATGCCTCTGTGAAGTTGGCATGTGACCTGTGTGATGGGGTGTTTGCCATACAAAAGAAATGGAGAAGAGCAACTCGGGCCAAGGTACACTAGAAAGAAGGTGATCAAGTTGCCCAGGCTTGCTAAAGACTTTCTTAGTCTCGGTACTCTAACTCCCATGTTCTGGGAAGACCCTCAGTCCCAGGCAAAGTAGGATATTTGTCAGCCTAACAGGAGGCCCAAGAGCTATTGCAATATGAGGTCTACTTAAGGGTCAGTGGCCTGAGGCTGAATACCTCTTCTATAGCTAGGATCCCTGGCAACTTGACCCAGACAAACTAAAAAGAATTAGAGAGTAAACCTTCTTGATTCTGAGACCTTTAGGCATCTGAGACTGTGGCTCTCAGTAACACCCCAACCATAGCTCAGCACATGAATAATCAATCAACTTGGAGTGAATAGCTGCTCCTTTGTGATATCAGAGAGTAAAGTTGCAGAACCACTTGTTGCTGTACAAACAGCACGTGCATGACAGAGGCAGATGAAGCATAGGCACCCTACAGGTGATCAGTATTCATGGACAAAATGGACATCTGGACACGCATGCAATGAGACAACCACAGTTGGAGGTTTTGAGTAGACATTTGAGTGGAAAGAGCGTTGGAAAGATAAGTAGAACTTGTGACGTAGTTCTTAATAGGATGTGCTCTCAAGGCAAGTCTGACTTGTGCCTCTGCCTAGTTAAATAAGTGTTTGTGGTGGGTGTGGTAGTTTCTAACTATAACTGGATTTGTTTCTGGTTGAAGCATTAAACAAAATTCGACCTCGTGATACAAACAGGGGTTTAAAGTCAACACTTACAAAAAATGTTGGTAGGGACAAGGAAGGGAAAACTTGTTTGGAAATTTTTATGTGACTGCATAGGTTCTTCACATATGATAGTGGGGTTTCAGGTGTTAATAAAATCAAATTTTCTGTCTCAACTATTGAGGCAACTCAAAACTGTGATGTTTGTTTTATTTATTTATTTATTGTGGAAAAATATTCAGACACACAAATATCACTTGAAACCCAATATTAGCACATATACATTAGTATATCAGAGGAAAACAGGAAAAGAATTTAAGCCCAATATGAAGAATCTCTGTATCTTCTACACACTTATCTTTATATAGTTCTAATTATAAGGTTACTCTCTTCATTCTTGCCTTGGCAGTTGCAATAAGTCCATCTCTATGGCATCCGATCCCCGATAGAACTGTCCCCCGTAAAATAATATCAGTAGAATTGGCTCCCTGCATATTAGTCCCAGCACTTATATATATCTGCTCTCTCAGGCTCATCAGAAAACGTTGTATCCTCAGTGCTCTCAGGAGTAGGTGTCAAAGTCTAGGAAGAATCTCTCTGGGAAGCAGTGGCCCCAGTTACTCTGCTTTCTTGAGTCATAGTTGCTTTAACTGTTACCTCATCAGTAAACCCAGAATCAGGGGAAAAAGGAAAATCATCATGAGTAATATATTCAACATTTAGATCTTTGAAGAAGGTACGATGGATTGGCCATTGAGTGTACGGATCATAACTTCTTAGGGGAATGCAGCATGATTGCTTGTTCACACAAAGTAATTTGTACCTTTCAAGAAGTAAACATCGTTTTCTACAGTATCCTATATCATTCTTCCAACATCTTTCAACAAACCAGCCAGCTGCAGGGAAAAAAAACAAGCAGTCAATTTTTAAATTCTAGCAAAAGATTACAAACAGCAATTCAAAAATTTGACAACCACTACTATTGCCATCTAAAATAATATGATAAAAATACTACAAGCCATTTGGAGAGACAAAGAAGAAAGCTAAAACTTTATAGTAAAAACTGTGACATGTGCCATTAAGGAAATTGCTATGGGTGGGAAGAGGGACAGAGTGAAGGAGGGGAAGGAGGCAGGAGAGAGTCTGGAGAAGGAAAGAAAAGGAGGGGAAAGAAAATAAGACAGAGGACACATATGTAAAGCTGATATTTAAGCCATGGAAGGCAAGAAAGATGAAAGGAGATGACAGGATTACACAGGAGCCAAAGAGTGTTTTAGAATGCATGCTAAGTCAATTCAGTCATGTTCTACTCTTTGTGACCCTGGGTTCCTCTGTCCATGGGATTTTCCAGGCAAGAATAACAGAGAAGGTCCTTCTCCAAAAGGACCAGCATATACTCAGCCCCAGTATTAAAAAACAGCATAGTGTCTTTAAGGTATTGAGAATCTGAAATATAACGTGCAAGGAGCAGAGGAGATGAAATGAACTTAAAGTAGCAATCCCATCACCTAGTCCCTACAGGCCATTTTGAAGCATTTTCATTTATTTCAAACCATCATATGTTCTAATTTACTTTAAATTTTAGACTGTTAGCTAGGATAACACACAGAAATTAGTTAAGAGAAAAGGAAGAATAGAATTTGGGAAACATGTTCAGACAGATAAAACTTGATGGCAGCTGAAACTGAAGCTGTGAGAACTGTGGAATGAAGAGGACAGATTTCAGACACTGATTCTTTGAATAAAAAGGTAAATGGAAGATGGAGATATCCAAGTACATTACTACATTTTTTAGTAGATACAGGGGAGATTCTTGATGCTTGCCATTCATAGAATAGTAAATTGAGGAAAGAATATGAGTTGGAGGGAGGAGCAAAAGGTGGTTACAAGTATTTGTTTTGGGACATTTAACACAATACGGGCTTTCTCTGGTGGCTCAGTGATAAAGAATCTGCCTGCCAATGCAGGAGACATGAGTTTTATCCCTGGGTTGGGAAGATTCTCTGGAGAAGGAAATGACAACCTGCCAGGGTCCAGCCCTGGTGGAGTCAGGGGTTTCGAAGGGGAGACGGCATCGGCGATCAGGAAACAACAGCTTATTCAAATGTTAATTAAATATATAAAGAGTGGTTAAATAAGGATAGCTCAGTGAGAAAATTTAGTGGAGAAAAGAGGCTGGATAATTCAGCCAGAAGGTGAGAGAAAGAACGACATGGGGAGACCAAGTTTCGGTGAACAAGGCCCGCACTTTATTTTCCAAAGTAGTTTTTATACCTTAAGTTATGCATAGAGGATAATGGGGGAAGGGGTAGAGTCATGCAGTAAGCCAGGCCTTCTTCCTGCAAACTTATCATATGCAAAAATTTAGGTGATTTGCATCATCTTCTGGCTCGGAGGCCTGTTAACATTTTAAGACCCTTTCTTCAGAAAACTTATTTTTCTCTAAAGGTGATTAGTCAGGTGCCACCCTCCAAAAGCATTAGATAAAGTTGCATTCCTATAGGGCAAAGGTGTGGTGGGCTATAACAAGAAAAAGAATTAACTCAAGGGTCCAAGGTTACAAACATTAAAGCTACTACTTACACCAATTACATTAATCAATATACTGCCAGGGACACAGCAGGTAAGGGATATGGAGACTTAGCAGCAAACATTGGCCCAACAAGTGAAAAACCCTTCAACCAATACAATTTCTAATCAATCTTTTAACTGCTCAAAGGAATCTATATTTAGACAGTTTAGAACATCTCATGCCTGTCACAGTTGGGAGGCTCTGAGCAATCACATGTGGCCGGAAAAACCTATTCAAGCAGGCTAGAAGACTTCCAAAGGAGTTTGTAGGTTGAAACACTATCACACCCAGGAACTTTATTAACTGGAGCTGTAAGTTAACTCTTTTTTTCAGAGAGAGGTAGTGGGGGACAGCCCCCTGTAAAGTCAGAGGTGTAGGTGAGAGCACAAAGCAGAAAGTAGGCAGACTCTGGTTTTGGGGGTAGATGCTCGAGAATTTCCAGGGGGACTCCTGAGGCTCGATCCTGCCTTTGCGTATGCCGAGCCTCCTTCCTCATGACCTTTGCTACAGGCAGAGCTCCTCACGCCGGCTCCCAGCAGCAACCCACTTCAGGATTCTTGCCTGGGAAATCCCATAGACAGAGGAGCCTGGCGGGCTACAGTCTGTGGGTTTGCAAACAAGCTGGACAAACAGTGATTAAACAATAACAACAACACAATATAGCTCAGAAGTACAAAGGGCAGTGGGATATAACTGTAGCAACTCAGTAGAGAAGTTTACACTTCAGTTGTAAGTTTTGAAATCATTGCTTATGGCCAGTATGTAAAGCTACAGTTATAGATTAAGTGTAGTGCATGTTGGAATAATATGACATAAAAGAGGACCATGATTAAATTCTGATTAGTGTCAATATTGAAGGCTCAGATAAGAGTAAAATGTTCAGAAGGCACAGCCAGATAAATTGGAGCAGAACAGGAGAATGAGGCCCTAGAGAATTAGATTAGCATACCCAAAAAAAGACCTTGGGAAAAATTGTGAATGATGTATATAATAATTAATTAAGAGGCATTCAGCACAACTCCGCTCCCCCCACCCCTGACCCCATTCCTAAAATCAGTTTGGAAATGGGGAAGTTAAGGAATTAAAACAGCAAAAATAAAAAGAAAGGTGAGTTATACAATTAATTACCACTGTGGTTGACTAGAGCTTAATCCTACATGGAACTCTGGCAACAAATGTATGGCTAGGGCAAAACTATCATTCTTGAGGGTCAGAGGAGCTGGAATATTTCTTCCCACCACTCTGCCAGCCAGTAGTTAATAGATGATCCCAGAGTGAGCTGAAAATTCCATGACATTTCTGAAATGCCCACTATAGGGCTGATTTGCAAGCAATCAACCATGCTTTGAGATACTGCTGGTGAAATCAGGCTGGTGTGCATGAGAATGGCAAATGCCACAGGGACACAAGAAATGTTGTATCAAGTATGACTAGATTATGGAAGTGAGGAAAATGTTTCCTAAAAGAACACATGGACATTTGTAGGTAAATACTGCTGTGAGGTTGAGCAAGATAAGTCAGATGTCTCTATTGTATTTAACACAATGAGCGTTACTGGCAATCTTCAGAGTGGTAGTGAAATGAAGCAGGACACTATGGTCCTTGCCTCCACCATCCATGTCCTCTGCCTGCCTTTTGTCCATGGAAAACTTTAGTCAAAGAATAAGTTTAATCAGAGAAGTGAGATATGCAGAAACAAAAGAAAACAGCCAAAGGAGACTAAATAATAATAATGTAATCATTAAGCATAGTCAAGGACCTTTAGTTCTTTCTCAAGGGCTAAAAGATAATAGTCTAGGCCATATCCTGTGAGTTGTCTTATATATAATAAAACACCAGGTGGAGAAGTTAATTACATGATGACCAGACTGTACCCATGATGTGAGCTGCCACAATTCTTAGAACTGGTCTCAAAGAAACAGGAAAAAATGGACCCTGGGACTGAAGATTAACTGTACCTAAAACAAACATGATGATGCTGGCCAGACCACTGATGACGAGTTTGAAGATGACTATTAGAGATGACAGTGTTGTTTCTGCATGCAGCCATCCCCCACTTCTGTCTATAAAAGTTCGTGCCCACCTTGCTTGTGTGGGGAGAGGGGGGGTAGTCAGCCTTTGGACAGATGTCTGCTACCCTCCCCTCCAGTTGCTGGAACCTGAAGTAAAGCAAGCTTTCCTTTCCACCAACCTGGCTTTTGAGCAGCGAGCAGCTGGACACCACACACATTCTTTCAGTAACAGCAGGAAATGGAGAAACAGAAGTAAAGTGATTGACATGTGAATGAGAGAAGTAAAAGTAGAACCTGGAGACCAAACTATTAGGAAGTTTAACTGTGAGAAAGAACAGAGAAATAGATAAGTACTTGGAGGTCAATATAAAGTCAAGAGAGGGTTTTTCAGGTTTGTTTTGAAGATTGGGAAATAACAGAACACATCCATAAATATTAAGAAAAAAAAGTAGTAGAAAAGGGGAGATTAAAGTAGAAGAGAGAAATGAGGGGAAAAGGAAGGGTATAGTCCTTAATTAGGTGACAAAGATCAAGACCACATATAAAAAAAAAAAAAAAAAAGACCACATATAATACTTGACTGATTTGGAGAAGGCACACTACCTCAGCTATGTCAAGAGGAAAAGAGAAGATGGATGCAAAGCCATACTGGACATTAACTTTAAAAATACACAACACATAAAAGTTGAGTTATGTTTTATGTGGTAGAAAGTTTCAGGACTTAAGTCCAGGGAGCAGCATCTCAAGTAGCCCCAAGGGAACTGCTCCAGGAAGGCAAGGTAGGCAGGCTGGTTTTACAGAAGTTTTCCAACAAAGGGCAGGTAGTCAGAACATCAAAAGATTATTGCAAATTAAAGGAAAACCAGATATCTCAAGGAAGTTGTTATTTTTCTATGCATGGGAAGAGGCATGAGTCTGGACTCACTGAAATCATTCCTTTGATATCCATTTCACCTATCTGGGGCCAGTTCTTCTGGGTTTTTACATCTCGAGTTTACCCAGTGCTCATCATGGGGAGTGACTGCAGTCTAATGACTGTTAAATGGCAAATATTCTTCCTGAGTTCCATCAGGGCTCACCATCCATGGTGGCTGCAATTGCTGATGATTGTGGCATCCTTTATTTACTTATATGGCAGGAAATTTTCCAATTCTCACTGGTATGAGTGTTGGCAATGGTAAAAATAAAAATGCTATTTGAATTTTTAAAACCTTGAGATGTGGGATAAAGTCCTAAGATGGGGTAGGAGGGAGACACAGACAGGAGTGGAGCAGGAAAATTGAAGAGAAAGAATGTCAGCGCAAAATAGTTAAGAAAGAATGATCAGCTCAGACAAGCAATATAGTAGGCTTTCTAAGAAGCATCAAAATTCACTGGAGGGTGAGGATATGCAGACAGATTCTTTACCAGCTGAGCCACCAGGGAAACCCAAGAATATTAGAATAGGTAGCCTATCCCTTCTCCAGGGGATCTTCCCCACCAAGAAATCCAGTGGGGGTCTCCTGCATTGCAAGCGGATTCCCTACCAACTGAGCTACTAGGGAAGCCAAAGTGAAACTAGTCTGTTCCATTTATCAAGCAACTACATGACCATCTTTCTCAGCAAACTGCCCAAGAAACACCAATGTCGGTGTATTCTAGGAAACAAGTAGTGCAAAAGCTGTATGTTGGAGGAAGACAATGATGTATGAGGAAGGTCAAGTAATTCTCAACACAACCTTTTTTGGATTTTATTTGATAAAGTAAGAAAAGTACCATTTGTGGGTTGAGATAGAGAAAGAGAGCACAGTGAAAATTTGGCTCCTATTTCCTCCACCAGGATATCATTTCTCCAGTGATTTTTCATATTTTGTTAATTATTTTTACTGGCTCCAATTCTTTTCCCTTGGTAAAATTTCCTGTAGATTTCAAAGGTAACCATTCCACCTTTTTTATTACTTTACTTTCTTTTTTTTTTTTTGCTGGACAAAGTCTAACACTGCTTCCACATTCCTCACTTCTATAAAGATTACTTCGCCATGTGTCTTTTCCTCCAGAGTGTCCATCCTTGAAATCTGTGTCCTCTCAGCATTTCGCTTCCATTCCCAAACTTGTTAAACCATCTTGTTCTGTCCACTCTTCTTCACTCTTGCTTCTCACTTCATTCCTCACTACTCCTTTTCAACTATTCCCTCCAGAGTTGGAATTTGTGTACAGCCCCTCATTCAAGAGAAGTTTGAGCCCTAACTATGGTACAGACTCTATTCTAGACATTTGGGATATATTTGTGCACCAAGCAGACAAAAACACAAGGCAGACTTCTTAGCAAGGGAAACAGACAATAAAGAAACAAAGTATCCTGTATGTGAGAGGATGATAAGTGGTTTTCAGAAATAAGAAAGAATAGATTGAAGTGGAACCTATTTGGTGTGTCATAGGGGTAGATGACAGTTTCTTCAATAGCAGTTGGCATAGGTCTTGACAGACGGTGACAAAAAACAATAACTTTAAGATGGTGAAGGAATTAGCCATGCCAGTATATGGGGCAAGCCCATTATAAGCAGAGGAAACAAACAGGACTCTGTGGGTTGAGCAAGCCTGGCATGTTAGAGGAAAGGTCTTGAGGTCAATGTAACTAGAGTAGTGGGAGATGAGGTGAGAGAAGTCATAAGCATCAGACCATGGAGGATCTATCTGGTGGGCCACTGTAAGGACCCTGGTTATACCTTGTTCTGAGAGAAGAGGGGGTCACTGCAGAGATTTGAACAGAAGAGGCACAGAGTCTGACTTCTATGTGAGCAGATCACACCCTACGTTTTCTTGACTGAAGACTGCAGGAGGCAATAGCAGGACAGAGACCTGTGAGGAATCCACGGCAGCAATGGATGAGAGAAGACAGTGGCTTGAATCAGAGTGGTAACACTGCAGGTGGTGAGATGGGTTGATTCTAGGCATAATTTGCAGGTAGACGTAATAGATTTCCTGATAGAGATGGATTTCACAGCTTAGAATATCAAAGATAATTCCAAGAATATGGCTTAAGCAATACAATGATGATGACTGGGAATAATCTTATAACTTGGTAAACATTGTATATATATGTATGTATATATATATGTATATAATTACAGCAGTTATTTATTTCAAAGTTTCTCAGCCTGGAATTATTATGTCATTAGGATTTATGACCTTCATCACCAATATTTCAAAATCATTCATCTAAAATATGAATAACAATGACGCTAATACAGGCACAATAAGCCATCTTGTCAAAACATTGAACCATGTGTGAATTCTCCTGTAAGAAAAAAAACAGACACAGAATCAGATAGCATTAACTTAAATATAGCTACTAAAAGTAGTCCACTGATGGACAGTTTGGCTTGGTAAAAAGTTTCTTTACAAACCCTCAGATGCAGTCTCACTGTAAAACACAAAATACACTCAAAATTTTAAATAGGTTGCAAAATAGAACTTATAAAAGGAAAATCTACAAATCAGCAGGAAAAACTACCATCCTCAACATAAAAGAGAGAAACAAGCAGAACCACATGCTTTGTAGAAAAATCAAAATACTTAATAAATATACGTATATATTTTAAGTTTGATTTGAAGTTGATTTCTTCATAGTCAAATAATGGAAAATATTATAAACGTAAATATTTTCTTTTATCTAAAAGTTTGCAATGTTCATAAATTGACAGTGCACTAAGTAGACAGGAATAAGTTGTATTTCTAGGAATATTATGTTGAATGGTTTACGTCTATGAATGATTATAAAGAATATACTTGTATATAAAACATAAACATACTTAGTAAAAATAAAAAGGGCATAAATGTCAAACTATGAAAGTGGATTTTAAAAAGATACAGAGCACCAATTACATGAAATTCTATGTAGTAATAAAAAATTCAGTTTTTAGAGAATACTTAATATATGAGAAAATACTCATAATGTAATAGAAAATTTAAAGGGATGATACACATTTTCCCCACATGGTATCCAGGAATCTCAGAGAGAGCAATAAGGCAAAACCATATTGCTCCTTCTTTATTATTTCAAAACTTTCCAAAATTTCAGCTAGTAGTTCATAATCAGAATTGAGTGAAGATGATAATTCTTTACCTCACTGTCTCCATGCGAATCGAGATATAGACTCATAGGCACATTCATGTCCATTTCAAGGAAGGGAATACTTTTCTAAATGAGATATAACATCTCCGAATTTTTAGTCCATTTTCTTAGTACATAAAGAACTCTTAAAAATTACTAAGGAAGAATTCAGAAATACAATGGAATGAATGAATGAATGTCCAAACATTTTGCAAGTAAAGTGTGATGAATTTAAACAAAAGTGAGAGAACAGTTTCACTCATTGAAATATATGAAAGAATGTGATAAAAATGGAGTGATCAGTGTTTGGGGACGGACATTCTCACACGCAAGTGATAAGAGTGAGGAGGAGTGTAACCTGTTTGGTCAGTTGTTTGACGGTCTTCTCAGTATGTGTGTGTCTGTGCATTGCCATAAGTGGAAAGACGTGCATTTGCTTACTAATTTTCTTTGCCAAATTGTTCTAATAATTAAAGACTGGTTTTCAGCTGTTGTATAACAAAGGGAGCCCAGGTCTTTGCTCTGTGATGGATGAGATGGAGAGCGTGAGGGAGGCTCAGAAGAAAGGGTATATATGTATATCTATAGCTGATTCACATTGATGTATAGCAGAAAATAACACAACACTGTAAAATGATTAGACTCCAAGTACAAAAATAGGAATATTCTATTCTATTATTATTATTCTATCATTCCAAAAAAGTATGCATTGGATAGAGGAAAACATAAATAAAAGATGGCAGAACATTTTTTAAAAAGAAAGGAAGTTTACAACCCCAGCCATATATTTGGTGTATAAATTAAAAATAATGAAGTAGGTTCATGCACTGATAAGTCTCTGAGATACAATGCTGGTACATTGCAGAAGAATCCATATGATTAATTTATATTGTGTTTTTAAAAACATGAGATATATAAATTTTGCATCTGCTAGGATACACAACTAATTTATTAGATTACTTCATTGATTGATTCAGTGATTCTGAAAGAGAAGACTGAAGAGCTGTTAACCTAGGGTAGGAAAGACCTCTTTCTTAAACTTATATAAGCCTATTGATTGCTTGAAACTTTTTAATCAATTGAAAATATTATTTTTAATACTTCCAATCAAAGTAGATATGTTTCCAAAGTAGCATTATTAAAAAGAAGGAGTAAGCTCATTCATTACTGATCAGTTAGCAGAAGATCCCTATTGATCACTCATCTTTTTACTGTCTTAACTTATCTCCACTTCTAACTTAAATTTGTGTTATCCTTCTCATGACAGGTCTGCCAACTACAAACGGCGTGCTGAACTTGTCCACCTTGCCTCAGAACATAAACAAATGAGGGCCTCCCTTGAAAACCCTTTCACAACAAAAAAGAATTCTTTTGGACTCTGTGGCAGAGGGAGAGGGTGGGATGATTTGGGAGAATGGCATTGAAACACGTATAATATCATATATGAAACGAGTCGCCAGTCCAGGTTCGATGCACGATACTGGATGCTTGGGGCTGGTGCACTGGGACGACCCAGAGGGATGGTATGGGGAGGGAGGAGGGAGGAGGGTTCAGGATGGGGAACACGTGTATACATGTGGTGGATTCATGTTGATATATGGCAAAACCAATACAATATTGTAAAGTTTTAAAATAAAAAAAAAAGGCAAAAAAAAAAAAAGAATTCTAGATGGTGGTAAGAGTTGGACTAACAGGACACAACTATAAAATAGGTGCAGCAATGAAATTGTTAAAATAGAAGCAAAGTGAAGTTGAGTTAACAATGGTTAGTTATAGACAAAGAAATAGAGGGCTACTCAGGAGACTGAGGAAATTCCTGCCTTTGGAGAAATGTTTCAGAAGTCACCCCAGATTAATAGTTGCCTGAGTCATGCTGTGCAGGGCCACCCAGGACAGGTCATAGTGAAGACTTCTGACAAAACATGGTCCAGTGAAAAAGGAAATAGCAACCCATTCCAGTATTCTTGTCTGGAGAACCCCATGGACAGTATGAAGAGCCATTGATTGGAAAAGACTCTGATGCTGGGAAAGGTTGAAAGCAAAAGGAGAACGGGGCAGCAGAGGTTGGGATGGTTAGACAGCATCACTGACTCAGTGGACATGAATTTGAGCAAACTCTGGGAGATAGTGGCGGACAGGGGAGCCTGGCAGCCTGGCATCCTGGCATGCTACAGTCCATGGAGGTCACAAAACATCAAACACAACTTAATGACAGAACAACCACAGCAGATTCTTGGAGAGTAGGACATGGAGTTGTTATCAGGAAAGCACTTCCACTGCTCTTTTTTGGCCCAAAGCTCTTCCTATGGACCCTCTTTCTCCCTCAAGACACCTGGGAACTCAGGGTCAACAAGTCATGTTAGTTGCATCTTCTCTGCACTGTAGGGTTCCATTACCTTTGGTCACCAGGGTTAGTAACCCACATAGCATGAAGGTCAGCATCAAGAGATTCATGGCTTCTGGGAGAGAGGAAGGCCTGTGTCCTGAGGAGTGCAGAGCACTTTGCACAGCTAGGACTCTGAGTGGTCACCTTTACTGGCCTATCATGGGTGATGAACCAGAGAGGGGGAGAATGCCATGCCACCCAGAACACAAGATGATTAACTTGCACCATTGAGTATGCATGACAAAATAATGCTTTGTTCTAGAAACTGCAAGAGGAAACTGAGGCCTTATGACATGAGTCATAATCCTGGGAATGTGGAAGTTCTGATGGGAAGAAACAATTCCCCCCAATGTCCTCTTAACCCTGGATGGGGCCCATTACTTTTCTCTCTGTATGCAATACTGTGTATATACCCAAGAGAGCAGAACGCTATATCAAGATCCAACTTGTTTCTAACCAACATCTTATGACAGCTCGTGACATCCAGTATATTATTGTCCTTTCCATCCAAGTGATCTCTCCCATCCTATTGTATTAAATTTTAAGTTGTGAAGTTTAGTTTGAATGGATTTTTTTAACTATGGATATCCAGTTTTTGCAGTAACTATTTGTTGAAGTACTATCCTTGCTCCTAGAGTAGGAAATGGCAACACAATCCCATATTCCATGGAGAGAGGAGCCTGGCAGGTTGCAGTCTACGGGGTCGCAGAGAGTCCAACATGACTGAGCAACTGAGCACATCCTTCCTCCACTGAATTGCTTTGGCAGGTTTGTCAAAATTTAGTTGGCTGTAGTTGGTACTCTATTCCATTCCATGGATTATGTACTTCTTCCTCTGCCAATACAACACATTCTTGACTACTGTTGCTGTATAATATGTCTTGAGATAGTACAGTGATTCTTCCTGTTTTATTCTGCTTTCTAAAAACTGTTACAGCTACCCCAGTTCCTCTGCCTTTCAATAACAATTTTAGAAGATTCTTGTGTATATCTACAAAAGATCTTCCTGGGATTATGATAACAGTTAAAGCTGTGTTTTAACTTGGAGAGAAGTGACTTGTCTACTATATTGAGTCTTCCAATCAAAGGACATGGGTGCCCATGCCACTTCAGTTAAGTCTTCTTCATATATCTTTCATCAGTATCTTGTTAAGTATAAGCCCTAATTTTTTTTCAGTGTACACCTAAGTGATTTTTATGATTTTATACCCTTGCTTTCAGTGTCCACATACCCTGCTTGTTATTAAGTGTGTGCATGCATGCTAAGTTGCTTTAGTCATGTCCAGCTCTTTGTGACTCTATGGACTCGTAGCCCACCAGACTCCTCTGTCCATGGGATTCTCCAGGTAAAAATACTGGAATGGATTGCCATGCCCTCCTCCACAGGATCTTGCTGACCCAGGGATCCAACCTGTGTCTCTTATTTCTCCTGCATGGACATTCAGATTCTTTTCCACGGAACTACCTTGAAGCCCACTAGTTAGTGTATAACAATACAATTCATTTTTTATATGTTGATCTTGTATCCCGATCCTTGCTTAAATCACGTATTTTTTCTGGTAAGATTTTTGCAAATTCTTTCATCTTTTCTCTGTAGGCTATCCTATCAACTACAAATGGGACAATTTTCTTCCTTACTTTCCAGTCTACATGACTTCTATTTCCTCCTCTTGTCTTGTTGTGCTGGGTAGAATGTTCAGAATATGCTATATAAGAGTAATGAGAGTGAATACCCTTGCATTTTTGTGATCTTTGAGGCATTCATTCTTTTACCATCAAGCATGAAGCTAGTTATAGGTATTTTGTAAATGCTTTTTTTATGAAGTCAAGAAAGTTTTCTCCAACTCTAAGTTTTCTGAAAGTCTTTGTCATAAATGCATATGGTACTTCTTCAAGTGCTATTTATGCATCTCTTGAAATGATCATGATTTTTCTCCTTTACCATGTTGATTTGATGGGTGATAGTAATGATTTTCAAATACTTAATCGTCTTTCCTCCTGCAGTAAATCCAACCTGGTCATGGTTTTAATTCTTTTCATATATTGCTGAATTCAATCCCCAGTGGCTCAGTGGTAAAGAATCTACCTGCAATCCAGAAGCTGCAGGAAACTTGGGTTCAATCCCTGGATAGGGAAGATCCTCTGAAGAAGGGAATGGCAACCCACTCCAATATTCTTGACTGGAGAATCCCATGGGCAGAGGAGCCTGGCGGGCTACGGTCCATAGGGATGCAAAGAGTCGGACACAACTGAAGCAACTTAGCACGTGTGTGTATATGTGGCTGTTTGCACAGGTAATAATGGATATACTACTGTATTTATTCTTTTAACAAATATTTATGGAGCACTTACTCTCTTCCTGTACTGGAAGGTAGAGTACTGAGGAAAAAAAGAAATAGTTTATGGTCTTGTGAAGTTAAAACATAAATATATTAAAATCTAAAACTACAACCTCAAGAAATGTACCCCAGATAGACTTCCATATCTAATTTGTATTTTGGGAATTTTGTGTGTTTGTTTTTCAAATTGAAATTTGAAGATTTCACCCTTCTGATAGTTAGCAGGTAATTTTTCTCCAGTCATTGGAGCTTCAAGTCAAGATACCCTGATATAATTGATTACTTCTCATATCTATCTGGAGACATAAAGAGAATGAAAAATAAGGAGGAAAACTACATGTCTATACCATTAAGAAAGGACTATATTCCTCAATTTCTAATTCATTTCTTTCAGTGTCTAACACACGACCTGCTGGTTAGAAAATACAATAGGCTATATTGTGAAAAAAAATCATGCAAAAAAGATATCATACAAATTAGGGTTTTTGTCTTCTCATATGACATAAAGGCAAGGGAGGCTGTAAGAGCTTCACAATGACACTGGGCACCTGGCAATGTATCTCCTCTTTTCACAATTCCTAGTATATGCCCTTGCTCCATAGTTACAAGATGGCTGCATTGCCACCAGGCCTATGATCATGTTTCATGGACAATGAAGTCACACAGCAGAAGGTAATGGGTACATGTAGCTTGAATCTTTGGCCCCTCCCTTTTAAAATATCTTATCAGATACTCCACCAAAAATATTCTGCTTAATCTCACTGACCATCATAACATCCTATTCCACCACTGTATGTTAGCAAAGTTTGGAAAAGTTGTTTATGTGGACATATGGCTGCACCTTAACTATGATTCAGACATGATATGATGTAATAAGAAGCAAATAAGTACAAATGCCCAGAGAACACTCACTCCTCAGCAGATTTCAGGCAGTACACTCAGTTCTCCAAGAAAGGTGGGACACCCTGGAGGGCCGACGTAATGATCCCTTTCTTCGAACTTCAAGATCTAATTAAGCTGATAGCTTGCAGGCATACCACGAATTTTGTGTATTATCACAGTGCTCAGGGAAGAACTGTGTGTTCCAGTCACGATCCACAAATGGAGCAGCTAGAGATGGGCCAAATAGAAGAACTCTGTTGACAAGTGACAAGTGTCACTAATGTTAACTGAATCAGTGGACAAAATACGAAACAAAGATAGAGAGAAATTTAAAGATATATGTAGAAAACCGAGTTCTCCAATTGAAGGTGACCATTAAGAGTGTAGTAGGAAAAAGCAAAACAAAAGTAAATAAATAAAATTGAAGACACTATCTTTCCAACATTGTTTAGTATTCCCTCTTGTTATAGGTTAGGTGATCATAGGTGCATGGGTTTGGGAAAACTGGACAGCTGCATGTAAAAAAGATGAAATTAGATCATTCTCTAACACCATACACAAAGGTAAGCTCAAAATGCATTAGAGATCTAAATGTGAGACTGAACACTATAAGACTCCTAGAGGAAAATATAGACAGAACACTCTCTGACATAAATTATAGCAATATCTTTTTTGATCCATCTCCCAGAATAATGGAAATAAAAACAGAAATAAACAACTGGAACCTACTTAAATGCAAAAGCTTTTGCACAGCAAAGCAAACAATAAACAAAAACCCCACAGATTGGGAGAACATATTTGAAAATGATGTGACCAACAAGGGATTAGTCTCCAAAATTTACAAACAGCTCATGATGCTTAATAGTATCAAAACAAACAATACAATTAAAAAATGGGTAGAAAATTTAAATACACATTCTCCAAAGAAGACATACAGATGGCCAAAAGGCACATGAAAAGATGTTCAACATGGCTAATTATTAGAGAAGTGCAAAACTACAATGAGATATCACCTCACACCACTCAAAATGGCTATCATCAAAAAAAATCCAAAAAAATAAATGCTAGAGGGGGTGTGGAGAGAAGGGGACTCTCCTACAGTATTGTTGGGAATGTAAATTGGTGCAGCCACAGTGGAGAACAGTATAGGTTGTTTAAAAAAAAACAACCTAAAAATAGAGCTACAATATGACCCTGTAATCCCACTCCTGGGCATATACCCAGAGAAAAACATGGTCCAAAAGGATACATGCAGCCCACTGCAGCACTGTTTACAATAGCCAGGACGTGGGAGCAGCCTAAGTGTTCACTGACAGAGGAATAAAGAAGATGTGGTACATATATATAATGAAATATTACTCAGCCATTACAAAGGATGAAATCATGCCATTTGCAGCAACATGGATGGATCCAGAGATTGTCATGCTGAGTGAAGTAAGTCAGAGAAGGAGAAACATCATATGACATCCCTAACATGAAGAATCTAAAAAGAAATGATACAAGTGGACTTATTTATGAAACTGAAACAGACTCACAGACTCAGAGAATGAACTTATGGTTGGCAGCAGGGGAAGAATGGGGGGAAGAGATATGGAATTTGGGATTGACATGTACACACTGCTATATTTAAAATGGATAGCCAATAAGGTCCTATTGTATAGCACAGGGAACACTGCTCAATGTTATAACACAGTCTGGATGAGAGGGGAGTTCGAAGGAGAACGGATACATGTATATACAGGGCTGAGTCCATCTGCTACCCACCTGAAACTACCACAACATTGTTAATCAACTATACTCCAATATAAAATAAAATTTTTTTAAAGTAAATAAATAAAATTGACTTCCAAGTCCACTAAACTGGAGTATCCCATTCCTTCCTCTCATCCAACATTTTTGGACTTAATACAACAACCAGGCATCACAATAGTCTGAAAGGCGGGGAGAAGAAAGTGGACCTCAGATACTCCCCAGGACTTGAAAAACTACACAGGGTTGAGTTTCCTGGGTTTCCTTTGTTTTCACACATACTCCAGGTGAGTGCTACAAAATATTCCAACTTAGGACAGGGAAAAAAATGTGCCTCTCTGTGAATGTTGTCCAGTGGAATATTAACAAAAGAGCTAATATTTGAATCATTATAGTCAAGAAGGAGTGGGTAAGAAAGAGTTGGACTGAAAAAGTATTTCAGGAAATACTCCCAGTGTGATGAAAGATATAAACCTACAGATTCAAGAAGCTGAGTAAACTACAAATGGGTTAAAACCAAAGAAATCCACACCAAGATACATTCCAATTAAACTTCTGAAATCTGAAGACAAGGAACAAAATGTTTAAAGCAGGCAGAGAAGCAAATCATTATTTACATTTGATTACAAATTTCAAATGACAGTTTGATCATTTAAGAGATATGTATTTTGCCTTTTAAACCATGTAGGCCAAAACAAAAATAAAAACAAAAAGCACAACATTTAAAAAATATTGAAAGAAAAGAGGAGTCAACTACAAATTCTGCAAAATCTAACGAAAATATCCCTCAGGAATGAAGAGAAAAGAAAGATATTCTCACACAAAGGAAAACAAAGACAATTTGTTGTTGGCAAATCAGTCTTCAAAGGAAGTTCTCTAATGAGAAAGGTAATGATTAAGAAATAGGTACCTACCTTAAGAAAGGAAAGAAGATGATCAGTATGAGTAAAATTAAGGTAGCTATAATATGCTATCCTTCTCATGAATTTCTTATATAATGTTTTGAGAGAGTCAATTTCTAGGTAGGTTAATAAGATGTCCGGGATCCCCAAGGAGGAGAGAGGGGTCTGGGGCTCTTGAAGAGGAGATGGGGTCTGGAATTCTCAAGGAGGAGAAAAGGACAAACATCTTTTTTTTCCTCTCTACATTCCTTGGTCTTAGTCACATAAAACATTTTTTTCTTTAATCCTGGAACGGATGATTACACACACAAAAAACTCTGTTTAAACTCTGCACTAAGGATTATAGTAGACTCATCAACAGAAAATTGGATTTAAGATTTACTGAGCATGACCCCGCCCATCAGAACAAGACCCAGTTTCCCCCTCAGGCAGTCTCTACCATCAGGAAGCTTCCATAAGCCTCTTATCCTTCTCCATCAGAGGGCAGACAGACTGAAAACCACAATCACAGAAAACTAACCAATCTGATCACATGGACCACAGCCTTGTCTAACTCAATGAAACTATGACCCATGCTGTGTAGAGTCACCCAAGATGGAAGGGTCATGGTGGAGAGTTCTGACAAAATGTGGTCCACTGGAGAAGGGAATGGCAAGCCACTTCCAGTATTTTTGCCTTGAGAACCCCATGAACAGTATGAAAAGGCAAAAAGATAGAACACTGAAAAATGAACTCCCCAGGTCGGTAGCTGCCCAATATGCTACTGGAGATCAGTGGAGAAATAACTCCAGAAAGAATGAAGAGACAGAGCCAAAGCAAAAACAATACCCAGTGTGGATGTGACTGGTGAAGGAAGCAAAGCCTGATGCTGTAAAGAGCAATATTGCATAGGAACCTGGAATGTTAGATCCATGAATCAAGGCAAATTGGAAGTGGTCAAACAGGAGATGGCAAGAATGAATGTAGACATTTTAGGAATCAGTGAACTAAAATGGACTGAAATGGGTGAATTTAACTCAAAGACCATTATATCTACTACTGTGGGCAAGCTTCCCTTAGAAGAAATAGAGTAGCCATCATGGTCAACAAAAGAGTCCAAAATGCAGTACTTGGATGCGATCTCAAAAATGACAGAATGATCTCTGTTGGTTTCCAAGGCAAACCATTCAATACCACAGTAATCCAAGTCTATGCCCCCACCAGTAATGCTGAAGAAGCTGAAGTTGAATGGTTCTATAAAGACCCATAAGACCTTCTAAAACTAACACCCAAAAGAGATGTCTTCTTCATTATAGGGGACTGAAATGCAAAAGTAGGAAGTCAAGAGATGCCTGGAATAACAGGCAAATTTGGCCTTGGAGTGCAGAATTAAGCAGGGCAAAGGCTAATAGAATTTTGCCAAGAGAACACACTGGTCATAGCAAACACCCTTTCCAACAACAGAGGAGAAGACTCTACACATGGACATCACTGAATGGTCAATACCAAAATCAGATTGATTATATTCTTTGCAGCCAAAGATGGAGAAGCTCTACACAGTCAACAAAAACAAGACTGTGAGCTGACTGTGACTCAGATCATGAACTCCTTATTGCCAAATTCAGACTTAAATTCAAGAAAGTAGGGAAAACCACTAGACCATTCAGGTATGACCTAAATCAAATCCCTTACAATTATACACTAGAAGTGAGAAATAGATTCAAGGGATTAGATTTGATAGACAGCGTACCTGAAGAACTATGGACAGAGGTTCATGACATTGTACAGGAGGCAGGAATCAAGATCCCCAAGAAAAAGAAATGCAAAAAGGCAAAATGACTGTCTGAGGAGGCCTTACAAATAGCTGTGAAAAGAAGAGAAGCCAAAAGCAAAGGAGAAAATAAAAGATATACCCATTTGAATGCAGAGTTCCAAAGAATAGCAAGGAAAGATAAGAAAGCCTTCCTCAGTGATCAATGCAAAGAAACAGAGGAAAACAACAGAATGGGAAAGACTAGAGATCTCTTCAAGAAAATTAGAGATACCAAGGGAAGATTTCATGCAAAGATGGGCTCGATAAAGGACAGAAATGGTATGGATCTAACAGAAGCAGAAGATATTAAGAAGAGGTGACAAGAATACACAGAAGAACTATATTAAAAAGATCTTCATGACCCAGATAATCATGATGGTGTGATCACTCACCTAGAGCCAGACATCCTAGAATGTGAAGTCAAGCGGGCCTTAGGAACCATCACTACAAACAAAGTTAGTGGAAGTGATGTAATTCCAGCTGAGCTATTTCAAATCCTATAGGATGATGCTGTGAAAGTGCTGCACTCAATATGCCAGCAAATTTGGAAAACTCAGTAGTGGCCACAGGACTGGAAAGGGTCAATTTTCATTCCAATCACAAAGAAAGGCAATGCCAAAGAATGTCCAAACTACCACACAATTACACTCATCTCACATGCTAGTAAGTTCAGTTCAGTTCAGTTGCTCAGTCATGTCTGACTCTTTGCAACATCATGAATTGCAGCACGCCAGGCCTCCCTGTCCATCACCAACTCCCGGAGTTCACTCAAACTCATGTGCATTGAGTCGGTGATGCCATCCTGCTATCTCATCCTCTGTCGTCCCCTTCTCCTCCTGTCCCCAATCCCTCCCAGCATGAGGGTCTTTTCCAATGAGTCAGCTCTTCGCAGGAGGTGGCCAAAGTATTGGAGTTTCAACCTCAGCATCAGTCCTTCCAATGAACACCCAGGACTGATCTCCTTTAGGATGGACTGGTTGGATCTCCTTGCAGTCCAAGGGACTCTCAGGAGTCTTCTCCAACACCACAGTTCAAAAGCTAGTAAAGTAATGCTCAAAATTCTCCAAGCCAGGCTTCAACAGTACATGAACAGTGAACTTCCAGATGTTCAAGCTGGTTTTAGAAAAGGCATAGGACCCAGAGATCAAATTGTCAACATCCGTTGAATCATCAAAAATGCAAGAGTTCCAGAAAAATATCTATTCCTGCTTTATTGACTATGCCAACGCCTTTGATAGTGTGGATCACAACAAACTGTGGGAAATTCTTAAAGAGATGGGAACACCAGAGCACCTTACCTGCCACCTGAGAAATCTGTGTGCAGGTCAAGAAGCAACAGTTAGAACTGGACACGGAACAACAGACTGGTTCCAAATCAGGAGAGGAGTACATCAAGGCTGTATACTGTCACCCTGCTTATTTAACTTATGCAGAGTACATCATGAGAAATGCTGGACTGGATGAAGCACAAGCTGGAATCAAGATTGCTGGGAGAAATATCAATAATCTCAGATATGCAGATGACACCACTCTGATGGCAGAAAGCGAAGAAGAACTAAACAGACTCTTGATGAAAGGGAAAGAGGAGAGTGAAAAAGTTGGCTTAAAATTCAACATTCAGAACACTAAGATCATGGCATTCGGTCCCATCACTTCATGGGAAATAGATGGGGAAACAATGGAAACAGTGGCATACTTTATTTTTGGGGGCTCCAAAATCACTGCAGATGGTGACTGCAGCCATGAAATTCAAAGACACTTGCTTCTTGGAAGAAAAACTATGACCAAGCTAGACAGCATATTAAAAAGCAGAGACATTACTTTGCCAACATAGGTCCATCTAGTCAAGGCTATGGTTTTTCCAGTAGTCATGTATGGATGTGACAGTTGGACTATAAAGAAAGCTGAGCACCAAAGAATTGATGCTTTTGAACTGTGGTGTTGGAGAACTCTTGCGAGTCCCTTGGACTGCAAGGAGATCCAACCAGGCCATCCTAAAGGAGATCAGTCCTGAATGTTCATTGGAAGGACTGATGCTGATGTTGAAACTCCAATACTTTGGCCACCTCATGCGAAGAGCTGACTCATTTGAAAAGACCCTGATGCTGGGAAAGATTGAAGGCGACAGGAGAAGGGGATGACAGAGGAGGAGATGGTTGGATGGCATCACTGACTCAATGGACACGAGTTTGAGTAAACTCCAGGAGTTGGTGATGGACAGGAAGGCCTGGCATGCTGGAGTCCATGGGTCTTTGGATTTATTGTAGTAACTAATTAAAAAAGTATATGGCTCTCTTGCTAAGACTAGCAAGTGGGATACTCTCTGCCCCTTTCTGATGTCTGTGTCAGAAGATTTCTCTGTCCCTTTTCATTGTAATAAAACTTCTGCCACACAAGAGCCCTGAGTGGTCAAGCCTGGTCTCTGGTCCCAAAGCTAAATCTTCAGAGATCTCAAATCTGAATCTGACATCATTCACCATAAACTATCAATCTGATGCTTAAAAATCATAATACCATCAAATATAGTGTTCAATGTGTGTAGAGGAAGTATTTAAAACAATAGTATTTTAAAGGCGAAGGGATAATAGAGACCTAAATAGAAGTAAAATTTTTACAGTTCACATGAAGTGGCAAAATGTGTGTACCAGTAGGTGATGGTAAGTTACATATGTGTCTTCAAATACCTAAAGCAAACACTAAGACAGCTATACAAAATGAAATACTAAAAGCACTGTAAAATAAATCAAGATCCTTAAAAAGCTCAATTAACTAGCAAATGAGCAAGAAAAGAAAAACAGGGAAATAAAAAATAAAAGGAAGAAAGAAAACAAATAATAACTATGGTGACCCAAGGGCAAAAGAGCAGATAAAACCAAAGATGGTCTTGGAATACAGGAATGGAGAAACCAGACCCTTATCGTCCTCCCCTCCCCCATGTTGTAACTATTAACGGATTTCAGGTCCTCCTGAGCAATATAACCTGTCTCCCCTCCTACCCCATAGGGAGAAGGCATTTGTGCCCTACTCTCCCCCCACCCAGTATACATGGCTCATCCAATCAGCAAATGACCCGCAAGACCCTGATCCCACTCCTTGTACCCTGGGTATAAAAGTGGACTAAAGACCCCTATTCAACATCAGTTCTCCCTTGAGCTGGCCCACTGTTCTAACAGTGTCTCCCACTTTAATAAACTTTATTTCCCTCCCATTTTGTCTCATGCCTGGAAATTCTTTTCCAACCCGTGCCCGGACCACAACAATAACCTGGCAGATCTGAGCCCTCGTGATGCCAGCAATACACACACACATACACACAGTGAAAGTCACTCAGTCGTGTCCGACTCTTTGAGACCCCATGGAATATACAGTCTATGAAAGTCTCCAGGCCAGAGTACTGGAGTGGGTAGCCTTTCTCTTCTCCAGGGATCTTCCCAACCCAGAGATCAAACCCAGGTCTCCCTCATTGCAGATGGATTCTTTACCAGCTGAGCCACAAGGGAAGCCCAGATATATCTGAAGTGAATGAATGAAAAGTAAAGCACAATCTATCACGGTATGTGGGCTGCATCTAAAGTGATAAAAGAGGCAAGATCTCAATCATCCAAGATCCTACTTCAAACTAGAAAAAAAAGAGTAAAACAAACCCAAAGTAAAGCAAAAGAAAGGACAGAATAAAGATAAGAGCAGGAAAAAAACCATAAAGGTTCTTATCCAAAAACTATAAAAATTGCTAAATCTAATTTCAAAGTTGATAAAGATAAAAAGAAAGAATTCTCAAATCAACAATAACACTGAAGCAAAGGATAACATTACAATCTTATAGGTATTAAATAAGATTAAAAGGGAATACTATAAGAAACTTTTCACTCATAAATTTTACAACTTAGAAGAAATTAACCAGTTCTCATTTTGTGATGTCAGCATTTCTCCTAATGCTAAAACCAGAGAAAGACATTATGAGAAAGGAAAACTACAGACTGATAGCTCAAATACCTCAGCAAAATGTTAGCAAATAGAATCCAGCAATGTACAGAAATAATTATACACCAGGACCAGGACGAATTTATTTCAAGTATGCAAGACTGGTTTAATATTCCAAAATAAGTCATTGTAACCCACCATTTCAACAGGGAAATAATTAAAATAATAGGTGGATACCAATTGTTGTAGAAAAGGCAATTTACAAAATCCACCAAATCATGGTACAAATCCTCAGCAAGTTAGGAAGAAAAGGGAATTACCTCAATTTGATAAAGAGCATCTACAGAACAAATCCCTCATATTTAATGGTCTAAGACTGAATGCTTTCACCTTAAGACTAATGGAAGTTGTAGTTGTTGCAAGAAAGCAAGTAATAAAAGGCATACAGAATGAAAAAGAATAAAGAGCTGTCTCTGTTTGCAAATGACATGATTATCTACACACACACCCACAAATCCTCCCCCCAACCCACCTGATGAAATAAAATGTATATTTAAGGCAGGATAAGAAAATTTAAACTTCAAGTTCTCTCTCTCTCTGTTTGTTTGGGCCTCCTCTCTCCCACTTTGGTGGGCAATGTGCATTATACATTAACCAGACCTCAAACAGGGAAATGCCTGCCCAACCACAAAGAACAGTTTCTTTTCTTTCTTCTGACGCTAGGAATGTTACTTATTTGATTAACATTCTTTCCCAACTCTGTAAGGGATCGGAACAACTCACTGCTTGCTATCTACATGTATCTTTGGTGAATTATATGCAAAAGGTCAATGTTTCATTTTGATGTATGATCCTTTGTCTCACAACTCGATATGACTGCGTCCTTGACGTCTAGCAGGTAGAACAGTTTTCAGAGCTGCTGAGAGGTGAGTCTATCTCCCAGGTTATAATCCTCAGTTTAGCTTGAATAAAACTATGTTTTCTTCTTAACTTGATTGATAACTTAATTTTCATCAGTAAGCCCACAAAAATTGACAAACAAGTTCAGATGAGTTGCAGAATAAAAGACTAAGGCACAGAAGTAAACCACACTTCTATACAGTGGAAACAAACATGTGGAAATGGAAATTTTAAAGCAATACTAACTCTAGCCACTCCCAGAGGAAATGAAATCCTTAGGCATACACTTAACAACACATGCTTAGTATCCATATGCTGAAAATCACAAAAGTTCTGGTGGAAGAATCAAAGAAGACCCAAATATGCAGCAAATCATACTGTGGTCATGGACTGGAAGACATACCATTGATCTATAGGCTTAACGAAATATCTATCAAAATCTGAGCAAGATTTTTGTAGTCATAGAAAACAAGAATTGAAAGCAAAAATATAAAATCATAAAAATCACTTGTAAATTACAATAATTAAGTGGACCTTGAAAAAAATTAGGGCTTATACTTAAAACAACAAGATGCTGATGAAAGATATATTTTTAAAAAAGACTTAAATGAAATGGTATGAACACCCATGCCCATCGATTGAAAGACTCAACATAGTAGGCAAGTCATTTCTCCCCAAGCTAAAACAAACCTGTAATTCAGTTGCTATCATAATCCCAGTAAGATCTTTTGTAGATAGCCACAAGACTCTTCTAAAATTGTTATTGAAAGGCAGAGGAACTGGGGTAGCTACAACAATTTTTAGACAGCAGAATAAAACAGGAGGAATCACTGTACTATCTCAAGACATATTATACAGCAACAGTAGTCAAGAATGTGTTGTATTGGCAGAGGAAGAAGTACATAATCCATGGAATGGAATAGAGTACCAACTATAGCCAGCTAAATTTTGACAAACTTGCCAAAGCAACTCAATGGAGGAAGGATGTGCTCAGTCCCTCCATTGTGTCAAACTCTCTGCCACCCAATGGACCTGCCAGGCTCCACTGTCCATGGAATGTGAGATTGGGCTGCCATTTCCTACTCCAGAAGCAAGGATAGTACTTCAACAAATGGTTACTGCAAAAACTGGATATCCATAGTTCTTAAAAAATCCATTCAAACTAAACTTCACAACTTAAACAAAACTTAACACAAAAGAATGGGGGTGACTTGGATGGAAAGGACAATAATCTACTGGATGTCATGAGCTGTCATGAGATGTAGGTTTGAAACAAGTTGGATCTTGATATAGCATTCTGCTACTTGGATATATACACAGTATTGCATACAGAGAGAAAAGTAATGGGCCCCATCCAGGGTTAAGGAGGACATTGGGGGGAATTGTTTCTTTCCATCAGAACTTCCACAATCCCCAGGATTATGGCTCATGTCATAAGGTCTCAGTTTCCTCTTACAGTTTCTAGAACAAAGCATTATTTTGTCATGCATACTCAATGGTGCAAGTTAATCATCTTGTGTTCTGGGTGGCATGGCATTCTCCCCCTCTCTGGTTCATCACCCATGATAGGCCAGTAAAGGTGACCACTCAGAGTCCTAGCTGTGCAAAGTGCTCTGCACTCCTCAGGACACAGGCTTTCCTCTCTCCCAGAAGCCATGAATCTCCTGATGCTGACCTTCATGCTATGTGGGTTACTAACCCTGGTGACCAAAGGTAATGGAACCCTACAGTGCAGAGAAGATGCAACTAACATGACTTGTTGACCCTGAGTTCCCAGGTGTCTTGAGGGAGAAAGAGGGTCCATAGGAAGAGCTTTGGGCCAAAAAAGAGCAGTGGAAGTGCTTTCCTGATAACAACTCCATGTCCTACTCTCCAAGAATCTGCTGTGGTTGTTCTGTCATTAAGTTGTGTTTGACCTTTTGTGACCCCCGTGGACTGTAGCACACCAGGCTGCCAGGCTCCCCTGTCTGCCACTATCTCCCAGAGTTTGCTCAAATTCATGTCCACTGAGTCAGTGATGCTGTCTAACCATCTCAACCTCTGCTGCACTGTATGCTGTCTAACCATCTCAACCTCTGCTGCCCTGTTCTCCTTTTGCTTTCAACCTTCCCCAGCATCTTTTCCAAACAATGATTCTTCATATTGTCCATGGGGTTCTCCAGACAAGAATACTGGAATGGGTTGCTATTTCCTTTTTCACTGGACCATGTTTTGTCAGAAGTCTTCACTATGACCTGTCCTGGGTGGCCCTGCACAGCATGACTCAGGCAACTATTAATCTGGGGTGACTTCTGAAACATTTCTCCAAAGGCAGGAATTTCCCCAGTCTTCTGAGTAGCCCTCTATTTCTTTGTCTATAACTAACCATTGTTAACTCAACTTCACTTTGCTTCTATTTTAACAATTTCATTGCTGCACCTATTTTATAGTTGTGTCCTGTTAGTCCAACTCTTACCACCATCTAGAATTCTTTTTTGTCATGAACGTGCTTTCAAAGGAGGCCTTCTGAGGCAAGGTGAACAAGTTCATCACACTATTTGTAGAACTGGCAAAGCTGTCATGAGAAAAATAACACAAATTTAAGTTAGAAGTGGGGATAAGTTAAGACTAAAAAGATAAATGATCAATAGGGAACTTCTGCTAACTGATCACTAATGAATGAGCTTATGCCTTCTTTTTTAATAATGCTATTTTGGAAACATCTACTTTGGTTAAAAATAATATTTTCAATTGATTAAAAAGTTTCAAGCAAATAGTAGGCTTATATAAGTTTAAGAAAGAGGTCTTTCCTACCCTAGAATAACAGCTCTTCAGTCTTCTCTTTCAGAATCTCTGAATCAATCAATGAAGTAATCTAACCAATTAGTTGTATATCCTGCTGCTGCTGCTAAGTCGCTTCAGTCGTGTCTGACTCTGTGGGACCCCATAGGCGGCAGCCCACCAGGCTCCCCGTCCCTGGGATTCTCCAGGCAAGAACACTGGAGTGGGTTGCCATTTCCTTCTCCAATGCATGAAAGTGAAAAGTGAAAGGGAAGTCGCTCAGTCGTGTCCAACGCTCAGCGACCCCATGGACTGCAGCCTTCCAGGCTCTTCCATCCATGGGACTTTCCAGGCATATATCCTAGCAGATCCAAATATATGGGCTTGCCCCATATACTGGCATGGCTAATTCCTTCACCATCTTAAAGTCATTGTGTCTTGTCACCTTCTATCAAGACCTATGCTGACTGCTATTGAAGGAACTGTCATCTACTCCTATGACAGGCCAAATAGATGCCACTTCAATCTATTCTTTCTTATTTCTGAGAACCATTTATCATCCTCTCACATACAGGATACTTGTTTTTTGTCCGTTTCCCCTTCCAGAGAGTAAGTGCCATGTGATTTTGTCTGCTTGATTTACAAATATATCCCAAGTGCCTAGAATATAGTCTGTTACATAATTAGAGCTCAAACCTCTCTTGACTGAGGGGCTGTACACGAATTTTAACTCTGGAGGTAACAGTTGAAGAGTAGCAGTGAGCAATGCAAGTGAGAGGCAAGAGTGAAGCAGAATTGACAGAGCAAGATGATTTAACAAGTTTGGGAGCAGAAGAGAAATACTGCTAAGAGGACACGGATTCCAAGGATGGACACCATGTAGGAAAAGACACATGGTGAAATAATCTTTGTAGATGTGAGGAATGTGGAAGCAATGTTAGACTTTGTCCAGGATGAAGGAGGTGGAATGGCTACCCTTGAAACTTACAGAAAATTTTACCAAGGGGAAAGAATTGAAGAGAATAATGAATCACTGGAGAAGTGGCATAATACCAACATGTACCAGGGGAGGAAATAGGAGCCAAATTTTCATCATGATCTCTCTTTCTCTCTATCTCAACCCACAAACAGTACTTTTCATACTTTACCAAATTAAATTGAAAAGTTGTTTTGAGAATTACTTGACCTTCCTCACACATTATTATCTTCCTCCAACATACAGCCTTTGCATTAGTTGTTTCCTACAATACATCAACATGGGTGCTTCTCGGGTAGTTTGCTGAGAAAGATGGTCATGCAGTTGCTTAATAAATGGAACAGACTAGTTTCACTTTAGATCCGCATCCTCCCTGCAATAAATTATGATGCTTCTTAGAAAGGCTACTTTATTTCTTGCCTGAGCTCATCGTTCTTCTTTCTTAACCACTATTTTGCACTGACATTCTTTCTCTTCTATTTTCCTGCTCCACTCCTGTCTGTGTCTCCCTCCTACCCCGTCTTAGGACTTTATCCCACATCTCAAGATTTTGAAAACTCAAATAGCACTTTTATTTTTACCATTGCCAACACTCATACCAGTGACAACTGGAAAATTTCCTGCCATATCAGTAAACAAAGGATGCCACAATTATCAGCAATTGCAGCCACCATGGATGGTGAGCCCTGATGGAACTCAGGAAAAATATCTGCCATTTAGCAGTCATTAGACTGCAGCCACTCCCCATGGTGAGTGCTGAGGAAACTCAGGATGTAAAAACACAGAATAATTGGCCCCAGATAGGTGAAGTGGATATCAAAGGAATGATTTCAGTGAGTCCGAACTCTTGCATCTCCCCATGCATAGAAAAACAATAACTTCCTTAACTTGAAATGTCTGATTTTTCTTTAATTCACAATAATCTTTTGATGTTCTGACTACCTGCCCTTTATTGGAAAACTTCTGTATAATCTGGCTAGCTGCTTTGCCTTCTTGGAGCAGTTCCTTCAGGGTTAGTTGAGATGCTGCCTCCTGGGCTTAAGTCCTGAAACTTTCTGCTACATAAAACATAACTCTCAACTTTTAAGTTGTGTGTTTTTAGTCAACATTAGTATGGCTTTGCACCCATCTTCTCTTTTCCTTTTGACATAGCTGAGGAAGTATGCTTTCTCCAAATCAGTCAAACACTATATATGAGCCTGATCCTGGTCACCTAATCAATGTGCTCTTTGCACATTACACTACAGACTCTAGAGTCTTCTCTTACCTTAAAGACACTTTTGTCTCTTTTCCCTCTTCTATGTTAATTTCTCTCTTTCTCCTTGTTTCTTCTTAATACTTGCAAATGTACTCTCTTACTTCCCAGTACTCAAAAGAAGAAAAATGCTCCCTGGACTCCATATTGTCCTCCCAGTACTTTTCTGCTCTTCCTCATAGCTAAACTTCCTAAGAGTTTGGTCTCCAGGTACCACTTTCACGTCTTCTCTCATTCACATGTCAATCACTTTACTTCTGTTTCTCCATTTCCTACCACTCTGAAGATTACTGGTGACACTCATCATGTTAAATACAATAGAGGCACCTGCCTTATTAGCAGTATTTGCCAGCAAAGTGTGCCAACACATGTTTTGCCAACACACATTCACCAACAAACATTTTCCTTTAGGAAACATTTTCCACGGTTTCATAATCTAGTCGTACCTGATACAACTTTCCTTGTGTCCCTTTGGCATTCGCCGTTTTCCTGCACACCAGTCTGACTTGCACTAGCAGTATCCTCAAAGTACGGTTGATTGCTTGCAAATCAACCCTGTAGGAAGCAGTCCAGAAATGCCAGGGAATTATCAGTTCAGTCTAGGATCATCTGTCAACTATTGGCAGGCAGGATGGTGGAAAAAATATTCCAGCTCCTCTGTCCCTCAAGAATGATAGCTTTGTCCTAGCCATACACTTGCTGCCAGAGTTCCCCATAGGATCATGCTCTAGTCAACCAAATGGGTAACTAACTGTACCACTCACCTTTTTTAGGCCATTTTACTTCCCTAACTTCCACATTTCCAAACTAATAAAGGTGTGGCATGGTGGTGTGAATTGCCTCTAAACTCATTTGTTATACAACACTCACAATTTTCCCCAAGGTTTCTTTTGGGGAAGCTAATCTGATTCTCTAGTGCCTCATTCTCCTGTTTTGCTTCAATGTTTCTGGCTGTTTCTCCTATATTTTTTCCTCCTTTCTGAGCTCTTATTATTGACATTCACCAAAATTTAATTATGGTCTCCCTTTTTGTCTCATATTTATCCAACACTCACTTTAACTCTAACTTTAATTATAAATACCCTTGGTAAGCAATGATCCCACAGTTTACATCTGGAGTCCAAACTTGTTTACTGAATTACCATAGGTATTTCCCCACTGCTGTTTGGACATCTAAGGTATAACGTGTTATATGCCCCAAAACGAATACTTGTAGCCATATTTTCCTCATCCCTTCAAATCTTGTTCTTTCCACAGTTTACTATTCTATGAATGGCAGGTAGTGCAACTCTCCAAATCAACTCAGAAGTGTAATAATTTACTTGGATTGCTGCATAATCCTCTGACCTTATATTCAAATAATCAGTGTCTTAAATCCGTCCTCTTCTTCTACAACTCTCACAGCCCCAGTTCCAGCCACCATCAAGTTTTTTAAAAATGTTTATTTATTTATTTGCCTGTGACATATCTTAGTTGCAGTACACGAGGTCTTCAATCTTTGTTTCAGCGTGCGGGATTTCTAGTTGCAATATACAGGATCCTCAGCTGTGGCATGCCAACTCTTAGTTGTGGCTCAGGGGATCTAGTTCCCTGCCTAGGGATCAAACCAAGGTCCCCTGCATTGGGAGCTCAGATTCTTAGCCGTTGGACAAACAGGGATGTCCCCGCCATCATGTTTTACCTGGTCAAAGCCCCTAACTTGTTTCCCAGATTCTTTTCCTTCTTTTCCCTTATCCAATTTCCATGTGAAATCCTAACCTAAAACATAGGTTAAATTAGCTCATATGATGGTTTCAAATAAATCAAAATGCTTAATAATGATCTAAAGCAACTAGGGGATGGCATCACTACTTCAAGTTCATTTCGTCTCATGCCCTTTTGCTCTTTGCACATTATACTACAGACTCTAGAGTCTTCTCTTACCTTAAAGACACTATACTGTTTCTCAATATTGGGACGGAGGATTTGCTGGTCCTTTCCAGAAATACTCTTTGCCTTCTGTATACCCTGTTGCCTCCTTTCATCATTTTTGCCTTGCCATGGCTTAAGTATCAGCTTTACTTATATCTATCCTCTCTGTCTCTTTGTCTTTCTCTTCCCTTCTTCTCTAGGCTCTCTCCTGCCTCCTCATATGCCTTTAAATGGTAAAGAATCTTCCTGTAATGCAGGAGATCCTGTAATGCAGGAGATCCAGGTTTGATCCCTGTCTCAGGAAGATCCCCTAGAGAAGGAAATGGCAACCCACTCCGGTATTCTTGCCTGGGAAATCCCATGGACAGGGGAGCCTGGCGGGCTACAGTCCATGGGGTTGCAAAGTGTTGGACACAACTGAGCAACTAACACTTTAGATGGTAGCAGTAGTGGTTGTCAAATTTTTGAGTTAGGGTTTGTCATCTTGTTGCTAGAGTTTAAAAATTAACTGTATGTTTATTCACTGTAGCTGGCTGGTTTGTTGAAAGATGCTGGAAGAATAATATAGGACACTGCAGAAAACGATGCTTCCATATCGAAAGGTACAAACTCCTTTGTATGAACAAGCTATCATGCTGCATTCCACTAACCAGTGATGATCCATACACTCAGTGGCCAATCCACCCCACATTACTGGAAGATGTAACTGTTGAATTCATTACACGGGATGATATTCCCTTTACCCCTGTATCTGGGATGGATGATTCATTTACAATTGAAATGACTCAAGAAAGCACGGCAATTAGGGCCAGATCTTCCCAGAGAGATTCTTCCTAGGTTTCGACACCTACTCATGAGAGCATTGAGGATACAACATTTTCTGATGACCCTGAGACAGGATATTTATATAAGCCTTGGGACTAATTGCCAGGAGACAATTCTACTGATGTTATTTTACCAGGGGAAGTTCAATCAGGGATTGGATGACTAGAGATGAACATAATGCTACTGCGAAGGCAAGAACGAAGAGTTACCTTACAAGTCAACATGTATAAAGATAAATGTATAGAGGATATAGGGATTCTTCATATTTGGCTTAAGTTCTTTTTCTGTTTTCATCTGCTCTACTAATATATATGTGATAATATCTGGTCTTTGGTGATATATGTGTGTCTGTACCTTTTTCCCTAATAAATAAACAAATAAATGTCACGGTTTTGAGCTGCCTCAATAGCAGACACAGAAATTTTGATATAATACCTGAAACACTAATATCATATGTGAAGAACCTATGAATTCACATAAAAGGTTTCAGATAAGTCCTCCCTTTCTTATCTCTCGGTTCCCACCATTTTTGTAAATGCTGACTTTATTATTCTTTAATTAAATTTATTTATTTTAATTAGAGTCTAATTACTTTACAATGTTGATTGGTTTTGCCATACATCAACATGAATCCACCATGGGTGTACACATGTTCCCAATCCTAAACCCCCTCCCACCTCCCTCCCCATACCATCCCTCTGGGTCATCCCAGTGTACCAGCCCCAAGCTTCCTGTATGAGGCCAAATTTTGTTTAATACTTCAACCTGAAACAAACCTAGTTATGGTCAGAAACTCATTCACCACAAACGTTTAGCTAGATAGAGGAGCAAATAGGACTTGCCTTCAGAGCACATCCTATTAAATTAAGAACTACATCACAAATTCTGCTTATCTTTCCAATGCTCTTTCCACTTAGATATTTACTCAAAACCTGTGGTAGATTCATTTCGATATTTGGCAAAACTAATACAATATTGTAAAGTTTAAAAATAAAATAAAATTAAAAAAAAAAAAACCTCCAACCGCGGTCGTTTCATTGAGTGCCTCTCCAGATGTCCGTTTTGTCCATGAACACTGATCACGTGTAGGGTGCCTATGCTTCATCTGCCTCTGTCATGCACTGGTGGTTCTGCCATGCACTGGTGGTTCTGCCACTTTACTCTCTGATATCACGGAGAAGCAGTTATTCACTCCAAGGTTGATTAATTATTCATATGCTGGCCTATGGCTGGGGTGTTACTGAGAGCCACAGTCTCAGATGCCTAAAGGTCTCAGAATCAAGAAGGTTTAACTCTCTAATTCTTTTTAGTTTGTCTGGGTCAAGTTGCCAGGGATCCTAGCTATAGAAGAGGTATTCAGCCTCAGGCCACTGACCCTTAAGTAGACCTCATATTGCAATAGCTCTTGGGCCTCCTGTTAGGCTGACAAATATCCTACTTTGCCTGGGACTGAGGGTCTTCCCAGAACATGGGAGTTAGAGTACCGAGACTAAGAAAGTCTTTAGCAAGCCTGGGCAACTTGATCACCTTCTTTCTAGTGTACCTTGGCCCAAGTTGCTCTTCTCCATTTCTTTTGTATGGTAAACACCTCATCACACAGGTCACATGCCAACTTCACAGAGGCATTCTTTCACTACGAAGACATCCTGAGGCCACCACTCTGCCTTAGCCTAGAGTATTCTTCTTCTATGCCTTTCCCTTAAATGTCACCTCCTTAGAAATAATCCACTCCTCACTCTGCATCATCTTCTTCCTATCGCCTGAACTCTTTGAAATATTTTGTAGATTTCTTTGCTGTCCTTCTGCATTATTTCATTAGTTGTGTACATATAGCCTGTCAGCACCAGTCTAATGTACACAGAGTCCTTATACCGTGCTCTGGTTCCTGACTGTGTCCCAAGCTGGTAGACCAGTGCCTTGTGCATGGTGGATGCTCAGTAAAAACTTGAGCATTTGCTGTTCATGTAATCATCTCAACAAATATGAGAAGGCCGGACAATACAAAGTAGTAATCATCAATCTTGGATACTGGATATAACATTTTTTCAAACATATTCATATTGATAATTTAAGGGAAATAGTGTTTTGACCCTCAGTTTTTTAATGTCTTGTGATACTCAGAACGTTCTTAACAGGCTCTTCTATCTCCACTTTCTAAATTCCTCTTCTTTCACTCTTGAAAGAAAACTTACCTCACATCCCTTTTTTTCTAACAAGCATGGATTGTTCATCGTGGAAAAACCTGCAGGTATCAAATCAGTGGATAACTGAAAGATTGGTGCTGTTATTCAGAAACTAAGTAATCACAGACTTTGGACAATAAATCCTTTGGAAAATCAAGTGACTTTCAATTCCTGTTTATCAAAGCAGGGACAGCAAAGCAAATCAGCTGGTGGTTGATAGATCTTTGTAAATAAGTTTTGGTAATAGCTTACAATGGAATTTGTAAATTGTAAGGACTTGAAAGAACTACATTTCTCCCTCTCTATCTCTCTCTGCATATCTATCATTTATATATCTGACATGTAATCTTTCAATCTTCATATTTACTTTTTGATTGAATAAGGTTGCTCATTGATTACATGTTTAAAAATGAAAACTGAGAATGAATTTGGTACTGACCTTCATTTTATCAATAAAAAATAATATGTCTATCTACACATAAACTAGGACTTCCCAGGTGGCTCAGTGGGAATGAATGCTTCTGTCAATGCAGGAGACATAGTTCAATCCCTGTGTCAGGAGGATCCCCAGGAGAAGAAATGCCAACCTCTCCAGTGTTCTTACCTATGAAATTTCGTGGACAGAGGAGCCTGTCAGGCTACAGTCCATGAAGTTGCAAAAGAGTCAGACAGGAGTTTGAAACTAAACAACAGCACATAAACTAATAGACGGTAAACACTATTTACTAAAAGGATGTATTTATAGTAAAACATACAGGTTAATAATTATTTTTCACATGCATATGGTTCTAAACAATTTTGTTCCAAATATTGCACTAGCAACTCAACCTTGAATATGTTGTGAAAGATTTACAGCTTTATATTTAAACAGATTTCACAATAAAAAGTATAATATATATTCATTTTTTGCAGAGAAATATGATAGAATTAACAATAATAGACTTTCAAAAAATATATATTGCATTAAATTCTAATGTTATGGGTATGGCAGAATATAAACAAACTTAAAGTTTAAAAAGGAAAAATTGTGTAATATTTCTAATTGTTAAGGAGACTATTTTTGCATATTTATTAAATGGATTATTGTGAATAACAGATTCTATGCATTCAGATTGAATTGAAAAGAAAATCTGTAATATTTTTACATGTCAATTTTTATAACACACCTGTAATCATATCATCTTAGTATATGAGTTTATTATGGAATATTTTATGTCTCAATTTAAATTGTTTTAGAAAACACTTAACCTTCAAAATTCAAAACAGGCTTCATGCATCACCTGGTGCAGACTGATGATGTTTGTTTATTACCCTGATCATTATGTTTTTTAAAATGTTTCTCTATATTCTTTTTCCATGATTGTAGGCATTCACCATTGTGCAGCGTGATAGCTTTTGCTTGCTTTTCATCATTGCTGTTTAGGATGCCCTGTAGCTTAATGATCCATCAGTTCTCTAAATGGGAATTGGCCTCCAAATTGCTGCTAACTTCATATAAAATGTTAGAAACACAGTATTTGCATTTGTTTCCCTTTTGCATAGATTCCAGTTATAGTCTGAAATACTCTATCTCTTGAGTTATACTTGTTAGACATGTGATCTGGGACATTAGACATATTTTATATTTATACATCCTCCATTCTCAAGGTTTCCTTTTCATTTTATTGATGGTAACTTTTAAAACACAAGTTTTAAATTTTGATGATCTTTCATTTTTTTTTCTGTTGCTTTTGGTGTCATATCTAAAAAATCATTGCTAAACTCAAGATCATGAAGATTTGCTCTTGCATTTTCTTCTGATAACTTTTAATTTTAACTCTTACATTTATCTCTTTGAACCATTTTAATTTTTGTATGATATCACATAAGAATCTAAATCTGGTCCTTTATATATGGTTCTCTAGTTTCCTCAATTCTGTTTGTTAAAAAGATGATTATTTCTTCATTTAATTGTTTTGAAAATATAGAAAATCAGTTGATATAGCATTAAGATTCATTTCCAGACTCTCAATTCTATTCCATTGATACATGTATCTAGTTGTTTTGAATAGTTCCCATCGCCTGTCAGGTTTGATGATTCACCAGGACTCATTAGATCTATATAAGCTCATGTGTGCAATTTATTACATTTAAAGAGTACAGGCCAAAATCAGCAAAGGAAAAAGATATGGACTGCATCTAGGAGAAACTAGGTATGAGATTCTTAGTGCAGTCACATGGACATAGCCTTATTCTCCCAGTCATAATGTGTGATAACACATGTGCGGTGCTCCCAGACAAGGAAGCTCACTAGAGCCTTGGTGTCCAGGGTTTTTACTGGGGATCAGTTACATAGGCTTGGAGCATTCATGTGAGTGAAATTAGCTACTCAGTCTTCAAACCCTTCTTCCAGTGTTCATACAGATACAGCTTAGCTTAAAAGCCCTAGTCTTATAAAATTAAGTATTTATTATTAATATATATCATGTGATCGGCATGGCCCAAGTCACAGTTCTACAGAGACATTTTCTCAGGCAGGATATTTTAAGAGCTCAAAAATTATTTGCGATTCTGGTTTTGGACCAGTTCTGATGGCTTTTGAAATGTGTAGGCTTGGGCAATCACAAATGTGTTGAGTTAGTTATTTAGTTCATAGTTCACAACCATGGCCCTTTATGCAGGCCCTCTTACAGAAAAATGATCCTGATTCTGTGAGCATCCACAATTAGGTTAACAGTTACCTAATGAGCATAAAAATAACAACAGGATACGGGCTTCCCAGGTGGCGCTAGTGGTAAAGAGCCCACCTGCCAATGCAGGAGACGAAAGAGATGGGGATTTGATCCCTGGGTCGGGGATTTGATCCCCTGGAGAAGAAAATGGAAACCCACTCCACTTTTTGCCTGAAGAATCCCATGGACAGAGGAGCTTGGTGGGCTACAGTCCAGTGGGGTCGCAAAGAGTCTGACACGATTAAAGTGACTTCGCACACTTGCATGGATATTCCTAACACAGAGAAGCTAATGTGGGTTAGGGATGAACTTCAAGAAGCAAACAATCCCTCTGTAAATCCATTACATAAATTTTCATATTTTTGTACTAATTTATTACTTTATTCCCTCTTCATCTATGACTTTTACTTTATGATAAATTTGTACAGAACTACTTAGCATAGAAACTAGCCAATGGTTAACTAAATCCAGTTTTCCCTCAGGTGAGTGAAATTACACTGCTAATTTATTCCCAGGAGGTTTTAACTCTACTCCTCAATATATTTGATCATCAATATCAATATTATCTCATGATTTAATCAATAAGATAATTGAATATTATTAACAATGCCAGTGTTACACCACTTCACAGTAGATCATAATACAATTTAGTTTCGTCTACAGAACAAATTAGTAAGAATTGAAGAAATCTTAACTATGCTTTCCCAACAGAAATGGTACTTGCCCATATAAAACAGATAATTACGGGGACTTCTCTGGTGGTCCAGTGGCTAATACCCCTCAATTCCACCGCAGGCAGCATGGATTTCAACCCTGGTCAGGGAACTAAGATTCTGCATGCCACATGGTACAGCCAATAAATAAAATAAAGATATTATTATGGAGGAATATTGTTACAATTATTTCATTATCTCTGGGTTTGAAGCGACTTAGCAGCAGCAGTAGCAGCAGAGACAATGCCTTGCTTAATAGTGTTTCTCTGACATTATTCAGACATAACATGCATTTCAGATGTCAATCTTATTTTATTTCCCTCATTCTTTGAGGCAGATTCAATTCATGCCCAAAAGTAAGTTAGTTCCTAAAAATGTATACTAATTGCTGTTTCAGGAACTTTTCTTTTTCAATCTATTTTTTTAAATTTTTTTAAATTTTATTTTATTTTTAAACTTTACAATATTGTATTAGTTTTGCCAAATATCAAAATGAATCCACCACAGGTATACATGTGTTCCCCATCCTGAACCCTCCTCCCTCCTCCCTCCCCATACCATCCCTCTGGGTCATCCCAGTGCACTAGCCCCAAGCATCCAGTATCGTGCATCGAACCTGGACTGGCATCTCATTTCATACATGATATTTTACATGTTTCAATGCCATTCTCCCATATCTTCCCACCCTCTCCCTCTCCCACAGAGTCCATAAGACTGTTCTATACATCAGTGTTTCTTTTGCTGTCTCGTACACAGGGTTATTGTTACCATCTTTCTAAATTCCATATATATGCGTTAGTATACTGTATTGGTGTTTTTCCTTCTGGCTTACTTCACTCTCTATAATAGGCTCCAGTTTCATCCACCTCATTAGAACTGATTCAAATGTATTCTTTTTAATGGCTGAGTAATAAAAATTATAGTAGTTAATATGTAATACCATGTACTCTAGGTGTACAGCAAAGTATTGTTATTTTTTCCAGATTATATTTCATCACAAGTTGTTACAAAATATTGAATACAATTCCCTGTTCTATACAGTATATCTTTGAACTTATATATTTTATATATAGTAGTTTGTTAATTCTATACTCTTGATTTGTCCCTTCTCCCCTCTTCACTTTGATAATCATGTTTGTTTTCTACATACATGAGTCTCTTTCTGTTTTGTATGTATATTCTTTTGTATTATTTTTAGGCTTCATATATAGAAGATATCATGATATTTATTACTCTCTGTTTGACTTACTTCACTAAGTAAAAATATTCTCTGGATCCCTCTGTTGTTGCAAATGGCATTATTTTATTATATATATTGTTGTTGTTCAGTCCCTCAGTCATGTCCAACTCTTTGCAACCCCATGGACTGCAGCACACCAGGCTTCCCTGTCCGTCACCATCTCCCAGAGCTGGCTCAAACTCATGTCCATTGAGTCGGTGATGCCATCCAAACATCTCATCCTCCATTGTCCTCTTCTCCTGCATTCAATCTTTCCCAGCATCAGGGTCTTTTCCAATGAGTCGTCGCTTCACATCAAGTGGCCAAGGTATTTGAGCTTCAGCTTCAGCATCAGTCCTTCCAATGAATATTCAGTGTTGATTTCCTTTAGGATTGATCGGTTTGATCTTCTTTCAGTCCAAGGGACTCTCAAGAGTCTTCTCCAACACCACAGTTCAAAAGCATCAATTTTTCAGTGCTCAGCCTTCTTCATGGTCCAACTCTCATATCTATATGTAACTGCTATATGGAAAAGCCATAGCCTTGACTATACAGACCTTTGCCAGCAAAGTAATGTCTCAGCTTTTTAATATGCTATCTAGGTTTGTCATAACTATCCTTCCAAGGAGCAAGGGTCTTTTAATTTCATGGCAGCAGTCACCCTCCACAGTGATTTTGGAGCCCAAGAAAATAAAATCTGTCATTGCTTCTACTTTTTTGCCTTCTATTTGCCATGAAGTGATGGGACTGGATATCATGAACTCCATTTTTTGAATGTTGAATTTGAAGCCAGCTTTTTCACTCTCTTCCTTCAACTTCATCAAGAGGCTCTTTATTTCTTCTTTACTTTCTGCCATTAGAATGGTATCATATGCTTATCTGAGGTTGTTAATATTTCTCCTGGCAATCTTGATTCTAGCTTGTGATTCATCCAGCCCAGCATTTCACATGATGTACTCTGCATATAAATTAAAGAGCAAGGAGACAATATACAACCTTGTACTCCTTTCCCAATTTTGAAACAATCACTTTTGGAACTTGTTCCATGACAAGTTCCAACTGTTGCTTCTTACTCACAAGCAGGTATCTCAGGAGACAGGGAAGGTGGTCTGGTATTCCCATCTCTTTAAGAATTTTCCAGTTTTTTGTGATCCACACAGTCAAAGGATTTAGCATAGTTAACAAAGCAGAAGTAGATGTTTTTCTGTAACTCCCTTGCTTTGTCCGTGATCCAACAAATGCTGGCAGTCTAATCTCTGGTTCTTCTGCCTCTAAAACGCAGCTTGTACATCTGGAAGCTCTCTGTTCACGTAACACTAAAGACTAGCTTGAAGGATTTTGAGCAAAACCTTGCTAGGATGTGAAATGAGTGCAACTGTATGGTAGCTTGAGCATTCTGTGGCATTGCCCTTCTTTGGAATTGGAATGAAAACTGATCTTCCCCTTCATGGATCACATCCTTGTCATGGCCAAGGGGCTTGCATTACTCAGTGAAGCTATGAACCATAAGCCATGCTGTGCAGGGTCACCCAAAATGGACAGGTCATAATGAAGAGTTCTGACAAAACGTGGTTCACCAGAAAAGGAAATGACAACCCACTCTTGTATTCCTGCCTGGAGAACCCCATGGACAGTATGAGAAGGCAAAACAATCTAACCTTATATTTAAAGCAACTAAAGAAGACCAATAAAAACCCAAGTTAGTAGAAAGAAAGAAATCATAAAGATCGGAGCAGAAATAAATGTAGTAGAAACACAGAAAGCAATAGAAAAAAATCAATGAAATTGAAAGCTGGTTCTTTGAGAACATAAACCAAAATTGATAACTCTTTAGCCAGACTCATTAAGAAAAAAAAGGAAAGGACTCAAATCAATAATATTAGAAATAAAAAGGAAGTTACAATGGACACCATAGAAATACAAAGGATCATAAAAGTCTACTACAAGCAACAAAACATCAATAAAGTAGACAACCTGGAAGAAATGGACGAATTCTTAAAAACGTACAGCCTTCCAAGATTGAACCAGGAAGAAAAAGAAACTACAAACAGATGAATCCTGAGTCCTGAAATTTAAACTGAGATTAAGAAACTTCCAACAAACAAAAGTCCAGGACCAGATGGCTTCACAGGGGAACTCTATCAAACATTTAGAGAAAAGTTAAAATCTATCGTTTTGAAACTCTTTCAAAAAATTGCAGAGAAAGAACCACTCCAAAGCACATTCTATGAGGCCACCATTACTGTGATACCAAAACCAGACAAAAATATTATAAGAGAAAATTACAGGCCAATAAAACAAATGAATATAGATACAAAAGCCCTCAACAAAATGCTAGTAAATCTAGTCCAAAAACACATTAAATGCATCAAACACCATGATCAAGTGAGATTTATCCCATGGATATAAGTATTTTTCAATATATGCAAATCAAATCATGTGATACATCACATAACAAACTGGAGAATACAAACCATATGATCATTTCAATAGCTGCAGAAAAAGTTTTTTACAAAATATAATACTCATTTATGATAAAAACAAAACAAAACTCTCCAGTAAGTAAGCAGAGAGGGAACTTACCTCAACATAATGTAGGTCATATACAACAAACCCAAAGCAAACATTCTCAACAGTGAAAAACTGACAGCATTTCCTCCAAAATCAGAAACAAAAAAATGATGTCCAGTCTCTCCACTTTCATTTAACATAGTTTCACAACTCCTAGCCATAACAATTAGAGAAGAAATAGAAAAAAAGGAATCCAAATAGGATAATAAAAAGTAAAACTATCACTGTTTACAGACGACATGACACTAATACATAGAAGATTCTAAAATACTATCAGAAAAGTACCAGAGCTCACCAATGAATACAGTAAAGTTTCAGGAATACACAGAAATACACAGAAGATACACAGAAATATACAGAAGTTTCTTGCATTCTTATACACAAACAAACAAAGATCAGAAAGAGAAATTAAAGAAACAAATCCATTTATCAGTGAATCACAAAGAATAAAATATCTTAGAATAAGCCTCCTAAGAAGGAAAAAGAGCTATACTCAAAAAACTATAAGACACTGATAAAAGAAATCAAAGGTGACACAAGCAGGTCAAGAGAGATACCATGTTCATGGATTGGAGGAATCAACATTATCAAAATAACTGTACTACCCAAAGCAATCTATAGATTCAGTGCAATCTCTACAAATTATCAATGGCATTTTTCCCAGAACTAGAGCAAAAAAAACAATAAAGTTTGTTTGGAAAAGCAAAAGTTCCTGAATAACCAAAGTAACCTTGAGATAGAAAAAGGGAAATGGAAGAATCAGGCTCCTTAAATTCAGACTGTACTACAAAGCTACAGTCATGAGAACAGTATGGCACTAGCACAAAAATAAAAATATAGATCAGTGGAACAGAATAGAAACACAAAGATAAATCTATGACAAAGGAGGAAAGATTAAACAAGAGAAAAACTTCAACAATTGTGCTGGAAACACTGGACAGCTGCATGTAAAAGAATGAAATTAGAGCAGTCCCTAACACCATACACAGAAATAAACTCAAAATGGATTAAAGACTTAAATGTGAGGACAAACACTATAAAAATCTTAGAGGAAAACATAGGCAGAACACTCTGACATAAATTAGGCAACATCCTTTTTGACCCATCTCCTAGAGTAATGAAAATAAAAATAAACAAATAAGACCTAATTAAACTTAAAAGCTTAAGAAAAGGAAACCATTAACAAGATGAAAAGACAACCCTCAGAATGGGAGAAAATATTTGCAAACAAAGCAAATAACAAAGGATTAATCTCCAAAATACATAAGCAGCTCATATAGCTCAATATCAGAAAAACAAACAGCCCAATCAAAAATTGGTAGAAGACCTAAACAGACATTTGTCCAAAGAAGACATACAGATAGCCGATAAACACACAAAAAGATGCTCAAATCACTCATTATTCAGTTCAGTTCAGTTCAGTCGCTCAATTGTGTCCAACTCTTTGTGACCCCAAGAATCGCAGCACACCAGGCCTCCCTGTCCATCACCAACTCCCGGAGTTCACTCAGACTCATGTCCTTTGAGTCAGTGATGCCATCCAGCCATCTCATCCTCTGTCATCCCCTTCTCCTCCTGCCCCCAATCCCTCCCAGCATCAGGGTCTTTTCCAGTGAGTCAACTCTTCACATGAGGTGGCCAAAGTATTGGAGTTTCAGCCTCAGCATCAGTCCTTCCAATGAACACCCAGGACTGGTCTCCTTTAGGATGGACTGGTTGGATCTCCTTGAAGTCCAAGGGACTCACAAGAGTCTTCTCCAACACCACAATTCAAAAGCATCAATTCTTTGGCGCTCAGCTTTCTTCACAGTTCAACTCTCACATCCATACAGGACCACTGGAAAAAACCATAGCTTTGACTAGATGGACCTTTGTTGGCAAAGTAATGTCGCTGCTTTTTAATATGCTATCTAGGTTGATCATAACTTTTCCTTCCAAGGAGTAAGCATCACAAAACTAGAATGAATAATTTCACCATTTGTATGGAAATATGAAAAAAAATTTGTATGGAAATACAAAAAACCTTGAATAGCCAAAGCAATCTTGAGAAAGAAGATTGGAACTGGAGGAACCAGCCTGCCTGACTTCAGACTATACTACAAAGCTACTGTCATTAAGACAGTATGGTACTGGCACAAAGACAGAAATATAGATCAATGGACCAAAATAGAAAACCCAGAGATAAATCCACACACCTATGGACACCTTATCTTTGACAAAGGAGGCAAAAATATACAATGGAGAAAAGGCAATCTCTTTAACAAGTGGTGCTGGGAAAACTGGTCAACCACCTGAAAAAGAATGGAACTAGAACACTTTATAATACCATACACAAAAATAAACTCAAAATGGATTAAAGATCTAAATATAAGACCAGAAACTACAAAACTCCTAGAAGAAAATATAGGCAAAACACTATGATATAAATCACAGCAAGATCCTCTATGACCCACCTCCCAGAGTAATGGAAATAAAAGCAAAAATAAACAAATGGGACCTAATTAAACTTAAAAGCTTTTGCACAATGAAGGAAACTATAAGCAAGGAGAAAAGACAGTCTTCAGAATGGGAGAAAATAATAGTAAATGAAGCAACTGACAAAGAATTAATCTCAAAAATATACAAGCAGCTCATGGAGCTCAATGCCAGAAAAATAAACGACCCAATCAAAAAATGGGCCAAGAACTAAACAAACATTTCTCCAAAGAAGACATGCAGATGGCTAACACACATGAAAAGATGCTCAACATCACTCATTATCAGAGAAATGCAAATCAAAACCACAATGAGGTACCCTCTTACGCTGGTCAGAATGGCTGCTATCCAAAAGTCTACAAATAATAAATGTTGGAGAGGGTGTGGAGCAAAGGGAACTTTCTTATACTGTTGGTGGGAATGCAAACTAGTACAACCACTATGGAGAATAGTGTGGAGATTCCTTAAAAAACTGGAACTAGAACTGCCATATGACCCAGCAATCCCACTGCTGGGCATACACACTGAGGAAACCAGAATTGAAAGAGACGTGTACCCCAGTGTTCATCGCAGCACTGTTTACAACAGTGAGGACATGGAAGCAACCTAGATGTCCATTGGCAGACGAATGGATAAGAAAGCTGTGGTACATATACACAAGGGAATATTACTCAGCTATTTAAAAGAACGCATTTGAATCAGTTCTAATGAGGTGGATGAAAGTGGAGCCTATTACAGAGTGAAGTAAATCAGAAAGAAAAACACCAATACAGTATATTAATGTGTATATATGGAAATTAGAAAGATGGTAACAATGAGCCTATATGTGAGACAGCAAAACAGACACAGAGATAAAGAACAGACTTTTGGACTCTGTGGGAGAAGGCAAGGGTGGGATGATTTGAGAGAATAGCACTTAAACACGTATGTGAAATAGATGACCAGTCCAGGTTCGATGCATAAAACAGGGCACTCAAAGTCGGTGCTCTGGGACAACCCAGAGGGATGGGATGGGGAGGGAGGTAGAAGCGGGGTTCAGGACACATGTACACCCATGGCTGATTCATGTCAACGTATGGCAAAAACCACCACAATATTGTAAAGTAATTAGCTTCCAATTAAAATAAATCCATTTTTTAAATTTTTTAAATAAATAAATATATATATATATATAATTTTTTTAATGAGTGGAAGATCTAAATAGACATTTCTTTTTTTTCTAAAATAATGCATTTATTTTTCTAAAATAATGCATTTATTAATGTTTAGAAAACAACACCTCCAAAAAAAATCCTAAAAGATTTTAAGAGGAGGAAATAAAAGAATACAGCTGCAATAATTCTTATTTTTTTGTTCCACACAGAAGTCAGGGGGGAAAAACCATCTATGCAGCTAACATACAAGGACCTGTTGCTATTAATACATCTCCCCCACTTCCATCCCCCTCCCAACTCATAAAAAGAAAAACATTGATTTTCCAAACAGAGGTAATATCTGATTATGAAGACAAGACAGCCGCATGTGGCTTTTGGAAATGCAAATGTTTCATGGAATCTTTAGGAAACAAATCAAGGCCAACACTGCAGGAACATCTAAGACATACAGATGACCAAAAAGCACATGAAAATATGCTCTAATTATTAGAGGAAGACAAACTAAAACTACAGTGAGGCATCACCTCACATTGATCAGAAAGGCCATTGTCAAAAAACCTGCAAACAATAAATGTCGGAGACGGTGTGAAGAAAAAGAAACCCTCCTACACTGTTGGTGGGAAAGTAAACTGGTACGGGTCCTATGGAAAACAGTATGGGGTTTCCTTAAAAAACTAAAAATAAAGCTGCCATATCACCCTACAATCCCACTCCTGGGCATATACCTGGGGGGAAAAAACACGTAATTCAGAAAGATACATGTATCCCAATGTTCATTACAGTACTATTTACAATAGCCAGAACATGGAAATAACCTAAATGTCCATCACCAGAGGAATGGATAAAGAAGTGGTACATATATACAATAGAATATTACTCATCCATAGAAAAGAATGAAATAATGCTAACTGCAACAACATGCATGGACCTAGAGATTGTCATACTGAGTGAGTGAGTGAGTCCACCTGGCTCCTCTGTCGATGGGGGTTCTCTAGGCAAAAATACTGGAGTGAGTTGCCACGCCCTCCTCCAGGGGATCTTCCCAACCCAGGGATCAAACCCAGGTTCCCAGCATTGCAGGTGGATTCTTTATGGTCTGAGCCACCAGAGATATCCAAGAATACGGGAGTGGGTAGCCTATCCCTTCTCCAGGGGAACTTCCTGACCCAGGAATCAAACTGGGGTCTCCTGCTTTTGCAGACAGATTCTTTACTAGCTGAGCTACCAGGGAAGCCCTCAAAAGAGCTGCGGAGAGGGTAAGTAAATGGGGCATTACTTATCGTAGGCGTAAAGTTTCAGTTAAGTAAGATGAATCAGTTGTAAAGACCGTCTGTATGACATTGTACCTGTGCTATATTATACTGTACACTTTTGTAACAATATAATAAGTACACACACATATTTGCTAACAGGGTAGATAAATGCTAAGTATGGCTTTCCTAGTAGCTCAGATGGTAAAGAATCTGCCTGCAATGCAGGATACCTGGGTTCAATCCCTGGGTTGAGAAGATCCCCTGCAGAAGGAAATGGCAACCCACTCCAGTATTCTTGCCTGGAGAATCCCATGGACAGAAGAGCCTAGGAGGCTACAGTCCATAGGATTGCAGTCTGACACGATTGAAGTGACTTAGCACAGCACATTCTTACCACAATAAAATAATTTTTTAAAAAAGATGTGTTAAATATTTAAATAGAAGAAATCAAATAAGTTTAGATTAAAAAGTCAAAAGTTCTGCATGTACAAATCATAAATAATGAGCTGCTGTTGGTTTAGGAATAGAAAAGTAGAATCATGAGAATAGATGAGAGAGTCAAGAAACAGACCCAAATGTACATGGGAATCTAATAAATGACCAAGATGGCATATTAAGTGAATGGATTTGGTTGAAAAACACTTAATGGAAAATCAATAAATTTTGATCCATACCTTATATCCTATGTACAAAAAGTTCAATTGGATTAAATGTTTACGTAATAAATTTTGTGAGGGAGAGGAGGTAGGAGGAAGAAACAGAATAGCTCAATTCCTACTATTCTCCCTGTACTTTTAAAAAATAAATTTATTTTATTTTATTTGGCTGCACCGGGTCTTAGTTGCAACACGTGAGATCTTTAGTTGCGGCATGCAAACTCTTAGTTGCAGCATGTGGGAATCTAGATCCCTGATCAGAGATAGAACCCGGCCCCCCTGCACTGGAAGCACGGAGTCTCAGCCACTGGACCACTAAGGAAGTCCTGGGATCAAGTATTTAAATGTGAAAAATATCATAGAAGCACTAGATCCCAAAAAGCTATAATAATAAAGAAATTATGATGGCTTTTTAATAGAGATGATAGGTAGATATGTGTATATACATCAGAATAGAGAGTACAGAAACAGACCCACACATTCAATAGGAAAAGGATCCTATTATCAGCAATTACACTGAGACAGTCGGATAGTCATAAATGAAAAAATAAAGATTCCTGATTCCTACCTCACATCTTTTAAAAATTAACTCAAAAACTGAACGGTGATTTAAAAGAAAGAGAAAAAACTTCTTTCTAACGTTTTCTTCTGAAAATCTAGATAATGTATGTGACCTTGGGTTTAGCAACAATTTCATAACTATAACACAAAAAGGGACAAAACTATAAAATTAAAAATTAATAAATTGGATTTCATCAAAATAAAAATAATTATCAAAATATAGTACTGATGTGAAAATGATAATACAAGTCACAGACTGGGAAAAACTATTTACATATTATATAACCCAACAAAATTCTTCTATCTAAAATAAACAGGACACTTAGAATTCAATAATAATGAGAATTAAAACCTAAGCAAAATTTGGGGAAAAGATATAAACAGAATTCACCAAGGAAGATATGTAGATGATAAACATTACATGAAAACCTAGTAAATATTTTCATCACTAACTACATACCCACTAAATGGCTAAAATTAAAAAAGAAGAAGAAGAAAGAAACTACGTGTGCCAAATGTTGATGAAAAATGAATCCTCATATACTTTTGGTGGGAATGTAAATTAGCACAGCTTTTGGAAAACAATTTGGTATTTTAGCAAGTGAAATATGTACCTACCAGTGAGTCAGTCATTCCACATCTAGGTATTTACCAAAAAGAAATAAAAGCATTTGTCCACTGAACAACTTACCCAAAAATGATCACTAGTAGCTTTATTTGCAACAGCTAGGAGCTGGAAACAATCAAAACGTCCACTAAGAGATGGCAAACATGGTTATAAAATTGCTATAAAAAAGAATATTAACAATAAAAAGGAAAGACCTATTGATACACACGATGGTGAAAATTAATCTCAAAAAGATTACCTTGGATGAAAGAATCCAGGCAGGAAAAGATGCATACTGTATGACTTCATTTATACAATAGTCTAGAAAAAGTAAACAAAGCTATAAGGACAGAGAGTAGATCAGAGGGGACTGGGTGTCATGGAGCTGAGAAAAGAAAAAGGTAGAGGAAGGGGTGAATATCTAAGGGACATAATGAAACTTTTGAGGATGAATGTATGTATTATGTTGATTCTGGTGTTGATTTAAGAGTGTATAATTTGTTAAACTCATCAAATTGTACACTTTAAATAATTCAGTTCAACTGTACACCAATTACATCTCAGTAATTTTTAAAAGGAAAAATAAAAACCACAAGAAGAATAAAATCTCTAGGACTTAATGTCTTCCAGTCACAATCCACTGGGCAACCCCCGCTCCTAAAAAAATTCTAACAAATAAAATCCTCTTTAAACGCCTGCCTTAAACTCAGTCAGAAAACAACTATTATTAGAATATCTGCTTTGCACTCTAGTTAAAGCATTTACTAATACAATGCATACTTTTTCGCATAACGTTTTCACATAAATTGAATCGTGACTATGCATGTTCTCCAATATTGCTTTTTCATCCAGAAATACAGAGAGAAAACCTGCTGCACTCATGTTACGACATACACAGCATTATATCATATGGATGCACTTCAATTTATGATGCTCTGTCGCCAGATCCAAGTGGGGATTTAAAGAAATCTTAGCATATAGTCTTTGAGTATTGTTTATTTCTTTAAAAAATAAAACACTTCATAAATTTCCAGATTATCAACAAAATATCAACTTTTCATCATTCAGGGAACGACTTAGATACTTCTCTATTGCCCAGAACTAATATACAGGAAATAATAATATGTAGTCAGTGTTCAAAAATACATTGCATTTTGGGGAGAGAGACAGATGACAAGATTGTCACAATGTGCTAAAGTAAATACTCTGGCAGAAACAACACAGGAAACTGTAAAAAAACAAAACAAAACAGATAGGGGTACCCAGCCTTAGGGTATCTGCGTAAATTCTTCCTGTGTCTTTCTCTCCTGTCACACATTTCAGCAGGGAGTGCACCTTCTCTTCTGAGTCTTTCTCTTTCCCCCAAGGCATGCCTAGAACAGGACTCTTGAATAGTGATGCCTCAATTAGAGCTCCTGGCCAATGGACTGAGGTTATGTTTGGCACAATATCCTATATCCTTCTGGTACACTGGTTGAGCCCAACCCCACCTTGGGAGGACAATTAAGACCTGTGTTCAGAGTCACACTATATAGAGTGTTCTGGATTCTGTAGCACCCACTGCCTACTGTCTTTCAGAAGCAATGAAGTCTCTATTGTTCACTCTTATACTCTTTATCCTTCTGGTCCAGTTGGTCTCAGGTAAAACAGATTCTGTTTGAATCTTGGGGAAGTAGAAATGTTAGTCTGAACCAGGGTCCTGCATGTGGAGTCCCTATTACCAAACATCCATGGGAGTGAGGCAGGGCTTCCACTGTCAGGGGGAGGTGGGCTGAAATTTGCCTTACTTCTTCGGAACACCTCTATTATAAGAGACCTCAAGACTCTCATGATAGAATAGTGTCTGTAATGGAAGCTGAAAGAGGGAAGGATGAAACCTGTCAAGTTGCCTCCAAAGACTAACATTCCAAACTTCCCTTTATTCTATCACTAAGGCCATTTCGGTCCAGCCCAGTCTCACTTCATTTTGTATGACAACCTCCCAAAGTTACAATTCTGTAATATTACTTCTCTCAATTTTCTTGGTCTTATAAAGAAGATTGCTCTCTCTCTCTCTCTCTCTTTTTTTTTTTTTTTTTGTTGCTCTTGGATTTGATTAGAACAGGGAAATTCACTCCTAAATATCTATAGGAATATAACGTGGAAAAGGGAAGAAAAATATTCTGAGTGAATATGGGGAAAGAATTCAAGACTGTTGGAAATTGTATGTCTGATTGTAGTTCTATTTGTGTAAACATTTCTTCTTGCTAAGTTCTAGAGTTTATATTTACAAAATTAAGAACACTGAGGGCATTTTAGAGATAAATGCCACCATTTCTTCATTGCTTAAATTTTAAAAACTGAGACCAACTGATGTATAAGTTTAGAACCTGCCCTTTTTTAACTTAATGTTTTTTATCAGGGAAATTTTCACAGATCTTTAAATATTTCTTGAAAGTACAATTGGTAGTAGAAGCCTATTATTTTGTCATATTTCTGTACCAATATTAACTTGGAGAATCCCTTATTGTTTGTCATTTGGATTATTTTTTTCCAATGTGTCACTATTATAGGTGATGTTGTTAACATATCATTGTGAGATTCTCTGGTTATATGGGTAAATTTTAGAAGTTCCATTGCTTGATCAAAAGGTATCTAAATGAGTCCTAGGAAACTAGTATGTATTTCCAAGTCTTACTAGTGTATGGGTATTTTCAGTATTTCTATTTCATATTTCTTCCAAATATTTAGCAATATACTGATTATTTCTTAAAAAATTTTTATTGATTTCTGTAAGGAACAAGTTTTTTATTTTCACATGGAATCTATTGGTACTTTTTTGCATTCTCCTATTATCTTAGGAAGTTTTCCTTCATGTTGAGAAGAGTTTATTCATTCATGTTTACCGCTGGTTTTTTAAGATTTATTTATTTATTATTATTATTTTGACTGTGGTGGGTCTTTGTTGCTGCCTGTGGGCTTGCTCTAGTTGTGGCAAGCAGGGGCTACTCTCTATTGCTATGTGTGGGCTTCTTGTTGCAGTGGCTTCTCTCATTACAGAGCACAGGCTCTAGGCGCTCAGGTTTCAGTAGCTGCAGTGCGTGGGCTCAGTGGTTGCGGCTCACAGGCTCTAGAGCACTGGCTCAGAGCTTGGTGCACAGGCTTCCTTGCTCCATGACATGTGGGATCTTCTGGAACTAGAGATGGAACCAGCGGATTCTTAACTGCTGGACCACCACGGAAGCTCCACCACTGGTTTTTCATTCTGGGTTTTACACTGGACTCAGCCCCACATTTTAATTATGACATAGAGTGAGAAACTGACTTTTCTGAGGTAGAATTTACTAGAAGGTACAAAGTTGTATAACTCTACAGCCTGCCTCTAGAGATAGTGCTTTACGTTCTCTAGATTTTTGCCAAACTATTCAAACTGATGACAGAGAAAATTAGTAACAGTATGACGGTTTCTCAGAAGATGGTTCAGATTTATGGAATCCTTGAAATTCTGGGTTTAGATTGCATGCTTTCTCCCTCTGTCTGTGGGATTTTGATTATGTGCAATACATGGTTGCATGGTGTCCTCTTTCTAAACAAACAGCCCTAAGAAAATTCCTCAGTTCCCTTTCTGTTAACAGACAAACACAAGCAATTCAGAATTATTCTGTAAAAGTATGCAAGTCTAATCCAAAATCTGAAGGCGTTAGAAAGGCAACTCTTAGGACATTGGAAGGAAGAATCGACAAACATCAGGGCCCAAAGAAAATCGGGATGGAAAGGAAGGAGCCTTGTTCAGAGGTCTCCATCCACAAGTCCTAGCTGAAGAAAGCTAAAGAAAAACATTTCCATGGAGATGTTTGGGAGAGTGAGACAGAAGGGGATCACAGAGAGAATGGCTAGAGAGGAAGCTTAAGGCCAAGGACCATTATGGAAAGACACTGCAGAATACACAAGATAAAAAGAGGAGACAGGGTAAGAAAAATCATGAAAACAAAAGAAGTCAAGCAATCTTTCTGTTTCTCAGAAATATCAAGTTCTTACCTGGCCCATGGCTTTCACATTTGTTATTTCTTCTTTAAATACTCTTCTTCTAGCTCTTCACATAGGTAGAAACTTTTGATCCTTTACCTCTGGGTTTGAATGTCATTTCTTGTGGTATAGTTTCCTTAGTGACTGTACACAGAATTCTGATTTTAGGCATGAGAGGCCCATGCATGCATCTGTACGTCTATGGGTATAAATGTATGTATGTAAATATCATTCATGAGAATCTCATTTAATTCTCAGAGGAAGATGAAGCAGCAATTAAGAGATAATGGTAGCAGCAATAGCACTCAAAAATGATTACTCTATTCATTTACCCTCTATTACACAGCATTATTGTTTTCATTTGCTGCACTTATCACAATCTGTAGTTATTTTGTTTATTAATGTGCTTGTTTATTTTCTTTCTCACCCTCTCTAATATAAGCTTCTTGACCTTGTCTTCCTGTTCATTATTTTATTCTCATCATATTGCCAAGTTCTTGACATGGTGAAAGTGAAAGGGAAAGTCACTCAGTTGTTTTCGACTCTTTGCGACCCCAAGGACTATACAGTCCACGGAATTCTCCAGGCCAGAATACTGGAGTGGGTAGCCTTTTCCTTCTCCAGGGGATCTTCCCAACCCAGGGATCAAACCCAGGTCTTCCACATTGCAGGTGAATTCTTTACCAGCTGAGCCACCAGGGAAGACTTAGGCGTGCATTATATATTTGTTGATTGAGTATAGGAATGACAACTAATTTATAGAGTAAGGAAAGAAATGATTCAACTGTCTCTTCAGCGCTTTCTCCGTGTTATACCTTGTGATGAGATAATTTTTATATATGTATATAATGTGTAAAAATATACAGCAACATCCTACAGAATGCCTTCCTAATGAATATATTTGGTTTTTTATTCCCTGAAATTTACAGAATATATTTATGTCTTAATATTATATAGATATATAGATGTCTATATATAGATATATGTGAAATTTTTACATTTATATTTAAGAAGACAATATACAGGGCAACTCTAGAGTTATATTTCATATACAGTTTGTAGGGCCTCAGAAACATGTAAAGATATTTTAAAAATCTCACTGAACATTAACAAAATCCATGTAGGTTAGGGTAATAAATAGAAGCATTATAGCAATAATCTGAGCATTTCTTATTTTAAAATTATGGCTTTTTTACTTCTATTTAGGTGTTTATGTGTGTTTAGGTACATCTTATGAAACTGGTTAGAGGTTTTGTATTCATGAGTAATAATGTGTTATATATTTTCCATTTAAAATAAAGGGAAATAGACACCTGGTGAGTTTGTGTATGCAGAATTTTATCTCTTAAAGGCTCATAATTTACATATTTAAAACTCTACATATACATATTTATAAAATCCGATTTAACTCTCAGAACAGGACTTTATTTTGGAAAAATATAATAAAACAACTTAAGGGCCTTGAATAATCAAAGAACTATGCTTTCAAACTGTGGTGTTGGAAAAGACTCTGCAAGAAGATCAAACCAGTCAATCCTAAAGGAAATCAGTCCCAAATATTCATGGGAAGGACTGATGCTGAAGCTGAAGCTCCAATACTTTGTCCACCTGATGCAAAGAACTGACTCATTGGAAAAGACCCTGATGCTGGGAAAGACTGAAGGCAGGAGGAGAAGGGGGCAACAGAGGATGAGATGATTGGATAGCATCACCAACTCGATGGACATGAGTTTGAGGAAGCTCCAGGAGAGGATGAAGGACAAGGAAGCCTGGCGAGCTGCAGTCCATAGGGTCACAAAGAAACAGACACGACTGAGCGACTGAACTGAACTGATTGTTATTTTAATCTTTTTGTGATAGATCCCTGGCTTAAACAATCTATATAATTCCTTTATGCAGGTAATTGGTATGTGAGAAAGTGTGCAAACAAAACTGGAAATTGCAGAAGCACATGCAGAAATGGAGAGAGAGTGATAAATCCTCCTACCGGGATGTGCAGCAAAGAAAAATTATGCTGTATTCTGGATAATGGCTGTTCTAAAACCGTTCCTCCTGGTGGTAGTAGTATGACATCTGCAGCTACAGGAGGATCTACAACAGGCATTGCTTGAACATTTCAGCCTCTGTCTCCTGACCTAGGATCCCCGATTTATTAAAGCAAAGGGCCTTATTTTGGTGTCAGTCTTTTTACTATACCTCCCTTCCCACTATCCCTGAGCTCAGCCCTGTTTGGAAGGGCATCACATCTCTGTAGTGCCAACAATTCCATGGTAGGGATGCAAATAAGACAGAAGCCAGGCACAAATTAGTATAAAACACTCATTCTGTCTGACTGATGGACAGAAATGGTGTCATCCTTGAAAACAGTTCCCAGTCCATAGGCCCACAAGCTGCCTTACCAGTAATTATCAAACTTTAAAAGGCATCAGAAATATCTGTAGGGCATGCTGAAACACAAATTTATGATCCTCACTTCCAGTTTCTAATTCTGTGATGGAGCCTGAGACAGCACTACTCACAAGTTCCCAGGTGATGCTGATGTTGGTGACCAAAGGACCACACTAGGAGAACCACTGTTCCATAATGTGGAACAACTGAAGGCCTTCTCCTACAGATTGAAGGCATTTGCTACATACTTTTGAAGTGGTTAATCATACAAAATCATTTCTATAGAGTGCTTTCTTATTTATTTTCTAATTGGATTTCCCATGAAAAATTTAGGATGTAGGTATTGTGACCTCACTTTAGAGAAAAAAATAATACTGATTTGTAGCTATTAAACTGAGACAGACTCAATTGTCTACTAAGAGAACTTTGATATTATGCAATTCCCTTCTCTCCTTGAGAATCTACATTCACATAAATTGCCAACTTAGGATAGAAGGGAGATCAAGAGCTCTGTACTGTAACTTAAATACTGGGATAGGCACTTGTATTTAGCCATAGGACTTTTCCCATAACACTTCTGCACAGACAAGTCAGACAAGGTAATCAGAATGAAACACCACCTTCATTTATTCTTGTCACCAGGAAACAGGCCTCTGCCTCCTTCAAGAGATAAATCTATGATATGTCATTATCTAGTAAAAGATATTTGAGAGATGAATTGTCCCAATTAGTAGAACATCATGGTCTTATATACTCATGGCTATCACTGTAGCTAGAAGTCTTGAACTCACTCTGAAAAGTGGGAGGACAAGAGGCAGGTCATTGTAGCAGAGAAGGATAGTAGAAAAAATAATGAATTTTATGCTCAGACATATATTTAGGTCTTTCATGTTGCCACCATGAGTGTATTCAGTCTTGGACTATGGACAAATGATTTTCCATCCTTGAGCCTCGGTTTACAAACTTGAAACATTTACTCCTCCTCAGAGTACTTTGAAGGTGGCTAGAGTAGCATCTAGGAGAAGGCAATGGCACCCCACTCCAGTACTCTTGCCTGGAAAATCCCATGGATGGAGGAGCCTGGTGGGCTGCAGTCCGTGGGGTCACTGAGGGTCGGACACGACTGAGCGACTTCACTTTCACTTTTCATCTTCATGCATTGGAGAAGGAAATGGCAACCCACTCCAGTGTTCTTGCCTGGAGAATCCCAGGGATGGGGGAGCCTGGTGGGCTGCCGTCCATGGGGTTGCACAGAGTCGGACACGACTGAAGTGACTTAGCAGCAGAGTAGTATCTTCAAATTTACTCACATTATAGGGACATAGCTGTAGCAGGTTGCTGATTCCTGGGTGAACAGAAAGACACGTTGCCTGAGGGCCCTGCCCACTGGACCTTCTGGGTGATTATAAGCCATGTTTCACCTGGAGGGAAAGTTTATTACTATGCAGAGAAAAATGTGACAGAAGTTAGGCTCATAGAGTCTCTTTGAACAGCCAGATGGGGTTTAAAGGCTTATGGTAGAACTCACTGTGCTTTCTCCTCAATAATCACCTTGATCACTACCTTGACAACCTCACAGAGCTGTGATCACTGAGATTACAGAGGAGGAATGTAATCTTAGAGCTGCAACATGAAACTCCTGTCTCATGCCCTCGGTCCATTCCCTCTTCATCTCATGCTTGAAATAAGGTGGTAAATAATCTTTAACTGCTTTAGCGTTTGAGGGAGAAAATGTGTCTTCATGGTAGGAGAACTCAAAACATGCCAAGCATGTTGATATACAATCTAAACAAGGGCATTTTATAATAACTATGATAACATGATTAAAGCTGAATAAACTGAAATAAAATATATCTAGGATTATATCCGGAGAAGGCGATGGCACACCACTCCATTACTCTTGCCTGGAAAATCCCATGAATGGAGGAGCCCAGTAGGCTGCAGTCCATGGGGTCGCTCAGAGTCGGACAAGACTGAGTGACTTCACTTTCACTTTTCACCTTCATGCATTGGAGAAGGAGGTGGCAACCCACTCCAGTATTCTTGCCTGGAGAATCCCAGGGACAGGGGAGCCTGGTGGGCTGCCGTCTGTGGGGTCACACAGAGTCAGACACGACTGAAGCGACTTAGCAGCATCAGCAGCAGGATTATATCTCGGAGGAGGCAATGGCACCCCACTCCAGTACTCTTGCCTGGAAAATCCCATGGTAGGAGGAGCCTGGTAGGCTGCAGTCCATGGGGTCACGAAGAGTCGGACACGACTGATCGACTTCACTTTCACGTTTCACCTTCATGCATTGGAGAAGGAAATGGCAACCCACTCCAGTGTTCTTGCCTAGAGAATCCCAGGGATGGGGGAGCCTGGTGGGCTGCCGTCTATGGGGTCGCACAGAGTTGGACACGACTGACGAGACTTAGCAGCAGCAGCAGGATTATATCTAGGTTTGCTCACATTGCTTTTACTCATCATGTAACACCTGCCTCAATTTTTGGACTAGTAATACAGATATAACCATACACCTATCCTAAAACCACTCTGAAAACTAAAATAGTTAAGACATATAGAACACCATGGTCTCTTGCACCCGTGGAATTCTAAGACTTATACTAGTGAGATATATTATTCCCATTTAAAATATGAAAAGTCTGAGATTCATGGAGGAAGAGAATCTTTCACAAACACAATCACATATTGAAGGCATCTCTGCCTGCTTTCAAGGTACAACATCTCTAAGCCATTTCATGCCAATTCTGAAGGTATCCTAAAAGGTTTACCTTGAAATTCTGCATAGCCACATAGTTCTCAAGTATGATCTCTGCAGAAGGAAGGGGAAGTGGGTTTGACCCCTGGCTGGAGAACTAAGATCCCACACGCCTGGGGGCAACTAAGCCCACACACCCCAACTACTAAGCCCATGTGCCTTAACTAAAGAAGCACACATATGGCAACACAGACTTAATGCAGAAAAAAAAAACTATAGGTTATTTGTATTTGTAAAATATATTATAGAAAGTAATACAATGGGAAAGACCTTCAAGATGGCAGAGGAATAAGACAGGGAGTTCACCTCCCCCATCCCGACAACAAATACATCAAAAATCCATCTGCACTGTGGGACAGCTCCTTTAGAACATCTTCAGAACACTGCCAGAAGACCCCAGATTTCCAAAAGGCAAGCCAGCCTCCTCAGAATGAGGTAGGGCAGAAGAGAAAGATCTTAAAAAGAGACAAAGCATTTCAAGACAAGGACCTGTGCCCCAAGGAGGGAGCATATGCGGATCATGGACGGGGTCAGGGGGGAGCTTCAGAGCCTCAGAGGGGAAGGCAGCAACAGGTAATCAGGTGGTAAAGTGGAGAGAATTCACCACAGGGATCATTGCCAAACAGCACTTCCTAGCCAAGAAGTGGCTTGCAAGCTCTTTGCACCAAGTAGAGGCTGGCTGCTGAGGCTCAGGCTTCGGGGGTTGGACCCCAGGGAGAGGACGGAGATTGACTGCTATGAAGATACTCTGAGGGGGCTAGTATGACACAGCTGAGAGAGTCCAGGGAAAAGTCTGGGTCCACCAGAGAGGCAAGAGATCACTATGCCAGGAACACTGTAACTCTGAGTGCTTGCAGAACATAGGACCCTGCCTTCACAAGCACCCTAAGTGAGTTGTCTCAGTCTGAATGGAGTGAGAACTACACAGACAACATATCCCATGCTTATGGATTGTAAGAGTTAACCTTATTAAAATGTCCACAGTAACTAAAGCAATCTACAGATTCAGTGCAATCCCTAACAAAATCCCAAGGACATTTTTCACAAAAATAGATGAAAAATTCTAAAATGTATATGCCAGCCAAAGCAATCCTGAAAAAAAGAACAAAGCTGAAGGTATCCCACTCCCTGTTTTAAAACTCCTTTATCACAAAGTTCTAATAATCAAAACAGCACAGTATTGGCAGAAAAAAAATAGACACATAAATCAATGGAACAGAGTTGATATCCCAGGAATAAACACATGAATATATGGACAATTTATTTATGACAAAGGAGAATAGAACATACAATGCAGAAAGAATAGTGTTTGCAACAAATGGTATTGGGAAAACTGGATAGTCATATGAAAAAAATTATAAACTGTAGAAACACTATCACACACCGTATTTTAAAAATGTACTCAAAATGGATTGAAGACTTGAATGTAAAACCTAAAACTATAAAATTCAGGCCTCGGAGGTTGGACCCCAGGGAGAGGACCAAGATTGACTGCTATGAAGATACTCTGAGGGGGCTAGTATGACACAGCTAAGGGTGTCCAGGGAAAAGCCTGGGTCATAGGAAAATATAGGCAGTACTGTCTTTGATGTTGGTCTTGGCAGTACTTTCTGGATATGTCTAATCAGGCAAGAGAAACAAAAGTAAAAATAAACAGATGAGATTACATCAAACTAAAAAACTCCTACACAGCAAACTGTAACAAAATGAAAAGACAATCTACCCAATGGGAGAAGATATTTGCAAATCATGTATCTAATATGATTAATATTCAAAATATATAAAGAAATCATACAACTCAACAACAACAAAAAAAACTAATAACCTGATTTAAAAAGGGGCAGAGGACCTAAATAGACATTTTTCCAAAAAAAAAGTACAGATGACAAATAGACACAAGAAAAGACATTCAACATCAAAGCATCAGGGAAATGCAGATCAAAACCATAACGAGCGATGGGGAGGAATGGGGTATGTAGGGAGGTGGGAGTGGGGTTCAGGACAGGGAGACACATGTACACCCATGGCTGACTCATGTCGATGTATGGCAAAAACCACCACGATATTGTAAAGTAATTAGCCTCCAATTAAAATAAATAAATTAAATTTTTTTTAAATCTTAAAAAAAAAACACAACCAGATACCAGATGTCAGAAAGATTACCAAACAGACAAAAAATAATGAGTATTGGTGAAGATATGGAGAAAAGGGAACCCTTGTACACTGTTGGTGGGAATGTAAACTAGTGCAACCACTGTGAAAAACAGTATGGAGATTTCTCAAAAAATTAAAAACCAAAATACCATACAATCCAGCAATTCCACTTCTGGGCATTTTTAAAAAGAAAAACACCCACTAATTTGAAAACATATATGCACCCCACGTTTGTTATTTATAGCATTATTTGCAATATTACTTACAATAGCCATGATAGGGAAGCAACGTAAGTGTTCATCAATAAATGGATGGATAAAGAAGATGTGGTATATCTAGGCAAAGGAATATTCCTCAGTCATAATAAGAATCAGACAGAGAAAGATATATTATTTCACTCATATGTGGAATCTAAAAAAACAAAACAAATGAACAAACAGAACAGGAACAGATTCAGATATAGAAAATGAATTAGTGGTTCCCAAAGGGGAGAGGGTTGGGGTGATTAGAGAAATTGATGAGGGAGATTAAGAGGTACAAACTTCCTGTTATAAATAAGTGATGTAACGTACATTCTAGGGAATAGTATGGTAATAACTTTGGTGACAAATGGTAATGAAACTTATCACAGTGATCATTTTGTAATGTAAAAAAATCTCAATAATTTTTTGAACTGTTGAACACCTGAAACTAATATAATCCTGTAATCAACTATACTTCAATAAGAAGGAAGGAAGGAAAGAAAGAGGGAGGAAGGGAGGAAGAGAGAGAGGAAGGAAGGAAGGAAAGAAAAAGTGAGCTTCATAAAAATTTTTAATTAAAAAATAACAATAAAGTTGTCAGGTTAAAAAAAAGAAGTTCAATCACGTCTTCCATCCTATAGAAAGTTACTTATGTTGCTGCTGCTAAGTCGCTTCAGTCGTGTCCGACTCTGTGCGACCCCAGAGACGGCAGCCCACCAGGCTCCCCCATCCCTGGGATTCTCCAGGCAAGAACACTGGAGTCGGTTGCCATTTCCTTCTCCAGTGCATGAAAGTGAAAAGTGAAAGTGAAGTCACTCAGTCGTGTCCGACTCTTAGCGACCCCATGGACTGCAGCCTACCAGGCTCCTCCGTCTGTGGGATTTTCCAGGCAAGAGTACTGGAGTGGGGTGCCACTGCCTTCTCCAGCCAAGTAATCATCTTCTCAGTAGCTCTTCTTCCCAAAGTCTTGTATAAATTCTGCTAAATTCCAAAATGCTTAGTATGTGTGATTTTATTTTTGCTAGAAGTTAAAGAACTTTACATCAAGGAGGGTGGATATAGTGCAGATCAGAGTTAACATATGAAGACAGAGAATTCTGAAGGCCAGTGTATCCCTGACAATGTAAACATCTCTGGAACTAGCAGAGGTCTGAAACTAGCAGAGGCTTTCAAAAGTCAGGCAGTTGGTGGAAGGTTGAGACAGTTTTATTGCATCTTTCCTATTAATCAGGTAAATCCCATAAACTGATATTTAGGTTAAACAATAAAGCAATTTTAGTTCAACTAAAGAAAAATTTAGAATGGTATACAATATATTCCCGGGTGTTTTCTTTAGATAGTAGTAATGGTGCTAGTTGTTTTCTTTCTTCTCTTTGTCTTTATATTTCCAGATTCTTGTTAATAATGTATGTTACACAATAAAACTATCTTTAAATACTATTTTAATTGACATAAGAAGAAAAATAAAACAAAACTTCAAACATGCTTCCTGGCTGACCCACTTAAACAATCAAATGTGCTCTCTTAACTCCTAACTCAGTAGAGCTTGGTGGATGAGTTATCCAGAAATTTATTACACTCATGTCCTTTTTTAAGTAGTATATTGAAACAATCTGTACTTTTAAAACCCCCAGTGGACTTTAAGGTCTTTAGATTTAGTACTGATTAGTGATGTCTTCCTCTTTATGGCACCCCACTCCAGTACTCTTGCCTGGAAAATCCCACAGATGGAGGAGCCTGGTAGGCTGCAGTCCATGGGGTCTCGAAGAGTTGGACACGACTGAGCGACTTCATTTTCACTTTTCACTTTCATGCATTGGAGAAGGAAATGGCAACCGACTCCAGTGTTCTTGCCTGGAGAATCCCAGGGATGGGGGAGCCTGGTGGGCTGCCATCTATGGGGTCTCACAGAGTCAGACACGACTGAAGCGACTTAGCAGCAGCAGCAGCAGCAGTGATGTCTTCCTGTTTAAGAAACGTCATCTTCTTTATTCTTCTACCTCACTCATGGGAACAACTACTCCCTACTTTATGGGATCAACTAGGAGATTTTCCAGGCACACAAACTGTCTGGCAGCAGGGACTAGAATAGATGCTGCTGCTGCTGCTAAGTCGCTTCAGTCATGTCCGACTCTGTGCGACCCCAGAGACGGCAGCTGACCAGGCTCCCCCATCCCTGGGATTCTCCAGGCAAGAACACTGGAGTGGGTTGCCATTTCCTTCTCCAGTGCATGAAAGTGAAAAGTGAAAGTGAAGTCGCTCGGTCATGTCCGACTCTTTGAGACCCCATGGACTGCAGCCTACCAGGCTCCTCCATCCATGGGATTTTCCAGGCAAGAGTACTAGAGTGGGATGCCATCGCCTTCTCCGAGATATACACATCAGTTCAGTTCAGTTCAGTCGCTCAGTCGTGTCCAACTCTTTGCAACCCCATGAATTGCAGCACACCAGGCCTCCCTGTCCATCACCAACTCCTGGAGTTCACTCAAACTCACATCCATCGAGTCGGTGATGCCACCCAGCCATCTCATCCTCTGTCATCCCCTTCTCCTCCTGCCCCCAATCCCTCCCAGCATCAGGGTCTTTTCCAAGGAGTCAACTCTTCGAATGAGGTGGCCAAAGTATTGGAGTTTCAGCTTTAGCATCATTCCTTCCAAAGAACACCCAGGACTGATCTCCTTTAGAATGGACTGGTTGGATCTCCTTGCAGTCCAAGGGACTCTCAAGAGTCTTCTCCAACACCACAGTTCAAAAGCATCAATTCTTTGGCACTCAGCTTTCTTCACAGTCCAACTCTCACATCCATACATGACCACTGGAAAAACCATAGCCTTGACTAGACGGACATATGTGCGTTTACACATGCAAGCACACACACACACATTATTGAAGTGAGAGTAAAGAGACATCATTTTTTCTAAGATGCTCATTTAATGTTACCTGTGGGACAAAGGGATATGAGTTTTCTAATCAAAAAGTTGGTGAATAAGACAACATAGGTTAGATATAGAATGTTCTCCCCATTGTAGAGGCAGTATATTTTATTAATATAAATAATCTCTTTCACCTTCAAATCTCAAAGATCATTTTCAGCCCCTCCCTCTTTATATTCTCTCCCTATCTAGAATAGAGTCCATGATTTACTTCAATAACTCTTTAGCTAATAACTAGAACTCTTTTGTTCCTCTTCTTTTAGTTGTTTGAGTCCTTGGGCCCACTACAAACCTGTATTGACCCAACTATCTGTTGTGTACATTTCTGCGTTTAGATAGACAAGTGTTGTTGGGGGTATTACACAGAAGAATGTGTTGAAACTGCTTAAATTAATGGTAATCAATCTCAGCTAGTTCATCTACACTGTCCAGAAGCTATTATATTGTATCTGCTCACAGCCAGAGCCAGAGTGAGAAATTGTTAGGGGTGGTAGAAACGGTATAATCTCCAAAAGCTTATTCCATAGATGATATTAGTGTCCTGACTGGGATCTAAAATGAGCTGCCATGATTCAAAAAGATTTCTGAGTTGGTCTTAGACATGAAAATGACTGAAAGCAATTGAAAGGAAAGTCTGTTAACTTTCTGCTAATCTTTCCTAAGAGTTATAATGTCATAGAAGTCAAAGCCTGAATAACAAAATCATTCACATAGTTTCCTAAACCTGCATTAATAAGAAATGTGTTGTTAAAGTAGAACAATCCCCAGAAGAATTCTCTCCCAACCTCCTCCAAGATACCTCCACAGAGATCAATGGACAGGGAAGTCTTCCCAGAAAATAGAACAGAAAGATAGAAACTAACTAAAGAATTCTCTACAGTTGGAGGAAAGAAACTTTTGCCATTATGGTCCATTAAGATGATACATTCATTATGCTATGTTATCTCTGTATTTTCTCCCCATTTTTACTGTTCCTAAATGAAAATTTTATTGTAGTCATTCTTTTTTTTCTTCCATCATTGTATATTGCTTGTCATGCTGCATGTTCTGTCGCTAAATTGTGTCCGACTCTTTGTGACAGCATGGACTGTAGCCCTCCAGGCTACAGCTCTCTGTCCATGGGATTTTTCCAGGCAAAATTACTGCAATGGGTTACCATTTCCTGCTCCAGGGGATCTTCCTGACCCAGGGATCAAACCCGCATCTCCTGCATCTGCATTGGCAGGTGGATTCTTTATCATTGAGCCACCTGGGAAGCCCATATTGCTTGTCTGTGAGTAACTAAATTTAGCTAGGATATAGGGATAAAAATTGGCTACCATTTGGACTGGCTAAAGTGTTAGACACAATAGTCAGAGACTTAGATGAATGCAGTCAACAGAATAGGCTTCATTTATTTTATGTCTTTATTCATTCTTAGAAGTAAGTATAGGTCTACCTGTCTATCTAGGCAGACAGCCAAAGTAGAGAAAGCACAGACTTTTCTCACCAGCAGTCTACAGCCTACAGAATGGCATCAGGTGTGATGAGATGGAACACACTGTTTCTCTGAATCCCATGTGTGGGTTAAGTGAGTAACCAAATTTCCTGTGTCTGCCCACATGTTGCAAAATCCGCAATTCAGAAATTTGGGGGCACACTTCATATCATACCATCTGTTCTGGTTCATTGTATAAGAATCTAAGTCTCTGAGGAAGGTGACATAGTGGACCAAGAGACCTGGTTGTCACTTCCTCTGGAAGCTTGGCCATGAGGCTCCTCCTGATCATTGCAATTCTGCTGTTCCAGAAGTTCACAGGTAATCCAGAGATTTTCAGGGGCTCACTCAAACCACATTGGTGGTATAGTGGTGAGCGTAGCTGCTTTCCAGGGGCTCACTCAAATCAATAATGGATAGAGTACTTTCAAGAACTCAAGGGAATTTTATAACTCACAGTAGGAAAAGATAAGGCCCTAGGAATGGCTGAAGTCTATCAAATATCATCAAAAATTCCCTCTTCCTGAGTGCTTCTACTATGGTACTATTCTTAAAAGGAGTATTCATAGAGCTAAAAAGAGATCATAATTTCCTCTGAGAAAGACTCACTACAGAAAGACATAAGACCAATAACAGGGAATACCCTTATTTCTTAGGATACAGAGTTTTTATTCTAGCACCCAGCCTTATTTTCTTCCACTCTGATACTGTATACATATATTTTAATCTATCAACATTATACTAGCGTGTGTGAATAGTGGAAGAAGAAGAAACTTTGGATTCCATCTTAAGAAACATGCCTTCAACATCTACTACTTTATCAACTTTGGATAAAAGGTGAAGACTCACAGAGCCTTAGTTTCCCTATTTGTGGAGATAATGACACCTCGTTCATGGTAGGTAGGTTTAGTCTCTCAGACCCCCATGGACTATAGCCCACCAGGCTCTTCTGTCCTTGGGATTCTCCAGGCAAGAATACTAGAGTAGGTTGCCATTTCCTCTTCTGGAAGATCTCCCTGACCCAGGGATCAAACTCAGGTCTCCTGCATTGCAGGCAGGCTCTTTACCGACTGAGCTACCAGGGAAGCCCTTTGGTTCATGGGGAATTTATTAAGTGATAAAACATCCAGCATAAGGCTTGGCATATACTAAAAATTTAAAAATTAGCTTCCTTTCCTCTTTCACAACCAGATCTCTTGTATTTGCTTGTTATTACAGAGTAAGAATGGAGAAGGCAATGGCACCCCACTCCCGTACGCTTGCCTGGAAAATCCCATGGACAGAGGAGCCTGGTAGGCTGCAGTCCATGGAGTCACTAAGAGTTGGACTCGACTGAGCGACTTCACTTTCACTTTTCACTTTTATGCATTGGAGAAGGAAATGGCAACCCACTCCAGTATTCTTGCCTGGAGAATCCCAGGGATGGGGGAGCCTGGTGGGCTGCCGTCTCTGGGGTCGCACAGAGTCGGACACGACTGAAGCGACTTAGCAGCAGCAGCAGCAGCAGCATAGAGTAAGAATGGCCTACTTCTAGCCCCTTAAATTTCTAACAGTCAAAGGAACTCTAGAACTTGGTTTTGGAGGCAGCATCTTTGTTCTCAGCCTTCATTCTCTGGGGTTAGTACCCAGAGGATAGGACAAGCCCTGAAGCCAAAATATGAACATCCTAAACTCTTAGATTATTGAAAATATTTAGGATCACTGAAGGATAGAAGACATATCATGGTGAGCAAAGGTCTGGAGGAATTCCTTCCTCTGGAATTAGAAGGAAAATGGGGAGTCATGGAGGAATAAAACAAATCTAAAATTATTGTGATGACGTAGAAGCCAAAGGAAGATATGCATTGATAAAAATGTACAATACTGAGAAGCAACAGGGGAGGAAGAATGTTGAGGGGGGAGAACATCTGACTGGACCAAAAAAAGTCATTCTTTATCATTGTAGCAAGTATGAACCAAGAGCAGAGTCTGAGTCAGACATAAATACATAGTAAGAAATGATTGTATTCTGAGCAGTGGTAAAGAAGCGGTACACTGCTATGTTACTGTTAAGTCACTTCAGTCATGTCAGACTCTTCTTATGGACTGCAGCTTGCCAGGTTCCTCTGTCCATGGGATTCTCCAGGCAAGCATATTGGAGTGGGTTGCCATTTCCTCCTCCAGGAAGTAGTACTTTAGAAGCATTCAAATAGAGGCAGATTTACTGAGGTTCTCAAATGGAGCATAGCATAGTTCCATGGCCTGAACTCAAGGATTCCACTTCTTTATTTCTGTAAATGAGACCCACTGCTCTTGGTGAAGTCCATCAGATGTTGGGTGGAAGCCCCGAAATCTAGAGGAACAAAATATGAGTGATCAGCTAGACATAAACATTAAGGTTCACCCTCTTGGAGGGTAATATCTGTGGGACATTACTGATATATGCTCTGTGAGTCTCCCATATACCTTATCCTTACAAACATCCCCTGTCTTCCCCATGACCAAAATTGCCTTTTGTCTCAAACTCTGACCTTGGCCTATTGTTCTTAATGTGCACAGTAACCGAACAACTTAAGAGATGCTGGAATCAACATATACACGGATACTGCAGGAAAATATGCAGAACAACAGAAGTACGTGAAGTACTATGTGAAAATGGAAGATATTGTTGCATCAGTATTGTGGAACTGGAAGAACGTAAAAAAATCACCAGACCACCTCGTCCAAAGCTAAGGACATTGGCACTTACTTTTTCTCAAGATTATTTAATTGAACAGAATTCTACACACTCCCACAGAAAGCCTACATAAATCAAACACAATTTCCTGTTTGTTTCTCAACCTATTCCATTGATCTAAGATGCAGTAGTCCACATCCTCTCCTTTCTTGTTCCTAGATCCCCATAATGACCTTAAAAAACAGTCTAATAAAGCTCATTGCCAGTTTTCTGACTCACTGTTCTTTAACCAGAGATTGAAAACTCAATATATCAAATTATGAATTGATAAGGGCAACAGAGAACCTACCTTTGAAAGGGAGATATAATGAATACACTAAAAAATCTATAACATGGAAGACTGGAAGGAGACAAGTAGACATGTAATTCAGGAGAAGAAATATGAAGCTGAGTATTCAAGAGAATTGGTGAGTGAATTTAGGATTAAAGTGGTGCCTTGTGAAATATGTAGGATTTCAACATCTGAGTGTTAGTAAAGAAGGTAATTTGAGTGAACAACATGAAATCAACAAATAGAAGGAAATTAGAAAGGACAGGACATTTTAGGAGAATATACGTGCACTTTGTTTGGTTTAAGAATAGAGTACCCAAAGTTGAACTATGGGTACGTCTAGTTTCTTTAGTGTGTAAAAGCAATGAACTGGGAAGATGGAAATGAGTAAGATTCCACTATTATGGAGCTCACTATATAAGGAGGAGACAGACACAAGTACGTAACTGCAAGACTAAAGATTTTATTTTCTTTGTTGTTGTCGTTGTTTAATGTGTTACCACTAGTAATGCATCCTTTCTGTGACTGGGGCCCTTAACGAGTTTGGAGGAAACGTAAAGGACCTAGGAACTGGTCTGAATTGCACTGTTGTATGAGACCTACCGCTGTCTCGATATGCAAAATGACATAATGACAATCCATTTATACATTCCACCTAATTCTTAAAGATATACATTTTGGATAAGAGTAACACGAGTAGTTATGTATGGATGAGAGAGTTGGACTATAAAGGAAGCTGAGAGCCAAAGAATTGATGCTTTTGAACTGTGGTATTGGAGAAGACTCTTGAGAGTCCTTTGGACTGCAAGGAGATCCAACCAGTCCATCCTAAAGGAGATCAGTCCTGGGTGTTCATTGGAAGGACTGATGTTGATGCTGAAACTCCAATACTCTGGCCACCTGATGTGAAGGGCTGACTCATTTAAAAAGACCCTGATGCTGGGAAAGATTGAGGGCAGGAGAAGGGGACGACAGAGGATGAGATGGTTGAATGGCATCACTGACTCGATGGACATGGGTTTGGGTAGACTCCAGCAGTTGGTGATGGATAGGGAAGCCTGGTGTGCTGTGGTTCACAGGGTCACAAAGAGTCGGACATGACTGAGCGACTGAACTGAATTGAACACAAAAAATTTCCTTTCCAACTCCTTTCCACACTATTTTCCAGTTTTGTTTCTTATATTATTTCACCGCTGTAATATCCATCATGAATCTGTGGTATATGTTCTCTCAATTGTTCTCTTCTCTCCTATTCTAGGACTGGAGCACAGAGTATACAAGATGCCCCCAAAGTATTTTGTAGTGCCAGAAAGTAAGGACATGCTATAAAAATCAGAAGGATGAGGCATGTAAATGGGACATAGAGTCACTTTGAAAGAGTTTTAAATGACCAAAATTGGGACAATTTGAGTAATAAAATAAATAACATAACATTGGATTATAAATACAATGCAGAAGTTAACATCCATGAGTTCACACTGGTATGAATAAATAGACGAGAAGAAACAGATTTTTCTGTACAGAAGAATTCCAAGTAATTAATATAAATACTTCCTCCCTGAGGAGGTGGAGCTTCACCTCCCTCTCCCTTGAATATGGGCTGTTTTTAGTGAGTTGCTTCCAAAGTGTAGAGAATGAAAAGCAGCAAAAAGTCACTTTACAGTGGGTAAACCTAATGAAATCACGCTGTAGGTTTTATGGGAAAAGCATGACAGCGTGAACATATGATGTGATGAAAAAGGCTTTCACCTTTGCTGTCTTGTGAAATTCATCAAAAACAAAAAATTTCTGAGAAACTGTAACAGACCAGAGGAGGATCAAGGAGACAGACAACTAAAGGTAATGTGATATCCTGTGTTGTCTCCTAAAACAAGAAAAAAATGTTAAAGAAAAACGATTGAAGTTATAAGAACAGAGCTTAGTCAATGTACTTAACTGTGACAAATGCATCGGGGCGTGTAAGATGCTAACAACAGGGAAAACCCTATACTGTCTTTGCATTAATTTTCTATAAATAGAAAGTTGGTCTAAAATTACAAGTGTATTTCAATTAAAACACTAAACACAAAATCAATCTGACAGTAGTCTCTCTTTTCCTACTTGTCTAAGGGCCTCTCATGTTATATCTTTAAACATTTCATAGAATCAACTAAGATTCAACTCTGTATAGGAAGTGTATAAACTATAGGTTGTTTCTTGATGACTTAAAGGATAATTCCCATTTTCTATTTCTTTCAGTCAGCTTTTGTATTTTTGCTTTGTTGTTTTTCCTGGTTTTTAAGATTTTCAAATGTATTTGCCTAAAACAACTTGCAATGTTTTCTTCGTCTTTTTCACATCTGTAAGATACATTCTGGTTGACGTCTGCTGTGTGACCTTTGTTTATGTCTTTGCTTTTCTCACGTCTCACTATTCACTTATTAAACAAATGCTCTTCATTAATTTTACTTGAGTTTCCACTTCTTCAAAGTCTTTACTTATGTTCTTACTTTCACTTGTTTTTCAAACAACTTCACACGCAAAAAAATCACCTGTTTTTTATTTTTTATTTGGTGGAAAATTGTTTTAAAATACTGTGTTTGCTTCTGCCATAAAGCAACACAAATCAGTCATAATTATATATGTGTATATATATATATATAAAATCCCTCCATCTTGACCCTCCCTCCCCTCCCCTCATCCCACCCATCCAGGTCGTCACAGAGCGCCAGGCTGGGCTCCCTATGTTTCATAACAACTTCCCACCATCTATCTACTTTACACATGACAGTGTACATGTCAATGCTACTTCCTGAGTTAATCTTACCTTCACCTCACCCCTCTGTGTCCACAAGTCCATGCTCTACTAGGTTCATCGGTACTATTTTTCTAGATTCCGTATATATACATTAATTATATACATCTATATACATTAATAGATGATACTTGTTTTTCTCTTTCTGACTTCTTCACTTTGTATAAGAGACTCTAGGTTCATCCACCTCACTACATTTTACCTGTGTGAAATACAATGTCTTATTTCTACTTTTTTAATTTTAATATGCCCTTTTTCCCTAACATTGTTAGATGAGTGTTTATCTCTTTTATTTTTAGTCTTTCTTCATTCCATACATGAGAATTTTAAAGCTATAATTCCCCTCTCTACAAGCACTAACAATATCCAAATTTGTAGCAGATAGTATATGTTTATTATTATATTAAAAACCTTCTCACTTTTCTTAGATAAGAGTACATAAATAGAACCTAGATTACATAAAGACTATAGGGACAAATGGAGAAGGCAATGGCACCCCATTCCAGTACTCTTGCCTGGAAAATCCCATGGACGGAGGAGCCTGGTAGGCTGCAGTCCGTGGGGTCGCTGAGAGTCGGGCACGACTGAGCGACTTCACTTTCACTTTTCACTTTCATGCATTGGAGAAGGAAATGGCAACCCACTCCAGTGTTCTTGCCTAGAGAATCCCAGGGACGGGGGAGCCTGGTGGGCTGCGGTCTATGGGGTCACACAGAGTCGGACACGACTGAAGTGACTTAGCATAGCATAGCATAGCATAGGGACAAATACTGACCATGAAATTTTCTCAATTAATTGTAATGACAAATACAGTAATACTGCTTTGTGCTATGCTTAGTCACTCAGTCTTGTCCAACTCTTTGTGACTTCATGGACTGTAGCTCGCCAGGCTCCTCTGTCCAGGGGGATTCTCCAGGCAAGAATACTGGATGAGTTGCCATGTCCTCCTCCAGGGAATCTTCCCAACCCAGGGATCGAACCCAGGTCTCCCACATTACAGGTGGATTCTTTACCAGCTGAGCTACTAGGGAAGCCCTAAAAAGAGCTGAGGAGAGGGTAAATGAGTTACTAAACAATAGGCATAAAGTTTCAGTTGAATAATATGAATCAGTTGTAAAGACCTGTGTGATATTGTACCTATACAATAGTATACTGCATACTTGTATAACATTACAATAAATGCACATCCATATTTTCTAACAGGTAGGTAAATGTTAAGTATGGCTTCCCTACTGGCTCAGATGGTAAAGTATCTAACTGCAATGCAGGAGACCCAGGTCGATCCCTGGGTTGAGAAGATCCCCTGGAAGAGGACATGGCAACCCACTCCAGTATTCTTGCCTGGAGAATCCCATGGACAGAGGAGCCTAGGAGGCTACAGTCCATAGGATCACACAAAGTACTGGAGCTTCAGCTTCAGCATCAGTCCTTCTAATGAATAGTCAGAGTTGATTTCCTTTAGGATCGACTGGTTTGATTTCCTTGCTGTCCAAGGGACTCTCAAGAGTCTTCTCCAACACCACAGTTCAAAAGCATCAATTCTTCAGCAACTCAACCTTCTTTCTGGTCCAACTCTCACATCTGTACATGACTACTGGAAAGACCATAGCTTTGACCATATGGACATTTGTCAGCAAAGTGATGTCTCTGCTTTTGAACACACCATCTAGGTTTGTCATAGCTTTTCTTCCAAGGAGCAAGCATCTTTTAATTTCATGGCAGCAATCACCATCTGCAGTGACTTTGGAACCCAAGGAAATAAAATCTGTCACTGTTTCCATTTTCCCCCATCTATTTGCCATGAAGTGATGTGACCAGATGTCATGACCTTAGTTTTTTTGAACGTTGAGTTTTAAGCCAGCTTTTTCACTCTCCTCTTTTGGTTTCATGAGGAGGTTCTTCAGTTTCTCTTTGCTTTGTGCCAGTAGGGTGGTATCATCTGCATATCTGAGTTTGTTGATATTTCTTCCAGCAATCTTAATTCATCCAGCTTGGCATTTCACATGATGAACTCTGCATGTAAGTTAAATAAGCAGAGTGACAGTATACGGGGGACACTAGTGGCTAAAAAAAAAACAAACAAAACCCACCTGCCAGTACAGGACTCATAAGAGACACAGGTTCAATCCCTGGATCAAGAAGATCACCTGGAGGAGGGCACAGAAACTCACTCCATCCTTCTTGCCTGGAGAATCCCACGGACAGAAGATTCTATTGAGTTGCAAAGAGTTGGACATGACTGAAGTGACTTAGCATGCACGCACATGGAGAGATAAGGCTCATTGATTTCTTTATCCAAGATGAGTAAATGTTAGCTTCATGAAAGCTACTTATGACTAATACTTCAACCAAGCAACATCAATGGATGTCACCACAAAAGGTTCAGTTCTGTTCATTTAGAAAGCATGACTTACTAAAAATTTTACCTAGTTCATGAAGAGCTTTTTAAATATGTCCTTCTCAATTTATAAGGCTTTAAATTTCACTCCTTTTTTAAAGTTTTTAATTTCAGCTTTATTGAGGTATAATTGACATAAAATTGCAAGACATTTAAAGTATACATTGTGATGATTTGATATATGTACACATTATGAAAAGAATCTCCTGCCTAGTTAGTTAATATATCCATCACCTTCATGTTCTTTTGTTTGTTTTGGTGAGAATACAAGTTCCACTGTCAGCAAACTTCAATTATACAGTACAGTACTGTCAACTATAGTCACAGTATTTTCCATTAGAACTGCAGACGTCATTCATCCAAATAGCCAAAAGTTTATAAATTTCACACTATGGAAACTAACAGACTATGAAATTCTTTCAGAGATCCTAAGAGTAATATTTTCCCAGTTGTGTCAACTGGATGTTCAAATTGCTACTAAAAAGGGAGATGGAACATGAACATTAAACGAGCTTCAGATGGTGTATTGGAATTATCATTAGCTGTTATCACTGCCCATTACTCCTGCCCCAAAAACTATTTGTGAAAATATTCAAACGTCTTGCCTTTTCCTAATAAATTTTTGGTTGCTAGTCAAACTCTGTATTCATTCCCAAACACACAAAGTTAAGACATTCAGATCTGTTTAGACCTAAGAAATTTCATTAAAAAGAGCAGTAATACTCGAAATGCTATGAAATACTACCTCACATAGAAAATGGAGGGACTAACTGCCACTTCTACCAATATCTTCACTTCATATCTGTATCAGCCACGTTGCTAGCATAAGGCCCAAAACATGAAAAATATTCATTTAAGTTTGGAGGGTTGAAAGAAATGAGCGAATACATGAACAAATAAATCCAGGGGAAAGTATAAGACTTTATTACGTGGAAAATCAAGTTCACAAAAGAAGTACATCAATTTCTTGCCCCTCCCCATCGGATTAGGTGGCCCTTTTGATTTAAGAAGAAGAGAGGAGACCAGTGGAACAGCACTTGGTTTATTGTGGAATTGTGCCAAGTGTGACAGTGGGTAAGATAACATAGTCCAGCTTCAGATCAGGCTTGCTTGCAGGTTCAGGTTGTTGTACGGCTTGCTGATGTGTTTTCTTTTTGCTTTCATTGATGCAACATAGTTTTCCTTTTGTACATGGTTTGTCGTATATTTCCCCCAACATGCATTTCTTCTTGCAGTAACCTGCTATGGTACTAAAGCATTTTCTGGACTGCGCTGCGTCTGTGCACAGGAAACAGCAATGAACCAGATTAGTTCCTGAGGCAGAGAAGAAGAGTTATGTGGTTCCCCACAAGCTATGGCCTCCTGTGGTCCCAAAGTGAACCTTATGATGAGAGAAAACTCAGAGTCTCCTCCTTGACACTCATCCCAAATTCAGACATGTAAAATCCCAGGTTCCTAGCCAATGTTCAGAGTCAGCACCCCGTCAGCCCTAGACAGTATCAACTTGTCACCAGGGCACAATTCAGAGCCAAACTAACCTTTAAAAGAACATCACAGATAGAACTTTTAAAGTTAACAGTGTCGTTACGTTTCACACTCATTGATATGGGCAGCAGAAGTCTCCCTTGGCTGATACTTCATGGGTCTCAGCATATTGCTATTGAAAACTCCTTCCTTCATTCTTTTCACAACTTGGCTCCTCCTATCCACTCTCTTCTCCTTCTCTTTCTCTTTCTCTCTCTTGCTTGCTCACTCTTGCTGTCTCTCTTCCCATCCTCCTTTTGATCTCAGATAAATATGTTGTCCACAGATCAAACTCAATTCCATGTTTACCTGTTTTCCCACACATTCAAATTGTCACCTATTCAGAGTATTGCACGGAGGTTATAAAGCTCCTTTTCCAATTCTTTCTTTGCCCTTATAAAGATGAAAACAAAGATACGATTCTCCATATTCTAAATTCCACAACCAGGATCATCTTTGAAGGTTAAAAGGACATTTATAGGGCCACAAAGAGACAACCTACCTTCCTACAACAGCAAGGAACAGAATTCTCACGGTCAGAGCCCCCACCATGACTTCGGTGCTGCACTTTAGTAAACTCATGTAATCCTTGCATAAGTACAATCATTGTGGAACTGAGTCATTATCCTTACGTGATAGATGAGAAAACTGATTTTCAAAGGGAATAATTAGCTCATGTCATACAACTAGGCAATGAGGAAGATGTATTTTAACCTCACATCTACAGGACTCCACAGCTTCTACTGTTCACATTACTGTTGTAATAAAGGCTGAAAATGAATTTAAATGGAAAAAGAGATGGCCAGATTCCTGGGTGAAAACTGTTCACCATTGTAAAGGTAATGCTAGATGATGGAAGGAGAGGACTTCTGAGAGTTCAGCCCCAATTTCTTACCTTCCTGGAACCTGTCTTCTAAGACAGACTCAAGTCAGGCACCCAGGGCAGTGGGTCCTTTAGATGATCTCAGCAAGATATCAACTATCTTGAAGGCCCTGCCCTTAGTCCTGTGAATAGTAATATTTCCTCGAATTTCATGGTGCATTTGGACAAGTTACCTTCAGATACCTCAAACAGCAGGATAATGAGGATCAGAAACAGCTTCATGTTTACAGACTTCCCAAGACAACTAGGCAGCAGAATTTCTTTGTCCAGTGATCTGTGTCACACAACCACAGAGAGTCTTTCAAGATGAGACACGGCTTTGGATGCTATGAGCATTCTGAGCTCTCATTTTAACCCACATGGAAGAAGATGAAATTCAAGTCCACCCCCACTTTCATTCCCAAATATGGAGTTCACAGTCACCGAATGTTTCATCACATCACATTTACCCCCCCTTCCTCAGGATATGAGCTGCCAGAGAACAAGAACAGTGATTTCTCCACCTGGGCCATCAGCCCACTTGGGTCACAGTGGGTTGGCTACACATCTTGGTTTGTGTGGGTCAGTCCTAGTTCATTCCTTCTCTTCCAATGTCCCATCCAACTGGTACCACCTTTCACTCACAAAGGTAATTCATCTGGAAAGTTGAATCATTAACGAATTCAGGGAAACACAAGCATGTGCAATAATAATTTTATTCATTCCTTTGTTTTTGGCTGTGCTGGGTCTTCATTGCTGCTTGCAGGCTTTTTCTAGTTGCGGTGAGGGGTGATGCTTTCTAGTTGCGGTACACAGGATTCACATTGTGATGGCTTCTCTCGTTGTGGAGCACAGGCTTTAGAGCGTGACGGCTTCAGTAGTTTTGGCACAAGGACCATAGGGCACAGGCTCAGTAGTTGCAGCACACAAGCTTAGTTGCCCCCATGGTTTATGTGGGATCTTCCTGGAGCAGGGATCAAACCTGTGTCCCCTGCATTGGCAGGTGGGTTCTTAACCATTGGACCACCAGGGAATAATTTTTTTAATGTATGAAACTTTCAGAAAATTCTCTAAGAGAAAGATTGTGTTTAGGCTTGACTAGATAAATTGATGTTATTTCAGTTTCCCATAATGTCTTACCCATTCAGTAAAGCTCAATTCCAGGGCTTCCCTGGTGGATCAGTGGTTGGGGAAAAAAAAAAAAACAACACTTGCCAATGCAGGAGATGTGGATTCGATTCCTGGGTCAGGAAGATCCCCTGGAGAAGGAAATGGAAACCCACTCCAGTACTCTTGCCTGGGAAATCTGAAGGACAGAGGAGTCTGGTGGGCTATAGTCCATGGGGTCCCAAAAAAGTCAGACACAACTTAGCGACTAAAACAACAACAAGACTCAATTCCACAACTAAAATCTTTCAAAGATCAAGTCTCATTAGTATGGTGTTCAACTCACTCTGAACTGGTTCCCACTCTCCTCTCTTGGGCTTTTTTTTTATGGAACCAGCTACATTTCTGCCAAATTAGTGTTGGTGCCCCTACTCAACTTGTTACTTCCATAACCTGTTGTTGTTCAGTTGCTAAGTTGTGTCCTACTCTTTGTAACCCCATGAACTGCAGCACGCCAGGCTTGTCTGTCCTTCACTCTCTCCTGAAGTTTACTCAAACTCATGTCCATTGAGTCAGTGATACCATCCAACCATCTCATCCTCCGTCACTCCCTTTTTCTCCTGCCCTCAATTTTCTCCAGCATCAGGGTCTTTTACAGTGAATCAGCTCTTCACATCAAGTGGCCAAAGTATTGGAGCTTCAGCTTCAGCATCAGTCCTTCTAATGAATAGTCAGGGTTGATTTCCTTTAGAATTGACTGGTTTGATTTCCTTGCTGTCCAAGGGACTTTCAAGAGTCTTCTCCAAAACCATAGTTCAAAAGCATCAATTCTTCAGCAACTCAGCCTTCTTTCTGGTCCAACTCTCACATCTGTACATGACTACTGGAAAAATCACAGCTTTGACTATGCAGACCTTTGTCAGCAAAGTGATGTCCCTGCTTTCTAATACGCTGTCTAGGTTTGTCATAGTTTTTCTTCCAAGAGGCAAGCATCTTTTAAATTTGTGGCTGCAGTCACCATCTGCAGTGATTTTGGAGCCCAAGAAAATAAAATCTGCCACTGTTTCCACTTTTTCACCATCTATTTGCCATGAAGTGATGAGACTATATGCCATGATCTTAGTATTTTAAATGTTGAGTTGCAAGCCAGCTATCTCATTATCCTCTTTCACCCTCATCAAGAGGCTCTTTAAATTCCTCTTCACTTTCTGCCATTAGGAGTGGTGTCATCTGCATATCTGAGATTGTTGATATTTGATTCCAGCACATTTAAATCTCTCTTTACAAATATTACCCTATCTCATCTACCTAATTGTCCCTGTTGAGCTCCTAATTTTCCTTTAAAACCAAGTGCAATTATCTCTACATCTGTGAAAGTTTCCCTAGCCCAGTGAAATAGAGCTGCAAACTCCCTTTTTGTGCCACCACTGTGTTTTGTAAATATTTTTGTTGCTGGTCACACCATGTCATGTTCCAATTATTTGCAATAATCTATGAATACAAGCCACTTTAGGGGCTTCCTCAGTGGCTGGACAGTAAAGAATCCACCTGCAATGCAGATTCGGGTTTGATCCTTGGGTAGGGAAGAGCCCCTGAAGGAGGGCATGGCAACCCACTCTAGTATTCTTGCCAGGAAAATCCCATGGACAGAGGACTACAGTCCATGGAATTGTAGAGTCAGACACAACTGTGCTACTGAGCATGCATGCACATGAACCCCTTAAAGGCAGGTCACTGGTCTAGTTCAGTTTGGAGTTCTCAATACACAGCACAAAACTCACACTATATTTTCAGTATATACTTACAAGATGATTTCAAAGTACTGAAAAATTATTGCTAAATAAAATACCCCCAAGACAGTAATAAAGTTATTTTAGAAATTTCCTAAAGAAAGTTGCTTACCTTGTTTTATAATTTGTGGACACCAGAAGCTTGAATTTATAGTAATTAGGGCCCATCCAAATATCTTTCTATAATAGTACCTATAAGAATTTTGAAATTTGTGAAGGTGATATAAATATATGTTGAAGATGATTAAACTAGTATCATAGCACAAAGTTAGGATCAGGGTTAAGAATAAGTATTACATATAGCTTAGTATGGTTTTCCCTGGTAGCTCAGCTGGGAAAGAATCTACCTGCAATGCAGGAGACCCCAGTTCAATCCCTGGGTTGGGAAGATCCCCTGGAGGAGGGCATGGCTACCCACTCCAGTATTCTTGCCTGGAAAATCCACATGGACAGAGGAGCCTGGTGGGCTACAGTCCATGGGGTCACAAAAGGTTGAATGTGACTGAGCGACTAAGCACAGCACATCGCTTATTATGTTTACCAGTAACCAGAGTGAATTAAGTTTGTCAGGGAGGAAAGATTGTCAAATATTGCTCATATGTCAAAATGAGCAGTGAGAATTGACCAATGGCCCCACCAGATTTGCACTTGCCCCATTGGTATCCCACTTGGTCTCAGCTCATTTCTCAGCTCCACCTCTTTTTTTTTCTGGCTATATCACACGGCATGTGGGATCTTAGTTCCCTGACCAGGGATGGAACCCATGCCGCCTTATTGGGAGCACAGAACCTTAAACCCTGGACTTCAGAGAAGTCCCTGGAGGGTTTGAGAAGTCCACAACCTCTTAGTGTGTGTCTGCATGCACACATGCTAAGTTGCTTCAGTCGTGACCAACTCTGAAGGACCAACCTAAGGACACTAGCCCACCAGGCTCCTCCATCCATGGGATTCTCCAGGCAAGAATACTGGACTGGGGTGCCATTTCTTCCTCCAGGGGATCTTCCCTACCCAGGGATCAAACCCTCATCTCCTACATTGGCAGACAGGCTCTTTACCACTAGTGCCATATGGGAAGCCCCAATCTGGGTCTACTGGATGACAAATGCATTTTATGTGCATTACTTACTTTTATCCTTGCAAGAACACTATGAAGTAGGAATTAATATTAACATCTCTTTTTAAAATTGTTAAGCCACAATTTAGGGAATTGGTCATGTGGCCAATGTCACACAAGTAGTGAGGAATGAGCTAGGATAACACAGGTCTGCGTAAACCTTAAAGTAAAGGTCTTAGCCATTGTGCTAACCTATGCCAACCTATCTCGCTGGCTGCCTTCTTTGAGTCAATCTTTGGAAGACTGAAGACAAAACATTCAAATACAAGATGTTGCTTTGTTCACGAAATTTATTGGTAATGCACTTGGCGGGACATCCTTCCCCCATCCGTCTCCTTATATCCTACTCACAACTCAGAGAGGAACCTATCTTTAGAGAAAAATATGTATTGAGAGAATTAACATTTATGATTTCCAAAGATGACATTACTATTTCCTGAAAATGGTATCACCTACCTACTTCAACAGATTTCTAAGTCTGTTGATCTGTTCAGCTGTGTCAACTCTTTAATATCCAAGAGGCTTTATGCAATCTTGGCTAGGCACAAAAAGCACATAGTCTCCTCATTTTCAAGGTCCTTTGTGGCTAAACAATAGACTTTCCCTTTGAGTAGGCTGGAATGGATAATGAAACGTTGCTTTCTAGTCATGATCAGTTAAAAAAAATCACCCATTCACATTTACTGTAGCTCCCATTGTAATCCGTAGCAGTACAAATTGCTTTTAATACCTTACTTATAAATGACCTTTAATGTGTTTCATTACTCAGAAATATTCTCTGAATCCTACTTAAGATGTTATCTTTCCAAACAGAGGAGGCTGGCAGGCTCTAGTCCATAGGGTCACACAGAGTCGGACATGACTGAAATGACTGTGCACACACACACCCCATTTAACTATTGTTCTCCTTTCATCCAGAGCTATTGAAGGATTAAACTATTTTAAATACACAATGTCATGGTTTTGTCTCCACACTACAGTGGGTTTCAGGTTATTTCATTAAATCAAAATGAATCAAAGGTTTGATTTGTTTTTCTTATGTATTGATAGTTAAGTAATACCATGATTGGTGGATCTAAAATAGAAAAGATAGCACCTTGGCCTTGATGCAGAATTCCATAGCATAACAAAGTAAGAATTTTCTCCAAATGAGATGAGGGGGGTGTGTGTGTGTCTGCCCATGTCTGCCTGACATTTACTGGCTGATGAAAGTTGCCAGAGTAAAGAGAAAGATCATAGATTAGTCTTGGGTGACTTAGATTAACTTTGTTTATAGTATGGTTTGAAAAGAAAATCACATACAGGTCCATGACAGGTAGGCTATGCCCAGGGTTAGTTTCTCTAAATAATTCTGTATTTTGGACTCTAGTTAAATAAAAACATGAAGAAAGCAGACCTGTCAATCAACAAGTGATATGTCAGATGCCTTCATGTTTCAGCCTCCATATATCGAAACCCAAGTTAAGCTCAATTAAATATTGTTTATTTTTAACAATATTTAAAACAATATTTAAAACAAATATCAACAATAAAAAATTTACAACAGTAAAAACAAATAAGTTATATGTACAATTTTGAGCCAGTTCTAAGTGTAGAAAAATCAAAGTGTGTTGATATTGATATTTAAGGTAGGTGGAATAATGCTCCCCTAAAGATGTTCACATTCTAAAACCCAGAACCCATGAATACATGATGTTACATGGCAAGGGAGAATTAAGGCTGTAGATGGTATTATGGCTGCTAATCAGCTGACCTTAAAATAAGGAGATTGTCTTAGATTATCTGGATGGGTCCAGTATAATAACAAGAATCACTGGGGAGGTAGGACAATCAGTGTCAGGAAAAGTTTGACAATGTCACCTGACTAGATTTGAAGATGGAGGAAAGGTCCCTGAGTCCAAATATTCAATCCTTTAGAAGCTGGAAAAACAAAGAAAGATTTTCTCCTAGGCTCCCCAAAGGGAATACAGCCCTGCTGACATCTTGCTTTTAAATCCAGTGAGATTCATTTGGGATTTATAACCTTCACAACAATAAGATGATAAACTTGTGTTGCTTTAAGCTGCTGATTTTCTTTTGTAACTTGTAACAGCAGCAATAAGAAATTAATAGAACATTAAATTTCATACCAAAATGTCAACATTCCTTACAATGACCTAGAAAAGCTTCATGACTGGTCCAAGTGATAGTAAAAAAAACATGTATTGTCAGAAAGGACAATATTTTTCACAAGTTTCCAAACCTGAACTGAGACTCTATTCACAGAGGATAATCAATATCTTCTAGTCTAGAAAATAGATTCTGTGATAACTCAGTTTCGGGATCTTTCTGGAGAGTTTCCTAAGGTTTTAAAATCTAAACCAGAGATACATTTCATTCTTTGATAAGACACTCCAGAGACATCAGAGTTATCTCTAGGCCAAATTACAGCTGGATACAAGAGAGGAAAGCTTGTAATTCCAGAAGGACCACATATACCTTCATGTGGTATAGGTGAAAATGAAGAAAATATTTTCTCTATAAAAATAATTTCCCTACTTCCTTGGGGGTCCAGTGGTTAAGAATCCTCCTGCCAGTGCAGGGGACACATGTTCAATGCCTGATCAGGGAAGATTACACATGCCATGGGGCCGCTAGGCCCGTGTGCCTCTAGAACTCGTGCTCCACGACAAGAGAAGCCATTGCGATGAGAAGCTCGCACATCACACCTAGAGAGTGGCCCCCAACCTCTGCAACTAGAGGAAGTCCACACAGCACAAAGATCTAACGCAGTCAAAAATATTAAATTATTTTTTAATACATAATGTTAGTGTAAATATGTTATCTTGAAAAGCTATCCATTTAGAGAAAATTGTGTACGTAGGACAGGCTCAACAAAATACTTAGCTCAGTTAGAGTTACTCCTGATTTTTTAAGTATAAAACAATAGTTACAGGTACAAGCTGGATTTAGAAAAGGCAGAGGAACCAGAGATCAAATTGCCAACATCTGTTGGACCCTAGAAAAAGCAAGGGAAAACATCTGTTTCTGCTTCACTGACTACACTAAAGCCTTTGACTGTGTGGATCACAACAAACTGTGGGAAAGAGATAGGAATACCAGACCACCTTACCTGCCTCCTTCAAAACCTGTATGCAGGTCAAGAAGCAACAGTTAGAACCAGACATGGAACATCAGACTGGTTTCAAATTGGGAAAAGAATACATCAAGGCTGTATATTGTCACCCTGCTTATTTAACTTGTATGCAGAGTATATCATGCAAAATGCCAGGTTAGATGAACCTCAAGCTGGAATCAAGATTGCCAGGAGAAATATCAACAACTTCAGACATGCAGATGACATACCCTAATGGCTGAAGCCTAAGAGGAACTAAAGAGCCTCTTGATGAAGGTGAAAGAGGAGAGTGAAAAAGCTGGCTTAAAACTCAACATTCAAAAAACAAAGATTATGACCTCTTGTCCCACCGCTTCATGGCAAAAAGATGGGGGGGAAATGGCAACAGTGACAAATCTTATTTTCTTGGGTCCCAAAATCACTGCAGATGGTGACTGCATGAAATTAAAAGATGCTTGCTCCTTGGAAGACAAGCTATAACAAACCTAGACATCATATTAAAAAGCAGAGACATCACTTTGCCAACAAAGGTCCGTCTAGTCAAAGCTATGGTATTTCCAGTCGTCGTGTACAGATGTGAGAGTTGGACCATAAAGAAAGCTAAGTGCTGAGGAACTGATGCTTTTGAACTGTGGTGTTGGAGAAGACTCTTGAGAGTCCCTTGGATAGCAAAAAGATCAAACCTGTCAATCCTAAAGGAAATCAACCCTGAATATTCACTGGATGGACTGAAGCTGAAGCTGCAATACTTCGGCCACATGATGCAAAGACCCGACTCATTAGAAAAGACCCTAATGCTGGGAAAGATTGAAAGTAGGAGGATAAAGGGACGACAGTGGATGAGATAGTTGGGTGGCATCACCAATTCAATGGACATGAGTTTGTGCAAACTCCAGGAGACAGTGAAGGACAGGGAAGCCTAGCATGCTGCAGTTCATGGGGTTGCACAGAGTCAGACATGACCGAGCGACTGAGCAACAACAAATTAGAAAATGTTTGGAGCAATAAAATTAATAAACTTCATAAATTATGGATAAAATTTCAGGTTAGTCAAAATTGTGTTCTTAATCTACCCATCATATCAGACTAAGAGGCAATAAAGGATATTAGGCATTTTTCCCAGTTAAAATACTCCATTTGATATTTCTGCAGACTTTGAAAAATCCATTGCAGTCATGCATTTTTCCCCTTTTCTTCAATCATAAGCTCCATGAATGGCTAAGTTCTGGTTTTCATTGACTTCCATTCATGTTAAATTCAGGCATTCCAGATTTCAAGTGTCACCTAGTGGACAAAGCAAATTTTCCTACTAGCTATCCAAATATCACGAGTTTCAAAACTTTAAGAGAACTCCTAGGAAATGACAAACATCATACTTTCATAATTGTTCTGTAAGACTCATATACATCTAGAGACTTCAAAAGACTGGCCAAAGAATTCTCTAGTATCAAGGAAAATCTTAAAAATTCAAAAGGAAGTAGAGCCTGTTACAGTTTTTACCCTGTGTGGGCAACTCTCAAAAAAAAAAAAATGCATGTGCACAGTATCTTCCAAGATTAAAAATCACATCAGAGAATTCCCCAGGGGTCCAGTGGTTAGGACTCAGAACTTTCGCTGCTGAGGGCCTGGGTTCAATCCCTGGTTGGGGAACTATTTAATAAGATCTCAAAAGCCATGTTGCACAGCCAAAAGAAAAAAAGAAAAAAAATCACTTCTTGACACACCCATGTCAAGCAAATTTGATGTTAACTTAGAGAAAGCTTCAAATTGACTGGTCCTGGAGTGAATTTTAGTGTGAACAAATCAGTTGTTTTAAAAAAAGTTTTGGAATAATTAAAGATATTTGAAAATAGACTGAGTAGTAATTGTTAAATATTATGGAAATTTTATTAATTTTGCCTAGTGTGATGATATTGTGTTGGCTATGTTGGAAAATAACCCTTTTTTCAAAAAAATATTTACTAGAATGTATAGAAATGGAATATTATATTTATAATTTACCTGCATTGTGGGTCAGCTGGTAAGGAATCCACCTGCAATGTGGGAGACCTGGTTTCAATCCCTGGGTTGGGAAGATCCCATGGAGAAGGGAAAGGTTACCCACTGCAGTATTCTGGCCTGGAGAATTCCGTGGGGTTGCAAAGAGTCAGACACGACTGAGCGACTTTCACTCTGAAATATTTCAGCGAAAAATAATGGATCAAGTTCCAAAAAGAAGTATAAAAAAAGAAAATATTCTAACCAGCTGAATACTTGTAGAAATATTGGACCACTATTTATTAAGAAGCCTGAATTTTGCTATGAGAAGCTGATGATCTGAGCCACAGTCAGCTCCAGGTCTTGTTTTTGCTGGCTGTGTACAGCTTCTCCATCTTCAGCTACAAAGGGCGTAATCAATCTGATTTCGGTACTGACCATTTGGTGATGTTCATGTGTAAAGTCGACAATTCAATGCCAAAAAAAAAAAAGATTGATTAAAAAATGGGCAGAGGATCTGAATAGACATTTTTCCAAAGAAGACATACAGATGGCCAACAGGTACATGAAAAGGCATTCAACATCACTAATCACTAGGAAAATGCAAATCAAAAGCACAATGAGATATCACCTCACATCGGTTAGAATATCTATCACCAAGAAAACAAGATAGGTGTTGGCAAGGATGAAGACGGCAAGGAGAAAAGGGAATCTATGTACACTGTTGGTGGAAACGTAAATTGGTTCAGTCACTATAGAAATAATATAGAAGTACCTCAAAAAGTTAAAAATAGAACTACCATACAGTCCAGCAATTCCACTTCTGAGGATATATACAGATATCAAATCATTCCCTGGTGGTCAGACAGTAAAGAATCTACAGGAGACCTGGGTTTGATCCCTGGGTCAGGAAGATCCCCTAGAGAAGGAAATGGCAAACTACTCCAGTGTTCTTACCTGGGAAATTCCACAGACAGAGGAGCCTGGTGGGCTACAGTCCATGGGGTCACGAAGAGTCAGACATGGCTGAGCAACTAACATCTTCACTTCTACTTGACACTAATATAATGTTATATGTTAATTACATTTCATTTTTTTTAAGAAGCTAAAGTTATGCCAAGAACTGCTTCCCACAAACTCATTCAACAAACATGTATTGAGTTCTCATGTTAATTTGGCACCCATGGAGAAAACAGTACAGAAAAGACAAAGTCTCTATCCTCCAGGAGTCTATGGCTATACAAGCTCTGTTCTTCTGATTCTCATACATTAAATGCCTCAGGCCTAACTCTAGGCTCACAAAGGGTAAAGCAGATACCCTAAATAAATCTTAAGAGGAAGAAACGTAAAGAGCTTGTGTTTTCTTTCATGTCTTATGTGTCTTATAATTCCCCCCAGGATTAAGAACAGGAAATTTCTTGCATGAGGTATTCAGGTAGTCATTCATTGGAAGGACTGATGCTGAAGTTGAAGCTCCAATACTTTGGCCACAGCTGATGGGCTGACTCATTGGAAAAGACCCTGATGCTGGGAAAGATTTAAGACAGGAGAAGGGGACGACAGAGGATGAGATGGTTGGGAGGCATCACCGACTCAGTGGACATGAGTTTGAGCAAGCTCCAGGAAATGGTGATGGACAAGGAAGCCTGGCATGCTTCAGTTCATGGGGTCACAAAGAGTCGGACACAACTGAGCAACTGAACCGAACTGAACTGATTCTCAAACAGAATCATAGAAAACACAATTGCTGTGAGCTTTGGCTGCACTTGACTGCTCAGAGCCTAAGGCCATGAAGACGCCTATAAAGGCTGGAGCTCAAGAATATGAACCCAGATCCAAGGCTTCTTCTCTTGGAAGAAGAGAAGCTTCCAGCCATGAAGCTCCTTTTCCCTATCTTTGCCAGCCTCATGCTACAGTGGCAGGTGAACACAGGTAATGTGAAATCCTGGGTCTAAGAGGGAGTGGTTGGAGGAAGCAGAGATTTGGCCGTCCTTGATAACGGAAACCCAAAGAGACACTGAAAATGAGATGCCCAAAGATACAGCTGAAAAGTTTATATTGCATCAGTCATTCACCATCCGTCACATAGTCCCACAGGCTCCAAACCCAGACTGTGTCTGATGGGGATACACATGGAGCTACAAAGGAAGTAGGGTATTGTTTGTGAACTCAGAAATTATTCAGTATATAAAACTGCCTCCTTGCCCCCTACATAGCTATCACCTGGGATTCAGGCCAAGTCTACCCCATTTTTGCTCTATTTCTAATTTAAACTATCTCTAGGTAAAAGGTTTGATCAGTTTATATTTCAGTGTAACAAGAAGGAAGACCTCAAAATTACGCTCAAGAAAAAAAATCTACTCTCAGGATTCAGTGAACAGGTCTATGTTCTCCATCTCAACTTTTTCAGACTTCTACAGAGTTTCATTCCTTTTCTCAGCCTTTGTTTTACTGGAAACCCCCAAATTACCCACAAGAGCCTCTAGGGACACATCAGGGCAAATGGCTAAGTCAGAAGTTTGGCCACTGTTTTCTGCAATGGAGACAGAAGCATTGAGACTTGTTTCAGAATACAAGAATCTTCCAGATTTTAAATGGGCAATGGGTCAAGGAAGGGAAAGTAAAAGAGTAGTCAAAGATGTGTCTAATTTTTTTATCTTGGGACCCTAAGAAAAGGGTTATAATATAAGTAAGTATGGTTGTGTCATCTCTGGTAAAGTCAAATTTGAGTCTCAAATCCCACATAAGATAAGGTTAATCAGTGTAGCTGCTTAAAATACAATATTTTACTGTGTTTTCTCTGGTGAGAAACAATATTGAAATGCCTGTGAACAGTAGATGCTACATAAATCTCTTGTATTTTATGGAAAATCTGTTGAATTGTTGAGTGAAGGAGAAGCTTCTGGATTTGGGGAAAAAAATAGATGAACCATTAGGATGGAAAAACATTCAACAGATGAAGATGAGATACTACACTAAGCAGGGGATTTAGAGATAGAGATAACAATGCAGGAATTATCTTCATAGAGATGAGGTTAAGGCTATGCTAATAAATAAGATGCTGAGGGACATAGTGTTCACAGAGGATGAAAATGATAGAACACCATGCTGCAAGAACCACAGGTCAAGTGATTGTTGAGGAGGGTGAGGTCGTAGACCACTGAGTTTGGCAAGAAGCCAGAACTTCTGAACAGTCTAGTTGATTCTCTTTTGAAACTCTTCCTTGGGTTACTTTTATGAGAGATTTTACTCTTCTCTGTATTTCCTAGGATCCTGGGAAGAGATAATAACACTCAACAAGTGTCTAAGATGTTATATATTGGAGACCTAAAATCTTAACCCTGAAGCAAATGAGTTTCCTTTTCTTCTTAAGGTTTTAATTATTCAATGAGACAAGACTAGAGATTTATTTTGGATTTCAGAGATGTACAAAGATGCTCTTGGCCTGCCTGTTGCCTCCATCAACGTCTCTAACCACTGTACTTTAAATTTAGCATTAACAAATTCACTCTGACTCCATTCCTCTCGCTCTACCAATTTTAATATCACATCTAGTTATTAACCTTAGCGCATTGTTTTCTGTTTTATTTGTGCAGAATACTTTGGCTTGAGAAGATGCGTAATGGGTTTGGGGAGATGCAAAGAGCACTGCAACATGGATGAAAAAGAGTTAGATAAATGCAAAAAGAAAACATGTTGTATTAGATCAAAAGTGGTTCAACTGATAAAAAACTACATACAAAATGAAATGCTCCATATGCTTAAAGAGGACTCTCAGAAAGTGCTAAAAATTACCAAGAATTTTAGTGTCATGATGCAGACCGAACATCATAATTTATCTGTTCTGCCCAAAATCAAAAGTGCCAGTGCTTTTGCCAAGATCAACACCATCATCATCCCAAATGCCACCATTGTGAACTCTGCCACCACCAACCCCGTGAACTCAGGGAAGATAATACACACTGCTACTTCTACCAGAAAAAGAAGAGATTTAGGCACTGACTCCCCACCACCAGCACCACCTCCATCGTATATACTTCCGACAGCGTAACTGGAGCTGGAGAAGCAGATGAGCAGGGATTCGGGTCTCTCCCTTAAAACACCAAGTTCCTCTTTATCTATTCTATCTATAAACTGAGACAGAACTGTTTCCTCTGTTATCAGTCATTCAATAAACACTGTTCAAGCACCCACAGTTTATATAATTTTATCTTTCTCACAGGAGCCTCACAGAGGAGACAGAGCTAGAAAGTAATAGAATTCTAGTTTACATGCTCAGGAGAAAGTGAGCAACAGAAATGCTGACTGTGTTGAATTTAACCCGTCGATGAGCCAAAGTAAGCCTCTGTAACAAAAATTTATGGTTCTCATATTATGTGCTTTTCTTGGGGTGATAGGAATGGAAACAGCAGACATATTTTCTTTTTCCATAGATTTTTTTTTTCCCATAGAAAGGCCCATATAAGGTGGGGAGACCAAGTTTACCTTCTCCACAGAAGAAATTCATGAGGCCACTTAAGATAAAAATATGGGGCGGGCAGAGGGGGAAGATATGACTTCTGTCTCTGATCCAAGGCATTTTCAACCAGATTCCTGAAGGGACAACAGGTAAAGTGCTGCTTCCAGTGGATACAGGCTACAAACCACAAATGCAAACCATGGAGGTAATTTTTAATTTTCAAGTAGCTGCATTAAAAAGGTAAAAATAAATAGGTGAATTGAATGTTAATAATACATTTTGTTTAATGCAGTTAGTTCAAAGCCTTGACATTTCAATATGCAATTAATGTAAAAATTATTTGAAATATTTGCCTTTTTTTGGTACGTCTTTGAAATTTCTTATGTATATTACTGTTACAGCATATTTCATCATACTAGTCATATTTCAAGTGCTCGATAGTCCCATGTGGCTTAAATTTTCAGCCTCTAGAACTATGAGAAAATCCATATCTGTTGTTAAAGCCACCCAACCTATGGTATTTTGTTATAGCAGCCCAAGCAGACCAGTGAGTCATAAAGAGATGGTATTGGGACTTCCTTAATGGCCCAGTGACTAAGATTCTGCACTCCCAAAGCAGGCAGCCCTGGTTCAGTCTCTGATTAGAGGACTAGATCCCACATGCTACAACTAAGTGTTCATATGCCACAGCTAAATGTCCTGCATGCTGCAGCCAAGATCAAAGATCCCAAATGCTGTAACTGAGACCCAGCACAGCCAAATAAATAAATAAAAATAAATACTGAAAAAAGTAAGAGAGAGATGATATCCTTTTCCTCCTTCTTGCTGAGCTCTGGGTAAAAATTAAAGGTAGGAACAACAGATGCCTCTTAAAAGACTCCAAGCCTCTCTGCCTTCATTCTGGGTTTGTCAATAAGGAAAATTGAGCATTCTTAGTAGAATTTGTATACTTAAATCAAAGATATCAGTTTATATGAAGTTACAGTAAGATGTGTAGAGATGAATGACTTTCACTTTTCATTCACTTTCATAGTAAGATGTGACTGTTTTATTGTTAACTCTGAGAATAAAAGCCACAGAATGCATAGTAAAAGGCAATAAGCATGGAATAATTGTTTAATAATTGTCAGACAATTTGAATTTTTACACACAAACTGGGTTTGAATTTACTAATAAATACCAAAAGTTGCTATTTTAGAGTGAAAATAAAGGAGTCCCTTTGTGCTCAGTGCCCTGCACACACACTTTGCAAGTGACAGCAATCGGAGTTTGACTTCAAATTCCAGCATATGGGTTAAATTGTACTCAGTCATGTCCTACTCTTTGCAACCCCATTGACTGTACCCTGCCAGGCTCCTCTGTCCATGGGATTTTTCCAGGCAAGAATAATGGAGTGAGTTGCCATTTCCTCTTCTAGGGGATCTTCCCAACCCAGGGATTGAACCCATGTCTCCTGCATCTCCTGTGTTGGCAGGTGGGTTCTTTACCACTGAGCCACCTGGGAAGCACTAGGAGTTGAAAGGATCACAGCGATTATCATTGCTTTTGGAACAGCTGCAATTGGCTATCTAGCTGACAAAAGATTTTATGTTAAGATTACTGCAGCAAATCTATGGTAAGCATTCACAATCAGAAAGACAACTTCAAGACAGTATATGCTTTTAACTTGAAGATTTAGAAAATAAAAGCTGTATGGTAGTTGTTTCTTTAAATTTGTCAGCAAAGTGATGTCTCTGCTTTCTAATATGTTGTCTAGGTTTGTCATAGTTTTGTTCTGTTTAATTTTGCTTTGGAGATTGGATGTTTATCAACAAACTGCTCTCTAAAGTATATTGTATCAAGTTAAAGTCACAGGAACAGTACAGAGCTGTCCCTGTTTTGCTTCACCTTTGCCAAGTAGCTAGAAGGCATATTTTCAAGGACTGGGAGCTAATCTTCTAGATATTCTATGAGTACTCAGTAAATTTACCCAGTAGCCAGTTAGACAGTCTAACCAAATCTGTTTGACCTGATGGCAGAGCTTTCTGCTTTATCATCTGCCCACTGCCCAACTTCAGATCTCATCTGAAGTCTAATAAATACTGGAGCTCCAGGCAAGTAACACAGGTAGCTCTGTCCTATCCACCCCACTGCACTCTCCCCAGGCATGTCCCCATCCTTCAGGCAAGAAGTTCTTGCCTCTGGCTTTTGCTGCTGTCTGTTCCTCACTTCACTAACCTTAAGTAACCTGAAATTCTCCATATTGAGAACAGAGTGATGGAGGGGAGGGGAGACAGAAACAAAAGCACTAGGTACATCTGTTTTTAAATGGAAGGAAAATTTTTAAATGCCCATCTATGGAAAGAGGAAGAAATGAGAAAGAGGAGAGGTTTTTATTTATTTTTTTCTATTTTTATTTTATTTTTAAACTTTACAAATTGTATTAGTTTTGCCAAATATCAAAATGAATCTGCCACAGGTATACATGTGTTCCCCATCCTGAACCCTCCACCCTCCTCCCTCCCCATACCATCCCTCTGGGTCGTCCCAGTGCACTAGCCCCAAGCATCCAGTATCGTGCATCGAACCTGGACTGGCGACTCGTTTCATACATGATATTATACATGTTTCAATGCCATTCTCCCAAATCTTCCCACCCTCTCCCTCTTCCACAGAGTCCATAAGACTGTTCTATACATCAGTGTCTCTTTTGCTGTCTCGTACACAGGGTTATTGTTAGCATTTTTCTAAATTCCATATATATGCGTTAGTATACCGTATTGGTGTTTTTCTTTCTGGCTTACTTCACTCTGTATAATAGGCTCCAGTTTCATCCACCTCATTAGAACTGATTCAAATGTATTCTTTTTAATGGCTGAGTACTACTCCATTGTGTATATGTACCACAGCTTTCTTATCCATTCATCTGCTGATGGGCATCTAGGTTGCTTCCATGTCCTGGCTATTATAAACAGTGCTGCGATGAACATTGGGGTACACGTGCCTCTTTCCCTTCTGGTTTCCTCAGTGTGTATGCCCAGCAGTGGGATTGCTGGATCATAAGGCAGTTCTATTTCCAGTTTTTTAAGGAATCTCCACACTGTTCTCCACAGTGGCTGTACTAGTTTGATTCCCACCAACAGTGTAAGAGGGTTCCCTTTTCTCCACACCCTCGAGGAGAGGTTTTTAAAAGAAGCTAGACTTCTCTGAATATATCCTGTTTTGAAGATTTGACTTAGAAATTATTTAAACATTTTACCTAATATAAACAGGTAAAGTGTGTATTGAATTGATAGCATAACCACAAACAGAAGAGCTATTTGAAGTAGCAGATATTTGAAATAATCTCTCCCATTTTGTTTGTAAAAAGAAAAGATAGAAAAAGTAAAATACATGTTCATCAATAGGAAGTATTAGTTGCTCAGTTGTGCCAGACTCTGCGACTGCATGGACTGCAGCCCACCAGGCTCCTCTGTCTATGGGATTTTCCAGACAAGGATACTGGAGTGGGTTGCCATTTCTTTCTCCAGGAGATCTTCCCGACCCAGGGATAGAACCTGGGTCTCCTGCACTGCAGGCAGATTCTTTACCAACTGAGCTATGATGGAAGCTCAATAGGGTCCATCAAAAGGGTTTAACTAAACCACTGTATGTTCATATATAAAAAGTTATGTAAAATTAGAAAAAAATAATGGAGATCTATATTTTTCAATATGAAGTGAGCTCTTAGACATGTTAAATTTTTAAAAGGACGCTGAAGAACAATAAGTATAGGATGATGCAATTATTTATTTTCTATAATTTATTATAAAAAGTGAAGTGAAAGTCATTCAGTCATGTCCGACTCTTTGCAACCCCGTAGACTGTACAGTCCATGGAATTCTCCAGGCCAGAATACCGGAGTGGGTAGCTGTTCCCTTCTCCAAGGAATCTTCCCAACCCAGGGATTGAACCCAGGTCTCCCACATTGCAGGCAGATTCTCTTGGATTCCTTACCATCTGAGCCATCAGGGAAGTTCATAATTTATTAATATCATGGAGTAAATTTGGCTGTTTTTCCTTTCAGTGTACAGTTCTATGAATTTTAACATCTTTAGATTCATGCAACCATCACCACAAACAGGACATTGTTTCATTGCTCTGAAACATACCACTTTGTATTCAAACTCTAATTGCACCATAACTCCTGGCAACCAGTGATCTATTTTGCCTGTAGTTTTGCCTTATCTGAAAATATCACAAAAATGGAATGTTTGAGGCTGACTTCTCTCATTTAACATGGCTTTAAGATTCATCCAAATTTCCCAAATATATTAATATCAATAATACGTTCCTTTTTACTGCTAAATAGTATTGTATTCTAGACATTTAATACTGGTTTTTTATCCTTTCACTCACTGAAGGACATTTGGTTTGTTTGCAGTTTTTTGACTAACACAAGTAAAGTTGCTATAAACATTTGCTTATAGATTTTTGTGTTATTAAAAGTTTCCATTTTACTAAGGTAAATACCCAGGTGTAAGACTGCTAGGTTCTATGGTAAAGATACATTTAACGTTAAAGGAAACTGAAAACCCTTTTCCAGAGTGACTGAGGCATTTTCCATTGCCACCCCCTGAAAATTCATCAAGGGAAACATCTTGCAAAATGGAGTTGAGAGGTCAGAAGGGGGAGCTCTCATACTCTACCACTCAAGGTTAATTGCATTATCAACAAGAAGAAAGTTAATACTTTACTACCCAGCAGGAAAAGGAAAGAATTTCTCCTTGCCTGCCTATAGCCTTACCAATGACAAAACTGTCACTATTCAGCGAATGAAAAAGCCACTACGCTTTTCAGTGGCCTTTCAGTGCCCAGTTTACTCCCACAAACTGGTTTTAACAGCCTCTCTCAACTCCCCCTTCTTCTCCGTAAAAGAACGTTTTCTCTACTTTTGTTCTCTGGACTTGCCTGTGGTTTACAATAGATTTATGCATCTCACATTGTGATTCTTTGCTGTTCCTGAATAAACCCATTTTACTTGTAAAACAACTGGCTGTTTTATTGTTTTGTTGCAGGAAGGAGGATCCCTTCCAGGGCCCAAGAGTGGGCTCTTGTCTAACACTTGGAAATGAATAGTCTGAGAAGACACACATGTTGACAAAGCAAGAGACTTTATTGGGAAGGGATGCCCAGGCTGAGAGCAGCAGAGTAAGGGAACTCAGGGGAACTACTCCACCCATGAGGCTTGCAGCCTTGAGTTTTATGGTAATTGGATTGATTTCCAGGTTGTCTCTGGCCGATCACTCTGACTTAGGCTCCTTTCTGGTTGTGTGCATGGCTCAGCCAAGATGGATTCCAGAGAGGATTCTGGGAGGTTGGTAGGACGAATGGACTGGAGACTCCTCTCTCCTTTTGACCTATCCCGAATTTTTCTGCTTGGTGGTAGCTTGTTAGTTCTTCATTCTTTACCAGCACCTCCTTTCGAAGGTAACTCATGCAAGTGGCTACTATCTTGCATGGCCAGGGTGGCTGGTTTCAGTCAGTGTTTCCTTTAACAGTTTTAGGTCAACACCAGCAATGGGTGAGATTTCCATTTGCTTCACATCCTTGCCAGCACTTAATGTTGTCAGTGTGAAATGAAAATATGTCCTGCCATATCAATAAACAAACACTCTTTTCCATCAACACAAGAGAAGACTCTACACATGGACATCACTGGATGGTCAATACCGAAATCAGATGGATTATATTCTTTGCAGCCAAAGATGGAGAAGCTCTATACAGTTAGCAAAAATAGGACCAGGAGCTGACAGTGGCTCAGACCATGAACTCCTTATTGTCAAATTCAGATTTAAATTGAAGACAGTAGGGGAAACCACTAGACCATTTAAGTATGACCTAAATCAAATCCCTTACGATTGTACAGTGGAAGTGAGAAATAGATTCAAGGGATTAGGTTTGATAGATAGAGTGCCTGAAGAACTATGGATGGAGGTTCATGACATTGTACAGGAGGCAGGGATCAAGACCATACCCATGGAAAAGAAATGCAAAAAGGCAAAATGGTTTTCTGATGAGGCCTTACAAATAGCTGTGAATAGAAGAGAAGTGAAAGGCAAAGGAGAAAAGATTTACCCATTTGAATGCAGAGTTCCAAAGAATAGCAAGGAGAGAAGAAAGCCTTCCTCAGTGACCAATGCAAAGAAATAGAAGAAAGCAATAGAATGGGAAAGACTAGAAATCTCTTCAAGAAAATTAGAGATCCCAAGGGAACATTTCTTTCAAAGATGGGTTCAACAAAGGACAGAAATCCTATGGACCTAACAGAAGCAGAAGATGTTAAGAAGAGGTGGCAAGAATACGAAGAACTATACAAAAAAGATCTTCACAATCCAGATAATCACAATGATGTGATCACTCACCTAGAGCCAGACATCCTGGAATGAGAAGTCAAGTGGGCCTTAGAAAGCATCACTACAAACAAAGCTAGTGAAGGTGATGGAATTCCATTTGAGCTATTTCAAATCCTAAAGGATGATGCTGTGAACGTGCTGTACTCAATATGCCAGCAAATCTGGAAAACTCAGCAGTGGCCACAGGACTGGAAAAGGTCAGTTTTCATTCCAATCCCAAAGAAAGGTAATGCCAAAGAATGCTCAAACTACCACACAATTGCACTCATCTCACACGCTAGTAAAGTAATGCTCAAAATTCTCCAAGCCAGGCTTCAACAGTACGTGAACAGTGAACTTCCAGATATTTAAACTGGTTTTAGAAAAGGCATAGGACCCAGAGATCAAATTGCCAAAATCCGCTGGATCATCAAAAAAGCAAGAGAGTTCCAGAAAAACATCTATTTCTGCTTCATTGACTATGCCACCACCTTTGATAGTGTGGATCACAACAAACTGTGGAAAATTCTGAAAGAGATGGGAACACCAGATCACCTTATCTGCCACCTGAGAAATCTGTATGTAGATCAAGAAGCAACAGTTAGAACTGGACACGGAACAACAGACTGCTTCCAAATCGGGAGAGGAGTACATCAAGGCTATATACTGTCATCCTGCTTATTTAACTTACATACAGAGTACATCATGAGAAATGCTGGACTGGATGAAGCACAAGCTGGAATCAAGATTGCCAGGAGAAATATCAATAATCTCAGATATGTAGATGACACCACTCTGATGGCAGAAAGCGAAGAAGAACTAAAGAGACTCTTGATAAAAGGGAAAGAGGAGAGTGAAAAATTTGGCTTAAAATTCAACATTCAGAAAACTAAGATCATGGCATTCGGTCCCATCACTGCATGGAAAATCGATGGGGAAACAGTGGAAACAGTGACAGACTTAATTTTGGGGGGCTCCAAAATCACTGCAGATGGTGACTGCAGCCATGAAATTCAAAGATGCTTGCTTCTTTGAAGAAAAGCTATGACCAAGCTAGACAGCATATTAAAAAGCAGAGACATTACTTTGCCAACATAGGTCCATCCAGTCAAGGCTATGGTTTTTCCAGTAGTCATGTATAGATGTGAGAGTTGGACTATAAAGAAAGCTGAGTGCCGAAGAATTGATGTTTTTGAACTGTGGTGTTGGAGAAGACTCTTGAGAGTCCCTTGGACTGCAAGGAGATCCAACCAGTCTATCCTAAAGGAAATCAGTCCTGCATATTCATTGGAAGGACTGATGCTGAGGCTGAAACTCTAAAACTTTGGCCACCTGATGTGAAGAACTGACTCATTGGAAAAGAACCTGATGCTGGGAAAGACTGAAGGCAGGAGGAGAAGGGGATGACAGAGGATGAGATGTTTGGATGGCATCACTGACTTGATGAACATGAGTTTGAACAACCTCTGGGAGCTGGTGATAGGGAAGCCTGCGGTCCAGCGGTCCATGGGGTCACAAAGAGTCATATACAACTTAGTGACTGAACTGAAGGGACCCAGAGTAGATTTTTCTCCTCTGTCTTCAACTTTACAAGAAACCAGAGCCATTGTACCAGCAAAGGCCCCTTGTGCCCATCTGCTTCCTTGGGAGTTCCAAATGGATTTGAGTAAGTCTCTCCTTGTTCTAGGATCTCCCATATTGGTTGATGTTAGGTAGTTAGAATAGGAAACAGGAGTCCAGAATGGCGCGGTGGCTAAAAGACAAGGAAGGGAAAAGCCCGGGAAAATAGAACAAAGGAAGGTCCGAGGACCGGAGTGAGGACCTCAGGTAGAAGCACTCCTGGCTAGCCCAATTTACATAGGACAGGCCCAGGGGGAGGAAAAACACATATAAAAAGAGGAGCCAAAGGGCCGGGGATCTGTCTCTCTCTTTCTTTCATCCCCACCTCCCCCTCATGCCCTGAGTGCGCAGGGACGCGCTTCTCTTTGGGTCGGCATGCCCTCACAACTCGAGGATGGATTTTCCTGATATTTTCTAAGTAAAATAGAGCTGTAACACAGAGCTGTAACACTGATTTGTTTAAGAGCTATAACACGGTCTGTTCGAGACCTGAGAGCTATAACACGGTCTGTCCAAGACCCAAGAGCTGTGACGTGCCGAGGGCTTTAATGTCCATCACTCCAAATCTTTGTTGTGATGAGACAGAACCGAGGAGCATACACTCGCCTGACAGCTGAGATCTTGAATTTTTAATTTGATGAGGTATAACAGGTACCTGCTCCCTCCCATTAAAGTACTGAAGAGAGACCTGGCTGAAAGATATCTGGCACTGGTAGATATATCCATCCAAGGTCTGGATACTGGGTGGGGCTTGGTTGGAAGTTACCAAGAAATACCCCAGGCCGGATTGGAAGACACCTCGGTGGCTCCCTTGTAGAAAGACATAAGACAGAACTTGCGAGTACCTAGTTAACTGTGTCACAGGGAGGAAACCAATTCTGACTCCCTGTTGGAAACTGCTTCTTTGACTTGCTTTTATTATTATAATCATACTCAGTGGCTTGCCTGAAGGACCCTGCCCCTCTGCTTGACTGTAAACTGAAGTGCCTTTGTTCAGCTCATGGAGGGATAGTTTGTCCCTACCAACCTGTGAATAGAAGAGATCAACACACCCCCTTCCAAAGGCTGGCCATTTCCTTGGAGATGTTTTGCAGGACTGAAGACCCTTTCACTTTAGTTCCCCACTGCATCTCCCTCTCTATTCTGCCTTTTGACTTTAGTTCCTCATTGCTTCTTTCTGATCTATAAAAGAACCTGGCATCCAGACCCCAATAAGATGGTAATTTTGAGGCTCTAGCCTGCCATCTTCTCATTTTGCCGGCTCCCCGATTAAAGTCTCTTCCTTGCCTCGACACCTTGTCTCTGGGGTCCATTGGCCTATCGTTCGGGGAGCAGAGTGAGCTTGGACTCTGTAGGTAACAACAAATCTCGCCCTAAATATTGAGGGGGCTCTTTAATGCGTATGCAGTTAAAAATTAAAAGCTGGCTCGGTAAAACCTTAAACAAGGCCTTCTAGGGGAAAGCTCAGATGTCTCTGTGTCTTTGAGATGTATCTGACCTTCCTAGGTTGTTCTGTTTGTCCGTGTTAGCCTATAAGAAGTCTTTTTGCATTTTTAATCGTTGGCAACTCTATGGAGATATTTATTGGTGGTATAATGATATAGTCTTTAAAAATTTGAGAAACTCTCAAGTTATTAAATCTAGAGTGCTCTCGTTGCAAACAACTGTTTTGTTGGTACCTATAAAAGTCAAATTAACTGAAGAACTTTTCTTGAGGAAGAAAAATTGGTTTAGGAAGCTCATTGTGGTTTTCCCCTCAATGGGCCTTACAGATGCTAATAAGAGCATTAAGAATATCAACAAACAACTTGGAGGGGAAAAAAAAAGTCTAGCTATTATTTCAAGGAGGTAAAAAAAATTTTTTTAAGGCATTACCTAAAATGAATAAAAAATTCTTTGGATGATTACTTAGAATGGGATAAATAGACATTTATGTGATTAAACGATTCGATATTACTACACTACCCAAAGTTAATGAGCCATGAAGGACACCCTACTGGTCCCCAACAATAAAAACCAACCAAGTCTGTTCTATTACCCCAGTTTAAGTTATATATTTAAGGGACTAGAAAAATTTACACTGAGATATCCTACCAATTATTTTGGGACAGTTAGGCCAAAAAGCCTGACTTCCTCAGCTGTACCCAACTCTGGGGATCCCAGAGCCTTTTATATAAAAGTAAAGTAAAATAGACAGGGAACAAAAAGAAAAAACCTTCTAAATGCTCCCCTAAGACCAAAGCTTGTTGGTTGGATCCTTATGAAAACTAAAGTTAAAGGTATAGAAAAAGTTGGTGGAATTTTACAGCTCTTATTTAATTATATTGTGGGATAAATAAGGCATATAAATTGCATTGAGGAAATATTAACTAAAAGTACTGAGGAAACCTGAGCCAACAGGGGCTCATAAAATAAAAATAATGATTTTGCTTTGATTTAATTTATAAACTCAGAAAGATCTTTGCTAAATACCTTATACAAACCTTTGAAGATGTGATAAATTAAAGCTCTAAAGTTATAAAACATAGAACTTCATAAAGTACATTTCAGTTTGATAAAAATCTTGCCACTGATTTTAGTAACTTTAGGCAACAAAACTATTTGAAAAACTAAGCAACTGCCTTTGTCTCACAAATGTCTAAACCAGAGTATGAATATAGGCCACGAGGACCTAGACTAAGCCCAATTAAGCAGGCAAGACCTGAAAGACCAAAGGGGGGAAAAAGTGGCAGTTTTAAATCTAAATTACTGAGACTGTTCCCACTGCAAAACGTTACAGATGATTGTTCTTTAGTCGCTGGGCTGTGCCCCACTCTTTGCGACCCCGTGGACTTCAGCCTGCCAGGTTTCCCTGTTACAGATAGTAAGCCTTAATCATCTGAGCAAGCAACTTTAAGATATTCCGACTGTTTATTAACTAGTAAGTTTATATCAATATTGTGATACCTGGTTCATATCTAAGCTTTTACTAAAGCCATGAGATCTCTGGTTTGTTTATGTCATGTACACTTTATATGTATGAGCTATCTCTACTTCTAAAAGGTAATTAAAGCTGGGACGGGAAATACCCTTAAAATTTCCCTTAGAATTGTAAATATCTCTTACAAAAGGGTAACTTCTTAGTTTTCAGAGCTTTTCATATGTCTGATGCTTTCTTAAAAACAATTAACCTAAAGTAATCCTTCTGTCAAAGAGATATATTTTGGGGTGGCAAACTCTGCTACCCTTTCTGTAGTGAGCTGTGGGACCTCTCAACCCAAATATACTATTCCACTCTGCACCGTCCAAACCAAAAATACAGCTCCTAAATTACTATTCTCATAATTCATTTTATATCAAAACTGTAACAAAAAATCTTCCAACAAACAAAGCCCAGGGCCAGATGGCTTCACAGGCGAATTCTACCAAAAGTTTAGAGAAGAGCTAAACTAAACCTAGGGGCTTCCCCGGTGGCTCAGAGAGTAAAGAATCCACCTGCAGTACAAGAGACCTGGGGTGGATCCCTCAGTTGGGAAGAACCCCTGGAGAAGGGCATGACAACCCACTGCAATATTTTTTCCTGGAGAATCCCCATGGACAGAGAAGCCTGGTTGACCACAGTCCACGGGGTCACAAAGAGTCAGACATGACTGAGCGACTAAGCACAGCACAGCAAACTAAACCTATCCTGCTAAACTTTTCCTGCTTAAACTCTTCCAGAAAATTTTAGTAAAACTAAGAAGTAAGCAACTATGAACTGTCTTTACATGGCATTTTATAAATTGGGGGAAATAACTATCTGAAGACCTGTTCTGCCAGGCTGTCCCCTGAGCACAGAGTCCCTCATTTCTGCTCTCCACACTGAACTCCTTTCAGGGGATGGGTCAGCTACAGCAGCATATGACTTAATCCTTGTAAAGTCAGATGGCAATTGCCAATTTGTAGTTGACAGGGAGCCCCTTTCACATGGACACCCAATATAAACTTGTTGCAAAACCAGAAACAGTTCAAATTTGCTGTCTCAGTTTCCCCTCATAGGTATGCTTGCGTGCTAAGTCACTTCAGTAGTGTCTGACTCTGCGACCCTCCAAGCTCCTCTGTCCATAGGATTCTCCAGGCAAGAATACTGGAGTGGGTTGCCATGCCCTCCTCCAGGGGATCTTCCCGACCCAGGGATCGAACCCACGTCTCCTATGGCTCCTGCCTTGCAGGCAGATTTGTTAGGGGAAGCACACTGACTGAAACAGCCCACCCTGGCTGGGCACCATAGTAAACATTTGCATGAGTTGTTAGGAGGTCCTGGTAAGGAACACGGAACTAATAAGCCACCAGCAAGAAGAGTTCGGGAAAAGTCAAAAGGAGACACCACATATCCAACCACCTCCCAGAATCCTTCTCGCTGGCATCCGTCTTGGCTAAGCAAGGTGTGCACCACCAGGAAGGACTCTGAGTCAGAATGACTGGCTAAAGACGACCCGGAAACTAATCCCATCACCATAAAACCCAAGACTACGAACCACATGGTGGGGCAGTTCTCCTGGGTTCCTTTACCCTGCTGCTCTCCACCAGGGTGCCCTATTCCCAAGAAAATCTCTTGCCTTGTCAGCACATGTGTCTCCTCAGACAATTCATTTCCGAATGTTAGACAAGAGCCCAGCTTCGGGCCCTGAAAGCAGTCCCCCTTCCTGCAACAGATTCTTTACCACTGAGCCACCAGGGAAGCCCCCTCACAGGTATAACAGATGCTAATAAAAACATTCAATTAATGAACAAGAGAATGGGGAGAGGCTAAGGAGAATTCCGGGGATGCTTCCCAACAAGATTGAAATTTTTAAAGAGTTATTTAAAAATAAGATAAGCAAAGCAAATATTGATAGCAATGAAACAAACAGGAAACAGAAAGGGGAGAGTCTTGGGACTCATCCCAGCAGGTGGAAGTCTTTAGACTGTTACTAAGAAATAGAATTGTTGCAGTAACAAGGAAAAAAGAGGAACGAGCTTTTCTCTTTCCTTTTCCTGAGAACACAAATAAAGAACACAGTGAGCAGGCCTGATTTCTTGTTTTTTACTTTAACTGCTCCTAACTCTGAACGTGTGTAACTAAGTTTCCTTTTCGGCCCCCTAACTCTGCAGGAGCTATAATTCTCATTTTTTCCTTGGACTCTATGCTAAACACATCCTGTATCTGGGGTTTACCCTTACAAACACCCAAACTGCTAGACTCAATTACTGGGTTACTGACACCAGTCTATGACTGTCTTTGAAAGAATGCAAGAGGAAGAAATCAAGATTCTATCACATTTGTTCCTCATCATGACTTCCAGCTGATTCCTGACTGCCAAGCCCTTGCCTTATATAAGCCTCTAGACTCCTCACGGAGCGAGGGGACAGTTCTTGAGGCACGAGCCAACTGTGTTCCCCTCTCCGTCGGCTGAGAATTAAAGCCCCCTTTCTATTTTTTGTAAACTTTGTCTCTGTATTTTTTTATTCACCTTCGGTTTTCAGAAAAAGCCAAGATTTTGGCCAACATCAGAATGACTAAAATGGTCATGGATGAGTTAAAACAAAGGTTTAATGCAGCACTACCAAAGGCTGGGTGAGACAAAGGGACCCCCTGCTGGTCCCCCAACATTAAGGACCCCAAACAAGTCTTCTCCGTTTATCCCAGTACGCTGCTGCTAAGTCACTTCAGTCGTGTCCGACTCTGTGCGATCCCATAGACGACAGCCCACCAGACTTCCCCACCTCTGGGATTCTCCAGGCAAGAACACCGGAATGGGCTGCCATTTCCTTCTCCAGTGCATGAAAGTGAAAAGTGAAAGTGAAGTCGCTCAGTTGCGCCCGACCCTCAGCGACCCCGTGGGCTGCAGCCTTCCAGGCTCCTCCGTCCGTGGGATTTTCCAGGCAAGAGTACTGGAGTGGGGTGCCATTGCCTTAATATAATTTTAAAAGCTGGAAGGCAGATATTACAATGGGAAACCTGACCCACAGTCCCTTGGGACAAAGGTTAGGCAGATTAATCAAAATAAAGATCAACTAGAGTCCAGGATAGGGGGCCTGGGGGATGTGTGTGGTCTATCTTAGTTCTCAAAGAACTGCACAAAGATATGTATTAGATTATTATGTATATCCCTTGAGGAGGAACTAGGACTCTTTAATTGCTAAATTATTGTCATTACATTTCTTGTTTTCTTGCTTTTCCTGTGTTTTCTGCATTCCCTCCTTTCCCTGAATAGTAGCCGCCTGTGCCTGCTCTTTGGAACTCAGGAAAGGCTTGGACACTAAAGCTATTTTTTATAAGAAGCAGGGGATAAAGGGGCTTTGTATCTGAGAGGGCCCCTCAGGGCCCTGCTCAGTTTCAATGAGAGTATTCATATTGAAGGGGTTTCCCAGGTGACTCAGTAGTAAAGAATTTGCCTGCCAAAGCAAGGGATGCAAGAGAGGCCAGTTCTATCCCCAGGTCGAGAAGATCCCCTGGTGTAGGAAATGGCAACCCACTCCAATATTCCTACCTGGAAAACTTACATGGTCAGAGGAGCCTGGCAGGCTACCATCCACGGGGTCACAAAGAATCAGACACAACTGAGCCCACATGTATTCATATTGAAACAGGCAAAAAGTAATATTCCTATAGGTAAATCATACTAGATATGTATTTTGTTTCCATAGTTTGTTTTTACCATCAGTTAGGTTGCTTTTGGTTTTCTGCTACTGTGAACAACGTTGAGATAAATCTCTCTGTGTACTTGTTTAATTATTTCATCAGACAGAAGTCCAAGGAACAGAGTCTCTTGAGTCAAAAGGTTAGCATTATTTTTAAGACTTCTGATGCCAAATTGCTCTACAAAAGCAAAACTCCCAGCAACATTTCGAGAGAATACGTTTCCCCATACCCTCACCAACACTGGCTAGAAGACAGTTTCAAAGATGGGTGCTCTTTGTTCTGTTTCTCTCTCACTGCTAATAGCCTAGAATACAGGTGCTCAATAAATCAATCCAGGCTACAGGCTATTAGACACTCTGATCTAACCTGTCTGTTCTGGGTTTCAGAGACTTCTCCTGGCTCACTGCCCAGGAGCTTGGCATTGTGTAGACCCTATAAAGGCAGTAGCTCCAAGCATATGACAGTAGAGGACCCTGACTCCACCAAACCACCATCTACTCCCCAGGCCAGCCCTTCAGCCATGAAGCTCCTGCTCCTGGTCTTTACAGCCCTGGGATTCCTGGTGACACCAGGTAAACTGGATGGAGAAGAGTGAAGGGACTGGGAGCCAGGAACACCAGCAGATCTGGTTTCTCTGGTGACAGACAAGCCAGGTTGGAAGTAGGCAGGGCTCAGCCCACTGAGCTCTGACCTAAAGTGGGGGTCTCCCAGCATCCACCACTGTCCCCAATACCCCTTATCCATCCATCAAACCTATACCCTATACCAAAACCTATCCGTCCCAATTTTTTCCCATTCTAAAACAAGAGTCAGCCCCAACTTGGTTCAAAATATCTCCCTTTCCCCTTACATGAGCTCTCTACATCTAAGCTCCTAAAACGCTGAGAAGGCGTCTCTCTTCCACATTTGCAGCCTCTGAGATCAGACCCAGGTCTGTGCTCAGAGGAGAGACCAAGCCCTGGGGTAAAAAATTCAGAAGCACCTGCCTACACCCAAGAGGGCTGGCAGGGAGAACAGGAGACCTCTTAAGAAGGTAAGTGTACATAAAATGTCAAAGGAGGTGCTCAGCTCAAACACTGGGGGAAGAGAATGAAGAACCAGAGAGAAAATTCAGAGAGCCAGGCAATGGGTGTGAAGAACCAGAGGAGAAGCCTCTCAGAAGATGCCAGGGCTGTGGGCCCATGGTGGACACAGAGCACAGAGACAAAGCCCTCAGGTTTGATGAGAAGGTTGTACTTGGTAATGGTGTATGAATGCAAAATAGCCTGTCATAGCAACCATTATTTTCTCTGTAATGATTCAACTTTTTTTTTTCCCCCACTCTGGGTTGATTGATATTGACAAGTTCATAATCCTTAAGAACAAGTGAGGCAGGAATACCTTTAAAAGGAGATGTGGGGTACACTGGGACAATCCTGAGGGATGGGATGGGGAGGGAGATGGGAGAGGGGTTCAGGATGGGGGACACATGTACATCCATGGCTGATTCATGTCAATGTACGGCAAAAAACACTACAATATTATACAGTAATTAGCCTCCAATTAAAATAAATAAATTTAAAAAAAAAAAGGAGATGTGGGATGAGTAAGAACAGCCACAAGTACCCCTTGGAGTGTTCAAATGCCTCCCCAACAATGAAGACCTGGCTCCCCGGTCCCCTTTTCACTCAGACGTTCTGTGGTACAAACTACAGCAAAAATGAGAGGCTTTAGCTGTTACAAAGATGTAGATGCTGGCAAAGACAAAGAGCTCTTCTGCATTCCCAGAGGCCATCCATCAAGGGAAATTCTGTCTCCTCCTGCGTCCTTCTCAAGACTCATATTTCAAGCATACATTTGAGGATAAAATGTCTGCTTTAGAGACTTCCCTGGCAGTCTAGTGGGGTGAGGGTTCTATTCCTGGTCAGAGTTCAGGATCCCACATGCCCATAGTGGGGCCAAAAACCAAAAAAGCCCCAACCCCTTGGCAGTCCCTCAATTGTTTTTAACCTTGGATTCTCTATCTTTTCTTCTCCATTGCAGCCAAAGGGGGCGGGACAATTTGTGGGCGTAAGATCGCAGGACACTGCAAGCTGGAATGCGGCTCCCTGGAAAAAACGATATTCATGTGTGACAGATACAAACAGTGTTGTGTCAAAGGCCTCTTCATAGCACAGCCCGTGATGCAACCAGCCATCCAGAAGCCTAACAAACCAGATACACAGTTGGCCAAAGCAAGGACCAATGGGTAAGACAATAGAATCTTCAAGAAGCTGAAGGACTATCATGACTTAAAGCTCCTGTTTTGTCTCTCTGCATCTTTCACTCAATAAACAGTTTGGGGAGGGAGGAGGGAGGAGGGTTCAGGATGGGGAACACATGTATACCTGTGGCAGATTCGTTTTGATATATGGCAAAACCAATACAATATTGTAAAGTTAAATAAAATAAAATTTAAAATACTAAAAAAAATAAAAATAAACAATTTGGAGTTTGTATCTATCCTACAGTAACGGCTGCTCTGTGGACTCATCCATGGGGTGTGCGTCAGCTTGGGTCTTCCAAGAGCCAATGCCAAGACAGAATTAGACACAAAACCATTTATTAAGGGGGAACACCTGTGATGGAAGGCGGTGAGAAGGAGTAGACAGGGAGAGTCCTCATACTACATTACTGGTCTGATACCTGAAAAGGAAAGATAGACAGACAGAGGACTGGATAGGAGGAGCCTGAGGCTGAAGATTGAAGAAAAGTCTCAGCCAAGCCCATCAAGGCCCCAAAACAAGAACTGCTCCTCAAAGGAGCCCCACCCAGGGCAGGGATGGCTAGGCACTGGGTTCAGTCACTGGCTGGGAGCAGCCCCTGGAGAACACGACCTTGGGGAGAATGCTACGGCACATCTGGAAATATGGCAGCTGAAGGCTCTCCACCAACTACATCCTCAAGACAGTTCTCCTGACGGGAGATCTGAGTGGGGCACCCCATGCCTGCCACAAAGCATGGGAGAGAAAGGAGCTGAATGCATGTATTTGGCCTCCATGTGGATCAACAGATGAGGTACTCATTTGCATAATGAAATGGACAAAAATACATAGATCTGACATTCGTAGCAGTTTCTGAAAGCAAGGCAATGATGCTGGTGACTTGAATGTGCCCAGCCATATCATATATATATCAGTTCAGTTCACTCAGTTGTGTCCAACCCTGCAACCCCATGGACTGCAGCACGCCAGGCTTCCCTGACCACCACCAACTCCCAGAGCATGCTCAAACTCATATCCATCGAGTCAGTGATAGCCATATCATGTAAAGTTGGCATAATCCTATTAGAAGGCCAAGTGAAAACAAGTACAAAGAAACAGGTCTTTTATTCATTTAAACCAGTTAATGCTACTTCTGGAAATCTATATCCTTTCTAAAAAATGTTTTAAAAGTTAAAAACCTTAAACCTTGTTCACGTTCTTTGGCTGAGAGACTCTAATTTAAGGAATGACTGTATTCTGAGGAAATAACCAGGATCCATAGTTTTAAAATGATGGATGGTAACTTCCCTGGTGGTCCAGTGGTTAAGACTTCACGCTCCCAACGCAGAACTAGATCCCACATGCTGCAACTAAGATCTGGTGCAACCAAATAAATTTAAAATAAAAATGTGTGAACAGGCATAACCTTAACAGCATAGTTTAAAATAATGAAAAACCAGAAGCTGCCTAAATGTCCAGGGATGAGGGAAATGTGAAGCAAAGTAGCTATAGATTCATAATGTGGATACTATGTACCTCTTAAAAAGGAGAAGTTTAGGGACCTTCCACGTTGCAATGCAGGAAATGCAGGTTTGATCCCTGGTCAGGGAGCTAAGATCCCACACACTGTGGGGCAATTACTGAGCCTTCATGAAGCAACTAAGACCTGATGCAGCCAAATAAATAATAAACAATTTTTTCCTTAAAGGATAAGTTTAGAGTTCTCTTCAGTCATAAAGGATAACTTTGATGTGCTATTAAAGAGCAATTTTAAAAATCATATGTATAAGTTGATCCCATTTTACAACAAAAACACAAGCACACACGCAAACCATTATCCAAAACACTGGGATGCTCTCAACAGCTACCGTTTTTACTCCACACCCTCCTCAAAGATGAAATACAGGGCATCCCAAAATAGATTCAACTCTACAATAGAGTCATGAGAAATACACGTTGTACTGAAGATGCCATGGGGAGATGTGGGAGAAATTTTGCATCACCCCTATCCAACAAAATTTCATAACAATTCCCTTTAAAGTTGGTTGTTGTTGTTTTTTTTTCAAGTTCTTTTTAGCCACTGACACCTCAGCCCATGGACCCTAGGTCTTGAAGTCACTCTACTTCTCCACTCAGTACCCCCACCCCATCTGACCCTCCCCTCCTTTTGCCATTTTGCCCTCTCTCTGCTTCTCCTAGTCACATCCTTATATTCAAAACTAGATCAGCAAGCAATAACCTTTCATAGCATTTAATCTTTTTAGAAAATAGCATGGATTATAAATATATTTTTATCATATAAATTCATTTCTGATAGCAAGAGGCCCTAAAGTGATACAAAGATGGAATTATGAATAGTGTTATTTATTGATTACTTATATGTATAATTTTTCTACAGTAAACATATTAACAGGAAAAAGTAATATTCTAACAGAGGCACAATAATTATAAAGCATGCTGCTGCTGCTAAGTTGCGTCAGTCGTGTCCAACTCTAGCGACCCCATGGACTACAGCCTACCAGGCTCCTCCGTCCATGGGATTTTCCAGGCAAAAGTACTGGAGTGGGGTGCCATTGCCTTCTCTGAATTATAAAGCATACCACAACTCAAATTGGCCACGTGTCTTCCAGTTTTCTACCCATTCCCCTACTCTCTGTCTAGGATTCCTGAGGATGATGAAACGGAGTGTGTGTATGCATGCCAAGTAGCCAGCCTCCTCTGCCAAGGGGATTCTCCAGGCAAGAATCCTGCAATGGGTTGCCATAGCCTCCTCCAGGGTATCCTCCAGACCCAGGGATTGAACCCATATCTCCTGTGGCTCCTCTATTGCAGGCGGATTCTTTACCACTGAGCCACCAGGGAAGCCCCCATGAAATGGAGTTATTTACTGCCATATCAATAAACAAGGAGGATGTCATAGCCATCTGTCTTTCAGGCTCTCCAAAAGTGAATTTCTGAGCCCAGAGGGCACCCAGGGAGAACAATGCCATCTATCTGGCAGCCATTAGCCACTCCCCATGGTGACTGTAAGCACTGGCCCTAGATAGCTGAGATGCAGATGAAAGGTATGATTTCAGCAAGCCTAGACTATTGCATTTTCCCATATGTAGGAAAGCCTTAAATTCTTTAACTGGTTCGGTCACTCAGTTCAGTGTCTGACTCTGCAATCCCATGGACTGCAGCACAACAGGCTTCCCTGTCCTTCACTATCTCCTGGAGTTTGCTAAAATTCATGTCCACTGTGTTGGTAATGCCATCCAACCATCCCATCTTCTGTCGTCCCCTTCTCCTGCCTTCAATCTTTCCCAGCATCAGAGTCTTCCAGTGAGTCAGTTCTTTGCATCAGGTGGCTAAAGTATTGGAACTTCAGCATCAGTCCTTCCAATGAATATTCAGGGTTGATTTTCTTTAGGATTGACTGGTTTGATCTCTTTGCTGTCCAAGGGACTCTCAAGAGTCTTCTCCAGCACCACAGTTCGAAAACAATTCTTCAGCACTCAGCCTTTTTTATTGTCCAGCTCTCACATCCGTACATGACAACTGGAAAATCCATAGCTTTGACTATACGGACCTTAGTCAGCAAAGTGATGTCTCTGCTTTTGAATACGCTGTCTTGGTTTGTCATAACTTTTCTCCCAAGGGGCAAGCCTGTTTTAATTTCATGGCTGCAGTCACCATCCACAGTGATTTTGGAGCCCAAGAAAATAAAATCTGCCACTGTTTCCATTTTTTCCGCATCTATTTGCCATGAAGTGATGGGACGGGATGCCATGATCTTAGTTTTATTAATGTTGAGTTTTAAGTCATCTTTTCCACTTTCTTCTTTCACCTTCATCAAGAGGGTCTTTAGTTCCTCTTCACTTTCCCATTAAAGGGGTATTATCTGCATATCTGAGATTGTTGATATTTCTTCTGGCAATCTTGATTCCAGCTTGTGAGTTATTCAGTCCAGCATTTCCGGTGATATACTCTGCCGTTCCCTCCTATTACGCCCTTGTAATTGGCGACAGGTTCATTTTATTGGGCCTATACTGCCATCTGCTGGCGATATTCAGTATATACAAGCCATGGTCAATACACGGGCTTATTGTGGGGATAATCTGACATTCACCACTGCTCCGGGGCCCCTCTAATTTCCACATGTGCCTTAAACTAGATTCAGATCAAAGCTCACAATGCATTTTACAAGATACATAGAGATGGGTCTTTAAACAGGAAACTTCCGGAACTTTGCTGGTGGTCCAGTGGTCAAGACTGTTCCCAATGCAGGGTGCCTGAGTTTGATCCCTGGTCAGGGAATTAGGTCTCAATGCCACAACTAAGACCCAGTGCAGCCAAATAAATAAACAATTAAAAAAAAAAAAAAAGGAAACTTCCTTTTGTCCGATTAGCTGGCCTGAGTACCAGAATAGGCTTTTCAAACAATCCCTACTAAAACTTAAAAATAGTGCCTGGTCATCTAATATTTTAGCCTCTGGTTCATGCCCGCCCACAATTCTCACCTTGTTAAACTCTCCCCCTTCGGAGATACCCAGAAAAGTGCTCAGAAGACACCCCCAATGGTCTGTTCTTGTCATCAAAGGTGATACCTAGTCTTTTTCCCCTCCCCTGGTTCTCCTCCCCTGGTTCCCCACACATATCCTCTCTCGCTCCTGCCACCTTCCAATACTCCAGGAAAGGGTGATGGACAGACAATAAGGTGGGATTCTTTCATTATGGAGTGCTCCACCTCCCCCCACCCACCGCCCCAAGTATGCTGATTTGGAATCCTAATCTTCTTAAGGCAGAAGCTTTGCCTAAATTCCAGGATACAAGGGCCAACTCAAGCCAGTAATAACTATGAACTTTCACTGGAAGAGGAGGTAATTGTACCCAGCCCTGCAGACAATATGGTATGGCTGGTGATCAGGGGGCAGAGTAACTTAAAACTGACACATGCGGAAAATACCCTCAAATAATATGCTCTGGAAACTCCCCACAAGTGGTGTCACTCAGGATGTACTCCTGGTGAGCCCAGGGTGACTGCCCTGGCCCCTGGCCCTTTCCCATGCCCCTGACAACAGTTAAGATCTCCAGGGGATCTGCTCAATCCAGGGATCGAACCCAGGTCTCCCACGTTGCAGGTGGATTCTTTACCAGCTGAGCTACAAGGGAAGCCCAAGAACACTGGATTGGGTAGCCTATCCGTTCTCCAGCAGATCTTTCCAACCCGGGAATCGAACCGGGGCCTCCTGCATTGCAGGTAGATTCTTTACCAACTGAGCTATCAGGGAAGCCCCCCCCCCAGACAAATGGGGACACTAACCTATGGAGTAAATGTTAATGCATCTGCGACCGCCCCCACCTCTGCCCAACAAGGCTCTATGTCTCAAGGTCATTCAGAGGCCAATTCCCCATTATAACTACACTCTGGACTCGACCAGGCCCTAATGGCCTCAATTCAAGGTGTCTCCCCTCTTGCACCTGAGTGGATGAGAGGACACCGCCTCTCCACAGGATTTCACCTAAGGTGACATCACCCCTTCAGAAGACCCCACAGGAGACAGCATTGCCTAGGACACCACCATGAGCTGGGACCCTAATTTCGACCTTGGCACAGAATAGACCTTGCCTCACGTGGGCCCCCTGCAAGCTCTGTCTTTCCTCTTGTTGGGTTTGCTCACCAGATGACACCCTGGGACCACTGCAGCACTTAGACTGCCCCGGCATTTTTCTCAACCAATCTAGGCAGGTCCCACATCTCTGATGATGGGGAATGGCCCCCAACACACCCCAGCATAAACACATTCAGTTAAGACAAGCAGAGTCCAGGCCCAACTGGCCGCCAGCCCTGCTGCCCCAGATCAATAGTGAAACTTTGATGCACTGTACCATTGTGTATTTAAGCTTTGGCTTCTGCACTTAGTCTCTGAATATGTGTCTGCCTACCCACCCAGAGTACGCTAATCTCTTCTGTGCAAAATTCTGAATTCTCTGATGAGACCCCTCCGTGAACACAGCAGTTCCTAGGCAGAGAGAGGAAAATGGACGAAGCAGACCCACGCGGGCTAATGACTCCCTGCTAGAGAGCTTTACACAAACCCGTTTCATAAATCTACCCCACAAGATCTGAGGGCTTTTAAATGTGTGGAGGCAGATGTAGATTCTCTAGATCAGGGCTCCTGAACCCCTGGGCCACGGATCAATATTGAATGGGGATGGGGGATGGGGGGGGCACACAGCAAGAGGCAAGCGACAGGCAATTGTATTCATAGTCTCTTCAATGCTCACACTACCTCCTGAGTCTGCCTCCTGTAGGATCGGCAGCATTAGTCTCTCATATGTGTGGGAACCCTAATGTGAACTGTGCATATGAGGGATCTAGGCTGTGTGCTCCTTACGAGCATATAATGCCTGGTGATCCGAGGTGGAACCGAGGTTGTGATGCTAGTGCTGGGGAGCAGCTGCAAAGTAAGCGTAATGTGCTTGAATCACCCAGAAACCTCATCCGTGGAAAAACCGTCTCCCACGAAACCGATCTCTCATTCCAAAAAGGCTGGGGACTGCTGTTCTGAAAAATCTAGACCAACCCCACCCTTTGAAGAGCAAATCAGTGGCGACCCTCTCCTGGGTGGATGATTTACAAAAATTAAGAATTTCCACGACTTTTGCCCCTCTACCCCCGACTCTTTGCAGGCTATTAAGGACCGCTGGACTGCCGACCACTGCCCTGCCCCCGCACGGCCTCCCCAAAACACTCCAGCTTCTTCTTCTGTCCCCTTCTTCCATTTTTAAGGACTCTGTGATGATACAAGCCTAGAGGATTATTCCCAGGCCTAGAAAGCAGTTGAATTTTGAAATCGCTTGGGACTCCTTTTTTCCTTTCATTTTCTCCCTTTTGAATGAGAAAGTCTGTAACTTTTATCTAATGTCTACCCCACCACTGCATTTTCTGAGCAAATAACTTGTTTTTTGAGTTTCACGGGTTCACAGATGGGAAGGAATTGTGTCCAGGGATGAATAAAGTCTTTTCAGAGCCTCCCTCTACCTGGTTTAAATGATATTTGGGATTTTTGAACTGATGGGTTTTAGATGAGATGCTTTTCCTTTGAGTTGATGCGATAACAGGATGAGACTTTGGGAAGAGGTGAATGTATACTTTGCCTGTAAGACAGACGTGAATCTTTGAGGTAGGAGGAATAATGTGAAATGAAAAGTCGTTCAGTCATGTCCGACTCTTTGAGACCCCATGGACTATACAGTCCATGGAATTCTCTAGGCCAGAATACTAGAGTGGGTAGCCTTTCCCTTCTCCAGGGGATCTTCCCAACCCAGGGATCGAACCCAGGTCTCCCACAGTGCAGGCGGATTCTTTACCTGCTGAGCCAAAAATATCTCCTTAAAGATGTCCACATACTATCCCCAGGATCTGGGAGTGTGTTATGCTACACGGCAAAGATAAATTATGATTGCAGATAAAACTAAGGTTGCCAATTACCTGATCCATGGAGAGATTACTCTGCATTATCCTGGTAGGCCCGGTGTCATCACAGAGTCGTTAAAAGTAGAAGAAAGGGCAGAAGAGGAGGCCAGAGTGATGTGACAGGAGAAGGCTCAACCTGCTGTTACTGGTTTTGAAGACGGAGGAAGGACCCACAAGCCAAGGAACACAGGCGGACTCTAGAAACTGGAAGAGGCAAGAAAATAGCTTCTCCTCTAGTGCCTCTAGTAAAGAAGACAGCCCTGATGACCCCTAGATTTTAGCCTTCTGAGATCTGTGTCAGACTTCTGACCTACAGATAGGTCAGATAATAAATTTGTGTTGCCTTATTTAAGATTGCAATAATGTGTTACAACAGCAATAGAAAACTAATGCCAGGAGCTCAGTCCCTGCCTCTATAGACAGAAAAGCATGATCGTCTAGTTTACTGTTCAGCACACATCCACTCCCCTTACCCTCCCATGGGTAGGTGAAGGGAGCTGGTGGGGGAGGGATCTACCTCCCTCCCTAAGTCATCTGGGCCCTGGACCTGCGACCTCCTTTGCCTAGTGAAATACTCGCACATCTGAAAGCAGAGGTCTTAAGTGAAGACCTGACTCATTTGCTCCCGGGATCCTCCTTGAAAAGCACACCCCAGATAACTCCAGAGCCCAGGAGTATCCTTGAGCCTGATCCACAGTCTGGAGCCAAACCCAGCTGACCCACAACCTGAAGCAGAGCTGCCCAACCAGCCCAGCTGGGTTCAGCCAAAGTGCAGTCGACCTGAGGACCCTTAGTAGAGGATAAACTTTCATTGCTGCAGTCCACTGAGTTCTGCAGGTGCTTCTCATGCAGCCGTGCTAACAGGGACAAAGCTGACTAACACAGAGTTCTGGATAAGACACACAATCAGTCTTTTTATTGATAAGGGCAGTCCTGGTGTGTATCTGTGTGCACATGTGCACGTGAGGATCCACCCATGTGAAGCTCTGAAAAGTGAGAGAACATCTACATACAGCTGTGCACGTATGCGGTCACTCCGTCACAACTGGAGGCACCACAGCTGTGCGTGACGTCAGGGAATCCATGTGCTCAGTCGTCCTTTCTTGGTTTTCCCCCTCAAAACTCATTCATCCCCTAGTGAGGGAAAAGCATGGAATCCAGCTTCTGGCCAAAAACTTATGCCTGACTTTTTTAAAGTATTTTTTTTTAATTGAAGTATAGTTGATTTACAATGTTGTATTAATATCTGGTATACAGCCAAGTGAGATATATATATGCATGCATATATATGTGTGTGTATATATATATATATATATATGATATTTATAGATGTCAGGTTCTTTTCCATCAAACGTTGCTAGGAGATATTGAATATAGTTCCCTGTACTATAGGGTAGATCTTTGTCGTTCATCTATTTTTATACAGAGTGTGCGTGCGTGTATGTGTGTGCTGTCGCCTCAGTCATGTCCAACTCTTTGCGACCCCATGACTGTAGCCCACCAGGCTCCTCTGTCCATGGGATTCTCCAGGCAAAAGTACTGGAGTGAGTTTCCATGCCCTCCTCCAGGGGCTCCTCCTGACCCAGGAATTTAACCCACCTTTTCTTATGTCTCTAGCATTGGTGGGTGGGTTTTTTACCACTAGCACTACCTGGGAAAGCCCATAGTGTGTGTGTGTGTGTGTGTGTCTGTGTGTGTGTGTACGCGCATATGTGTGTGTATGTTCAGTCACTTCAGTCCCGTCCAACTCTTTGCGACCTATGGACTGTAGCCCACCAGGCTCCTCTGTCCATGAGTTTTCCAGGCAAGAATACTGGAGTGGGTTGCCATGCCCTCCTCCAGGGCATCTTCCCAACCCAGGGATTGAATCCTTGTCTCCTGCACTGCAGGCCAATTCTTTACGATGAGCCACCATGGAAGCCCCATAGAATAGTGTACACCTGTTAACTTCTCAGGCACCACCACAGGCCATTACAAAGGCTCTCCCCGGCAGGCCTGGTGGGGAAGTCTGCCCGCCCCCCACACACCAGCGTGGTGCCCCGCCAGTGTACGCAGTCTCTGAGGGGTCACAGCCAAGGGCTCAAGCCCCTGGCCCATCCTACATTCTTAGCCCAGCTTCCTTCAGAGACCTTCAGCAAGGGAGGGGGTAGCCTTTGGTCAAGGCCCTCCTCAGGTGCCTCCCCCTTAGTCAGGGGTAGAGAAGAAACCTCGAAGACACTTGTCTCCATTCTGACTCAGGACTCAGGACCTTCCTGCTCCTAGCCCTCCCTACACTCCCTTCCCCACTCCACCCACCCCCACCCCAATCCCCAGCTCTGGCCCCCAGGTTCACAGGCCCCCAACAGTGAGAACACCCCTGGTGCTGACCCACCCCACCCGATGGTGCCATTCATCCCAAGCAGAAAACTCAAGGGAGCGATGTCAGTGCTTCTCCAGTTCAGTAGCCTCTTCCTTATGCTACAGAAGCGAGCAATTGAAGCTGGACTGTTACTTTCATTTGGACTCTTTTTTTTTTTTTTCCTAGCTGTGCTGGGTCTTCCCTGCTGCGCAGGGGGCTTCTCATTACGGTGGCTTCTCGTGTTGTGGAGCACGGGGCTCTAGGCATGTGGGCTTCAGTAGTTGCGGCTCACCGGCTTAGTCTCCCCCCAGCATATGGGATCTTCCCAGACCAGGGATTGAACCTGTGTCCACTGCACTGGCAGGAGGATTCTTAACCACTAGACCACCAGGGAAGTCCTGTACTTGTCTTAATTGGCTCCCATGACACCTGGTGGCTCAGCTCTCTCCAGCCCGGCTGAGGTCCTGACAGCGCACTGATTAAGAGTGAACTGCCTCTACCACTTTCAGCCTGGTGACTCTTGAAAAAGTCACTAAACAGCTGTATGCTTTGGGTTCTTCCTCCGTAAAAATGAAAATGCTCACAATACCCACCTCCTAGGGTTGTTCCTGTGAGGATTTGATGAGCTGACAGATGTATGAAGTTCCAGCTAAGCATTTGCTATGATGATGTTCAACACTGTCCATTTCTGTTTGGAGATCCATATGCTTCTGGGGGTGCCTGTTGGCTTAGCCTGTGTCATGTGCCCCGCCCATCCACGCCCGCCCCTGCTCCAGGGGTCTAGACTAAACTAGCAGGTGTTCACCTCCTAGGCTGATTCCCAGTAGGCTTGTGATTTGATCCTGTCATAGTGAATCTTAAAAGACATTGGCTGAAAATTCTGGGATACAGACAACACTCTCTCTTTCTAGCAGGACATGAACAAAGAATCATAACACCCTAGGAGATGCTGGCAGCCATTCTGGGACCACAGGGAGTGCCGACTTCAGCAAGGGGAAACACGTGGAAAACAAAGGAAAAAAAGGGAAACCAGGTCCTTGGTGTCATCACTTGATTTCTGGTTAAAGCCTCACCTCATCTAGAAATATGTACCTGAGCCCTTTACTGGTTAGGCCAATTTGACTTGGGTGTTCTGTCACCTGTAACCCAAAGTCTCCCAACACACAGAGTGGATCTGTGAGTCGTCAGAGGCTCTTGGGAGTAGGGGGTAGACTAGGTCCCCAGGGAAGCCAACTCTGAGACAGAGCATAGGGTACAAGCTTTGATTACTGAGTGTCCTGAGGATCAGCTGAAGGAAAGAAGAGAGGGCTAGGCAGGGCTGGGAAGACAAGGAAGTTGAGCTACAGCGCAGACCCAGGGGCAGTTTCTGCCAACCCTCCAGGGAGCTGTGGAGCCAGAGGAGCCTTTGGTGTTTGCACATTAAGCATCATCAGAGGTGGGAAGGGGCCAGGGCTCTCAGCACCTCACACAAACCCCTATGGGACTGACAGCTGGAGGATGCCTGCCAATGCCCCTCCCAGTAACCCGAGCAACAAGCCCTTGCTTGAAGGGGGTCCAGGCATCACCCCTCTAAGTCCACCTTGGAAGCCTATGTGGTGGGGAATGGTGCCTGACCAGGCACCCAAGGGTGAGTTGGTGTTCATGTCCACGTACAGTGAGAATACAGGCGGTAGACAGACAGACAACTGGACTGTAAGAGAGATGGACAAGCAGCAGTGAAGGTTCAGCAAGTTCCCAGGGGTCTCAAACTCCAGGCATCCCCCCTCCACCCGGGCACTGGTCTCAAAAGATCTGGGCACAAATCAGGGGGAAAACTGGGCTCCCATTGCACCAGGGAGGGGGCGGCTGGAGCCACAGAACCATGGAGACTCAGGCAGGGGTCCCTCCAGCACTTGTTGAGAAGTTCTGAGCCCCAGATGCAGGCAGCAGTTATCCACCTCTTATCTTAAGACAAAATCTATTCCTACCATGCCTTAGGAAGCCCCAGGCATTGGCAAAGACCAGGGCATGCCCAACTTTATTGGTAAAAAGGACTCGCCTAGGAATTCCTACCTGGGCCAAGCAGCAGCTCCGAAAGAATGAGGGGCAGGAGAGGAAAGAAGAAAGGAAGGGAGAGAGAGCAAGAAAGTGGGGAAAGAGGGAGGGAGTGAGGAGGGAAGGAACTGCAGACCGGCACCTGGATGGGGACGTGGCCTTAGGGGAGAACTCAAGGCTCCAGGTAGGGGGAAGAAACCAGGGAAGGAGGGTTGGCCTCCAGCCCCACCATCTAGAAGGGCAGCGGCTCTTCCACAGGGATGTTGAGGACGACGTCCATGTCGGGGGTGCACCTGTAGGGAGGAGCAAAGCGGGGGTGTAAGAGGCCAGGCACTAGAGCTGCAGGTTGGGGAGCGTGGCCTCAGGGGAACCCTGCTCTTTCGAACACTGGTACCGGGGAGCCCCATTCCAAAACAACCTGTGCGCACGCACACATATGCACATCAAAATGAAACAGGAATTGGTTTGGCAAGACTCATGTTCCCCTACAGAGGTCTGAGGTCAACAGGGAGCAGGAGCTCAGCTCTCAAGCGCTGAGGCCCTTCAGGATGAGCGCGCTCTCTGGAGTCAGAGTGACGGTTTTAGAAGCCTGGCTCTGAGTCGCCTCAAACACTGCTTTTCCTCTCTGAGCCTCCTGCCTTCACTGGGGACAGACCCCAGGCGAGCCTCTGTTTCCTCACCTGGCAAATGGGGAGGGTCCGGAAGAAATGAAGATGAAGTTGATTCGCCAAAATATAACAAATTCTAAATCTAGATGGGTAACCGGGTACTCATCATAGTATTCTCTCAATTGTTCTATACATTTGAAATCGCTCAAAGTAATAGTAAAAAAAAAAAATGCATCTCTGCACTGTTGTTCAGTCACTCAGTCACAGTTCAAAAGCATCAATTCTTTGGCACTCAGCCTTCTTTAAGGTCCAACTCTCAAATCCATACATGACTACTGAAAAAACCATACCTTCGACTATATGAACCTTTGTCGGCAAAGTGATATCTCTGCTTTTCAATATGCTGTCTAGGTTTGTTGTAGCTTTTCTTCCAAGGAGCAAGAGTCTTTTAATTTCATGGCTGCAGTCACTGTCTGCAGTGATTCTGGAGCCCAAGAAGATAAAATGTCACTGTTTTCATTGTTTCCCCATCTATTTGCCAAGAAGTGATGGGACTGGATGCCAAGATCTTTATTTTCTGAATGCTGACTTTTAAGCCAGCTTTCACTCTCCTCTTTCACCTTCATCAAGAGGCTCTTTAGTTCCTCTTTACTTTCTGCCATAAGGGTGGTGTCATCTGCATATCTGAGGTTATTGACATTTCTCCCAACAACCTTGATTCCAGATTGTATTGGCATTGCCAAAATTTCCATTTCCAGCCAAAGTCTGTCTTCTGAGATCTACTCTTATACCCCCAGCTCCCTACCTGTCAGGTCCACGCTCAGGTCTCCATAACTTAAACTCAGTGTCCAAATCAACTGCTGATTGACCTACATATGCACCCTTCACCCCCAGTCCCAGTCTTCCCTCTCTCTGGGTTTGGTACCACTACCCATCCTGTTACAAAAGCCAGGAACCCAAGGGTCATTCTTGACACCTCCCTGTACTGTGTTTCCCATATCCAAATATCACCAAGTCCTACAGATTTACCTTCTTAAATATTTCTCCACTCTGTCCATCTCTCCTCTCTCTTCTGCCACCCATCTTGGCCAAGTCACTCCCAGCCACCCCCTCCACACACAACCGCCATCACAACCAACTGGACTCCCAACATAGCCTCTCCAACATCTTCTCCATATTCTTTTCAAAGTGTCTTTTCTTGGAATGCAAATCTGATGTCATCACTGAGCTTGAAAAGTCTTTACTTAGGACTTCCCTGGTGGTCCAGTGGTTAAGACCCCACACATCCACTGCAGGGAGCACAGGTTTGATACCTGGTTGGGTAACTAAGATGTTGTATGCAAAGTAGTATGGGCAAAAAAAAAAAAAAGTTCTTTGCTTTCAGGATCAAATATCTTTGGTCTACAGGGCCCTGCACGGAAGTCCCTAGGGACGGGGCTGTCATAACTCTCCCCATCACTCTGCAGTCCAACCTCACTCAGCTCCTCATAAACACCAACTTCCCTCCTACCACACATCTACAGCCTCACTGCTCAGCCTGTGGTCCAGGGGTCGGCACCTCAGCTTCTCCCAGGAGCTTCCTAGAAATGTAGACTCCTGAGCCCCACTCCAGGCCTATCAGTTCAGAATCTGCTTTTCCACAAGATCTCCAGGTGATTCCAGTGCATGTTTTGGATGGAAAAGTTCTACTTAGCAGCGTGCCATTCCCACATCCTAGGAGGAGACAGCTTCTTCCCACTCCTGGCGTCTCCCTGCCCATGGAAGGGCATCAGTGGGCATACTGTCATCAGTGCGCATACATCATCAGTGGGCATGCTGCTCCTGGCCTCTCTCCATCTCTTTACTCACTCTGCCCAGGAAGGAGGTATAACAACCTGAACAGAGTCTGGAGAGAGGAATGGGACCTGGGTAGCCCTGCCCCATTCTCTCTCAGTACTGAGCAGCCTGCAAGGACTACAGTCTCCTTTGCTTCCATGCAGCTGACCACGGAACTCCATTTGCCTAATTCTGGGTTAGTATTCAGAAGCCAACATGCCTGGAGATATAAGCTACATTCTCTAAAATCAGCTCTATCAGATAAAAGTGAGAGTCTGGCCCATGTCACCCTTGCCCCTTTCATTCTTATTTCAGTGTGTCCAGAGCTCAGGTAGGGACAATGGAGCCTACTTGGCACATCTCGAGATGCCAGCACCACCACCTAGAAATGCTCTTCCTTCAGTTTCCCCTTCAGCCCCCTTTGCCCAGTGAACTTCTGTGAATAATCCCTCAGACTTTAGTTTAAAAATGTCACATTCTCAGGATTTCCCTGGTGGTCCAGTGGTGAAGAATCTGCCTTCCAATACAGGGTATGCGGGTTCGATCCCTGGTCTGGGAATTAAGACCCCACATGCCGTGGGGCAACTAAGCCCACGCGCCACAATGGACCAGCACAGCCCAAAAAAAAAAAAGATCACATTTTTAGGGAGACCTCTTTGCCATTCCAGACACCCCTCTGTCCAGGCCATGCTCTCCCGTCACCACATCCACATCTCTTCTTTAGCAGCTCTCATCTCAGCTGCGACATTTATCTGCGGCTCGTTATCGATTCATGTTTGGTCCCATCCTCGGCTGTGGTGACAAAGCCAAGGACTGTTTGCCCTCACCACGCCTGGTGCTCCATAGGCCCGTCGTAGATCTGACAGCACTTTTTAAGGAAACTTAAGAGGAGAATGAAGAGGTAGAGGAGGAAGAAGGAAAGGGAGAGGAAGAGAAGGAGACAGACACAGAAGCTAAGGAGAAGGAAAATAATTGGCAGATGGCAGGAACTGCCCCACCTGGCATGGCCTGGTGGGATCCCCATGCTCAAACAGGGACGGCCTGCCCCTGGGAGGTCGGGCAGGGAACTGGTTTTGGAAGGAAGTTCTTCCTTTGGGTCCCAGAAGTCTGCCCCACAGAGAGAACACCGTTCTCTCCTCGCAGGGTGCCTTCCAGGCCATTCTTTGCTGGAGCCAACCACCCTACTCAACACCGTCTTCCTGAACAGCCTGGGAGCTCAGGGGTGTACCCACTTGGTTGAGACACAGAATCTGGAACTTGAGGGGGCCAAGGAGATTACCTAACTCAGCCTGCTACGTGCAGATGGACACTCAGGCCAAGAGATGGCAAAAGGTCATGGATGCCGCACAGTCAGAGGCAAACACCCAGTCTCCTGCCTGCACAGGTCCTGCCTTCTCCCCCAGGCTGCCCCCCAAGAACAGAGAGCTTGCTCAAGCCCAGAGCATGGCTAGTGTAAGAGGTGCTGCTCAAGGACCACCTACTTGGATCTCCGAAGTAGAACGTCCGCAAATACGATCTCTCGGGGTTCCCAGATCTGAAATTCCAGCTGTTCCATCTCAGCCCTTAATCTGGGTATTTCCTCCTCAAAACGGTCTATAAACTGAGGAAAGCAGGTGAAATTGAGAAACCAAACATCCCCCAACCAACAGAAGAAAAGGGAAAAATGCGTGAATAAGGACATCTAGGGAAATAGCCTAGGCTCTGTCACTGGGACTTCTGGACTCCAAAGCGGGGCTCCCTCCTTGCAGGGCAGGGCTGGCTCATGAGTTACTGACAATGTTTGATGGTGCTGAAAAAGGTGAGGGGAGACAGGCTGCAAGGGGGTGGCAGTGCTCGACAGTGAGAATTAGTGGGGGCTGGTGGAGGTGATGAAGGTCATTCACGCAGACAACTGATGAAGGTGCAAGATAACAAAAATTACCATGAGAGGGTGGTGATCATGGAATTCATTAACATGGTCTTGAGTGATGGTCAATGTCAAGAATTAAGAGGTGAAGACAAGGAGTGGGTAGTGATAGTAAAGTGATGGCTGTGTGGATGAAGCTTGGTGATGCTGCCGATGGGTCACGGCTGGTGGTGTTGGTTAATGAGGCAAGGCCTAGTCCTGGACAAATTCCGTTCTCAGATGGAAGATGTTAATGGCACAGCCAAGGAGGAAGACTAACACCAGAGACCTCATAAGCCCCAGATCAGGACAAGCCTGACCCCCCCAGAGGTCCTGGGGACCACCCACTCCCCCTGCTCTCACACAGCGGGGATCACCACCATCGCCACCCACTCACTTCTTGGAACTTGTCCATGTATTTCAGTATAACCCGGGTATTCCAGGTCTTCTGCAGGAGAGTCTCCTGATTGGCACGCTGGATTTTCTGTGGAAAAAGGGAAATCTTCTTCTGGCCCCCTAGAAGGGGCCCCCTAGAAGTCTGGCCGCCTAGACTGGCCCCAGATGGGTAGCAGATGGGCATGTGGTGGCCCTGAGGGCAGAGGACAGGGTTAAGAAAGCAGGGCTGGGGGCAGGACCCGGATACCTGCCACAGTGGCTGGCTACTCACCACCACCAGAGACCTCAGAAGGTTTTTTTTCTTATTCTGAATCTGGTTGGACATAGACGCCAGGACCATTCTGCACATCTCACTGAGTTCATCTAGCTCGTCCTAGGGGTTGGCAGGAAGGTGTTGGCCACCAACCCTGCTTCCCACAGGGTCAGGTGAGGCAAAACCAGGGGCTCACCTACCAACTGGCTGTCCTTCACCTGCTGCAGCTGGCGCACGAGGTTGCCCACCTGTACCAACTTGATGGGGTACTCGTGGTCCTTGTACGTGCTCACGAAGCTCACCTGCTCACGGACCTTCTCGATCTGGGCATCCAGCTGCTCCACCTGCTGCTCCAGGTCTGACAAGGGACAGAAGGCAGGATCGTCCCTCAAGGACCACTCCAGGGCCACCCAAGAAGCAAAGCTCTCCTTAGCCAGTGGATTGGGGTCTGGGTCTATGGCTGTACCAGCCTGAACGTGCCTGATCTCATCTGGATTGGGGTCTGGGCTGAAACAAGCCCAAACACAGCTGGGAGGTGATGGACAGGTAGGCCCCCAGAAAGAGCTTTGCCTCCACAGGAGAAGAAGGACAGGTAAGCCCCCAGAAAGAGCTTTGCCTCCACAGGAGAAGCAGCAACAACCTACCCAAAAGAGGAAACAAACTATCCCGGTGCCCGATCCTTGGCACCAAGCCTGGGGAGATGAGGTGACAGGGCACACCAAGCCTGGGGAGATGAGGTGACAGGGCAGGATTAAGACAGCCTATCCTGGGACTTCCCTGGTGGTCCAGTGGTTAAGAATCTGCCTTCCAATGCAAGGGATGAGGGTTTGATCCCTGGTCGGGGAACTAAGATCCCACGTGCTGTAGGGCAACTAAGCCCACACACCACAACTAGAGAAGCCTACTAACTGCAGCTACTGAGCCCTGTGCACTCCAGAGCCTGTGCTCCGCAACTAGAGAAAGTCCTCGAGCTGCAACAAAGAGCCTGCGCAGCCAAAAAAAAAAAAAGGCAGTCTATCCTGCCACCCTCCATGGAGAGGATCCCAAGTGTCTGAAGCTGCCTGACACACCAGGGGAAAAAAACCACAGGCTCAACAACTCTGTGACCAGTGACCTGCCCAGCCACCAACTCCCAGAGGAACCTTGGCAGGAAACAGATAGGTTGGGATTGGATGCTGGCTCCTAGCTGTATAACTTTCAGCAGGCTACTTCACTTCCCTTAGCCTCAGTTTCCTCATCTGTAAAATGGGAGAAAAGAAAAACTTCCCCTGCCTTATAGGTAGTTGTAAGGACTGAAAGTATGCCCGTAAAAACAGAGCACACAGGGCCTGCAAGTGCTAAGTGATGAGTAAGCTGTCGCTGTGCATCTTAGCAGTCCCCTCTGCCTCAGAAGCGAGGTGGTGGGCCTGATGGCTTCCCCTAGAGAGCCAGGTGAGGGTCAACTAACCCGCGGAGAGATTCTTACTGCGGATCTTGGCTTCCTCCTTCTCCTCCCATTCCTGGAGCTCACACTTCATCTGGTGCAGCTTCTTCTTGTTGGAGTACTCCAAGATGTCAGTGATGGTCTGTGGGAGTGGGGGGGCATTAGCTCACCACCACCATCACCCACCACCCCCGCTTCCACTGGTGCTGCCAAAGCAGGGACCGTCAGAGAACTCAGTACTTTCTCAGAGGAGTCCCCAGACCCAATCCCACTGGGGCCCACACTTCCTGTGTGCCAGGTGCAACTCCTTTTCGGGGTGAGCGCTATTGTGCCCCACTTGTATGGGGCTCAGAGGTTGACTCAGAGCCTTCCAGCTAATTAGTGCTGAACTGGGATGAGTCCCCACCCCACCCCCAGTCTGATTCCAAGACCCAGGTAGGGGTGCGGGGGGCGGGGACAGTGGAGTGTGTAAAAGATGCTATCTTCCAGACGGAGGAAGGAGCTTATGCAACCAGCCGGGAGAAAGCAGGAGAGGGCGCCCAAGGGCTCGGGAGGGGCGGTGTCGCGGGCTGGACGGCGGCTCAGGGCGGAGGCGGGGCTGCGGGGCCAAGGCGGGGAGAATCACCATGTAGACGTCCTGCTGCTGCAGCAGCATCCGCACTTTCAGGGCGGCGCTGTCCTCTGTGTCCTGGATGGTCTTGATCAGTTCCCCACAGTGGTTGGTGAGGAATTCCTCGTGGTCGCAGAGCTCCTGGTACGAGGTTCGCCGGTTCCGGAGCATTGTCTGCGGGCGGAGAGACGGGGAAGGGAAGTGGCGATGCGCGGGGCCGGCCGGCACCTCCCAGAGCCCAAGGACCACGTCCCTCCCGCCGCAATCCGCCCCCTTGTGGCCCCGACTGATAAATGCCACCCGAGCTGGGAGGCTGTTCTCTATTGTCTGCGGGTCAGAGCACCTTGAATTATTTCATCCTTTCTGAAACACCCATTTCCCCATAATTTTATGCTCTGGGGTGGAGCTGTATCTTACAGCTGGTGGCGTGTTACAGTCTAGTTGAAAAATATTTAATTAGTGAGTTATTAAGATAAAGGTGCGCCTTATTACCAGTGGCTTCTTAGAATCAGTGAATTATGTGTGTGTTAGTCTCTCAGTCGTGTCTGACTCTTTGCGACCCAATGGACTGTAGCCCACCAGGGTCCTCCGTCCATGGGATTCTCCAGACAAGAACACCGCAGTGGGTTGCCATTCCCTTCTCCAGGAGAACTTCCCGACCCAGGAATGGAATCAAGGTCTCCCGCATCGCGGACGAATTCTTTACCCTGAGTCACCAGGGAAGCCCTCTTTGCATTGAAAGAAGTCTTAATCGCTGGACCACTAAGGAAGTCCCAACATATTTTTCTTATTTTCTTCTTTCTTGTCTGTCTTCCCAACTAGAATTTTACAGCCAGGAGGGCAGGGGCTTTGGTTGTCTTGTCACAGCTGTATCTCCAGCACACACACAGAACAGTACCTAGAGCTCCATAAGGGTGGGCTTAATCAACTGATGAGTAAATATTCTTTGGAGGTTTTTTAATTTGTTATGCGTCTCCCCTTTTTAATTTGTTATGCTAAAGTATAAGCTCCATCATAGCACGGATTCTGGGATCATGTTCATGGCTATCTCCCCAGCACCCAGCTTGGTGCCTGACACATCATTGGCACTCTCGGGAGTTGGTGCTTGAATAAAAAACTGTCCTGAGGCTGAGGGGCAGAGTCAGAATCCTACTCCAACTCCAAGAACAAACCAACTGGGTCGTTTCTGCATTCTTGCTCTGTTTCCCCCTTGTCCCCACAGCCCACTCTGCACACAGCAACAGCAGCCCGGGGACTCCTATGAACCTCAGGGCCTTTGCAGTTCCAGTTCTTCTGCCTGGAGCATTCCTGCCTCAGATGTCACCACCTTGACAGCCTTCCCTGACCACCCTCCTAAAATGGTCATGGCCACCCCCTCCTCTGTGGTCCTTTAGCCCCCTAACCTTATTTTATACTTCTTCACAGCTCTTGTCTTCACTACACGTGCCGTATCTATCTTGTTTGTTATCTGTCTCCCCTGTGAGCTCCCTAAGGTCAGAGGCCACATCACTGGTGAATTCCCACACTTAGAACAGGGTCTGGGACACAGTAGATGCTCAAATATTTGTTGATTAAACAAATGAATGATTATAAGAGAGAGTATTAGGAACTGGTTAGGAGCACAGGTTTTAGAGCCAATTGTCCAGGTTCATGTTTCATATCAAAAACACATAACCCTTCTAAAGTCAGGATAAAAATAACATCAGAAATATGAGTTCCTCCTTTAAGAATACTGGGCTGCCTCTAATAACTCATTTTTGCAAAATTGAAGGTTAAAGGGAAAAAAACGATTTCAAGGCAAATACATTTCTCCCTATTTCTTTATATAACAGTCATTGTTCATTGAGCTATTAAAAACTTTCCTGAAGAAGTTAAGAACTCTTCTATAATATTTTGTAGTAGTTATAGTATTTGGTATGTTACTTTCTGCTATGGACACTAATGCCCCCACTTCTTCTAGTTCATTTCAAATACTTTGAAACATTGTTCAGAAGCCATAATAAACAACAGATTTTGAGAAAATGAACGATCAAGTTCTATCAGTTGATGTGAAAAGTTTTAATAGGAAGCTCCTAAGTCTTGCTTCAAGATGCACTGTATTTCATGAAAGGTTAATTTCCCAGAGTTTGTAAATGAACAAGCCACTAGATTGTATTCCTAATGCAATGAAATAAAATGATTCCAATCATTTTCCTGTATCTTAAACACAAAGGCAAATCTTTGTCTAACTGGCTTTGACCCCTGGTACTGTATTTTCTAACTGTGTGATCTGGTGCAAGTCATTTATCTCCATGCACCTCAGTTTTCCCTTCTGTAAAATAGGGCTGATGATAAGCATGCCCATGGGGTTGCTGTGAGGAGAACAAGACTGCAGGCAGGCACGCACAAAGTGCTCAGGGCATGTTTGCTATGACCATCCCCCACCCCCCGGCCCTGGCCCCCAGTGCCTGTGGGAGGATGCTCATACTCTCATTAGTCGGATTGTGGCCTGTGTCTTCCCAGAGTCCAACTTTCCTCTGCGCAGCTCTAGTGGATTCCTCGGCTGGCTTGTCATCCACAAGGTAGGCTTGGATTGCCACCCTAGGGCATGGGAAAGGACAGAGAGAGAGTCAGGAGAAACAGTCAGACAGCCCAGGCCCCACCTGCATCCACTCATGGCCTTATAGTGTATGACAGTGAGACAGAAGCCAAAGCTCACATCCATCAGTAAGCTCCCAGGCCCTACTCTGGTCCTTGTTATAAAGGACAGCGAAGCCCAGGGAACTTCCACATACCATACTGACTGTGTGGCTGAACAGAGGGACAGTGAGGGGTAGTAGCGGGAGGATGGCCAGACACCCTCATCTCTCCCCCCAAGCTGGCCAATGGTAAGCTCAGGAAGGAAAGAGGTTAAAAGCAATAACTAACGAGCTAGACAGCCTGGGTTTGAATCTGGCAGCTCACATGACCTCTCTGCCCCTCACTTCCCCATTACTCTATAATACAAGAATCATCATCATGACTACTTCACAGGATTGTCGTGAAGACTAAATAAGAAGTTACTGTCCTTTAAAGTGTTTGGAATAATGCTTAACACATATTCAGTGCAAATATAAATTACCAGTTGTCACTGTTATTACCAGTGGCCTGAGAACTGGGATCAGGACCACAGCATCAGATAAAGATACAGGAGCCAAGCAAAACACTGTCTCTGAAATACCTGTAAAACCTGTGGTCCTGCCAGATATGAAGTACACGAAAATAATTCAGAGCAGAAGACACTCAAGAGGGCATGTTCCAAGAATCCCTGATTCCTCTTGGCGTGTCCTGCACCAGCGTGAGGCAAATCACACAAACCATCACATCACAAATGCTGCCCTCAAAGGCCCTGTTAGAGGTGCAACCCAATTCATTTTGAAAAATATTATTTCTTTAATGGATTGACATCCATAATTTAGTATTAAGTACTGAGGTGACAAAGCAAATTAGAGTACTTTTGAGTTAAAGTTATGAATTATCTGATATTTACTTGAAACTATTTGAGAGATGGAGTGATTAATAATTACTCTTGTAATTCTAATTTTTTTAATATTTATTTTTATTTATTTGGCTGCACCTGCATGCAGGTCTTAGTTGCAGCATGTGGGATCTTTGATCTTTGTTGCGGCATGCAGGATCTTCAGTTGTGGCCTGTGGGATCTAGTTCCCTGGCCAGGGATGGAACTCAGGCCCCTTACATTCAGTCTTAGCCACTGGACCACCAAGGAAGACCTTGTGATTCTAATTCAAAATACGTAAATGAGATTTTGATTTAGATTTGTTTTAAGTTGCAAGGTTTAATACAATCTTATTAAATGTATATAAATTACCACAACTTTTAAGAGAACATAAGATTACCCACATTTAGAGGTTTATTTATTAGATATACAAGAATTACATTACATGCCCAATGGTTTTGTTAATCAGAACAAGTGAACTTTTTGAAAGTGAAAATGTATATATAAAATTTTAAACGTAGCTTAAACAATTTAAGGGAATTTAATTAACCAAGTTCCAAAACCTCCTTTACGAGGGTTTTTAAAAATTATAACATTTGTAGGTTGAACTTAAATACTTAGGAAGATTTGTCGGTTTAATAACGCGTATTTCTTTTCATTAGTGGTGGTAGCCCTGATTTATCTTTTTTTAATTAAACTTTTAATTTTGAAATAAATTCAGATTACATGCAGTTTTAAGAAGTAATACAAAGAAATCTTGTGTTTCCTCAACTCAGTTACTCCCAATGGTAACATCTTATAAAACCAAGCACAGTATCACAAGCAGGACACTGAAAGACAGCATGTTACAGAACACTTCCACAGACGCAAAGGATTGCTCCTGGGGCCTTGTACGGCCACACGCATTTCCCTCTCCTTCCATCCTCCTCCCACTACCGGCATTCATGAATCTATTCTCCACTTCTACAGTTCTGTCATTCCCAGAATCTTATACAAATGGAATCTAACAATATGATACTTCTAAGATTGGCTTTTCTCACTCAGCGTAATTCACTGGAGATTCATCTAAGTTAGTGAAAGTATCAAAAGTTCTTTCCTTTTCCTTCTGAATAGTATTATGTGGAATGGATGCACCATAGTTTCTTTAACTACTCACTCATTAAAGGACATCTGGATTGTTTCCAGTTTGAGGGTATTATGAATCAGGCTAAAGTGAAACTGTCATGCACTGGTTTTTGTGTGACCGTAAGTTTTCACTTCTCTGGAATAAATGCCCAAGAGTGCAACTGTTGGATCATTATGGGAAATGTGTGCTTGGTTTCATTAGAAACGAATGACCCAATCTCTCGTTGTTGCCAACACTTGGCATTATAACTATTTTTCATTTTAGTCATTCTGATAGATGTTCAGTGACACCCCATTCTGGTTTAATTTGCATAGCCCTAAGTGGATAATGATTGGAGAAGGAAATGGCAACCCACTCCAGTGTTCTTGCCTGGAGAATCCCAGGGATGGGAGAGCCTGGTGGGCTGCCATCTATGGGGTCACATAGAGTCGGACACGACTGAAGCGACTTAGCAGCAGAAGCAGCAGCAGTGGATAATGATGTTGAACATCTTTTCCTGTGCTTATTTACCATATGTATTTCCTCTTCTGGTGAAATGTCTCTTCAAGTGTTTTGCCTTTAACTCTTTAACTGAATTGTTTTTCTGTTGAGTTTGAGGGTTCCCAATATATTCTACAAAGCAGTCCTTTGTCAGGTATGTGGTTTGCAAACATTTTATCCAAGTACATAGCTTCATACTTAATCTCCGTGAAGACTGTGAAAAGAACAGAAGTCATACATTTTTATGAAATCCTACCTGTCCATTTATTCCATTTTTCTTTTATGAATCCACTGTTGGTACGAAGACAAAGAACTCTTCACTTGCCATCAGTCCCAAAGATTTTGCTCTCATGTTTTTTCTAAAAGTTTTACTGTTTTACATTTTACATTTAATTTTGATTTCATTTTAAATTTACATTTTGGGTTAATTTTTGTATAAGTTGTGAGACTTCGATAGAAGTTCCTTTTTTCATCTGTGGATGTCCATCTGCTGTAGCACCATCTGTGGAAAAGGCTTTCTTTTCTCCACTGTTCTTGCACCTTTGTCAAAAATTGCTTGAGTATTTGTGTGGCTGTTTCTGGTTTTTTATTCTATTGATCTATGTGTTTCTCTAACAATACGATGCTGTTTTGATTACTATAACCAAATAGTAGGCATTAATATCAGGTAAAGTGATTCTTCCGATGTTGTTCACTTTAAATTGTCTTATCTATCCTAGGACCTTGCTTTTCTGTATAAATTTTAGAATAAACCTGTCTATGCCTACAAAAAACTTGCTGGGATTTTGACTGGGATTGCATTAAACGTGAATCAATCTGAGAACTGACATCTTTACAATGTTGAGTCTTCTAATCCATGAACACAGTATGTTTCTCCATTTATTTAGGTCTTCTTTGATTCTTACATTAGCATTATATAGATTTCAGCTTACAGATCCTATACGTGTTCTGTTAAGTTTATGCCTAAATATTTCATTTTCTTTGGTGTGACGGTAAATATATTGCGTTTTTTATTTTGATTTCTACATATTTATTATTAGTACATAGAAACGTGATGGGTTTTTGTGTGTTGTGCTAGTATCCTGCAACCTTGGTCAACTCATTACTTCTAGTTTCTTTTTAGATATAGTAGATTCCTTAAGATTTTTTATGTAGACAGTCATGTCATCTATAAATAATAGTCAAATAATTCTATCTGATTCATCTCAGTGTTGATGTCTGTCTTTTCTCATTCATGTTGTGCTTTTTCTCATTGTTGGTATGATGGGTGATTCTCATTGTATCTTGGGTGTTTTAGATATTGCTCTGGATCTTATTTCATCTTCTTTTTAGCAGACAATCTCCTGTTGAAATTCAGCATGAAGGCCAGATGATGGTGTATGCTCCCCATTCTAGCAGCCCACTTTTTTCTTTACAGTTTTCAGAGCCTCTCTCTGTTGTGTAGTGTCCAGGGATTTTTAGTTGCAAAAGGGAGGACCAGGAAGGAATGGGGCTACTCCATCTTGGTGGAATCAGCAGATTTATCTTTTTTTAATACTCAAAAGCTGCCCTCAAGGACATGACTTTCCACAAGACATGCTACCAACCCAAGCTTCAGTGTCCTCATCTGTAAAATGGTGATGACACCATTTCCAGAAGTGAATGAGATCATGCGTATATGCTCAGTTGCTCAGTCGTGTCTGGCTCTTTGCGACCCCAGAGACTGTAGCCCACCAGGCTCCTCTGTCCATGGGATTTCCCAGGCAAGAATATTGAAGTGGGTTGCCATTGCCTCATCCAGAGGATGTTCCTGACCCAGGGACTGAACCCTGGTCATTTGCGTCTCCTGCATTGTAGGCGGATTCTTTACCACTGAGCCACCAGGGAAGCCCATGAATGGGATCATGACCTCCTTCAATTATAAGTGTATTTTTTTTTTCTTTTTAGCTGCACTTTGCTGTGACTCGTGGGCTCTCTAATTGCAGCACAGCTGATTTAGTTGCCCCAAGGCATTGGGACCTTAGTTCCCCAACCAGGGATCAAACCCAAGTCCCCTGCATTGGAGAGCAGATTCTTTACCACTGGACCACCATGGAAGTCCCTACAAGTGTATTTAAAGTTTTGTGTAATTACATGTGTGAGGTTGGGACTATGAACTACACGGCCAGAAACCAATCTTTCTCCTAAGTCAACAACACTCAGCCCAATGCTGTGTACACCGGGGGCTCAGCAAATGGCTGCTGCTGAATGGATGTATGAATGAATGAATGAATGAATGGATGAATGAACAAATAAGGCCTCTACAATAGAGCCTAACACAAAATGAGTCCTCAGCAAATGCTAACTGTTGTTATTTACATAGATTACACTTGAACAAGGCAGGAATCTTTGTGCCCGTTTCCACAGGGAAGGAAACTGAGGCTGGGATCAGTAACTCAAATAGAATTGCTAGCAAGAAGGGACACTGGAACACCAGCTCAGGTCTACATTTCTCCAGTGGTTGACTCTGGGTCCTGGAGCCAAACTGCCAAATATCACAGCCTGGCTGTGCCCCTCCTACCTGTGTGCCTTGGGAGTTGCACCTGTCTGTGCTTCAGGTTCCTCATCTCTAAGAGGTGATAACATCAGCACCCATCTCACGGGGCTGTTGGGAAGATTAAATGAAGTGATATGCGTAAATTGCTCAGATAGTATCTAGCACATATGTCCTTGGCATATGTTAATTGCTCTTGTTCTGGTTGTGGTTGTGTCTATTACATACCTCACTGCTTTCCCAATGAAAGGAAAGGGCAAGCGTTTCCTTGTAGATGCTGTTTGAATAGGACCAAAGACAAAACTTCTGTCACTATCACAATGTCGTGTGCTTATCACTTTACATCAATGACTCTCAACAGCTCAACAGGGGTATTTACATATACTGCTGGGGGAATCTGTGGTACACATAAAAACTAAGGGTCCAATATCTCCCAGACAGGACAACCCCATAGAACATAGAATTCTCCTATCTTGTTTAACTTTTCTAAGTCCTAATAGATACTGACATAGGTAAAATCCGATTATAATGATCTGATCCCAGAACCTGATTTTGTTTTACATGTAACTATAAAAATGGAAAAAAAACAGAAACAGTGACAGATTTTATTTTCCTGGGCTCCAAAATCACTGCAGACAGTGACTGCACCCAAGAAATTAAAAGATGCTTGCTCCCTGGAAGGAAAGCTATGACAAACCTAGACAGCATATTGAAAAGTAGAGACATCACTTTGCCGGCAAAGCGTCATATAGTCAAAGCTATGGTTTTTCCAGTAGTCATGTACAGATGTGAGAGTTGGACCATAAAGAAGGCTGAGTGCTGAAGAATTGATGCTTTTGAATTGTGGTACTATAGAAGACTACCAAGAGTCCCTTGGATTACAAGGAGATCAAACCAGTCAGTCCTAAAGGAAATCAACCCTGAATACTCACTGGAAGGACTGATGCTGAAGCTGAAGCTCCAATACTATAGCCACCTGATGCAAAGAGCCAACTCACTGGAAAAGACCCTGATGCTGGGAAAGATTGAGGGCAGGAGAAGGAGGTGACAGAGGATGAGATGGTTGGATGGCATCATCGACTCAACGGACATGAGTTTGAGCAAGCTCTGGGAGATGGTGAAGGACAGGGAAGCCTGGTGCTGTAGTCCATTGGGTCCCAAAGAGTCATTCACAACTTAGCAACTAAACAACAACATAATGCTGAATTTTCCAATGAGGCAGCTACAGTCAGGGGAAGATTGTGCCTTGTTTTGTTTAGAACTCTAGTAAGAGATGACACAACTTTGGAAATCGGGTTGCAATGAAAAATCCCTCTTGGTATTTGAGTCCCCAATTTCCATCATGTGTCAGTCAGCATTTGCAACTGTTACATTCACCATGATGCCACATCTATGAGTAAGCTTCTGATGACTTGCTCATGCCATCCTGAACATTTACATAATGAAACCTTTGCTATTTAAATGTAAATAACTTGCCTTTTCCTTTACTTTACAATTCCATTCAGTTCAGTTCAGTTGTTCAGTCATGTCCAACTCTTTGCTGTCCCATGGACTGCAGCATGCCAGGCTTCCCTGTCCATCACCAACTCCCAGAGCTTGCTCAAACTCATGTCCATCAAGTCGGTGATGCCATCCAACCATCTCATCCTTTGTCGTCCCTTTCTCCTCCTGCCGTCAATCTTTCCCAGCACCAGGGTCTTTTCCAATGACTCAGTTCTTCGCATCAGATAGCCAAAGTATTGGAGTTTCAGCTTCAGCATCAGTCCTTCCAATGAACATTCAGGACTTATTTCCTTTAGGATGGACTGGTTGGATCTCCTTGCAGTCCAAGGGACTCTCAAGAGTCTTCTCCAACACCACAGTTCAAAATTCTTCATCAATTCTTCAGTGCTCAGCTTTCTTTATAGTCCAACTGTCACATCCATACATGACTACTGGAAAAACCATAGATTGACTACGGGCCTTTGTTGGCAAAGTAATGTCTCTGCTTTTCAATATGCTATCTAGGTTGGTCATAGCTTTTCTTCCAAGGATCAAGCGTCTTTAAATTTCATGGCTTCAGTCACCATCTGCAGTCATTTTTGAGCCCCACAAAAATAAAGTCTGTCACTGTTTCCATTGTTTCCTCCATGTATTTGCCATGCAGTGATGGGACTGGATGCCATGATTAGTTTTCTGAATGCTGAGCCAACTTTTTCACTCTCCTGTTTCACTTTCCTCAAGAGGCTCTTTGGTTCTTCTTCACTTTCTGCCATAAGGCAATCTTGATTCCAGCTTGTGCTTCATGCAACCCAGCATTTCGCATGATGTACTCTGCATATAAGTTAAATAAGCAGGATGACAATATACAGCATTGATGTACTCCTTTTCTGATTTGAAACCAGTCTGTTGTTCTATGTCCAGTTCTAACTGTTGCTTCTTGATCTGCATACAGATTTCTCAGGAGGCAGGTAAGGTGGTCTGGTATTCCCATCTCTTTAAGAATTTTCCACATTTTGTTGTGATCCACAGTCAAAGGCTTTGGCATAGTCAATAAACCAGAAGTAGATGTTTTTCTGCAACTCTCTTGCATTTTCAATGATCCAACAGATGCTGGCATTTGATCTCTGGTTCCTCTGCCTTTTCTAAATCCAGCTTGAATATCTGGAACTTCACCATTCATGTACTGTTGATACCTGGCTTGGAGAATTTTGAGCATTACTTTACTAGCGTGTGAGATGAATGCAATTGTGCGGTAGTTTGAACATTCTTTGGCATTGCCTTTCTTTGGGATTGGAATGAAAACTGACCTTTTCCAGTCCTGTAGCCACTGCTGAGTTTTCCAAAGTTGCTGGTATATTGAGTGTAGCACTTTAACAGCATCATCTTTCAGGATTTGAAATAGCTTAACTGGAATTCCATCACCTCCACTAGCTTTGTTCATAGTGATGCTTCCTAAGGCCCACTTGACTTCACATTCCAGGATGTCTGGCTCTAGGTGAGTGATCACACCATCGTGGTTATATGGGTCGTGAAGATCTTTTTTGTATAGTTCTTCTGTGTATTCTTGCCACCTCTTAATATCTTCTGCTTCTGTTAGGTCCATACCATTTCTGTCCTTTATTGTGCCCATCTTTGCATGAAATGTTCCCTTGGTATCTTTAATTTTCTTGAGGAGATCTCTAGTCTTTCCCATTCTATTGTTTTCCTCTATTTCTTTGCATTGAGCACTGAGGAAGTCTTTATCTCTCCTTGCTACTCTTTGGAACTCTTCATTCAAGTGGGTATATCTTTCCTTTTCTCCTTTGCCTTTAGCTTCTCTTCTTTTCTCAGCTATTTGTTAGGCCTCCTAAAACAGCCATTTTGCCTTTTTGCATTTCTTTTTCTTGGTATTTTGCATTTCTTTTTCATTTCTTTTTGTATTTTTTCTTTACTTTACAGTTAGGGCATTATATTAACTTTTAAATTATATACATAGGTAGATTATATTATCTATGAAGTTTATTTCAGGATATTAAAGGAATATTACAAAATATATGTCATTAAAAGGAGTGCTGAGTCTCATAAGGTTGAATAACAATGGGCTTTACACGGATCTTCTCATTTAACTCTCACATCATATCAGGTAAGTATTAGTGTCCTCATTTTAAAAATGAGGAAACAGAAATTTAGAGAGATGAATGACTTTCCCAAGAGAGCAGATGAGAGAACCAAGATCTGAATCCATGTCTGCCTAAGCCAAGGCCTCAGAACTCCCCTGGAAGGCGTGACAGTGATGTGGCAGAGATTATCCCAAGTTCACCAAACTCTGTTTTCTTTTCCTAGCTGGACTACATTTCCCATCTTTCCTTGGGGTTAAGGGTGGGCATGTGGCTGAGTTAAGGACACCGGAATATGAGTGGGCGTGATGTCTGTCACTTCAAGTCTAGGCCCTGAAAAAGATCTGTCCACAAGATCATCCATATTCTTGCTTTCTTTCTTCTTTCTGCTGGATGCAAAAGGACCCAACAGAGGACTTCAGGACCTTACAAGATGTCCTAGTCACAAGGTGATGGAGCCTAGACTCCAGAATGATCATGTGAAAAAGATTACCGCCCTCCCCCCAGATCCACAAATGTACTTTGACATAAATGAGAAACGAGCATCTGTATTAATACTTCAAATCTGGGGACTGTTTGTTATAGCAGTTAGCCTACCCTGATATAAATGCTGTCACCAAGGGCCAAGAACCTCTACCCCCATCCTGTCCCCACCTCCTTCTCCAGCGCCCAAGGACCTCTGCCCACCTGGCTGGATGGTAGACCAGGTCTTCCTTTCGCTTTTCTTAGTGCCCACAGGCTGTGGGATTGGAGGCAGAGCAGATGGCTTGGCTCTCTGCTTGGACCGCTGCCATGGAACATAATCCTACCAGACATAACACAAATCAGTCACACAGCTCATGGGCTCAAATCCCAGCTTCCCCCCTTACTGATATCTGTAACCTTGACCAAGTGGGTTTACCTCTCTGAGCCTCAATTTTCTCATCTGTAAACTGGACCGAATTTAAAAACCTACCCCCATACGTTGGTACAAACATTCCAAAAGATATTTGTAAAGCATGTGGTAAGTGCTCCCTAAATGTTATCAAGTTTGCATCAGCCAGCCAGAATTTACTAAGCACATCCAGGCCGGGAGGTGCTAAGAACTGAGAAACAGAAGACATGGAAAAGACCCGATAGGAAAGCAGATATGCAATCAGAGATAAAGAAGGGAGCAGCATAATATATCCTTACCTCCTAATAAGACAGTGAGAAAACTGAGGTTCTGAGGCACGCCCCGGGTCAGCAAGCCCCACCCCCACACCGACCCTAGCCCTTCTGGACTCACCAGAACCTGGAACTGGGGGACTGTGGAGCCGATCCCAGAGCGGCTGCGTCTGCAAAGTGTTGGGTCGGGAAAATACTCCCATCAGTCCCAACCCGTGAGGATGCAAGCAGCAAGCGTGAAACTGGGATGGGGTCTCGAACCCGAAACCTCAGTCACTAAGGACACAAGCCTAGCAGGAGCCTGAGAACACGCGAGAGAGGCGGGGCTAGGGAGATAAGGGGGTGGGGGGGAGAGGGCGGGGTCAAACGAGCGGGACGACACCCGGAGAAGACCCAGCCAGCGCTGGGTTGGGGGCCACGCATGCGTACTCCATCTCCTTCCTTACCGCTTTCACATACTTTGGAAAGTTGCGCGCCATTAGGGAGAATGGAAGAAGAGTCCCGAGGCTTTGGGGCCCCGATTTTGGGGGATGCCTGTTTCTTCGGCTTCTCCAACTTCCTTGTTTCAGCGTTGATCGCGCGGTAACCAAGGCCACTCAAACTTCCCAGAGACACCTGATGCTTTCTCGCCTGTCTCCGTCTCCAAGGAAACGGACGCAGACTACCGAACGCCTAGAGGGACCAATATCGCACTGGAAAAAGTAGCTCTCGCCACATTCCACGCATCGCGGTTTCAAATTCCCCTCAGCTGGCCCCGCCTATCATGCTAAAGAATTATGTCATATTCCTCCTCTCAGCAAACCTCCATCACGTCCTTCTCCATCCTTACTCTTGGCTAATTACGTTGCTTCCTGTTTCACCGGAAAAATCATGGGAATCAGTAAACTCAGGTTCACATCACCTCATTCACCCACCCACATGCCTCCCTACTGAGACCCTGTAAACTGCTTGCTGACCTCGATTCCTGTTGTGCACTGAAACCTGTCCTTTCTCATTTTCTCTAGGACTTTCCCCCAGGAATTTCCCCCATTTTCTCCATCACCCTCTCCTCTGTATTTTCACTGCTTTACCAACATATTTTAATTTCTTCTGTTAAAAAAAAAGCGAACATTTCCCATCCAGCTACCCTCCCATTTCTGCTTCACTTTAAAGCAAAACTTCTAAAGAGGTTTGCCTACTGTTTCCCATTCCTTTTTGCCTCTTCAATCAGGCTTTCACTCTCCACCTCTCCACTGAAACTGCCACTGTCAGCGCTGCCAGTGAGCTCCATTTTGCTAAACTTCTCTGTGTGCATCTTCCTTAGCCAATCTGCAGCATTTGACACAATGGATCACTCCCTCCTTGACACACTTTCTAAACATGGTGTCCTGGAAACCACTCTCTAGCGCTGCTTCCCACCTCATTTTCTTCTCTTTCCCTGCTTTCTCTTTTTCTCCCTTTACTCCCAGGTTGCCCCAGGACTCGGACTCAGCCCTCTCTTTTTTTCTATCCATTCGTGCTCCCTTTCAGTCTTGTGACTTAAGATGCCATCTTTACCCAGATGCCTCCTAGACTCACATCTCCAGCCTCTCCATCTTCTTCCAGTCACATACATCCAACTGCCTACTCAGCATCTCCATTTGGGTACCTGAGAGGCAACTAACACTCAGTATTTCCCCAATTTTAGCCAACTCAAAGTGGCATCTCTCTTCCTGGAGTCTTTTTTTTTTTTTTTGCCACACCCAGGAAGGCTTGTGGCCTGTAGTGAAAGTGCAGAGCTCTAACCACTGAACTGCCAGGGAATTCCCCTGGAGTCATTCTTAACTCATCTTTTGACTCATCTCTCCTCCCACATCCAAATCTGTCAGCAATACCTTCAAAGTAATGTAGAGTCAGACTGCTTACTCCCACCGCCACCCATACAAATAAACACCCCACTTTGCCCCTTACTCCAAGACTACAAGTACCAGCTCCCACCCTTACCGCACTCCAGTTCTCTCTCCACACCTCAGATTTGCTAGATAGAGCACAGATTTAAAAGTGCATTCCTGTTTTAAAAAATAATTTGGAAGGAGCAAATTAATTTAAAATCAGTCACACTTCAATAGGGGAATGTTTCCATAGAACACAAGGCTTGGTGATCCAGCAATTAAGAACCTACCTTGCAATGCAGGAGATGCGGGTTCGCTCCATGGTCAGGGAACTAAGATCCCACATGCCAAGGAGCAACTAGAGAACCCACAAGCTGCAACTAGAGAAGCCTACATGCAGCAGCTACTGAATCCTGCATGCTCTGGAGCCTGCATAACGCAACTAAAGTCTCCATGCACCACAACAAAAGATCCTGCATCTTGTATCTAAGACCCAACACAGCCAAAATAAATAAATAAATAAAATAAAATTGTTTAAACCTATCATTCTATGTTTAAAAATCTATTTTTAAAAAAGAGAGAGAACACTAGGCCAGAGCTCCCAAACTTCTCCCCCTCTTAAAAATCACAGGAAAATGTTTTAAATAGCACTGCACACTGTGGTCAACAGAAAAGACTGCTATGGAAAAAGCACACAATATTGTAAATTAACTATACTTCAATAAATAAATAATAAAGAAAACATAAATAAAAATAAAGATCTCATTTCCCAACCTCCCTTGTAGCTACATAAGGCCATGTGATTAGGTTTTGGCAAATGTGAGCAGAAGAAACATGTGCAGTTTTTGGTCATGCCCTTAAAAGGAAAGGAGACTAGATAAACATGGAGACAGAAGGCACTGGGATCGCAGAGCTGTCCTGCCAGGTGGAGGCTCTAGTATCCACTGATGACTGGCTTTTCCTGGTTAAAGGTGGAATTCTCCTTGGTACTGATGCTGCAATAGGAATGCTAGCTGGATTTGTTACATTATCCTTGGCTAAAAGACAAAGTCCTAAATGGCTCAACAAGGCCACGCATTCTTACTGGAGAGTAGGTATTCCCTTACCTTTCGAGCCCTGGGGTGGGGCTCACTTTATGCATGGTGTGGGGTTGCTGTGATCAGCTTCACATCTGGAAAACTTTGGGAGTCCACAATGCATTGTACCATACATTTAGATATAGCAGATTATTTAATCTTCACAATAACTTTGAAGCAGATGAAAGACTTTTGAAGTAAAATGCAATCAATATTTCCAACAATTCCCAGGAACTCTTTTTTAAAAAATATTTGTCAGCACTGGGTCTTAGGGTCTTAGTTGCAGCATGTGGGATCTAGTTCCTTGACCAAGGATGGAACCCGGGCCCCCTGCATTGGGAGTGCAGAGTTCTAGCCATCGGACCACTAGGGAAGTCCCTCTGAAGAACTCTTGGATTGACTGTTGAGTGGGAGGAAGCACTGAAATGCAAATGAGTTGAGCATGGTGGATAAAGTCCAGAACAACTGTTATGGGAAGGGCTGTCTTTGGAGAAGCCACAACAGCAGAGGGACTCAATTGATTTCTCCTCAGGAACACATGCAGATTGCTGACTTACCTATGGGATAGACGGCATTCAGTGTCCTCACAGGAGGCCGACAGTCATTTCTGTGTGCTGTACTTTACAGCTGATTTGGTTATGTTCAAGTGTGTGTGTGTGTATGTGTGTGTGTGTTGGAGGGAGGGCAAAGTCTTCCCAAAGCTAGGAAGACTGTTTAAAAATAATTATATGGATAACTTCTCTATGTGGAGAAAATCCCAGGGGAAATACTTTTAGGACTATTTAAACAAGAAACAGTTGAAACCAAGTTTCTTACCTGAAAAAAATTATACTAACCTATAATGGAAAGTCTTCAGAAACAGACTCCAAACAGCAGTAGTAACTCAATGTGTCTAACTAAATAAATTTCAACAGCCTTTCTTGTCAGTATGTGGCTATCAGAACTTAAAGGATTTTCTGGTGTTAGGCAGACTCCAAAATGATGGGGTTAATAGGTAATCCTGTCCATCAGGCAGTGGGTGTGGCTTTGGTCTCCTGAAGGCAGTCTTTGATTTTTACTTGCTAGTCATTTACCCTAAAACCTTACCATAAGGCCCTGTATATTCTTAGATAAGAAGCCAGTAACAGATTATGATAACTTGAAAGGATAATCATGCTAAAATAATAATAAATTGGTTCTGGGTCCCTAAACATTGACGGTTTATAGTTTTATCTCAGTTGTCAAGATAAAAATAGCCCAATTATCACCTATCTTAACAAATGATTTTAACCAGAAAGTCATCTGAGTATTGAGTCTCAATATTGATGAGCACCACCTCCCTGATGGAAAGAGCTACTGGTCTATTCTTATAAACACTCCTAGTCCTTTCCTGTCCTCCTAGATCTCTCCCAGAAAGCAAAAAAATATCTGCTTTTGCTGGGGATTAACTTTTTTTAAGAAAACTACATTAATATGCCAATATGCCCAGAAAACTAACTTTTGATTGAATATTATTGTGTAATTTTTTTATGATTTCTTAGGCTCTAATTAGCTATCAGATTTAATAAAGTACATTTGAAATGTATCTCATAATGAAATCTTTCAGTTTTAAGGAAAATTTTTAAATGAAATGTCAAGTGCATAATGTAAGTTTTCTCTGGACCACGTTACCCTGTTAAAATTGCTGCATTGTTAATTAATTAAACAATGTTAATAAGCACCTGGGAAGATAAAGAGCCTCAGCTTGTGTGCTGATAGAACCATGAATGTAAGTTGTCAGTAAACAGTAAGCTTGATGTAGGCATCGTTATCTCCATTTCACAGACATGAGGCAGAAATACATAAGTGAATAACCATATAAGCTTTGGAGTTTATATGCTTGAGGGGGCACAGATTTTGACAATCGAAAAAACAGAACTATGTTAAACAACATGGAACTGAACATTATTTTTCATACAAAGTTAAAGCACATTGTATTTCCTTCCTGACCACTTACCCACTTGCTTCGAGAGAGATAAGCTTCACCTGAATTATTATATCTGATTGATGATTGTCATTTATAACTTTATTGCTACTCCTGTCAGGCATTCCTTTGGAAAAGGAGTATGGATTCATTCCATATTCTATAGATTATAAGATAAAGTTAGGCATGTATCTGCTTATACTTTTTAAGATAACCTGTTTTTTGTTTTTTTTTTAATCTGTCTTTATACTTCAGTTCAGTAGCTCAGTCTTGTCTGACTCTTTGTGATCCCATGGACTGCAGCACTCCAGGCCTCCCTGTGTTTATACTTAGAAGTATCTCTTAATAGTAGGCTTCCCTGGTGGTTCAGATGGTAAAGAATCTCCCTGCAATGCAGGAAACCCATGTTCTGTGCCTGGGTCGGGAAGATCCCCTGGAGAAGGAAATGGCAGCCCACTCCAGTATTCTTGCCTGGATAATTCCATGGACAGAGGAACCTGGCAGGGTACAGTCCATGGAATCACAAAGAGTTGGACACAACTGAGCGACTATCACTCAAACTACTACAAGCTTCGTGACATTGGGCAATTCACTTCCATGACTGACCATACTTTCCTCATCTGTGCATAGGAACAGTAATTCTAAGTCACAGATTTTTTTTTCTCTTGTTCTCCAAAACCTGCTTCTTTTTTCAAAGGCCATCACAAATCACACCTCCCCCACAGTCTCCTAACTAGCCGTTTAATAATAGTGCAAATTTCAAAACTCTGTCCATTAAAATCCAGACTGAGATGCCAAACTTACCAATTCTAATAACCCTCTCTGGCAATAATCTGCCAGGAATGAGTAAAGGCTGCCCTCTTCAGATGGCCTTTGTGCCCATCTGGACTGCTTTGCTCACAGGATACCTGCCTGGCCCCACAGCTTCTGGTTCAGCGATCTCTACAATCTTCAGCGATCTCTGACTATATAGACTTGGTCTACAGTCAGACCAAGCTGACTGCTGGAGCAGTACTGAGGGGAATGGTTGACAATATTTTTAATAAATTCAGTGAGAAATCAATATAAATGTTTAGTCTTTTATCCAATTCACAGTGCTGATTGTGATCATCAAGAAAAACAACTAAAAATGACCAAAAGAGAATAGACAAAACTTGGATCTGCAAAAGTTAACAAGAAAAAAGGCACTGATGGAAAGAATGGCCATACCCATACCAGCAAAATCTTATGACAGAAGAAGATATGGTTAGTAAAACTGAGAAGCAGCCAGACCCCAGTCCACAGATCAAATCTTTTCAAAATACAAACAGATCTCTCAGTAGTCAGAAACAAAACAAAAATGCCCAATACATCTTGATTCCGTGAGGGGTCCTGTCTAGTACAGTAAAACAAGAAAAAGTGTTAAGATCTGAACAGAAAGATGTTCATTATTTACAGACAATATGACTGTCAACAAAGAAAAGGAAATTGATTCTAAAAGCCATTGGAAACCTTAAGATTTCAGTATTGTTGGCAGATATGAGTACAATACAAAAAAATTCAAATGTGTTTCCTTTAAACACCAACATCAAATATGTGATTTCCAAAGATACCATTTACAATAGCAACCAAGGTGCCTTGGAATAAATCCCTCCCGAAATTATACAAGATCTCTATGAAGAAAACCATAAATTACTATTGAAATTCATAAAATAAGACTTACATAAACGAGGAATCCCAGAGGGCCATAAATGGGGAGACTCAGTATTATAATATGGCAATTCTGTATAAATGCAATGTAAACCCAATTAAAATTCCCAAAAGTGGTTTCCTGGAATTTACTAAGCTGGTTCTAAAATTTATACAGAGGATCCAAATATAGCGGAGACAACCTCAAAGAAAAAAGAGAAGGAAGAACGTTTCCCATTTAAAAAAAGAAACTAGAGTTAGGCTTCACTTTAAAAACAGGAAGATCTGGCCACAGTGGGAGCAGTAATTAGCTGGAGTTGACTGTCAGCTGCCCCTTCAGATAGACTATGGGCCCTCCAGCTCCCCCATTTCTTTATTTAAAGTACTTGCCTTGTAGATAAATGATTGTGTGCTAGTTACCTGGGGTGGGGAGTTAGGGTAAGAGGAACAAAAGAAATTATTAAAAATGAATAGGTTCTAGGACTTTCCTGGAAGTCCAGTGGTTAAAACTTCACTTTCTAATCCTGTGGGTGCAGGGTCTGATTCCTGGGAGGGAAGCTAAGATCCCACATGCTTCAAGGCCAAAAACACCAAACATTTAAAGGAAAAAAAAAAGATGCAGGGTTGTAACAGATTCAATATTTTTTTTTAAAAAATGGTCCACATACAAAAAAAAAAAAAAAAAAACTTAAAAAAAATAAAATACATAGGTTCTGTTTGGTTATGTAAATATCCTAACCATGAAAAAGATATGAGCAGGCGAGCACAAAGAATAAAAGAGTTGAGTGTGTGAATCTAAGATTTTGATACTTCCGGTTAATGATCTCAATTCATATGATCCTGGGCATTTGGGGCGGAGAAGGGATGGAGGAAATCAGGTCAGGAGTTATAAAGTGAAGGAATCGGAAGCACAAGAGTTGGAGATGCTGGCTTCCTGAGACCAGTACTGGAAGTGGAGTAAAGGGAACGCTTTTAAAGAACTCACAGGGATTCTACCTACCCAGATGGTAGGTAGAACTGCAAGAGAAATAGGAAAGAATCCAATACTGGCAGAAAGGAAGAAAAACCTTTTCTGGAAACCCACCGTGGACTAACCTCTTTGACACAGATTATCTCCTAGAAACCCCACTTTAGTCCTCTGAGAGTAGATATTAATATACCCTTTGCTATGAATGAGCAAATTGAGCTATGAAAACCGAGGTCACTGTCCCCACGTGACAAAGCTGAGATTGGAAGCAGTCAAACTAGGGTCTCCCTGACTCCACAAATCATCTTTTCTTTCACTAAACCCAGAAAGATCACTGAAGCACCCTGAAATACAAGCAGTTATGGTAAAGAAAATAAGATGACAAAAGATATTAAACCCATTGCCTTCAAGCACTCAAATTTTATCACTGCTTCCAAACACAAGTTGAGACAACAGGGAGGAGTAACAGATTGTGTCCAGTGCTAGCTTTAGTTAGGGAATCTGTGTGAAGGAGGTTTTCTAGGGAGTATAATCGAAAGAGTCCTTTTTCCACAATGTCAGAAGCAAAAAAGTGGAAGAAATACAAGCCACCTTCTCGTGGGGCTGCCTGTTAACTCTGCCACTTGGCCAAGTGATTTAACGCCTATCTCCAACCCCCTGCTTCCTATAAAATGGGTGTAATTACAGTGCCGTTTTGGAAGGTTCCATGTGATAAAGCTTGCAATGTGCTTAGAACAATATTGGATACTTAAGTCCTCGATATAATTGCCATCACGAATATGATGGAGGTCTTTTTTAAAAAAATAATGCAATGTCACTTACTTGGAAGTGTCTCAAAAAATGAGTGACGGATAGAGGTGTAGTGTGATAAGTTATAGTAAAATTTTAATGATAGAAAGTTAAAACAGTTTAAATGTTAAAAGTAAAATGTTCGCCGCAAAATTCTACTTTCTGCGTGTTTGAAAATGTCCATAATCCAGGGTTGCAAAAATAATGCATTGTGATCTGCTTTGGGAGGAGGGAGAGCTAAGTTTTGTCTGTTTTGTTTTAAAATAGAAAAGGTACAAAAACGAAAACAAAATGGGCGAAATCTTCCTCAACTCTGTCCCGCCTTCGGACTGTGGGCCGTTAGCAAAGCCACTTGAATGAAATCATCGAGGACCGCTTGCGAAACAACAAATCCTCGAGAGCGAGGGCAAAGCTGCCAAACCCTCGCGACGGACAGGGACGCGCTCCAAGATCCCCATCCCGATTCGGAGCCGAGGAGGTGGGGTTGGAACGAGCACTAGCGGAAACGCGGTCCAGCCCTTACCAGGGGGTTCCCGGCCCGAAGCCGCAGGACGCCCGAGCGCCTCAAGTAGATACTTTGGCTGGGCGGGGAAAAGCAGCATCGAATTTCAAAAAAAAAAAAAAGCCCAAACCCCCACAACCCCGGGCGGGCGCGCGCGATGGGCGCACTTTGGCTGCGGGAGCGAGTGGAGGATGCTGGGAAGGAGGTAAAATGGCCACCGGCGGCGGCGCGGAGGAGGAGAGGAAGCGGGGGCGGCCGCAGCTCCTGGGCCCCGCGCGCCCCTCGACCAGGGCCGAGGAGGCCGAGGGCGGCCGCGAGAAGATGGGCTGGGCCCAAGTGGTGAAGAACCTGGCCGAGAAGAAGGGCGAATTCCGTGAGTCGCGGCCGCCGCGGCGGGAGGAAGAGAGCGGCAGCGGCGCGGGAGGCGGGCTCGGTGCTCCCGCGGGTCTGGCGACACCGAGCCTCGGCGACTTCCCCCCAGCCGGCCGCGGGGACCCAAAGGGCCGCCGGAGAGACCCAGCCGGAGAGGCGGCGGACTCCCGCAAGAAAAAGGGTGCAGCCGAGGCGGGCAGGAGGAAGAAGGCTGAGGCGGCAGCCATGACTACCCCGGCGAGGCCCGACGCGGCCGAGGACGCAGCCGACCGGCCCCCCCAGGACGAGCAGGCTACGGCGGCTGGCTCCGCTGCAGGCCCGGGAAAGGGCCGCTTCCTCGTGCGCATCTGTTTCCAGGGAGACGAGGGCGCCTGCCCAACCAGGGACTTCGTAGTGGGCGCGCTCATCCTGCGTTCCATCGGCATGGACCCGAGCGACATCTACGCGGTCATTCAGATCCCGGGCAGTCGCGAGTTCGACGTGAGCTTCCGTTCGGCGGAGAAGCTAGCCCTGTTCCTGCGCGTCTACGAGGAGAAGCGCGAGCAGGAGGACTGCTGGGAGAACTTTGTGGTGCTGGGGCGGAGCAAGTCTAGCTTGAAGACGCTCTTCATTCTCTTCCGGAACGAGACGGTGGACGTGGAGGACATCGTGACCTGGCTCAAACGCCACTGCGATGTGCTGGCCGTACCCGTGAAAGTGACCGACAGGTTTGGGATCTGGACCGGGGAGTACAAGTGCGAGATCGAGCTGCGCCAGGGGGAGGGAGGGGTCAGGCACCTGCCGGGAGCCTTTTTTCTGGGGGCCGAGAGGGGCTACAGCTGGTACAAGGGGCAGCCCAAGACGTGCTTTAAATGTGGTTCCCGGACCCACATGAGCGGCAGCTGCACACAGGACAGGTGCTTCAGGTGCGGGGAGGAGGGGCACCTGAGCCCTTACTGCCGGAAGGGCATCGTGTGTAACCTCTGTGGCAAGCGAGGACACGCCTTTGCCCAATGTCCCAAAGCGGTTCACAATTCCGTGGGAGCTCAGCTAACCGGCGTGGCCGGGCACTGAACACCCGCCTACCAGCCAGGGTGAACACAGAGCCAGCTTACCCCTGTTAAGTGCCAAAACTTTTTTTTAAACCGTTTTTTATAGTTTTTTGAAGGAGATTTTCTTAAACCTACAAGAGACATCTCACTCTGCCTTCCTAAATCGAGTTTACTCCTTTCGGCCTTTCCTGAATTTGGTGACTTTGTCATCAGAATTGACTACCGAGAACTGTAGTGTGCAGATATGTTGCCCTGCCCTTTTTAAAATTTTATTTTCATTTTTGTATTCGGAGACTTTTTTTTTTTCTGGTACTTTTTTACTTCCTACGCCTTGTCTTCTCCCTTGGTTTTTACCCTTGGAGCCGCCTTGCTCATCTATAAAGATGGGCATAAGCCCCAGTGCTAGGTGGGGGCCCAGCACATGGTAGGCACTCCATCAGTGTTTGTTGAATTGAGAACATCGTTGACTCTGGCTTCTGTCAGGGTGTTTATCTTTTGCAGTTCATCCCGTCCCCTTTTAATTTGCTGCTTCTAATCTGTGTGGTCTGAGAATTTGTGAAACCAGTGTTGTTAGAAGTGTATGTAACCTGAGTCAATAAGCTCTGAATGGTGGCCACGGGCCTCTCCTATGGCATTAGAATGCATGGACTTTGTGACAGCGCTTTCAGTGGCTCAGAAGCCGTTCTTCACAGAATCATGGAAGCTGGTTTTCCTGCTGAAAAGGACCTAAAAGTTGGTTAAGACCAATCCCCTGGTTTTCCAACAGATGAAACAGTACCAGAGAAGGTTATATGACTGGGTCGAAATCACATAGCTGTCTGGTGCCAGAGCTAGCCTAGAGTAGAGTTCCCTGACCCCAAGCCCGGTGCTCATTCCACTACCTCTCACACTTCACAACATTTTCCTCAACACTTGAGGGCCCAGAAAGTCTGCTCTTTCCAGAATGAGCCCAGGGGAATGCTAAGACATCATCTGGGGGAGGAAGCAGAAGATTTGGCAGGGGCTTCAGAACACTTGGGAGATATGGAAGGGACAAAGGAACACAATCCAGGGTGCACTCTGATGCCCGGGTACCACATCTGGGTTCAAGTGGTCCAGGTCTTTGTGACCTTTCCCCTCCCCAGTCATCGCCATCAGTGAGAAGTAGAAGCCCTCCTGAGTAAAGAAAGGTTTACATTTGCACCTTAGCTTCAGTAGCTAGAGCCCCTAGAGAAGCAGCTAACTGGAGCTCATCTGCAACCTCCTGGCTCACAGGAGAAAATGGAATTCTAAGTGAACTGTTAACTCTAAAATGTACTTGTTAAATAGGCTAAGCGAGGGGGCATTGGGTCTACTAAGTGTTACCAAGTTAAAGTAGAAAAGACAGTACACTGCTTTTCTTACTGTTTTTGTCTTTGCTTTATGTTTTGCTATTTCCTTGTGGCTTAGAATGTAAAATCGGTTGTTTAAAGTTTTGTTCTGAATAAATATTTATCTTTTGTATTGCTAATGCTGCTGCACTATTTCCTTTCAAAATATTGGCTGCAGAGGTTCACAGACCCTAGTTCAACCAAGGCTTGCCACACACCATTTGTTTACCTTGCAAATATATGTCCAGCTCCACAGGCAACATTTTACACCTACTGTGTTGTCCCCTGATGCTGGGAAAGATTGAAGGCAAAAGGAGAAGGGGGCAGCAGAGGATGACATGGTCAGATAGCATCACTGACTCAATGAACATGAATTTGAGGGAACTCCGGGAGGGAGTGGAGGACAGAGGAGCCTGGTGTGCTGCGACTGAACAACAACAAATGTTGTCCCAGGCCCTTGGGAGTTGTTACCCAAACCTCTGCATCAGAATCACTTAGTATATAAAACTAAAGTGTTAAGTCCTAACTCACCTCCAAGGAATCAGAATCACTGGAGTGAGCGGAAATGTATTTAATAAGCACCCCAAGCAACTCTTGGGCAGCCAAGTTTGAGACCACAGTTCTGAATAGTACTAACAGGAATGAGAGGGACTCTGCCCTCTGGAGATTACAAACCAGTGGGATAGACAAAGGTAAGGTGTCAATTTCACATCTTACAGTTATTGTAATTGTACTGAATTGGATACAGATTGTTTATGGGCTTAAAAATAAAATGCTGTCTTTTCCAGCTATAAGGGAGGAAGAAAGTCCAGGAAACTTCCCATAGAACTCCAAGCCTCCCTGGAGACTCTAGATACAACCTTCTGAAGGAATTTCTGTCTCTGAGATGATGAGATGATCTGATCCTAAGAATTAACATTCCCAGCGTATTGATTCTCTGACTCAGTGATTTGAGGGTATTTCCAGAGCTGATCTGGTGCAGTTGAGGCCTGGATGGCTTTTGGGAATCATGAGTTTCAGAGCCAGCTCAGCCCTGCTCCTTCCCTTCCTGTCTCCCAAGGCAAACACACTCTTCCCTCCTCCATCCCTCCCTCCCTCTGTCCTCTTACACCCCCCCCCCCCCACCTCTTCTTCTCTGCCACAGGTTTCCCTCCCTCGCAGTGCGGGAGGCCTGATGGGGGTAAAAGCCTGCATTCATCATAGTCCCCTCCCCCTTCCTCCTAGCGGGCTCTGGGCCAAGGAGCCTCCTTGGAAGGAATCTTCCCTCTCTCTGCCCCTCCCCCCTAACTGGAGGGAGCAGAGGAACAAACTGTTTCCCTGCCCGTGCTCCCTGCTCCCCCGCGCCCCCACCAGAATCTGCTCCGGGGCCTCCTGCCTGGCTGTCTCCGGACTGGGCCATGGGCTGGAACAGAACAAACCTCCCCCGACTTCCTCTCCTGATCTAACAGTCCCCAAAATAACAATCCCTCACTGTTCATGGGCTCCTGGGGAGGGTGTCCAGATCCCCAGACTGAGGCTGATGGGCTAGCTGACATTCATTCCTTCAACTTTAAACAGTACTGAAGGCCATTAGCGCAAGGCCCCAAACAAGGTGCTTTTACACACCTGTGAAAAAGACAGTGCACTTGCAGAGGGAGCTACAGATAAGCAATTTTTAAAATAATATTAAGTATTTTTTATGTTTAAAAGAGTATAGAGTTGCCTCAGGGACAGGTCTGGCAAAAGAAATGATGATGTCTGGACTGAAACCTGCAAATGAAGAGTCAGGTGAAGAAGGAAGAGAGATTCAGGCAACAGAAGCAGTCTGTGCAAAGAACCTGGAGACTAGAGCACAAGGTGTGTTCAGGCTGGCTGGAGAGTCACAGGAAGATGTGGTTGGGAAAAGGCCCAGAGGAAGTGACACAGGGCTTGTCAGTGTTAGAAGAGGCTTGGTTTTGTCCTAACACCCTCCACTCTGGCCTCCTTCATTCTGTTCATTTAACACACCAACTCTTTCAAGGCAATGGATTACAGCAAAATAGTCAAGTCCTTTGGGGCTCGAATTCTAGAGTCCTGCAAATAAGTAATTATAATCTGTAATAATGCACTGAAAGAAACATACAGAGTGATATGTTTAATAAGGAATATTGATCTGTTCTTGGGGGTGAGGGATACCTTCCCAGACAAAATGTTTGAACTGAGATCAAAAGACTAGGAAGTGAAGTCACTCAGTCGTGCCTCTTTGGGACCCCATGGATAGTAGCCTGCACCAAGCTCCTCCATCCATGGGATTTTCAAGGCAAGAATTACTGGAGTGGGTTGCCATTTCCTCCTCCAGGGAATCTTCCCAATTCAGGGATTGAACCCAGGTCTCCCACATTGAGGGCAGATGCTTTAACCTCTGAGCCACTCCTGCCTATTTCCACCTTCCAAACCTCATGCTAGCATACCTAATTGTTGGAGCCCTAGCTTCAGTGGAATCAGGAAATGCTTTTGCTTTCCAGCACGTGTAGCACAGAAGGCACATCAAGAGTAGGAATGGGAGCTCTCTGCTAACCAACCACACCTGGCACAACCAGTGTGGCAATAATGCAGAGAGGGGGCAGGGGGTGATGGTGCAGAATAAGACGGCAGATCTCTTGGGGAGGTCTGGTCAGCCACGTTTAGAATTTTGAGTCTAAGAATGATGAGGTGCCATTGAAAGATTTTTGAACAAGGAAGTGACGTGTTCAGGGTTGTATTTTTAAAAGACCATCCAGGATACTTTGTAGAGAATGGGACAGAGGGAAGCCCAAGTGTAAAAAAAGTCCACCAAGGTGACAGATCAGGGTACCTTGGACCCGGATGATGCAAACAGAGAAAAAAGCAGGCAGGATAAAGAGATTTCTAGAAATTGTTAAGTCAACAGGACTTAGACATGGGCTGGAGGAGAAGTAAGTATCAAGGATGACACCCAAGCTTCCAGCCTCTGCACTTGGATAGATACCGGGGCCATTCCCTGAGATGGAGAACAGAGGAGAAAATCCAAGTTTTGGATGAAGGTCTTGAGTCTGATTTTGGCTGTGTTGAGTTTGAGGTCTCTGTAGAGGATGTCTAAAAGGTGTGGAACGTGTGGTTCAATATCCACAGGTCTTAAATTCTAACCAGATCTCGGGCTTGAGGAATAAACACAAGTGACCTATAGCAGTGGTTTTCAAACTCTACCCACATTCCACAGAAGGATATACATTTTACATTGCAGCCATCCAACATATACATGTGTATACTTACATATAAACAAAAAAGTTTATATATAGAAAGAAATCATATTATCTCTGTGGGTGGTGGTGCACTCATATTTTTTATTGCTTCATTCTTTTATAAATGCTTACATGACCCACAGATTGGTTGAATGGGTGCCCATTGGATTGAATAACGTAGAGGTCATTGGTGAAGGCATTTTAGAGTGTTGTGAGAAAGAGGTGGACTAAGGAACTAATAATCTTCCTATAATGCAGTCTAGCGCTAAGGGTCAGACACGACTAAGCGACTTCACTTTCACTTTTCACTTTCATGCATTGGAGAAGGAAATGGCAACCCACTCCAGCGTTCTTGCCTGGAGAATCCCAGGGACGGGGAGCCTGGTGGGCTGCCGTCTCTAGGGTCACACAGAGTCGGACACGACTGAAGCGACTTAGCAGCAGCAGCAGCAGCAGCAGCAGCGCTCTCTTTTACTCCCTGTTGCTCTTGGAGTCAGCCTAGCATACAACTCCTTTTCCGAAAGGCTTCTGGGCCCCTTTGGAACCTTGTTCTCAGCCAGAGTGCCCATTACCTTATTCTTTGTCAACTCCAGGTATGGCTGACAAAGAGCTACCAGGAGTTCAGTATGATGAAGTATAGAGTGGTACAAGAGGAGGCTAAGGGTGACCAGGGGTCTCATCAAACCCAGTTGAAGGTAGAGTTCCATGAGAGCATTATCAGCCTTGGGCAAAGCGCATACAGCACCACTTGCTGGCTTGTCAGTGTGACTAAGAATATTTGGGGGAGGATATGTTTTACGAAGGTAAACAGATACATTATGGAGGAGAATGCAAACTTTGTGGTGTTATAAAATAAAACATGGACCAACATCTTTGGAAAGCAGTTTGTTTGGCACTATAAAAACTTTAAATTCACATAATCTTTAACACAGCAGTCATTTATAGAAGATGAATATATAGCTAAACTTGGACACAAAGATGTTATGTATCATGATGTTCACTGATATATTACTTGGGGTACCAAGGACTGGAAACAACCTGATTATCAATTACCTATCAATAGTAGTTAGATGGTACATTCAAATACTGTAACACAAGGAAATGGCAACCCACTCCAGTGTTCTTGACGGGAGAGCCTGGTGGGCTGCCGTCTCTAGGGTCGCACAGAGTCGGACACGACTGAAGCGACTTAGCAGCAGCAGGAAGTTGTTAAACAGCTATTAAAAACCTCCTAAGACACATTTTAAAGTGAACAAAGCAAGATATGGTATGCTTCTGTTTACAATTCAATTTTACTTTTTTCAGCTTTGTTGAGGCATAATTGACAAAATTGTAAGTTATTTAAAGTGTACAGTATGATAACTGATAAACATTATTACATGTTAAAATGAAGGAATAAATATATACACATGCTTATTTATGTATAGAATAATGTGGAAGGATATTAGTGAAATTGATAACTATTGTAGCTTCTGAGAAGAACCTGCTATTTAGGATTTGGGATGGAAGGAAAACATTTTCCGCAGTATATCCCTGGTAGGGGCTGTGGGGGGTTGTTTCTATTTCATGTATTATCTCTGGCAAAAAAAAATTAACAAAAACAAAATGGAAAAGGCAACACAAGACTTGAAAGAAATTCCTGTGGACTCCTTAGAAACAGGAGTCCATTTTCTCTCTCTTTAAAAATAAAACATTTTGATATGAAAGTTTAAGACTCTAGAACAGCCAACTCACTGGTCTCCCTACTTTCAAGCTTCGCCTCCTTCCACCCAGGAAAACTGTCCCCCAGGTGAAATTTGATCACAGTAAGGCCCAGCTTGCTGCTGCTGCTAAGTTGCTTCAGTTGTGTCCAACTCTGTGCGACCCCACAGACGGCAGCCCACCAGGCTCCCCCGTCCCTGGGATTCTCCAGGCAAGAACACTGGAGTGGGTTGCCATTTCCTTCTCCAATGTATGAAAGTGAAAAGTGAAAGTGAAGTCGCTCAGTCCTGTCTGACTCTTTGCAACCCCATGGACTGCAGCCTACCAGGCGCCTCCATCCATGGGATTTTCCAGGCAAGAGTACTGGAGTGGGGTGCCATCGCCTTCTCCAAGGCCCAGCTTAAGGACCTTCAAAGACTCTGTGTCCTGGGTTGCGGGGTGCCACCAGGGCTTGCCTGGCTGCCCAGCCTCCTCTGAGCCTCCCCTGCTCCCCCTGGCTGGGCTCCCAACAACCATTCCAGGAATTCACCCTTCGAGACCCATGGTTAACTCTTTGCCTTCCCTGGTGCTCAGCGCTAATGCTACTTCCTAAAAACAGCCTTCTCTAACCTAGACCAAACCCTTTTACACTCTCCCCTCCTTTTTGTGGTCACTGCAGGTACAATATGTTTATTTACGCTGTGTTTTGATTAATATCTGCCTTGAGTTCCCAGAGGGCAAAGAACATGACTTTTTTTTTGCCCTTGGTTTTAGTTCCAACATTGTGTACTGTACCTGGCATACAGTAAAAGCCCAATAAATATTTATTGCATGGATAATCTAGAGATTACTTGGCTACAGTTACAGATCAGGATATGTACCTCCTTATCCTTTTTAACCTTTTTTTAAATTGAAGTATAGTTGATTTACAGTGTTGTGTTAGTTTCAGTTGTACAGCAAAATGACTTTAGTTTTACATATATATTCTTTTTCAGATTATTTTCCATTATAGATTATTATAAGTTACTGAATGTACTTCCCTGTACAGTAGGTCCTTGTTGTTTACTGTATATACAGTAGTCTGTAATCTTCCTTGTTCTATGTACATGACATTCAAAATATCCCTTAGCACACCTGTTACTGACTCTACTGAATAAGGGCTTATTCATTCATCTTTAAAAAGCAAATTCAAATTTTGAGATTAACAAATACACACTACTATATATAAAACAGACAACAAGGACCTAGTGTGCAGCACAAGGGGTAGTAACTTGTAATAACCTACAATGGAAAAGAATCTGAAAAGTTTTTTCTCTCTCTCTCTCTCTCTCTCTCTCTCTATATATATATAGGAAGAGAGAGAGAGAGTTCTGAATCACTGTAAATCAACTACATTTCAATTTTAAAATAATAATAATTTTTTTTTTTAAAGCAATTCACTCCTTTGGTCTTCTCCCCTTTGGTAAGAGTTTCCTTCAGCCTGAAGGTCAGACCATTCTTCCTATTCCTCTGAAGGCATATCATTGAAACTTAGCCTGCATGGCCCCCAAACTGTGAGGCCCAGTGGATTGTGAATGCCTAGCTTTAACAAAACACTTCCTTACCCCTGGCAAGAGTAGCTCTGGCCCTGAGCCCTGCCCCTCCTCAGGGGGTGGGGTGGGAAACTGTGGGCACAAGAGGAACTACCCACCCAGAGTCTGTGCCCTCCTTTTCCAGACCATTCTCTGAAGCCTCAGAAGTCCCTTCCAAAATATCTCTACGCTCATTCAGAGCCTCCGTGGGCCTCATCCCTGGGTTCATCTCAGCTAAGGGCAGTGCAGCCTGATGCACCCCTTATAGACCTGAGGCTTAGGTCTCAGAGTAGCTGTTTTAAGAGTCGAATGGATGTGGGGGCTGGGGTATTCATTCATGCATGCTGGGTCTGATGGGGTGGGAGGTAGCAGGACAAGGGTTAGAAACAGGATCCAGTGAGCAGCCCTCCCTGGGCAGACACATCCCCTCTCTGATCTTCAAGGTTCCTGGAATTCTAATTTGAACCTGGCCCTCCCAGGTGGTGGTGAAAATAGATCCGTCAAAGAGGAGAAGATACCATATTTAATTTAACACATTAAATTGATGGATCACTTCTAACTATAGAGACACATGGTATATGGGCCTCCAGTTGCACACTTGTCCTGGGCATTACAAATATCCCTGTTTGGTGGTGTTATTTCTTAGCTCAGACAAGCCATTTCCTTACCAGAAAAAAATGGGTTTAATGGTAACTGCCTTATCAGGGCTGATAAGAAATTGAAATAAAGATTCATATAAAGGGTTTGGCAGAGTGCCAGGCCCGCAGTAAACAGTAGCTATCATCGTTATTTTTTCCTTTTTGCCCTCTGGCTATCATCTCCCATGATTTTTTTTTTTTTTTCATCTCCCAAGATTTTCTAGGTGACATCCAAACTGGTTTCTTATGTAAGATTTCCACACTGCTCTTTCCTCCTCCCTCGTTACCTACGAACTGATAACCTCCTATTCTCTCCACCTAGTCAAATCCAGTCCTTCTTCAATTACAGGAATAGCTGCTGGTGACCACAGTTTATGTTTCGGGCACCATATTAAGAGGTTCCCAGTCATTACCTCAACTCAGTTCTCAACTCAGCGACTTAACGAAGTGGGTACTGTTTATCATCCTCCAAACACAAAGACACTGGGAGCTGGAGAGTCGAAGCATCGACATCTGGTAGGTGGTAGGGCCGGCGGGAATGAGAACCCGGGGGTCTTACTGCAGACAGGTCTCCCAAATGCCTAGTCACGATCCAGTTTGCCGCCCCCTCCGTCCTTCCAGTGTGCCGGCCGGCCCTCCCTCCTCCAAGCTCAACTCCAGGCTCTTACACCCCTTCGGGTCTGTCTTTGGACTTTCCTCCCCAAAGGCAGGGCGCTCTGTCTCACGCCACGTTGCACACCCACATCAGGGATCCTCCCTCCTTCTGTTCTCTTCCTTCCTCCCTACATAAGTATCGCTTTCCTACTCTGCTAGGCTTTGTGTTCGTTCACATGCTGAATGTTATCAATGAGAGGTCAAGGGAGGATGGAGTTATTCGTCATTTTTCTCTTACATCTTTAACGGACTGTTTGATTTTTTTTTTTTTCCCCCAGTGAGCACGCAGGCCAGGTTTCTCGAACCCAGTTCAAATGTTGCTTGGCTAGGTTGGTTTGGTCGGAAGAAGGCGCTGTCCCCTTAACTCCCAGCCCCCACGCCTCCTCCACCAGCCCTCAAATCCAGGACGCCCATCCCCCTCCGGAAGGGGGGAGTTGGGAACGAACGCCGAAATATGAGTGGCTCTTTCAAGCCTCCGTTGCCGTAGAAACCGGCTGCACAGGCCTTGGCGGTCCTTTATACCATCCTCAGCGACGCAGCCAATGGGCCACGAGCTCCATCCAGGCGTCCCCGCCCCACAGCTGCCCAGCAATCCACCAATGGGCAGGTCTCTTGGCTTAGAGTCCTGCCTTCCGCTTAGGGACACCACCAGTGAGCTTCGATCCTGCTCCCTCCTGATTCAATGTAGCAACACTCGATTTTTCAAAAGAAGGAATTCTCCAAATTAGAAGGAACTAGAAGTAACGCCTCTGTCAGTTGCAGCCTGAATAATCTTTGGCTGCTATTTTATTTAAGGAGAACAAAAGTGTTCCAATTACACAGTATATGTTGTTCTCTACTAAAACAATTTTAGGCAATGAAAATTTAGGCAGTGGGGTTGATACCATCTCTATGTGGATGTCTTTCTTTATAGGTGTTTTCATTTAATTTAAAATGATCAAGAAGTTAGTCAATTTTCTTTCTTTGTATTTCAAATGCATACAAATGAAAGACGCTGAGATTTGTTACTGAGTTCCGAGACATTGACCTAAGCAATTGATAGTCGACTTTTATTGGACAAAACATACTGAAACTGTAGGATAAATGAATATTTCTTTTACTCCATTGAAGAAATTCCATTTTTAAGGCAGGCTGTGTAATTAACACTCTAAAGTCTAAATAAACTAAACGTGTTTCTAAAACCTTATGCCATCTTTTTTAAAACAAACTTTATTTTTGAGAACAGTTTCAGATTTACAGAAATATTGTTAGAAGATACTACAAAGTTCCTATATCCTCCACTCATCCTGTTTCCTCTATTATCAACATCTTACATTAATATGGGCTTCCCTGATAGCTCAGTTGGTAAAGAATCCGCCTGCAATGTGGGAGACCTGGGTTCTATCCCTGGGTTGGGAAGATCCCCCTCGAGAAGGGAAAGGCTACCCACTCCAGTATTCTGGCCTGGAGAATTCCAGGGACTGTATAGTCCATGGGGCTGCAAAGAGTGGGACACGATTGAGGACTTCACTTATATTAATATGGTGTATTTGTTACCATTAATAAATCAACATTGATGCATTATTATTAACTAAATTTCATAGCTGATGCCAATTTCCTTAGTTTTTACTTAACGTCCTTTTTCTGTCTTGGGATCGCATTCAGGATGCCACATTGCATTTATCTCATGTCTCCTTAGATTCTTCTTGGCTGTGGCTGTTTGTCAGACATCAACAGGACTATCACAATCGGCATTGACCTTGATGCCCTGAAAAAGGTAGTGTCTGTTAGGTTTCTCTACCTTAAAGTTACTCTTCTTTTACCCCTTTCCTTGCTCTCTTCTTTGGAAGAGAGTGAACTCCGGGAGTTGGTGATGGACAGGGAGGCCTGGCGTGCTGCGATTCATGGGGTTGCAAAGGGTCGGACACGACTGAGCGACTGAACTGAACTATGTTTAGCCCACACTAAGTAGTAAGGAGGAATGTTCTATCCCCTTGAGTGTGGAGTATCTATTATACTTCAGTTATTTGAAATTTTTCTGCACCGAAGGTGTGTTTCTTTTCCTCTATTTATTCAGTCATTATTTACATCAGTGGACTCACAGATGTTTATTTCATACTTTAGGTTATAATCCAGTACTACTTAATTTTGTCGCTCAAATTGGTCCCGATTTGGCCTTTGGGAGCCTTTTTAATTGGCTCCTGAGTCCCTCTGATATATTCCCATCTTTGTGTGTCTTTTTATTGTTGTTGAGCACTTACTTTCTGGTAGTGTATGTTATCTCAGACTCATCTCGTATATTCCCTGCCCCAGTCCTAAATTAGCTGTTTCTCAAAAACCCAGATTCCTCCTATTAGAGAATGGTATTAGAAACCAAGATTTCGACCCTAAGTGTGCTCATTGCTACTCAGATGTTTCTTTTAAGCCTTCCCAACTAACAAAACACAGAAATACATGTATATATGCTAACCTGTGCACATACACATATCTATGAATAGTTCTGTATGTAACCATCTACGTCTATATTAAGCTATTTGTTATGAGGTTCTATTTATATTTTCAACTCTGATCTATTACCACATGAATCATTCTAGCCTCCTCCCCTTGCTTATCTGTAAATTCCCACTCCAACAATGAGAAACCTGGCTCCCATCATCCACCAGCCATTTACTTAATTGTTTAATTCTAGTATACATGTATATCAGTATCAGCATTGTTAACCCATACCCCTGTGGGAAAAGTTATCAACTTTCTGTACACTTTCTTTTGCTTTTAGTTTTACAGACTCTGCTCATTTCTAAAATTACTTAAGTCAGGATCCTCCCCCACCCCCCGACCCCCACCACACCCGGGCCTTTAGTGGGGTTGTTTCATACGTTTGTGATACAGTTTCATTGCTTTGTCACATTCTGCTTTCCATTTTGAGATTCTCCCCATGTTCTAAATTATTTTTTATAATTTTTCATGCATTAAGATTTGCTCTTTCTATTGTTTAGTTCCATGGGTTTTGACAAATGCATAAGGTCTTGTATCCACCATTATACTATATATTAATAGAAGAGTTTTACCACCCTAAAAATTTCTCTGTGCTTCACCTATTCAACCCTCTCTCCCCGAAAACCTTGACAACCATTAGATCTTTTTGCTATATTTTGTCTTTTTGTACCTTTTTTTAAAAAAAGGGAATACACACAATAGAGTATTTTGGTTGTTGCTCATGTTACAACTCATTGACTGTTTACCATGTCCCATGTCCTGAACTATTATGCTCTCCCATTTTGCAGATGCGAAAACTGAGGCACATGAGTTGAAGTAACTTTGTAAAGTCTCATAATATTGAACAAAGTTTGACTTCACATCCTGGATGCTTTGATTGTTTAAAGCCCCAGTATGTCCATGCTTGACTTCTCAGTCATCTATGGGAGTCCTCTATATATAGCCAATAAGAGGAGAATGATTTATTTCCCAGTTTACCCAGGCACTCTCAGTTTATCTCTGTTCCAGCATAATTAGTAATAGTATCCCCTTTCATGAAAAAAAATATGGTTACCTCCAAAGGAAAAATCTAATGAATTTCAGAGTCAGGTTGTGGGAGTAAGAATTATATTCTAGGAGATGTGGAAGTGTGCCAATGGGGTGTGCCAGATATCCAAATAAAGTCAGCTCCTCATCTAGTCTCCTTCCCCTTCCTTCTCCCAATATGATTATTCTCCAAGTCCACCAGTCCTATTGGTGCTGCTGAAATGCCTCTGATGCTGTCCTCTTCTCCACATGAACGTGCTCCCAGTCTGGTCTTTCTTCTCTGCCTTGTGCTTCTCTGAATTTCAAACTATATCTCATGGACTGGCAACCCATAATTCCATTAGGATCTTTAAGATTTTGGGGATTTCACAGAGAAGTAAATAAAATATAAAATCCTCCCTCCCTTGAAAAAAACTACTTATTTTAAAATTTGGAGATGGACAAAAGATTGCCAGCTTTTTATTTTGCCAAGTAAAAATGAGGGAAACCTCCATCTTCTATATTCGTACTGCCTATTTGAAATATAATACCAACTCTAAGTGTTATTTTAAATTTTCCAGAAGCCACATTTCATCTTCTTTTTTTTTTTGGCCACGCCACATGGCATGTGGAATCTTAGTTCCCTGACCAGGGATGGAACCCACACCCTCTGCACTGACAGCCTGGAATCTTAACAACTGGACCACCAGGGAAGACCCCAGAAAGCACGTTTTAAAAGGTAAAATAAATAAAGTTTTTGTTGTTTAGTTGGTAAGTCGTATCCTACTCTTTTGTGACCCCACAAACTGTAACCCACCAAGCTTCTCTGTCCATGGAATTTTCCAGGCAAGAATACTGGAGTGGGTTGCCATTTCCTTCTACGAGGGGATCTTCCCAACAATTGAACCTGTGTCAACTGTGATGGCAAGCAAATTCTTTACCACTGAGCAACCAGGAAAAACCACAAATAAATAGGTGAAATTAATTTTAATATATTTGATTTAACCCAATATATCCAAAATGTTATAATCTCAAAAATATTAATGCGATAGTTTACATTTTTTGTGCTATTGGAAAACCAGTGAGAATTTTGTACTGAAGCACATTTCAATTTGCAGTAGCTATATTTAAGTGCTTGAGAGCAGTGCAGTTCCTTCATGAACAGTTCTTTCCCATTAGTAAAAGAGCCCTGGAATATATACACACATTCACATATGATCATAATTGTTGAATTTTTCAGAGAAGACATTTAGATGAATCAAAAACTGAATTCCCTTGTTCCTGTTGCTTTCTCTTTATTATTAATGTCTTTGAGGACCATGCCAGTTCAAAGACTGATGTTTTAGAGCTAGACTCAGGGTGGGGAGAGCTGCATGCTGCTGTGACAGCCATGCCCACAGTTGAGTTGGCTCCTTCCTCCTTTCACTACATAGATATTAAGAAGCTGTGCTGTGCCAAGATGTGCTAGGTGCTGGGGAAACTGGAAATCAGGTGGGTCCTCTGAGCCCATGGAGCTCCTGCTCTACCATGGTGTACCAAGTAGGACCCTGCAGGCAATGAGAGGGTGTATTGTCTGCAGAGACTCTGAAAACAATAAAACTGATTGAATATCTGTCTGCATTTTATTATTACCATGTGCCCACAATTCTAAACCATGCCACTGATTAAGACATTCCTCCCTGAAAATCAAGCTGTTGGTCTAACCTGAGTCCTAATGATATATTTGTAAGCTTCGAATTGGCATATTTTAATCACTTGTACACTAGTCGACATTATCACCCACCAGGGATTTACATCACAGCACTCCCAGCTATACATTCAGCCCCTAACACACACCAAGCCAGACACAGTTATACGTGTTAGTTTTGAGAATAAGTTCATAACAGTCCAGAATTGTTCAAGCTCGCTTCCTGAGTACTTGTGTCTCTAGCCCCTTTGGTACAACATATGGCTGTGTTTAAACAATAGATTGAAAATAAACAATGATAGCCCAGTGATTAGGAAGCTGAAGAACCAGAACTTGAGTTGCTTCAATTCTGCCATTCTGTGTGACCACTTGAAGGTTTGTATTTAAAATTCAAAACAGTGAAACAGTGAACTGCAGAGTGTGGTAACTGCAAATTTTATTTTTTAGTAAAATAGTATTATATATAATATTATTATTTAGAAAAATTATGTTTTACCAAATTTGAATCATATATTTAACATTAAAGTTGATTCTTATTTTTAAAGTATTTTCTTATTTGTTTTTCAATTTTAATGTAATTAATGTAATGGAATTATTGCAACAGATTGCTATGTGGGTATGTTTTTTTATTTTATCTTTGCAAGGAAATATATTAAAGTAATTGGAAAGTATGGATCAAATACTCTTTCCCTTTTTTTGTACTACAATATTTACTTTTACTGACATGATTACATATACAAAGTTCAATAAAGGAATATTTTCACCATCCACATTTCTTATCTGGCCATTACCATTAGTATTATTCATTGTGTTTCATGCTTACTGAAAATACTGTCATTTAACGAAGGTGGATGTTAAAAAATTATCTGTTCTGGGACTTGCCTTGTGGCCCAGTGGTAAAAGATATCTTGCAATACAGGGGACACGGTTCGATACCTGGTCAGGGAATTAAGATCTCACATGACTTGGGGCAACTACATGCACCTCGACTACTGAGCCCACAAGCAAAAACCCAAACCTGAGCATGTGAACTAGAGAGGAGTCCCCACTTCCTACAACTAGAGAAAGCCCACACACACAGCAAAGAGGCTGTGCACCGCAACTAAGACCCAGCACAGCCAAATAATTTTTTTTTTTTAATTTTCTGTTATAAGTATCAGATGAGCTAGGCAGGTCACTGGTGCTCTGAAGAAAAGGAACATGGGGTTAGGAGAGCTCTAAAGAGGCAGACAAGAGGCAGGAATGCTGGAAAGGTGAGAGAACAGACTTCCTAGCACCCTGGGTGTGGAGTTAGCTCAGCCTTTTCCACAAATTGAAAGTGACTCAAGACTGAGAAAGTCAGAGAGTCAGATAGGTGAGCAGGGTCAGATCATGCTTGGCCTAGATGAAAGTCCGGTGTTTATCTTGAGAGTAATGGGAAAAACACTGATGGGTTTTAAGAAGGGAAGATGCACAATCAGTTTTGTGACTGAAAAACAACATCCTTCTAGCTTCAGGGAGGAGAATGGAATGGAAGGAGACATGCTGGGTACAGGGACCAGAAAGGAGGCTGGACAGGTACCAGATAAGAGATGATGGTGGTCTGGACTAGAAGGGCAGTGGTGGTGAGCATCTCTCTGAGAATCTTTTTAAAGATATTTTTAAGAATAATTTTTTTGGGGGCTGCACTGCATCTTCGTTGCTGCGTGCAGGCTTTTCTCTAGTTGCCACGAGCGGGGACAACTCTCTAGTTGTGGTGCTGGAGATTCTCACTGCAGTGGCTTTTCTTCGGATGCACCAGGGCTCTAGGGCTTGGGGGCTTCGGTAGTTGCAGTTCCCGGGCTCTAGAACACAGGCTCAATAGCTGTGGTGCACGGACTTAGTTGCTCTTCAGCACGTGGGATCTTCCCAGACAGGAATCGAACCCGTGTCTTCTGCACTGGCAGGTGGATTCTTACCATTGAGCCACCAGGGAAAACCCTGTCTGAGAATTTTACCGTCTATCTGCCACAGTCTGGATTAAACAGTTCAGCGGTGAGCCCGACCTTGAACTCCTGTGGCCTGCAAGGTTTAGACTCTGGGACCCCTATTTGAAATGATTCAGGGTAATCTGTGTGCACAGATAAATACCACATCTCAGTGGCAGCCTGGAGTTTTGGGGTTTGGGTTTCAAAATTTCACTTCCTTCCCTTGGCTCCCAGAGGAATCTGAGCACACTTATATTAGACCACTGACTGTGATTCATTTAATAAATATGTATTGAGTACCCACTGTGCACCAGGCACTCTCCTAGGGACAGAGCAGGAAACAAAAGACAAAAATCTCTGCTCTCTTGGAGCTGGCAGTCCAGTGGAGGGGAGAAGGGCAAAAAACAACTGAACAAATAAAATATTCTGAAATGTGGTGAGTGGTACAAAGCAAAGAGAAAGGGTGAGGAGTTAGAATATTGCAAGCAAAAATTAAAGAGTCTAACAATACCAAACTTTGGACAAGATGTCCAGATGAAGAGGATCTCTTCTATGTTGTTGGTGGAAAAGTAAACTGGTACAGCATTCATATATCTCAGATGCAGCCACCACATTTCCCATAAGATACCTGAGAGACCTTCCAGGTCCTGGGAGACCAGGAACACATTTAGGATTGTTAACAGGAACACTCTTCATAAGACCAAAAACCTGGCAATAACACAAATGTCCAGGAACAGGACACTAGACAGAAAAAGTGTAGTACATGGAATGGAATGGAATGGAAAAATGAATGAACCCTACACAGGTGCAATCATTTAGATGAATCTTACCACTATAATAATGAGAAAGTAAATATCAGAGTATTACATACAGCATGGGAAAGTTGCTCAGTCATGTCTGACTCTTTGCAACCCCATTGACTATACAGTCCATGGAATTCTCCAGGCCAGAATGCTGGAGTGGGTAGCTTTACCCTTCTCCAGGGGATCTTCCCAACCCAGGTCTCCTGCATTACATACAGCATACCTTCATGCTAAAGCTAAAGGCAAGATAATGTATTTTTAAGAAAACATTTTAAAAAGAGAAAGGAGAAATCAAAACCCTCATACACTGCTGGTAGGAATGTAAAATGGGGCAGCAAATCCATTGAGACAGAAAGTAGATTTATGGTTGCCTAGAGCTGGTGGTTACAGCAGAGGAAGAGATGGAGGAGTTAATGAGTAGAGTTTCTTTGGGGAATGATGAAAATATTCTAAAACTGATTGTGGTGATGGATGCATAGCTCACTTAATATCTCGTTGAATTGTATATTTTAAATGAGTAAATAGTCTAGTATGTAAATTATATCTCAATAAAGCTGCTCAGCTTTTTTTAAGTGTAAGAGAAGATTTAGGATAGACATTACATCAGTTGAGAGGAAGCAGGGGATGGGATGGGAAAGGAGTTCATAGGGGAAGGTAGGTTGTTATCCATGTTCCAGTTCTTGTGTTGGGCTGCTGATGTCACCAGGTTTTACTGTATTATATACAAATAAGTATATACAACCATGACCCGAACCAATCATGGGCAATGATAAAACTGTCACAGACCTACAATTCTGTGTACCTGAGACACAGGGGAATGGGTGGGCAACAGCAGAGAGTGGTCAGGGCAGGCCATCTCCGGAGAGTCGGTGTGAACTGAAGCTAGAATGAAATGGACCAGCCATGTGGGGATGGGGGTGAAGAATTTTCTAGGCTGAAGAGACAGCGTGTACAAAGGCCCTGAGGTTGGTCCAAGCCTTCTGTGTTTGAGGAATATTCAGGAGACCAGTACTTGAAATTCTAATATCTATATCCCATTTAATCTGTAAAATAACCATATGAGGAAGAAACTGCTTTTTTCTATTTTAAGGGCAAGCAAAAGGAGGCGTTAGATATGAATACAGGAATCCTGACTCCATCGAGCACTGAACCGTCCAGGCTACCGTTGTGAAGGTTTAAACTCGGGGATCGTCAGACCTCAGCTTCCAATAAAAGGCCGGAAGAATAGTTTGGTTGGGAGCAGAGCCTTTTCCTTCCGAGAGCCCTGTGCCTTTAAGAGTCGCCCCCTCCCGCCACCAAAGCTCCAATTTCCCTCCCGGGCACCCAGAGCATCACCCCGCCCCCAGCATCTGCGGAGCCGCACCCCGACCCTTCCTCCCCGCTACCCCAGACTTCCCGGCTGCGCTCTCAGCCCCCGCCCGCCCAGGGGTGGGTGAGGTCTACAGCCTGAGACAGGCACCTTCCAGCCTGGATACTGCCCACTATGCCCCAGCAAAATGCTACCCTAGAGACCCTCACCCCGACCCCTCCCAGCTCCCGACTCCGTGGAGCGACGCTTCAGCGCCCCATCCCACCGTCGGGCCCACGTGCGCGCGGTGAAGGTGACCTCCCCCAGGGGCAGCACACGCCCCGCAGTGCCCGAGCGGGCTCACACGTGGTGAGATGGGAGCGCGCAGCCCCTCCCCGCCACGCGCCTCGAGCGTGCGCCTCGTACACGCCCCTTGGCCGGGCTCCGCCCCCGTGCCCGCGCACGCTTTTCCAGACTCGGGAGGGGCAATCGCGCCCGTCTGGCACCCGGCTGGCCGCGATGTGGGTGTGGGACCTGAGAATGGGGCACCCACGTATCTTCGAGCCTCGCCTAAGAACTGTGAAAAGCGGGAAGTTCGCCCTCCTCAGGACCCTCGGTTGGTAGGCGAGGTGTCCCGGCCCCTTCGTGCGCTGAGCAGGGAAGAGAGAGCTGGGACCGCGAGCCTAGAGTCCTAATCTGCAGATCTTTGGTGTTTCGTACCTGGAAAGTGGGCGGCATGTGCCCTTCTTTCTCAGGACTCGCGTGGTGCCTCAAAGGAGAAGAAAAATGTGAAAGAGGTTTGGTTCATCGGACCCAAAACATTTGTTGAGCCCCTATGTGGCTGGATACTAGGCAAGGGTTACATCAATGACACGATGAGGTTGTCCCCTTAAGGAGCTTTCCTGAGCCTACGTCTCCTCACCTGTTCTGGGACGGTTCAAAAGGACGCCCCCTAAAAAGGAGGGAGCCGAGGTCCTACCTGGCGGCAGGTGTCACTGAGTAAGCTAAAATTTCAAAGGCTACGCGGGGCGGGGACTGGCTTTGGGAGCCAGATGGGAAGCCTGCTCGGCGTCCCCTCACCCTCCCGCTAGTCCCCAGCCTAAGAAAAGAAACCGACTTCATCCGACACCCCCAATCCCAGCCACCAGACCGCCCAGCCTGGCAGCCCGAGCCCCGCCCCGCTTCGGCAGCCAGCGATTGGGAGATGCAAATACCAGGTTCTCTGCCCAGCAACGGGTGACGCGTCGCCCGAACGCGAGGCGTGGCCCGGCCGCAGCCCGAGCGGGCACCTCGGTGTTTACACGGGGCGGCCCCGCGCGCGCCGCAGCGGCCCGCAGACGGCGAGGGGGAGGGGTGGCGCGCGCGCCGGCGGGGCCGCGCGGGGAGAAAGACACTGGAAGGCGGCAGGGTGGGGAGCGGCGCGCGCGGGCCGCAGCCGAGCAGGAGGCTGCAAGGAGAGCCCGCCGGGGCCTGAGGGGTGCCGTTCCTCCGCCCCCCGCAAAACAATGTGTGGCGTGCTGCGGGGCACAACTTGCCGGAGGCGGCGGGGGCGCGCTGAGCCCGCCTGAGACCGCGCCGCTGACCTTCTCCCCCCCGCCGTCCGTTGGGCCGGAGCGCCCAGCTCCTCGCTCCCTAGCTCGCGGGGGCCGGGCTGAGCTGCGGGGCGGGGCCGCCCCTCCGTCGCTGCTGCCTCCTCCCCCACCCCCAGCCGCGGAGGATGCGGACGGCCCCCGGCGGCGTCTAGCGGCCCCGGGCCCAGGCGCGATGGTGCAGCAGCGGGGCGCGAGGGCCAAGCGGGACGGCGGGCCACCGCCCCCGGGGCCCGGGCCGGCCGAGGAGGGGGCGCGTGAGCCCGGCTGGTGCAAGACCCCGAGCGGCCACATTAAGAGACCGATGAACGCGTTCATGGTGTGGTCGCAGCACGAACGGCGGAAGATCATGGACCAGTGGCCCGACATGCACAACGCCGAGATCTCCAAGCGCCTGGGCCGCCGCTGGCAGCTGCTGCAGGACTCGGAGAAGATCCCGTTCGTGCGGGAGGCGGAGCGGCTGCGCCTCAAGCACATGGCGGACTACCCGGACTACAAGTACCGGCCGCGCAAAAAGAGCAAGGGGGCGCCCGCCAAGGCGCGGCCCCGCCCCCCCGGCGGCGGCGGCGGCGGCGGTAGCAGGCTCAAGCCCGGGCCGCAGCTGCCTGGCCGCGGGGGCCGCCGAGCGGCGGGAGGGCCTTTGGGGGGCGGCGCGGCGGCGCCCGAGGACGACGACGACGAAGACGACGAGGAGCTGCTGGAAGTGCGCCTGGTGGAGACCCCCGGGCGCGAGCTGTGGAGGATGGTCCCGGCGGGGCGGGCCGCCCGAGGACCAGCCGAGCGTGCCCAAGGGCCGTCGGGCGAGGGGGCGGCTGTCACCGCCGCCTCCCCAACTCCGTCGGAGGACGAGGAGCCGGAGGAAGAGGAGGAGGAGGCGGCGGCGGCCGAGGAAGGCGAAGAGGAGAAGGTGGCGTCGGGGGAGGAGCCGTTGGGCTTTCTGTCCAGAGGGCCCCCCGGCCCCGCGGGCCTGGACTGCAGCGCCCTGGACCGCGATCCGGACCTGCCGCCCCCCTCGGGCACGTCGCACTTCGAGTTCCCGGACTACTGCACCCCCGAGGTTACCGAGATGATCGCAGGGGACTGGCGCCCGTCTAGCATCGCCGACCTGGTTTTCACCTACTGAGCCCATCGTCAGCGGGGCGCGCACGCCCCCAAACCAGCTGTTTACATACAGGAATCAGGTATTGGGGCCCCTCGGAGGCCGAGGCTGGCACCCCATCTCCCGCACAGCCTCCCCCCTCCTAGACGTGCCCATCCCCCTTCAAATCCAGACAAGCCCTTCCCCCGCAGACACACCCCAAGACAGCCCAACCCCCACCCTTTCTCCGACATCCGAGCCCTTCCCCATCTTGCCCCCTCCCGCGAGCCACCAGCAGCCAGCCCCCTCCTCCGATACACCTCCCATCCTCTCCGAGAGACCTGTACCCCTCCCCCATTTTGCACACGCCCCTCCTCTTGGCCGGAGGACACGCCCCTGCCCTTGGCTCTAGACTCCCTCCGCCTGCTTCCAGCCCGCCTTGTGTCTCGTTTAGGGGGGCGCTGCAGCTGGGCGGCCCTGCGCCCTCCTCTCTTGCCCTTCCCTCCCGGGGAGGGGGAGGGGCACGCTCCTTTTCCCCGGGGAGCACTGGGACCCCCGCCCCCTTCTTGCGCATGCTTAATGCTTCTTGGGAGGAGGGGGCTGGTCCCTGCTGAACCACTAGCCTCGGTCAGCCGCTCTGGGAAGAAGGGGGGCGGATATAGAGCGATCCTGAGAAATCGTTTGATCCAGGAGCCACGGCTTCCGTTCAACCCGACGGGGCGTCACTGCCTTAAATGGGAGGAGCAGTCGGAAGGGGGAGAAAGACTAGCCAGCCCGGAAGGGTTGGTGTGGAGCTTGGAACTCCCAAGTGGCATAGCCCCTTTCCCCTTACGGGGTCGCCCAGCCCATGTGCACCCCCGCGCCCCCCCACCCCACCTCCCACCGACTGCTTGACTGCCTCAACAGCCTGTCTTGGTTCCAAGAAGCCAACCTTTCTTTCCCCCACCTGGGAATTGGGGGCCAGGGTTTTTCTCTGGAAATCCTTCAGGAGAGAAAAAGAAAACTCAGAATCAAGACATGTAGTCGTTTGTGTGGGGACAGGGTCCTTTTGTCTGCCCCCCCCCCCCAAGTGCCCTTGTCACCTCAAGGCACACTTCCAGCCTGGACTCCCTCCTAAGCCCACCGCCCCTTCCTGTCACCCAGATCCCTTTGCCTACAGTGACAGTATTCAGTGGGAGAAACAAACACGTCGGTACTCAACTAGGGGGTTGAGACTGAGGCATGATAGCAGATGAAGAGGCAAGAAGAGACTCCCTTTTTCAGCAGCTGGCTTGAGAGACCATCACCTGGGCCAGTGAGCCTGAAGGGAGGTTCAGAGTAGTGTTGTGCCATTGGCGCCCAGCGCTACTGTGTCCAGTTTGGGGTGCTCTTGGGAAACCCTGCCCCTGATGCTGTTACCCCTCTCCCTCCAACTCCCAGCTCAAGCTCCGCCCCTCCGGCCTCCCCATGCCCCCTTTACCCTCACTACCTGTATCTCACCGGCGTGTGTTCACCCTCCCGGGTGTGCACACACTCTCATTCACACACACAAATCTCAGGAACAAACGGTCCCAGAGTCCTCCGGGACCCCTGCCCAGGGTCTCTGCAGGGCTCTGCCCCACGCGTTCCCGTCGCTGACAAAGCCACCAGCTGCCTCCTTTAAGCTTGGTGCTCCGGCTCTGGGCCTTTTTGCGCGCGCTCTTTCTCTCTCTCTTTCTCTCTCTTTTTTTTTTTTTAAAGAAAAATAACAACAAAAAAAAAGACAATGAAAAATCCCAGAAAACGTCATGTGAGTGAAGAGATGTCACTGTCTGTGGTCTTGGAGAACTAGTCTCGTAGCTGAGGGGAGGGGTCCCTCTGATCTGGGGCACTGGCACCCACAGCAGGACTTACGCCAGGACTGAATAAAGTGTATTTGCCCCATCTCGCCCTGTGGTTCTACATGTCTTTGCCTTTCCTCAACCCTCCCCAAACAGTTTGACAGATTCAAGTCCCTGTGACTTAGCACCATACAGGAAGAGCTCGAGGTTCCAGGCAAGGAGGCACCTGGCCCCTCTAGGCCTCTCTGCTCCCTCTGTCTCAGGACTCCTGGTCTTCATTAAGGATGGCAGACTTGTCCCTGCAGAGGCCAGGCAGGTGACGTGAATGAATGAGAGTCTGGGTGGACACTGGCTTCATGACCCACTTCAAGGGGAGCAATTGCTCACCTCCTGCCAGTTGTGACCCTGTGGGAGTGCAGCCCGCTGTGGCCAGGGGGCTAGATTTTTCAAGAGAAGATGTAAATCTGGATGTTTCTGTGAACATCTCAATTTCAAAATGAAAGCTGATTCAAATACTTTTTTTAAATCCTTAGGGACCAAGTGAAACACGTGTGTAGGCACACGTGGTTCCAAGGGAATCAGTTTGACTCTGACCTTAATGAAGATTAAGAATCAGGGTTGACCATGGCTGACTCATGTTGATGTTTGTTAGAAACCAACACAATACTGTAAAAGCAATTATCTTTCAATTAAAAATAAGTTAAAAAAGAATCAGGGTTGAGCCACAATGTCTGGGCCCAAAGCCTGATACCACCACTGAGCACCTGTGTGCCCCTGAGCACATTAACTTTACCCTGACTCTTTTTTTCCATTTATGTGACATGGGGATGATAACACCTGCTTCAGAGTAAAGTTCGAGGTGAGAGGCATTTAACATGGTGCTCCATAAATTGTATTACTCCACTGTCCAGAGGAGGGATATTAGGGCAAAGGTGCAGAAGCAACTTGTAAAGGGCCTTCAAACAGCCTGGGTCAGAGACAGGGCCCTAAATTTTGGTTTCTGTCTCCTAGTGAAGTGCTATTTTAGGGTGCTGCCTCTCCCAGCTTGAATCTGCAGATGGTGTTAGGCTGGTAGCTCGGGGTCTGGAGCTGTGTGGGGCTGGTCCTCACGCCTAGCATGTAACTGGCCACTAGTGTAGATGTACTGAATGATTGAAGAAGAGCAGCAGAAGCCGCGATGATTCCAGTCCTTGAGATTCTTACCTGTGTGTTTTGGGAACTGAGACCAAGGCTTTTCAAAACTTCTGTCCCACTGACCCCTGTCCCGCTTATTCTTCCTCTACCAGATCCAGTGAATTCCTTAGGTTGGACAAAGTGTGTTTGCCCAGTAAGAACCAAGGCTAAGTGTTCAGACCTCATTTAAAGAGGGTATTTGGGACTGGAATACCCATAGATGTTTTAAAAGAGGACTAGAGCAGGTTTGGGAGGTCTGGACATCTACAGAAAGGGCGTCTGGGAGTACAGGAATTATAGTGAATGCTTCCTCATAGTCTCTGTGATTGGAAACAAGATGGCCACAAACCAAAACAAAACCTTTAAGAAAGAAAAGGTGAGGAAGAAAACCGATTCACCCCGGGGCAGCCTGCATCTGGTGTCTGAATGTATGCAAGTATAAATCCCTGCCACTTAAGTTTCACCCTTCAGGTGGGACAGACACAGTATCTGCCCTGCCCTGCACCCCTGGGTACTCACCCCTTCAGGGTGGCTTGGGCTTGTCCATGCTGGCAGCACAGTTTGACCTCCTGTACCCAATTCTGCCTCCACCCTCTTCTTTTCACAGGTCTTTATCCCTAATAAATATCTTGCACCTGAAACTTAGTCTGTGTCTGCTTCTGGAAAACCCAGTCTGCAACAGAGGGTGGAAGGGACAGGACAAAGGGAATAGGGTCACTGGCCCAGCAGCTGCAGCTGAGCTGGGCACCTTTGATGCCCACCCCATCAGGAGGAGTCTGATTTCCACCAACACTGTCTCCCGACCCCGGGGCTGCACACGTTCCACTCTCCACTCTTTCCAGTCGGCGTCAATTAGAAACCCCAGCCTCAGCCTACAAGTCACTCCAGAGTCCTCTGCTGGTGGTGTTCTCATTTGCAGTCTCCTAGGCTGGAGAGAGAGGCTAACGGTCTGTGTTTGTCCTTCACAATGCCCTGGGAGGGGGCAGGGCAGGGAGTGTATAAAACCCCAAGCTAGAGATGGTGCTAGAGCACGGCGGGCCTTGGGCCAGCCGCCTCCCCTTCAGAGGCCTTAGTCCCACCCCCACTCCCCGCGCGCCCCCCCCCCCCCGCTCCCAGGGTGATGCGGAGGAGAGGGAACTAGGAATAGAAGAGAGATCATTTATTGTTTCTGTTCCTTCCATTTCAGAAGGAAATGGATTCTGACCTGTGAAAGGTGCAGGCAGACCTGCTTATGTGGACTCTGGGGACACCTAGTGGCTGAAAGGAGTAGCACGCATTGGTCGGGGATTGGCAGGGTGTGTCCCACCTACTCCAATCATCCATTCATGCTCTCTGATACATCTCTGGGTCAGGTTCCTGGCATAGGCTGTTTGAACCATTTGGTTCCAGGGCTTTAAAAACGCCTATAGGCTGATGTATTGACCATCTGTTTCTATGTAACAAAATGCAACAACGTTAATGGCTTAAAACAACATGCATTTCTTATTTCATAATCTCCATGGGCCTGGAGTCTCTGGGTTCTCTGCTCAAGATCTCTCAAGGTTGCAGTCCAGCTGTTGGCTGAGCTGTGTTCTCTTCTGGAGCTCAGTGTCCTCTTCCGAAAATCACGTGGCAGTGGGCAGAACTCAGTTCTTTGTGGTTAAAGGACTGAGGCCCCCGTTTTCCTGTCAGCTGGTGCCATTCCGGATTCCTAAAAGCCACTCACGGTTTCTTTCCTCACAGGCCCCCTCTCAGCATGGTGGCTTATTTTGTCAAGGCCAGCAGGAGAATCTCTGCAGCTTCAAGTCCCTTGGCTCAAGGAAGACTTTCTTTTAAAGGGCTCACCCAAGGAAATGGCCCTTTTGATTCACTAAATTTCAACTAATTGAATCACTTTTACTTTGATCACATTTATGAAATTCCTTCACCTTTGCCAATAATGTAACTTAATCAAAATAATACTGATTAGGACTGGTGCTGAAGCTGAAGCTCCAATCCTTTGGCCACCCGATGGGAAGAACCAACTCATTGGAAAAGACCCTGATGCTGGGAAAGATTGAGGACAGGAGGAGAAGGGGATGACAGAGGACGAGATGTTGGATGGCATCACCGACTCAATGGACATGAGTTTTAGCAAACACCCCAAGATGGTGTAGGACAAGGAAGCCTGGTCTGCAGTCCATGGGGTCACAAAAGAGTTGGATGGAACGCCTGAACAGCAATCACAATAATGACATCTATCATACCCCTTGGTCTCACCCACGCTGGGAGGAGGAGTTTGTGTTAGGCACACACAGAGAGGAGAGGGGAATCTTGGGAGCCATCTTAGAATTCCATTTATCAGGACTGTAGAGTCTCAAGCCTATATCTCCATCCCAACACTGTTAGAGTCAGTATGTCTACCTGCCTTTTTGTCGTCTCCCCTGGGATATCTAATTGGCATCTGAAACTTGGTATATGTAAAAATGAAGTCTAATTTCCACAATCTGGCCAAGCCTGATGCTCCACCCACATCTTCACATCTTATATTGCTAATAGGCCAGCAACCTACAGTCCATGGGGTTGCACAGAGTCAGACACGACTGAGCAACTAAGCACAACAACCTCTCGGTCATCTTTGACTCTTCACAGCTTCCTTATCCTTATGGACCATTGGTTTTATCTTTACAGTGTGTCCTATGTCCTATTACCTCTCACCTTGTCCATGGCCACTCTCCTGGTCCTAGCCCCCACCATTTCTTGCCTGGTATTCTGTACCAGCCATTTCACTGAACTTGCTTTGTCTTGATTACAAAGGCTTGTTATCCACAAAGCCATCAGAGAAATCTGTTTCAATATAGATCGGACTATATACTGTCTCTGCTCAAAACTCTCCAGTGGATCCCATCTCATTCAGACGAAAAGCGAAAGAAAATCCTCATCATGGCCTGTGAAACCCTGTGGGATCTGGCCTGTGGCCTACCCTGGGACTCATCTCCTGCCACTTTTCCCTTTTCCCACCACACTCCACACTGGCTTCCTTGCTGTTCCTCAAAACTGCCAAGCACACACCCACCAGAGGCCCTTTGCACATACTGTTCACGCTGCTTGCAATGCTCTTCTCCCAGATATCCACGTGGCTTACTCTCCCACTTCCTTCGGTCTCAGCTCCAACGTCACTAACTCAGAGTGGTCTTCCCTGACAGTTCATATAAAGTATTACCCTCCCCCCGATGCTAGCTCCTTACTTTGCTTCATTTTTCATAATAGCATTTATCGCTATCTGGCACTTATCACATACAGTTTTTATTTTGTGTGTCTCTCTCCAACTAGTGTGTAAACTTCATAAGGAAGGAATGGCCTCTGCATTGGGCTCCATGCCGTAGATCACTGAATCACTCATTTGCTTACCCAAGCAACAAACACTTATTAACATCCTGCTTTGCCACACTCTGCTAGCAGCTGGGTGTACAAACGTGAAAAAAACAGACATGATCCATCCTCACTGAACCCTCAGGTCAGAGGGGCAGAAAGACCAATAAACACAGGGATGGAAATGCATTGATGAAGATGAACAGTGGGGTTTGGGGGGACACAGAGGAGGGCCTTAATCCAGTCATGGAGCAGGGTGTGGTTCGGTCACCTCCTTGAGGAGATGATGTGTAAGCTGTGACTGAGACCTCCGTGGGTTGTTGTGGTTTTAGGACATGGCTACCAGTTCTTTGACATCCGTCCCATGAATTTCCTTCCCCTTGAATCTGAATTGGTCTTTGTGATCTGCTTGTTACTGCTAGGATGCAGGAACGATGCTGTAGGTTTCCAAGCCTAGGTCACACTGGACTACTGTAAGAAGTCCAATAACCCTGAGATTGTCACGTGATGAAGAAGCCCCCAACACATATTGTGCCAGGTGATACAGACACTGTCAAGGCTCCAGACACATGAATGAAGAAGACTTCAGATGACTCCAGCCCCTAGTCATTCAAGTCTTCCCAGGCAAGGTTCATAGAGCAGAGAAAACCACCGCCTCTTATTGTTGTTGTTTAGTTGCCAAGTTGTGCCCAGCTCTTTTGTGACCCCATGGACTTTAGCTTGCCAGGCTCCTCTGCCCACTGTATTTCCCAGGCAAGAATACTAGAGTGGGTTGCCATTTCCTTCTCCAGGGGAATCTTCTCGGCCCAGGGATCAAACCCGTGTCTCCTGCTTGGCAGGTGGATTCTTTACCCACTGTGTCACCTGGGAAGCCCCCACCCTTTCTTGCGTTGTCTGAATTCCTGAACCACAGAGCCCATGAGCAAAATGAAACGGCAGCTATTAATATTTGCACTATTTAATTTTGGGGACAGTTTGTTATGCACCGGTTAAAATCAGAAGAGTAGGATGAGGCAGATGCAGGGGAAGGAAAAAGCTTTCCGGACACCAGTAAGTTCAAGAGGGAAGACTTGGCAAGATATAGGACTTGGCTGATACAGGACTTCCCTGGTGGTTCAGTGGTGAAGAATCCACCTCCCAATGCAGAGGGATACCGGTTAGATCTCTGATCCAGGAAGATCTCACATGCTGAGGGGCAACTAAGCCCAAGCACCCTGGAGCCCACATTCTGCAACAAGAGAAGCCACCACAATGAGAAGCCTGCACGCCGCAACTAGAGAGCAATCTCCACTCGAGGCAACTAGAGAAAGCTCTGGCACAACAACAAAGACCCAGCACAGCTAAAAATAAATAATTTTTTTTTTTTTTAAAGAGAGAGGCTGACATGGAAGGAAGTTGGTTGTGGCTAGAGGGAATGGTGGGAGAAAGGAGATAGACTGGCAATAGCGTCAATAGCAAATGCCCTGAAGGCATTTAGACTTTATCCCGGGTCTCCAGATTGCATCCCAAGGATCTTCTGAACACACAAAGCTGACCACTGTTGAAAACTTTGTGGTGGCTCCCTATCACCTACAGGATAAAGTCTAGATTTCTTGGCCTGGCCTTCAAGGCTGTTTGTGGTTGACGTCTTTACCGATTTATAGACTTCATTTTCAGCTACCAGCTCTATCCAGTGACAACGCCCTCCCATGCCATCTGTCTTTACTTTTCTTGAGAAATTGGAGGGACTTTGGGCTAATCACCTTGCCGTCTGAGGCCTTAGTTTCCCCATCTGTACAGTTAGGTGGTCGGACCAGATGTCTTTAGAATGTCCAGCCTGGCATTCCAGGAACCTATGAAACCTGCATGTCTAACTTCTTCCAGGTTGCCTAGCAATGGACGCCAACCCTCTCCCCCATCCTCAGAGGTTTCTTAGCAACCCAGTTTCTCACCCTCGGTTGTTTTTGGGGTTTCCTGTTAACTAAATGAATCTCAAGTGCTGCTTTTTCTCCTCAAAAAAAGTCTGAGACCAAGGAATCTCTTTGGAGACCTGGATACAAACTCAGAATGAAAAAAAGCCTTTTTGAGTCAGTGGAAGATTTGCTATGAGAAGTTACACAGCCCCCGCATAATTTAACATTTCTCCTGCTGAGTGTTTCCTCTTGAATCTGGCCTCTGTGACCAACAGACTAGAGTTGAAGTGACACCGAGCCACTTTCTAGACTCTGCTGCTGCTGCTGCTAAGTCACTTCAGCCGTGTCCGACTTTGTGCGACCCCATAGACTCTAGTCTTGAACTTGCAACTTTCACCTCTCCTTTCCTGGAATTCTCATTTTGGGGATCCAGTCACCAGGCTGTGAGGAAGCTCGAGAAACTGTGGAGAGTCCTGCATGGAGAAAAACTGAGGCCTCTGGCCCTCAGCCCCAGCTGAGCTCGCACTTGACAGCCTTTACCAACTACTTGCCGGCCATGTCAGCAAGCCATCTTGGAACTGGCTCTTCTCAGGCCCCAGTCAAGCCACCACAGCTGATGCTAAGTGGAGCAGGCTCAAACCTTCCCACTGAGACCTGCCAGTTGCAGATTTGGGAGCAAAATAACGATCGTTGCTGTTTTAAGTTACTAAGTTTTGAGTTGGTTTGTTATATTAATAACAACCAGACAAATGCTTTGGCCCAGAAGTGACATGCATCATTCTGTTCGTAGCTCACTGGCCAGAACAAATCCCATTGCTTTGTCTAACCTCAAGGGTGAAGCATGTGGAAGTTTGGTGAGTAGTGTATGTTTCTATCACAGTGATGCAATAAAACCTCTTTGATAAGATTACATATGAGCAGAGCTCTGAATAAAGCCAGAAACTAGCTATGCAGATAGGTAGAGAAAAGAAAGAAAGAAAGACACAGAAGCAAACAGGTGCAAAGTCTCTGAAGCCTTGAGGTAGGAGTTTGCCCAGGGTGCTGGGTTCATTCAAGGAAGAACAAGGAGGCCAGTGTGGCTGGAGCCCAGTGAGTGAGGGAATGGAAGAGATGAGATCAAAGACGGAAGTAAGGTTGGGGTTCAGTTCAGTTCAGTCACTCATCTGTGTCCGACCCTTTGCAACCCCATGAACTGCAGCATGCCAGGCCTCCCTGTCCATCACCAACTCCCGGACTCCACCCAAACCCATGTCCATTGAGTCGGTGATGCCATCCAACCATCTCATCCTCTGTCATCCCCTTCTCCTGCCCTCAATCTTTCCCAGCATCAGGGTCCTTTCCAATGAGTCAGTTCTTCGCATCAGGTGGCCAAAGTATTAGAGTTTCAGCTTCAACATCAGTCCTTCCAATGAATATTCAGGACTAATTTCCTTTAGGATGGACTGGTTGGATCTCCTTGCAGTCCAAAGGACTCTCAAGAGTCTTCTCCAACACCACAGTTCCAAAGCATCAATTCTTCAGCACTCAGCTTTCTTTACAGTCCAACTCTCATATCCACACATGACCACTGGAAAAACTATAGCTTTGACTAGATGGACCTTTGTTGGCAAAGTAATGTCTCTACTTTTTAATATGCTGTCTAGGTTGGTCATAGCTTTTCTTCCAGGGAGCAAGCATCTTTTAATTTCATGGCTGCAGTCACCATCTGCAGTGATTTTGGAGCTCAAAAAAGGTTGGGGAGGGCAATTAGAGGCCACAGTAAGGACTGGTTTGCAGTATCTATCACTGCATAAGCAAATTAGTGCACAGCTTATACCTGAAAACAACATTGTTTTGTTATCTTTCAAGATTCTGTGCATTTATGGACTTCAGTAGGATGGTTCTTCTGCTCGTGTGATGTCATCTGGGGGCTCAAGAAGCCTGGAACATCCAAAATGCCTCACGCACATGATGCTAATACAGTAGTTGGCCCTAGCTGTAAGCCGGAAGTTTGGCTGGGGCTATCAAATGCAGCATCGACAGGTGGCTCCTTCACGTGGCTTGGGTTTCTTCTGCACGGGACTGGGATCCAAGAGGGAGAATTTCACAAGTGAGTATTCCACAAGGGGGTTGAAAAGGAAGCTGATCCTCTTGAAAGCCAGGTCCAGAGCATTACCTTCATCCCATTCTATTGGTTAAAGTGGACGCCGGGCCAGCTCAGATGAGGAGGAGCAAAGTGACAAAGAGTTTGTGGCCATCTTTATCCACCAGTCTTTTCCTTTTACCCTGAGTAAGATGAGACGCTCTGGAGGGTTTGGAGCAGGGGAATGAGAGAATCTGACTCACAGTTTAAAGGATCATCGTGGCTGCAATGCAGAGAAGAGGCCACTAGAGGTAGAGCAAGAGCACAGGGCGGATGGGAAGGGGTGATGCGGGTCCGAGATAGCAGTAGTTGTGCCGGACGTAAGGCCCTAGCAGCAAGATTTATACCGCTGACACTTGATTGTCCAATATCGTGGCCACTAACATGTGGCTGTTTAAAATTAAATTTAGAGGGAATTCCCTGGCAGTCTAGGGAGTCCTAACCCCTAGACTGCCAGGGAATTCTGTACTGCCAGGGACTCTGTACTTCCACTGCAGGAGACCCTGGTTCCATCCGTGGTCAAGGAACCAAGTTTCACAGAGTGGCCTAAAAACAAAAACAAATTAAATTAAGTTTTAGAGTAACTAAAATGATATAAAATTTGGAATTCGCTTCCTTAGTTGCACTAGCCACATTTCATATACTTAATAGCCAAATATAGCCAGTTAGCTCTGATACAGGCAGCACAGATACAGAACATTTCTGTCTTTGCAGAAAAGTTTACTGGATAGGGCTGACCTGGACCTTCTCATCTCTTACAAGTTTTAACATCTAAAATCTTTGACTACAGGGTCCCACATTCTGACTTGGACTCCCTTCCTTCCCATCAGCTTATTTTTGGACTGCACTGAGCTCTTCAGCCTGGAATCCTTGCATCTTCTCCAGGTCCATCTGCTCCCCTCCTAGGCTGCCTTCTTCATGAAGCCAGGATCTGTCGTGAGGTCCATCACGGAATCTGCTCTCTCCCTTTCTCTCTGCAGCCCCCATCACCCTCTCCTCTGCCCCCACCCATTCGAAGGAACCCTAACCCAGGAGCTGGGGTACCAGCAGCCTTCTTCTCTCCCAGTTCTGACATAGCCAAAGAAAGTCACAGCCATGCAGACTGCTGTCTCCACAGATCACAGCCATAAAACCATCAGAGCAAATTCAGATTCTGCCACATTGTGGCAGACTTTAGGCAAGGGACTTACCTTCCCACACCCAGGTTTACCATCTATAAAATAGGAATTATCATAGCTCCTATCTCATAAGGTTATTGAGAAGTAAAATTTCCTGGCACATAGTAAATGCTTAATACGTGGTATCCATCACCATCATTATCATCACTGAGTGCCCAAATCTTTACTGCCATTAAAAAAAATGGTAAAATATATACAACATGAAATGTATCATTAGCAACATTTGGTCTGTTCATAATGCTGTACAATCATCACCACTGTCTAGTTCTGGAATATCTTCATCACCCCAAACGGAAGCCCACCAAGCAGTCACTTCCCATTCCTCCCTTATCCCAGCCCCTAGGAACCACTAATCTGCTCTCTGTCTCTACGGATTTTCTGAGCCTGGGCATTTCATATGGATGGAATCATAAAATATGTGGCCTTTGTGTCTGCTTTACCACCCTTGGAAACGGTACTTCAAAGGGAAGGTGCTAAAACCTTCCTCTCTCTGCGGTCAGATGCTCCACCCTGGAGCTATAAGCCCTCTGTGTCTTAATTGATAACACCTCTTGTTTTCCTAAAGAACATTCAATTTATCACGTTTCTTGTCACTCAACTTCCTTCCCTCCTCACCCGCAAACAATAAAAATAGTAGTAATGACCATAATATCTTGAGTTCTTATTCTGTTCCAGGTGCTTTGCTAAGCGTTATCTATACACATCTCATTTTCACTCTTATAACCCTTTTGAGAGGCAATATCGTCTCGATTTTATCTCAGTTAGGGAAACTAAGGCTCAGAGCGTTGAAGTCACGTAAGCAGAGAGTGGTAGAACTGGGGATTCAAGACTGGCTCTGTCTGGCTCCAGAGTTCAACTCACAAACACCACGCCCCTCTTCTCCGTGGCCTTCATTCTCTCCTTCCCTGGGTCTCAGAGGGCACTGACTCCTGCCTATTCTGCTGGCTCAATGCCAAACCACCTACCTATACATGTGACCTCATCCCTTCCCATGGACTCCCCAGTCCCATCCATCCCCTCTCTCACATCATCGGAGCCGAAGCTGATTCAGCCCACTGTGGACAGGAATCATCTGGCTGTTTTTTTGTTCCCTTGACTGATGCTTGAATGGGGATGACTCACAGACCAAGCTCAGGTGGGATGGTGGTTACTGCGGGCTCTCCATATGATTCTGGCTTTCTCACAGCATGGTAGCCTCAGGGCAGCAGATTTCTTGCATGGTACCTCAGGTCTCCAAAAACTAGAGTTCCAGGGGAAGTGCCTGTCCTTTCATGTCCTGGCCACGGAATTCAGAGCATCACTTCCACCATGTTCTATTGGTTGAAACAGTCGTCGACTCACCTGAGATACAAAGAGAGGGTACCTATGTCCCACCTCATTGTAGGAGAAGCGCTAAAGAATTTGCAGCCATGTTTTAAAACTGCTGCAGGTTATTTCCAATCTTTTTTTTTTAAAGTTTATTTATTTAGTTAGTTGTTTTTGGTTGCGCTGGGTCTTCGTTGCTGCACCAGGGCTTTCTCTAGTTGTGGCGAGTGGAGGCTACTCTTGGTTGCGGTGCACAAACTTCTCATTGCAGTGGCTTCTTTTGTGGCAGAGAACAGGCTCTAGGCACCCGGGCTTCATATTGCAGCATGTGGGTTCAGTACTTGCAGCTCACAGGCTCTAGAGCACCGGCTCAGTAGTTCTGGTACACAGGCTTAGTTGCTCTGTGGCACGTGGCATCTTTCTGGGCCAGGGAGTGAACCCGTGTCCCCTGCACTGGCAGTGGACTCCTATCCACTGTACCACTAAGGAAGACCTGTTTCCAACCTTTTGCTATTCCAGCACTTCATTTTACCCCCTAACACCTCTGAATCCATTCATTTCTGTGCAAGGAGACATCATCTCTAATATGGAGCCTCCTTTGTTCTCCTTTGTACATAAAAGAACTGTACAAAAAAGATCTTCACAACCCAGATAATCACGATGGTGTGATCACTCACCTAGAGCCAGATATCCTGGAATGTGAAATCAAGTGGGCCTTAGGAAGCATCACTACAAACAAAGCTAGTGGAGGTGATGGAATTCGTTGAGCTATTTCAAATCCTGAAAGATGATGCTGTGAAAGTGCTGCACTCAATATGCCAGCAAATTTGGAAAACTCAGCAGTGGCCACAGGACTGGAAAAGGTCAGTTTTCATTCCAATCCCAAAGAAAGGCAATGCCAAAGAATGCTCAAACTACCACACAATTGCACTCATCTCGCACACTAGTAAAGTAATCCTTAAAATTCTCCAAGCCAGTCTTCAGCAGTATGTGAACCGTGAACTTCCAGATGTTCAAGCTGGTTTTAGAAAAGGCAGAGGAACCAGAGATCAAATTGCCAACATCTGTTGGATCATCGAAAAAGCAAGAGAGTTCTAGAAAAACATCTATTTCTGCTTTATTGACTATGCCAAAGCCTTTGACTGTGTGGATCACAATAAACTATGGAAAATTCTGAAAGAGATGGGAATACCAGACCACCTGACCTGCCTCTTGAGAAACCTATATGCAGGTCAGGAAGCAACAGTTAGAACTGGACATGGAACAACAGACTGGTTCCAAATAGGAAAAAGAGTACATCAAGGCTGTATATGGTCACCCTGCTTATTTAACTTATATGCAGAGTACATCATGAGAAACGCTGGGCTGGAAGAAGCACAAGCTGGAATCAAGATTGCCGGGAGAAATATCAATAACCTCAGATATGCAGATGACACCACCCTTATGGCAGAAAGTGAAGAGGAACTAAAAAGCCTCTTGATGAAAGTGAAAGAGGAGAGTGAAAAAGTTGACTTAAAGCTCAACATTCAGAAAACGAAGATCATGGCATCCGGTCCCATCACTTCATGGGAAATAGATGGGGAAGCAGTGGAAACAGTGTCAGACTATTTTTGTGGGCTCCAAAATCACTGCAGATGGTGACTGCAGCCATGAAATTAAAAGACGCTTACTGCTTGGAAGGATATGACCAGCCTAGATAGCATATTAAAAAGCAGAGACATGACTTTGCCAACTAAGGTCCATCTAGTCAAGGCTATGGTTTTTCCAGTGGTCATGCATGGATGTGAGAGTTGGACTGTGAAGAAAGCTGAGCGCCAAAGAATTGATGCTTTTGAACTGTGGTGTTGGAGAAGACTCCTGAGAGTCCCTTGGACTGCAAGGTGATCCAACCAGTCCATTCTGAAGGAGACCAGTCCTGGGTGTTCATTGGAAGGACTGATGCTGAGGCTGAAACTCCAATACTTTGGCCACCTTATGCAAAGAGTTGACTCATTGGAAAAGACCCTGATGCTGGGAGGGATTGGGGGCAGGAGGAGAAGGGGACGACAGAGGATGAGATGGCTGGATGGCATCACCGACTCGATGCACATGAGTTTGGGTGAACTTCTGGGGTTGGTGATGGACAGGGAGGCCTGGCGTGCTGTGATTCATGGGGTTGCAAAGAGTCGGACACGACTGAGCAACTGAACTGACTGACTGACTGACTTGTTCCCATGCTTGAGCTTTCTATCTTGTTCTTCCAAGGGATCAGCAGCCAGACAGATTTTTTCAGAGTGCAGATCACAGCACATCCCTCCCCTCTACAACCTTTCCGTGGCTCCCTACTACTCTTGGGTTGAAGGCCAAATTCCTTACCTTGGCTTGTGAGGCCTTGAAGGATCTCAGGTCTGCCTTCCTCTCCAGCTTCATCTCCTGTCACAGGGGAGGCCTTCAGTCTTGACTTCCAGGAATTCCTCTTCCTCTCTCTCTCTCTCACACATACACATGTAATTAAAAGTGTGTAAGTAGTGCACACAAAGCACTTAGAGAAGCCCTTTGCACGCCCGGAGCATCATATATTTGCTACTATTAGTCTGTGTTCAGTATGTGTTTACTGAGCTCCCAGTTCAATGCCAAGTGCCATGTGAGGCTCGGGGATACAATAATGAGTGAAGAGGAAGTGTCTTCACTTTGCAGAGTTCATGCATCCCTGTGTCCCCCACTTCCAACCCAAGGAAAGACAGACTGGACACTCAGGGCATAAAAGCACATGTGTGCATTGGTGCCTGAAGAAGCTTGGAGAGGCGTGGTGACTTTGCCAAGACCATACAGTAAATGTGGGACAAAGCCAAGGCTGTGGGTGGACACATGACAAGGAATGAGGCTGCCTGGCAAGGGCTGGCTCTCTAGGGAGATGGGCTGGAAGACACACACTGCCCAGGACAGAGCTAGGGGTATGCTGGGAGAGAGAGCAAGGGAAGATCCTTCCAGAAGAGAAAGGACTTGTCTCCCCCAACACCTCCTCTCCCACACCAGCTCCCTTCTCAAGATAAGTGGCGCCCATCCTCAGCAAGGGGTAGGGACTCACAGAGGGAGAGAATGGACAGAAGATGGGGGACTCAGTGAGAGGGTGACGACTTTAGTCAGACAAGGGGCTTCTGATGCAAGCAGGAGGGGACTTCTTAGTAAGAACCCAGGGGGAGAGAGGTGGGGCTCAACCATGGGTGGGGGCTGGGAGAGAGAGCAGGGAGCCTGTGAAGAGGATGGGGCTGTGGCCAGGAGATGAGCGAGTGAGGGGTCCCTGAGGGAGATGGAGGCCCAGAGGGAACCGAGGATGGAGTGAAGAAATGTTGGTGTTCAGTTGCTCAGTGGTGTCTGACTCTTTGCGACCCATGGACTGCAGCATGCCAGGTTTCCCTGTTCTTCACTATCTCCAGGAGTTTGCTCAAACTCATGTCCTCGAGCTGGTGATGCCATCCAAACACCTCATCCTCTCTTGTCCCCTTCTCCTCCTGCCTTCAATCTTTCCAGCATCAGGTTCTTTTCTAGAGTCAGCTTTTCACATCAGGTGGCCAAAGTATTGGAACTCCAGCTTCAGCATTAGTCCTTCCAATGAACATTCAGGGTTGATTTCCTTTTCTCCAAGTGAGGAAATGAAGGTTCAGCAGAGTCAAGGGTCTTCAGTCAGAGGGCTGAGAGATTGATGGAGCAGTCAGGGGAGGAGTTTGAGGGGCCGCATGAGGGAGTCGGGTCCAGGGAGGTGTTGGGGTCCACGCGAGGGGTCTGGGGTCTCTGAGAGAGAAGAGACTTCTTGGAAGGGGAGAGGGGCTCACAGTCCTGCAGGGGTCCGAAATCTGCAGAGCCAGCTCTCGGGGCGGGCTGGCGCCCCCGCCACCCCCGTGTCACCCCCGCCCCCTGACTGCGGCGCAGGCGCCAACACAACCCGCTTCTGCTCTGCTTGTGCTCGCGCTCGGCAGAGACCGCGGACCAAGAGGTGAGCTCAGCCCCGCTCCACGCGCGGCCCGACCCCCGCCCCGCCTCCTCCCAAGACCCGGAGAGCCCCCCATCCCTGCCGCACCCCCAGTTTGGCCGTGTCCCTCCTCGGGCAGAACAGCGGTGCCCCAGCCCTGGTGTGCCTCGGGCTTTGGGAGGTGGGGTCCCAGGGAAGGAGCAGGGGTCAGAGGTCTCATCAGCCACCCCGCACCAGCCCCCACGCTCCGAGACCCTTCAGGGTCGATAGGCTGGGCGGAGGCCTCCAGGACAAGACCCCACCCACCTCTCTGCGGAAAACTCATCCCCACCTCTCTCTGCCTCAGTTTCCCTCTAGGGAGAAGGATGCGCTTAATCTTGACCAGGGAACCTGTGGTCGGGTGTGAAACAGTGTGCGCTAGGGGGCGGGGGGAGTTGGCCTGCTTTCCTGGGCCTCGGACCACCCTCTCCCCGGCACCTTCTGGCCAGAGAGAAATTGGATGCTGGAGTGAGAGGGTCTGGGGGTCTGGGAAGGAGAACTGAGACCCCATTATAAGCGAGAGACTCCATCCATCTTCTGGTCCTTGAGCCTGTCATCGCTCACCTCTTGGCCGCAGTCTCCATCCCCCGAACCCAGGAGCCCCCTCCTCTTCCCGGAGCTCCTCCCGCTTCCTGCCTAAGGACAGCTCCCCGGCGGTTCCTATGGCAACCTAGGTCCGGAGTCCTCAGCACCATCTCCCTCCCTTCCCCAGACCGCCTGTCCGCCTCCCGGCTACCCTAAAAGGAGAGGGAGGGGCCAGGTCGACGAGCGCGGGGACAGCGTCAAGGTCACCTTCCTGCTCCTACGCCACTGGGATCAGGTGATCGTGTGTGTTTGGAGAAAAGGGACAGTGAGATGCAAGGGAGGAGCTAACCCAGGCGTATGAACCCCGCGCCCCTCCCTGCCCCCACCCCCCAGGACCATCCACAGTGGTTGCTGTCTTCTCACCCACCCCGGCCTCCTCCCCGGGGCGGGCCCCGCTCTGGCCAACCCCTTTGTAGAGTCCCGCCTCTGCCCGCCCCCTTCGCCCCTCCGGGGGCGCCGGCTCTCCCCACCGACTTCAGTCGGTCTTCTTTCTCCGTCTTTCGTTTTTGGTCTTGCGCTTTTCTCATTGTCTGTCAATTGCGGGAGAGAGGGCGGGGCGATGTCTTTGACTCTTTTTCCGTTCCCCGCGTGCGTTTTGGGTGAGAGTTGTGGAGACCTGCGATTTATGGACGAGTGTTAAAGCCGCACCTCTGTGCCATTGTGGATCCATAGGATTACCTCCAATACGCGCTGTGTGTGTGTGTGTCTGTGTCTGTGTGTATGGGTTTGTGTGGTGTGCCTCTTTGTGCTGTGTGTCTCTATATGGTCTACGTGTGGCTGTCTGTACGTCTCTGTGGTGTTTGTGTGTTTGTGTTGGGGTGTGTGTGTGTGTGTGTGCATCTATCTGTGTATGTCTCTCGTGTGTGTGTGTGTGTGTGTGTGTATGTGTATGTGTGTTTCTGTGGTATCTGTTTGTGTGCTGGTGAGTCTCTCTACACAGGATTTGAAGGCCACAGTCTAGAAACGAGAGGGGGCTAGAAATTTGTCTTATCCTTCAGTGTAACCACATTACTTCATTTTGTTTGAAGCTGTTCAGAGGGCCTTCGAGCCATCATGGGGTGGAGGGGAGCCCAGTCCCTCCCAGCATCTCCCAACCCCTTTGCTTTTAGTCCTAAAGATGTGTGGATACACAGTACCCTCCATTCCCTAGGCCTCTGTGTCTCCACTTGTGAGAAGCAAGATCCTTAGAAAGGTGTCTATAGAAATCCGATCTTGAACCTCAGCCCTGTAGCCTGAGGGCCTCTGATTGTCACCTTCTATGGAGTCAAGATGTCTTGGGACTTAGAGATTTTTGCCTTCTGAAAGGGCAGCCCTGGGGAGGGATTTTTGAGGACCTTGCAGTTTGGGGAGCTCCACCTTGTGGGACAAGTGACAGCCATGACAGTTAGCCCCCAGAGTACCTTGAAAGGCGGGGAAATTAAGGGGAAGACATTTGGAGAGGAAATGGAGATGAGGAGCTCTCACTCTAGACATGGGACTTGAGAGGTTCAGGATAAAACAACGAAGACATCACGGTGATAATCACAGAAGCTATCATTTCTTGGCACTGGACACAATAACTGTATGAAGCAGGTATATGATCAGCTCTGTTTTACAGATGAGGAAACTGAGACTCAGAGAGGTGAAAACACTTGCTGAACGTCACACAGCCAGGACGTGGTGGATCCTGGATTCCAAACCAGCCAGTCAGGCTCCAGAACCCACAGTCCCAGCCTGGGCTACCTCCAGAGTTAACACGCCCATTTATTGCCACCAACAAATTGCCAGGCTATGGGCTAAACACGCAAGGCCTTGGCTCATTCTCACTATACTCAGGGAAAGACAGGCCAGAATTCCAGAAGGGCAGGCTCTGCTAAGAGTGTGAGTTGCTTAAAATGTGTGGAGAGGTAAAAGGAGCATGAAAATTCAGGGGTCCTTGGAGAGTCTCCATGGGCAGCCCTCGCTGACCCCTCCCTCTGTCCATTGCACCTGGCCCACCCCACAGGGACCCAGGATGCCGAGCTGTGACCGTCCCTGTGGCTGCAGCCGAGGCCCTAACGTGGAAGACGGCAAATGGTATGGGGTCCGCTCCTATCTGCACCTCTTCTACGAGGACTGTGCAGGTACCACCCTCAGCGATGACCCTGAGGGGCCTCCCGTACTGTGCCCTCACCAGTCTTGGCCCACACTGTGCTGGAAGGTAAGGAGGGAAGAGGAGCACTCGTCATATCCTGTGGTTTCAGGGAGGAGGGGGACCAGTGGATGGAAAGGAAAGGGACTGTGTAGCAAGTCAGAGTCTTGCATGTTCAGGCAACAGGAAAGCCAACTCAAATGAGTTTCAAGAATAAAGGGGAAATATTACTCATTTTATAGTAGAGACCAGGGGTTGGGTGTCTTCAGGCAAAGTTCGATCCAGCAGTTCAAACCATCACACTGAAGACTCAAGGTTTCCTTCAGCCTCCCCGTAATACCCTTGCAGCCTCTTAGCATCAGGCGGCCCCCACGTGTTCTCCAAATGGCTGCTTCCGTGATAACCCTCAGTCTCTTATTCCACACCATCTGAAGGAAATTAGAATTTCCTCCTGTATTTCCTTCAGAAAAGAAACAATGCTTTTCACAAAACAAAAAAGTACTGGCAAGTTTTGCATCAGCTCTGATTGGGTCTGCTTGGCAAGTTGCCAAGCCCTGAGCCAATGACTACGGCCAGAGCGATGGTATGTGCTGACTGGTAGGAAGAAGGATTCACCTCCTTCAGATCTTCCTGTGGCTTCCCAGTGAAATGTTGAGGGACTGTTGCCAGGGGAGTGGAAGACATGGGAGAAACAAACAGTCGATGTTCTTAGCAGTCACGGAGAGGGGTCAGTTAGGGAGCACCGTGTGGGTAAAGGTATGCAGGTGGCCGGGAACCAAGTATTTACAATGCTCTTTGATAAATACTGTAGTAAGTTTGAGACAGAGGGTCCCTCCTCTCTGCTTTCAAAAGGCTTCACTCTAGTGGGAAGGCGAGGTGCCAGCCTGCACAGTGAATGCACAACCTCAGCCCCAGTGTACATAGGATGCCAGGACAGAAAATGCCCTCAGTGCCTGGGGTGATCAGGGAAGACTTCCAGGAGAAAGGATATATTTTAAGTTTTTGAGCACCTCCTTATTGCCAAGCAGTGTGCTAGGTTTTGGGGGACACAGAATTTAAGACGATGTGGCCCCTGTCTTTGAGGAACTTTTAGTTATGGTTCATTTAGTCATTCTGCAAACACTCCCTCAGCTACTGCTCTGTACGAGCACCGTGTTAGGCACAGAAGCCCCCTCGGGAGCCCAGATAGACTGTCTCTGATGTTGTGGCTTTCTCCACTCTCAGTCTGGTATAGCGGACAGACACCATATACATAATAACCAAAGTACATGTCCAAGTGTGCACCAAGGTGAGTGCATTGAAGAACAAATGGGCACAGAGTTTGCATGAGTACAGAGCAGGGAGCTTGACCCTGTCCAAGGGTGTACTAGGAGAGGTGAGGTCTGAGATGCCTGTGATCTGAGGGATGTGTAGAAGTTAACCCAACAGAGGGATAGAGGTAGAGGGTAGATGGGACAAAGGGATAAGATGGGACCCAAAGGATGATGGAGGAGGAATCAAGGCTGGCAGAAGAAATCCACTGCTGGGTGGGGGCTTCAAGGGAAGTTAGTCCAGAGTCCTTAAGGTTCCAAACAGAACATGACAGTTTGTGCCTCTTGTCAGATCCTGGTAGGTGTGTCTGTGACCCGATCTCTTAAAGGGTTACCTTAAAGTCCAGTTGGGATCCAAGGTGATCCCTTGGCCCGGGGCCCCAGCTGACTCTGACTACCTCTGTCTGCCTCCCTCCAGATCAGCTTATCCTCTGGTGCCCTGCTTCTGCTGCTGGGTATGGCGGCCCTGATCACTGGCTACGCAGTGCCCCCAAAGTTGGAGGGCATCGGAGAAGGCGAGTTCCTGGTGTTGGATCAGCAGGCGGCCGACTACAACCAGGCCCTGGTCACCTGCCGCCTGGCAGGCACAGTGCTGTGCGGGGCAGCTGGGACCCTGCTGGCCATCTGCCTGATCTGGGCCATGACTGGTTGGCTGGGCCAGGACACCAAGGCGGAACCCTTGGACACTGAAGCCGACGGCCACGTGGAGGTCTTCGGGGATGAGCTGGAGCAGCAGCTGTCCCCCATCTTCCGTGATGCCAGTGGCCAGTCTTGGTTCCCACCACCCACCAGCCACTTTGGGCAATCCTCTGTGCAGACCATCCAGCCCAAGCGGGACTTTTGAGTTGCCCATGCAGCCAGAGGAGGAGCCAGACCTGGGGTCTAGAGGCTTCCTCCTCTCCACCACAGCCCACCTTCCCACCATATCCCTAACTTATCCCTTTCAGTGGGGTTCCTTCCATGGAAGCCCCTAGAAGGCCCAACCCCAAGTCAGAAAGTCTGGACCTCACATCTCTGTGTCCCCTCCCAGGGGTGGGGCCCTAACTCATCCAAGATGCCAGCCTTCCCTGAGTCCCCACAAAACTGCCCACCCATCCCTCCTCTACAAGGCCATTCAGAAGCAGAAAACATCTCCCTCACCCTATCCACACTCTTTCCTCTATATGACCTTGGGCAAGTCCCTCACGCGTTCAGACCATCGGTTCCTGCCTCTATACTATGAACGATGTGGACCAGATTCTAGAGTTCCATGACTTTCTTTTTCTCCCCAGGATATAAGTATTACCTGCCATAGGCAAAGATGGGGGAGGGGTATTAGGGTCCTTCTTACCCACTGACCCCTCCCTCTGTCAGCTGCACCAGGATGCCTTGGGATGAGTCAAAGATTCTCACTAGGACCAGGATGGTGTGAAAGTATTGACCCCCTACAGTATGCTTTCTATGCATTTTGCTGTCAGAGCCCCTGAGTCCACCCCATCCTGAGCTAGTCCCAGTTTACAGATAAGGTGGTTGAGAGAGGCTGGCAGTCTGCCTGCCTGTGTTTGCAGGAACTTGGACCCATGTCTCTAGACTCTAGATTTTGTTGTACGGCTGGAGCAGAATGCCACACCTTCCTGGCCTTCAGGGGACCCTGCAGGGATGGCACAGGTTTGGCCCAGAGAGACTTGCTGTTGTTGTTGTTCAGTCATTCAGTCATGTCCAATTCTGCAACTCCAGGGACTGCAGCACGCCAGGCTTCCCTATCCTTCATCATCTCCCAGAGCTGGCTCAAACTTGTGTCCATTGAGTCAGTGATGCCATCCAACCATCTCATCCTCTGTCATCCCCTTCTCCTCCTGCCTTCAGTCTTTCCCAACATCAGACTCTAGTCTCCCAGAGAGACTGGCTGATGCCTAATGGTCCCAGGTGGCTCAGAAGATACTTTGGACATGCATTTAAATGGTCTCTAAGAGCTAGAAGACAGGAGAACTGGAATGTCTTTGCCCCTCAGAGCCCACCCACCTAGAAACACTGCAACAAATGTGCCTTCTGAAGGCACTGGTCCATCTCCCCAGCCAGATGCAGCATCTCTGTTCCCAACCACTAGGTGGAGCTCCAGGACAGCTGGAGAAAGAGGCCCAAGGATCATGCCTCTACCATCTCCCCTCAGTCTCACCGAGTGGGGGTATGGGAGGGTAGGGGGATTTGGGGCAGGCCATCCTGAGAGGGTCCGCAGTCCTCCTCCAGCAGGCAGGCTCTACTGCTTCCCCCCATCTTTCACCCTCCCGGCTCCACCCCCCACCCCCCGCCCCTCCTTTCAATAAACAGTTGACACGGATACTGACTTTGCTTCTCTTCTCCCTGACCACCAGGGGCCGGAAAGGGAGGAAGGAGACTTTTATGACACCTACTGTGTGCTGGGCAATTAGGTCCATTATTTCTCATTCGCTCCTCACAATAATCTTTAGAGAAAGTGGATGATTATCATCATTTTACAGGTGAGACGGGAAATTTCTCAGCCAACTTGACAAATTTCTGTCCTCATCTCTGAGAAGGATGGGAGGAGGGGGTTCTGAGAGCCAGAGCTGGAGCTAAAAGTGGGATCTTATCCAGGAAAATAAATACAGTTAGCCTCCTCTGGCACACCCTGTTCTCAGGGCCTTACAGACAGGAGCTCATTGAACCTTCACGACAACCTATGAGGTGCGTCCTAAGTCGCTGCAGTCATGTCCAACTCTTTGTGACCCGATGGGCTGTAGGTCATGGGAGGGTGTGAACTGGTGCAGCCTACAAGACAGGCAGCTTAGCAACATCCAAATAGAAAGTATATTGACCCCTACCTCTTGAGCAGGTAAATCTGAAGGTTCAATTCTACATGTTGGAACTGCAACATTGTAACAGAGAACATTTGGAAATAACCCACCCGTGTTTATTGACAAGGACTAGTTCATAAACCATGGTAGCCTTACATACTGCGACTCTACATAAAAGAATGAGAAAGCACTTCATGGACTGATCTGAACTGATTTCCAGGTTAAATTGTTAAGTGAAAAGGCGCCAGGTGCAGCACTGTGACCACCTCTAAGCCACTTGCATAAAAAGAAGAATAGGTATGGACATTGCTGGCATATGCGTAAAATCTCTCCTGACTTTGGTTGCCTTTGGGGAGGGCACTGGGGACTGGGTGGCTGGGTGGCTGGGTCGGGGTGGGAGGGACCCTGGTATCACATGCTCTTTCATCCATTTTGAATTTTGAACGGTGTGACTATTAACGTTTTTTAAAATAATTAACCTTAACATTTTAAAAATAATAAAACTGAATACACTTAATAAGGGAGAAGGTACAGATCTTTCTCGCAGAAGAATTTTTAATTAATAACTGCAGAAGGATTGAGAGAAATAGGGAAATCGCCCTGAGCACACTGCAGGAATCATTGCTGCAGGTGAAACCCACCTATGAATGCTAAAATGAGCCAGTGAAACTTGAAAGCTAAATAGTAGATCTGCATAGTCTCAAAGTATCTCCCCTCCAAATATTTATTAACTTCCGTAGGTGGGGTGGTAGTAGTAGTTAACATGTGTCCACACCCCCGACCGCCATCCCCCCCGCCCCTCCCCCACCCCTGGGCAGTGAAGCTTAGTTCCCCTCCCCCTAGAGTGTGAGCCAGACTTGGCAACTTGTTTTCTGAATGTGGAAAGAGAAAAATGGTGACCTCACAGTGGAGACATCTGCCAGGCACTACCTTAAGCAAATGATCAACATTCGTGTCTCCAATAACAAGTTTAGTTGGTTTTATATGTTACCAAGTCCAACCTTGATCTGCTTGCCGCACGGCAGATCAGTAAGTCAAGGGACGGTGTTGAGGTAGGGAATAAAGACTTTACAAGGAAAGCCGACAAATGGAGAAGATGGCAGACTAATATCTCAAAATAACGCTCTTATCAGAGTCTGGATGCCAATTTCTTTTATAGGGCAGAGAGGGGTGTTGTAGCCACACGTTCCGGGAAACAAACTCACTCAGAAGGACAATGCAGATAGTGGAGTGCAGTTTATTACACCCGCGGACCCAAGGCAGAGTCTCCTCTTAGCCAAGGACCCCGACCAGCATTTGTGAAAATCTTTTACACCCCATGTGTACGTGTCTGAACCCACCACTCCAAATTCCTTGAGACTTACATAAACCAAGGAAAATACAATCCCAATAACCCCATCATTCACGTGCTATGTGCTCATGTGCTCAAACAGTCAAAGAATTAGCCAATAATCAAACCCGAGGTCACACTCCAATAGATACAGGAAAATTTATGGCCTGTCCGGAGGAAGGGGTAATTAGTGTATGTTTTCTCTTAGGCGATGAGTAACCTAGATAGATCTTCAAGGTTCCCCTGTCTGGAGGGGGTCTTATCCTTCTGTTGTTGTTTTCATAGGCACTAAACACAGAGTTCAGAGTCCATTGGAAAGGTGGCCGAGCATGATCAGCATGAACAGGCCTAAGATGGAGTCCTGATGCTGCTGCTAAGTCGCTTCAGTCATGTCCGACTCTGTGCGACCCCATAGACGGCAGCCCACCAGGCTCTACCGCGCCTGGGATTCTCCAGGCAAGAACACTGGAGTGGGTTGCCATTTCCTTCTCCGAAGATGGAGTCCAGGCCCTATGAATTCCTTCTTCAGGGGGAGGAGGTGAGGAAGTCCATAAGTCTTGCAAGTATCTCCTGGAATGGCCAGTCCTGGGAGGGGATGTGTTAATTTCTTCTCTCTGGTAGCCATTCACAGGTGGACAGGGTCAGAATGTTTTCCTGAACGAAGGCACTTTGGCTTAACCTTTAGGCAGAGGGTTAGGGTTCCCCGAAGCAGGTCATTGTATATATACAGTATACTTTTAGTGAACAAAAGCAACACAGGTTAAACAAAGTAAAAGAAACAGATCCAACATATAGTTCGATTTTTGTTCTTCCCTGTAACATACGGACCCCTGAAATGATGCAATGAGAAGCATACTTCACCTGTGTTGGGTTCTTCTCCAAATCCAGAACTTCAGCCTAATTATGGGAAAACCCCAATTGAAGGACATTCTACAAAACATGTGACAAGCACTCCTCAAAACTGTCAAGGTCACAAAAACAAGGAAAGGCCAAGAAACTGTGAATGATTGCAGGAGAGCAAGGAGACATGGCTGCAGGGTATGTAGAAACTCCCCCTACTGTGTTTGCAAGTCTTCTGTAAATCTAAAATTATTTCAAAAAAAAAAAAAACCTTTAAAAAATAATATAATTGTTCTGGTTAAGATGGAGTAACAGGAATCAGGTTCACCCTTCCCACTGGAAGAACCAAGGAATCCGCCAGGAAACCAGTGCATGCCAGGAGACCTAGAGTCACCCCAACTGACCTCCCTGAGAGAGTTTCAAAGCCATGGCATAGATTTCTACTCTCTGTCTCAATAAATGAACAAGTAGACAATCAGTAAGGATATGGAAGACTTGAACACTATCAGCCACCTTGGCCTGATTGACATTTGTAGGGTGTGCCACCCAACACTGGAATACTCAAGGCTTTGGGCCTCAGTGGCTCCTGGAAACCCAAGGGGCCGTGGGGGCACTAAATAGACTTACAGCTTATAGCTGCCTCAAGGGTGCCCTCTAGTGTTCCTGAAAGGTGACGGCGACTCAGCAGTTTGACAGCTTCCTTGCACCTGAGGGAAGCTGTTTCCACCAGCCTCAGTTCAGTTCAGTAGCTCAGTCGTTGTCGGACTCTTTGCGACCCCATGGACTACAGCACGTCAAGCCTCCCTGTCCATCATCAACTCCCAGAGTTTACTCAAACTCAGGTCCATTGAGTCAGTGATGCCAACCAACCATCTCATCCTCTGTCGCGTCCCCTTTTCCTCCCGCCTTCAATCTTTCCCAGCGTCAGTGTCATTTCCAATGACTCAGTTCTTCACATCAGGTGGCCAAAGCATTGGAGTTTCAGCTTCAACATCAGTCCTTCCAATGAATATTCAGGTCTGATTTCCTTTAGGATGGACTGGTTGGATCTCCTTGCAGTCCAAGGGACTCTCAAGAGTCTTCTCCAACACCACAATTCAAAAGCATCAATTCTTCGGCACTCAGCTTTCTTTATAGTCCAACTCTCGCATCCATACATGTCCACTGGAAAAACCATAGCCTTGACTAGACGGACCTTTGTTGGTAAAGTAATGTCTCTGCCTTTTAATATGCTGTCTAGGTTGGTCATAACTTTTCTTCCAAGGAATAAGTGTTTTTTAATTTCATGGCTTCAGTCATCATCTACAGTGATTTTGGAGCCCCCCCAAATAAAATCTGTCACTGTTTCCACTGTTTCCCCATCTATTTGCCATGAAGTGATGGGACCAGATGTCATGATCTTAGTTTTCTGAATGTTGAGCTTTAAGCCAACTTTTTCACTCTCCTCTTTCACTTTCATCAAGAGGCTCTTTAGCTCTTCTTCACTTTCTGCCATAAGGGTGCTGTCATATGCATATCTGAGGTTATTGATATTTCTCCTGGCAATCTTGATTCCAGCTTGTGCGTCATCCAGCCCAGCGTTTCTTATGATGTACTCTGTATCTAAGTTAAATAAGCAGGGTGACAATATACAGCCTTGACGTGCTCCTTTCCTGATTTGGAACCAGTCTGTTGTTCCATGTCCAGTTCTAACTGTTACTTCTTGACCTGCATACAGATTTCTCAAGAGGCAGGTCAGGTGGTCTGGTATTCCCATCTCTTCCCACCTACATGCCCTCTTATCTCTGAAGTGGGAAGACCTGGGAGAGAAAGGGAGGCTGATGGGCAGGGTCCAAAGCCTGAGCACCAAAGCCTGAACACCAAACCCATCGCCACCCAGAGGCTATTCCTCCCTCCTGCGGGCTTGCATCTCCTCCCTTATTCCTGCTGGGGTGGTGGGGGGTATGTGTGTGTTTATTTCTCAAGTCCAGATTCAAGGGAGCTCCTCCACCTCACCCCTTACTGGATCAAAGAAGGGGTGACCTGGAGATACCATCTGCCTCTAGGGGCGCTGTGCCAGGGCAGGGAGCTGAGATGCCCTAGGGTGTGAGAGAGAAACAAAGGATATTCACATGGGTGGGGAGGTATTAGCAAAGGTGGGGTGAGAGCCTACTGGGGAGTCCAGGAGCCAGGAATTCAGCAACATTCATGCCCCAAACTCTTCATCCCAAATGAGAGCGGGCTGAGAGTGAGGCAGTCTACTGGGGTTCAAGTCTCTGTGTGAGCCTGAGTGTTTCTTAACCTCTCAGTTTCTTTGTCTCTGAAATAGGGACAACAAGGATACCAATCCCTTGAGATTGTTTGAAGACTTAAGGAGTTTTCAGCCATGCCTGACACCCAGAAATGCCTAATGTTAAATAAATGCCAGTTATTGTCGAGGAAGAACAGAACTCTGTGGTTCAGAATTAGCAGGCAATGCACAGGTTCTAATTGGAGATAACTCAGACAAGGTCCTGCCCTCCAGGGCCTCACAATGTAGAGGACAGGACAGCCCTGTAGGCAGACAGCAGAGTCACTGCTGTCACTGAAGGATGGGGTCATGTGGCCTCACAGAGGACAGACTCGGGGAGACTCAGAGAGGAGCACACACCGCGCTTGTCTGCAGTGGGCTCTGTACTCACCTCTTCTCATTATCTAACTCTTCTGGCCCTCAGACATCCATAAGGTGGTTGCCATGATTTCCAACTCCGAAAAAGGAAAACTTTGCTCAGAGAGTTGAAGCATCCTGCCCAAGTTCACACAGATGAGATCGGAACCCAAACAGTCCAGCTCTAGAATGTTCCATAACACTGGCATCCATAGCTGTAAAAATAACCCAATCAGCACAGATTCTACCAGCTAATCGGCCTGATAAGGGATAGGTTTGTACTCAGAATCCCTCACAGGTCCACACAGACAAAGGCAAACATATATGTGTCTACCCAAATAAACACCAATTCCTGCCATGACAGATGCTGAGAAAATCCTCTGGAAATCCACCCCAGGGATGGTGTGCACTGATAGAAAAAATGACTTCACAGACACATCTATCCATATGCATATTGATGGGACCATACACAAGCCTTAAAATAAGCATGTTACATGAGTGTGTGCACACCAATATATATTCACGAATACTCCGATAGGGGTGTAAATTGTGATGACATTCTGTAGACATACCGACACAGTGTGTATTTGCACTTACTTTACTACTGATTTTTTTTTTTTTGGCTGCCACATGTATTGAGCATCTACAGTGTGTAAGTAAGTAAAGATAAGGCTCAGAGAAGTGAAATGTCCTCCCCAGGGTCACACGGCTACTAAATAGATATTGAAACTCTGGTCCTGTGATATCAGGAAGTGGAGTCTCTCTCTTCTGTTGTGCAGGTGTGTTCATGAGTGAACACTCTGCATGACTGTGTTCATGGTTCCCACACTGACATTCTCTATGACCTTGAACACATTGTGTGTTGTTCCCAGCCACATCCTCAGGTGTCCGTTCACAGGTGTGCTCCATGGGTGTGTGTGTCGATGGGACCATTGACTCTGGTTCCGCTCCAAGTCTCAGCCTGGGTTGGCATCAACTGAGGGCTGCGAACTTCCTGTCTCAGCCTCACCAAGCCCCAGAGCACATGATTCAAAGCCAGGCCCTGGGCATCAGCCCATCAGGAGCCTGCTGATGGAAGAACTCATAAGGTTTCGTAAGTGTCTGCCCAGGACATATGATCAGGGCAAGGACAGGGAGGGAGGAAACCAGGCTGTCCACTGGGTGTGCATCCGGGGAGTGTCCAGGACTGGGTTTGGCAGGAGAAGAGCTGCCAGGACCTGGAATCGAAAGAGCACTGCGAGGATACAGGCTGTGTGAGGGAGGGAGACAGCAGCGCAGCCGCATCCTGGAGGCCCTGAGTGAATGGTGAGTGAAGGAAGGGGTAATACATTCATGATGGAAAGAGGAAGGGGGTGAATTTATCCTCTCCACAAGCCTTGAGTGTCTCCCCTGGGCTGGCCCGGGGCTGGGCCTGGGGATGCTCGGTGAACAGGATGGACACAGTCCTGCCTTGCCAAGCTGAGAGCTCCAGGGAGACCAGTCAGGCTGGAGGCCTGGGAGGACCTTTGACCCACAGAGTGGCTCAGCGAGCGTGAGCAATCCTCAGCATGCTACAATGTGTATGTGTGTGTGTGTGTGTGTGCACACATGCGCTCACAGCCTGGTATCTGCCAATGCCTGTGAACACCAGTGCAGCCTCCTCCTTCCTCTTCCAGCCCCCACCTGCCCCTGCCCTGCCCTACATGGAAGCTGCTCCTTCCTATCAGCCCACACGCTGGACCCCAGGGCTAAAGACCTCCCAGCAGAGAGGCCCCCGGTGCCCTCAACGCCCACCTCTCCACCAGGAGCTCCAGAGTTATGAGGAACACATGCAACCCAAAGTCACCTTCCTAGTCCTGTGTGCAAGGGGTGTGCCCAGGCATGTGCTCCGCATCCCAAGCACTGGAAACATTCTAGGGAGGCCCAAACAGATGTGCAAATGGCACTTTGGCCACTGAGTCCCCACTCTGGGCACAGGCACTGTGCTAAGTGCTTCAGAGATACACTGACCAGCCGGGTAACCTTAGGCATGCCCTTCAGCTTCTAATCTAAAAACTGGATCGAAAATAACCACTTCCAATATTGCTGTTCGAATAACTCAAAGCATCATGATCTCAGTACATGATAATTATTTTTCCTCAGTCCTTGTCTTCCCAGCTATATCACCTATTCTTCAACAGCATCCACTGGGTCTTATATCTCTGCTTCTCCCAAGACATGGCATCACACAGGACTCACTGTAAGCACTGCTGAGCAAAGTTGCTTATTTTTCATATATAATCATATTACCCCCTAGCCTTTATATAATCATACAATTTTGAGCTTTTTTATATGTCAAGCATGTGCTGAGCACTTTGCATTCATTCATTTAACAGTTCTTAATTGAATACATAGAAGGTGCCTGGCTGTGTTCTAGACACAGAACAGCAGCACCCCTGCCCTCAGGGTTTCTTCCTTCCAGTGCAGGCAGGAGGGACAGACAACAGCAATTTAATTCACAGAGATCATTTCAAACCTTGACAAGTACTATGAATAAAATAAGATGGACTTATGGTTTAGAACGGGCTTCCCAGTTTGCTCAGTGGTAAAGAATCTGCCTGCCAATGCAAGAGACACAGCAGATGCGGGTCTGATCCCTGGGCTGGGAAGATACCCTGGAGAAGGAAATGGCAATCCACTCCAGTGTTTTTGCTTGAGAAATCCCATGGACAGAGAAGCCTGGAGGACCACAGTCCATGGGGTCGCAGAGTCAGACACAACTGAGCGTGCATGCATGTGTGGCTTAGAACAGACCGCAGGGACCGGGGTGGGGCACGGTGCTTCCAGAGGTCAAGGAGGGCCTCTCTGAGGAAGTGATATTTGACCTGCAACCTGGAGGAGGAGGAGCCTGGAGAAGTTCCACACAGATGGAACAGCCAAGGCAAAGGCCCTGGGGCAGGAAAAAGTTGGTTTGTTCAAGGAGTAGAGAAAAGGACACGCGGCTGGAGTGGAAGGAATGAGGCAGGAGGAGAAGGAGATGACTCAGCAAGCCAGGCAGGGGTCTGGGACTGCTCCTGAGAACTGTGCAGACTCCTGGCTGATTCCAATCGGCTCGGCAGGGCGCTGATTGGAGGCTGAGTAGGGATTCCAGCTCTGTCCATGCTGCCTCAGAGACACATCCATATGATTCACACCAATGTATGCACATCAGCACACACTCACTCTGCACTCTGACCCACAATGAGGCGTGTGCGCTTGACCATCGCTAAGTACCCAACTGCAGAGTGACTAGCTAAGACAGCCTGAGATTCTAGTGTTTTCCCTATCTTTTTTTTTTTTTTTTTTTTTGCTGCACTGGGTCTTCGCTGAAGTTCTCAGACTTAGCTGCCCTGAGGCATCTGGGATCTTGGTTTTCTGCCCAGGGATCGAACCCATGTCCCCTGCATTGAAAGGCAAATTCTTAACCACTGGACCACCAGGGAAATCCTTCCCTGATGTCTTAAGGGACCAGGCAGGAGGGCTGAATGTTACCTTCACCCAGCCTTCCAGAAGCTCTGGGCCAAGGAAAGATTAAGTGGCAGGAAGAGGGGAAGGGCTTCCTGAGGAAGGGGGTGGGAGATTTGGGGTGACCTGTAGGGGTGCAGAGATGGGAGAAGATGATAAAGACAGCCCATCTGGGAGGAGGAGGAGAACCAGGATCAGAGGGAGCAGAGGGAGTTGAGCGTTTTCAGAAGCACAGCCCCTGACAGGCTGACCTCTGGGCCTCCTTGCACCTCCCTGGGGTCACCTCCCAAGATGGGGTGCTCACTGCCCACCACGGAGACAGCCAGGGCAGGACAAAATTTGAGGACTTCCTCTTCCACTTCTGCCTCATAGGTGGCTATAAAATTCGAAAAGATTCATCTGTCAGAGAGACAGAAAAATCTGCATGCAGCCACTTTCATTTTTTTTGAATCAGATAGATAAAGATCAAAAGTTTCCATAACACCCTGTGCTGTCCAAGTTGCGGGGAAACAAGCTCTCACATGCTTCACATCAGGAGGTAGATTAGCACAATCTTAATGGAGTATCATCCAGAAATTTCCACCAAGAGTGCAAATGGACAAATTTTTTGAAAAAATAATTTTATTTATTTAATTTATTTTTGGCTTTTTTCTAGCTGTGGCAGGTGGGGGCTGCTCTCTAGTTGTGGTATGTGGGCTTCTCCTTGTGATGGCTTCTCTTATTGATAGCATGGGCTCTAGGGCTCTATGGTTTGTGCTAGATGACATGCAGACAAAGCCCTAGCTCTGAAATTCTGTGTCCTCCCGCTAGACCAACCACCTAGAGAGCAGACACTCTGTCTTCTTGTTGTTTAATTTGGTCAGTTCGCTTAAACTGAGTAGCTACCACCACCAGATTCTGGGTTCTTCATTTCTTTCCCTCCACCCCACATTCCAGTGCCTGGCATGGGAGTCGGTGCACTGTAGGGATTGAGGACAAACTTCTCACAAGCTTTGGTAGTTGCGGGTCCTGAGCTCTAGAGCACAGGCTCAATAGTTGTGGCGCATAGCCTTAGTTGCTCCTTGGCTGGCACATGGCCTTAGTTGCTCCTCGGCATGTGGGATCTTCCAGGATCAGAGATCGAACCTATGTCTCCTGCACTGGCAGGTGGATTCTTTACCAGTGAGCCTCCAGGGAAGTCCTGCACAAACTTTTGATTTAGCTTCTGGGATATTACCTCTGCCTTTCTCTCTACTCCCACATGGATGAACATCACAGCGTTGTTTGTAACAGTGAAAGACTGGAAATAATGACATGTTCAATCACAAGGGATGGTTGCAATAAACCAGTACATCCCCACGAGGAAATATTACAAAGCTGAAAAAAAAAAAAATCAGGGAATGCTTTTCTGAACTGATGTGGAATAATCCACAAGATAAATTGTTAGATAAATAGGAAGAAAAAAGCAACCTGAAGGACTGTATGTATGACCCCATTTGCATAAAAGGGGGAAAATAGTCATAACTTATGTCTTAAAGGAAACACATGAGATTGATTGCCTCCAAAAAGAGGAACGAAGGGGCTGGAGACAGAAATGAGAAGGAGGTTTTTAAACCCCTGTACCTTCTGAGTGGAGTTATTTCTCCACTGATCTCCAGTAGCATATTGGGCACCTACAGACCTGGGGAGTTCCTCTTTCAGTATCCTATCATTTTGCCTTTTCAAACAGTTCATGGGGTTCTCAAGGCAAGAATACTGAAGTGGTTTGCCATTCTCTTCTCCAGTGGACCACATTCTGTCCACACTGTCCACATTCTGCCCACATTGTCCACATTCTGTCCACATTGACTTGTGGATCACAATAAACTGGAAAATTCCGAAAGAGATGGGAATACCAGACCACCTGATCTGCCTCTTGAGAAATCTGTATGCAGGTCAGGAAGCAACAGTTAGAACTGGACATGGAACAACAGACTGGTTCCAAATAGGAAAAGGAGTACATCAAGGCTGTATATTGTCACCCTGCTTATTTAACTTATATGCAGAGTACATCATGAGAAACGCTGGGCTGGAAGAAACACAAGCTGGAATCAAGATTGCCAGGAGAAATATCAATAACCTCAGATATGCAGATGACACCACCTTTATGGCAGAAAGTGAAGAGGAACTAAAAAGCCTCTTGATGAAAGTGAAAGTGGAGAGTGAAAAAGTTGGCTTAAAGCTCAACATTCAGAAAATGAAGATCATGGCATCCAGTCCTATCACTTCATGGGAAATAGATGGGGAAACAGTGGAAACAGTGTCAGACTTTATTTTGGGGGGATCCAAAAGCACTGCAGATGGTGACTGCAGCCATGAAATTAAAAGACACTTACTCCTTGGAAGGAAAGTTATGACCAACCTAGGTAGCATATTGAAAAGCAGAGACATTACTTTGCCAACAAAGGTCGGTCTAGTCAAGGCTATGGTTTTTCCAGTGGTCATGTATGGATGTGAGAGTTGGACTGTGAAGAAGGCTGAGCGCTGAAGAATTGATGCTTTTGAACTGTGGTGTTGGAGAAGACTCTTGAGAGTCCTTTGGACTGCAAGGAGATCCAACCAGTCCATTCTGAAGATCAGCCCTGAGATTTCTTTGGAAAGTATGATGCTGAAGCTGAAACTCCAGTACTTTGGCCACCTCATGCAAAGAGTTGACTCATTGGAAAAGACTCTGATGCTGGGAGGGATTGGGGGCAGGAGGAGAAGGGGGTGACAGAGGATGAGATGGCTGGATGGCATCACTGACTCAAAGGATGTGAGTCTGGGTGAACTCCGGGAGTTGGTGATGGACAGGGAGGCCTGGCATGCTGCGATTCATGGGGTCACAAAGAATCGGACACAACTGAGCGACTGAACTGAACTGAACTGAACCTTCTGAGTGCCTGAAGAACTATGGATGGAGGTTCGTGACACTGTACAGGAGACAGGGATCAAGACCATCCCCATGGAAAAGAAATGCAAAAAAGCAAAACAGCTGTCTGAGGAAGCCTTACAAATGGCTGTGAAAAGAAGAGAAGCAAAAGGCAAAGGAGAAAAGGAAAGATATTCCTGTTTGAATGCAGAGTCCAAAGAATAGCAAGGAGAGATAAGAAAGCCTTCCTCAGTGATCAGTGGAAAGGAACAGAGGAAAACAATAGAATGGGAAAGACTAGAGATCTCTTCAAGAAAATTAGAGATACCAGGGGAACATTTCATGCAAAGATGGGCACAATAAAGGACAGAAATGGTATGGACCTAACAGAAGCAGAAGATATTAAGAAGAGGTGACAAGAATACACAGAAGAACTATACAAAAAAGAGCTTCACAACCCAGATAATCATGATGGTGTGATCACTCACCTAGAGCCAGGCATCCTGGAATGTGAAGTCAAGTGGGCCTTAGGAAGCATCACTACGAACACAACTAGTGGAGGTGATGGAATTCCAGTTGAGCTATTTCAAATCCTAAAGGATGATGCTGTGAAAGTGCTGCACTCAATATGCCAGCAAATTTGGAAAACTCAGCAGTGGCCACAGGACTGGAAAAGTTCGGTTTTCATTCCAATCCCAAAGAAAGGCAATGCCAAAGAATGCTCAAACTACCGCACAATTGCACTCATCTCACACGCTAGTAAAGTAATGCTCAAAATTCTCCAAAATTCTGGTATGTTAGGTCCATACCATTTCTGTCCTTTATTGTGCCCATCTTTGCATGAAATGTTCCCCTGGTATCTCATCCAGGCTTCAACAGTACGTGAACTGTGAACTTCCAGATGTTCAAGCTGGATTTAGAAAAGACAGAGGAACCAGAGATCAAGTTGCCAACATCCGTTGGATCATCGAAAAAGCAAGAGAGTTCCAGAAAAACATCTATTTCTGCTTTATTGACTATGCCAAAGCCTTTGACTGTGTGAATCACAATAGACTGTGGAAAATTCTGAAAGAGATGGGAATACCAGACCTCCTGACCTACCTCTTGAGAAATCTGAATGCAGGTCAGGAAGCAACAGTTAGAACTGGACATGGAACAACAGACTGGTTCCAAATCAGGAAAGGAGTATGTCAAGGCTGTATATTGTCACCCTGCTTATTTAACTTAGATGCAGAGTACATCATAAGAAAAGGTGGGTGGTGTGAAGCACAAGCTGGAATCAAGATTGCCAGGAGAAATATCAGTAACCTTGGATATGTATATGACACCACCCTTATGGCAGAAAGCAAAGAACCAAAGAGCCTCTTGATGAAAGTGAAAGAGGAGAGTGAAAAAGTTGGCTTAAAGCTCAACATTCAGAAAACTAAGATCATGACATCTGGTCCCATCATTTCATGGCAAATAGATGGGGGAAAGAGTGGAAACAGTGGCTGACTTTATTTTGGGGGGCTCCAAAATCCCTGCAGATGGTGACTGCAGCCATGAAATTAAAAGATGCTTACTCCTTAGAAGAAAAGTTATAACCAACCTAGACAGCTTATTAAAAGGCGGAGACATTACTTTGCCAACAAAGGTCCATCTAGTCAAAGCTATGGTTTTTCCAGTGGTCATGTATGGATGTGAGAGTTGGACTATAAATAATACTAAGCACTGAAGAATTGATGCTTCTGAGCTGTGGTGTTGGAGAAGACTCTTGAGAGTCCCTCGGACTGCACGGAGATCCAACCAGTCCATCCTAAAGGAAATCAGTCCTGAATATTCATTGGAAGGACTGATGCTGAAGCTGAAACTCCAATACTTTGGCCACCTGATTCAAAGAACTGACTCATTGGAAAAGACACTGACGCTGGGAAAGATTGAAGGCGGGAGGAAAGGGGGACGACAGAGGATGAGACGGTTGGATGGCATCACCCACTCAATGGACATGAGTTTGAGTAGACTCTGGGAATTGGTGATGGACAGGGAGGCCTAGCGTGCTGCGGTTCAAAGCACACTAGGGGTGGCAAAGAGTCAGACATGACTGAACTGAACTGAACCTTTTGAATTTTGAGCCAAAACATAAATAAAAATATTTTCAAATCTGCCTTCTTGAAAATATTGTATTCTCACACATTTCCTGCTCCCAGTTAAGTTCTGTCCTCCTGGACAGAACATCCTAGGAGGGAAAAAATACCTGTCTGCCAGGACAGGCGACCCAAGTATGAATCCTGGTTCTTTTGTTGGCCCTTCAGATGACCTCAGGCAAGACATGTTCCTCTCTGGTTTGTACTAGAGGACACGCAGACAATGCCTCAGCTCTGACATCCTGTGTCCTCTTGCTAGACCAAGGACCTGGAGAGCAGACACCCTGTTTTCTCGCTCTTTTATTCATTCAATTTACTTAAACTGAGTAGCCACCATCACCAGATTCTGGGTTCTCCATTTCTTTCCCTCCACTCAGCATTGCAGTGCCTGGCATGGGAGTTGGTCTCCTGTAGAGGTTCAGGACAAAGTTCTTAGCTTACGAATGAGAAATGGATGTTTGGGCAGATGTGTGGTGAATAGTGGATGGACAGGTTGATGGTAGATGATGGTTGAATGGATTCATCAATAAACAGTAAATGGATCGATCTTTAAGACAACAGGCTTCCCTTGACTATGCAACCTTCCCCACAGCTACCATTCATTCTTGTACTTCATTTTGTAGCAAAAGTCTTTGAAAAAATTGTTTGTACTCACTGTCTCTGATTCTTAGTCTCTCTTAAATCCATTCTGATCATATTTCTACCTTCCCATATCCCAGTAGGAAGAAAATATGCAATAAATAATTAACATAAGAAATACTTAAAGTATAGGGCATGTTAGAAGATGATAGGTGCTAGGGGAAAAAAGTAAAAAAAGATTAGAGAAGGAGAATCAGGACAGGGTGGGGGCATCTTCATCTTCATTGAAACTGCTCTTGTCAGAGTCACTAAGTTTCTAAGTTCAGTGCTCAATTAACTTCATTTTCTTGACTGATCAATGACTTTTGGGACATTTGAACACTCCCTGCTCCTTGATACACCCTCTCTCTTCCCTTGGCATCCAGATTTCTGCATTCTCTTGGCTGTCAGAAGTACACTCCTCAATTGTCATTCCTTTGCTTCTCCCAACCCTTCCTGTTGGACTGGTCAAGGACCCAGTCCCTGCTGCTCTCGTCCAGTCTCATGCCCATGACTCCAGATCTATACCTTCAGCACAGATCTCTTGCTTGAACTCCAGTGCATACATCCAACTGCCTACCTGATGGCTCCTCCACAATGTCTAAGAGACATCTCAAATTCAGCACAACCAAAGCTGAACCTCTGGTTTCCCCCGGCCAAATACTGTGCTCTCCTCACCTGATGGCAGCTCCATACTTGCAGTGTTGAGGCCAAGGAAGCTTGGAGGCATCCTTGACAACCCCTCTCCCCTCACGCTCCACATCCGAAACATCAACGAGCCTGTTGGTCCTACCTTTAAAATATACCCACAGTCAAATCCATCTCATCATCTGCATGACCACAGCCCTGCTCTGAACCACCAGCATTCCTCCACAGAATTATTGCAATATCCGCTCCTCTCTCCCCAGAGTCTGTTCAAAGGCCTCCAAAGCTCCAGAACATGTGAACCCCAATTCACCTCTCTGACCCCCTCTATTGTCTCCTTCCTTCACTTGTACCACTCCAGCCCCACCAGTCAGGTCTCCCCTTGGAAATTTTCACAGCCTTTCCTCCTGCCTAGACAATGTGCCCTCCAGTCTCACGGCATCTCCTGGACCACCTTCCCCACTGCCTGCCCCCACCTTGTCCTGATTCTCCTTCTCTAATCTTTTTTTACTTTTTTCCCCTAGCACCTAACATGCCCTATACTTTAAGTATTTTTTATGTTAATTATTTATTGCATATTTTCTTCCTACTGGGATATAAGCTCTTTTTTGTTATTACATCATCTGTTACATCAGATGTATACATGTTATTTTCCCTGCAGTATTCCCAGCCTTTAGAACAATGCCTGGCAAGTAGTAAGTACTCAATATATATTTCCTGAATTAATATATAAATGGTTTGATTGATGCTGGAAAGATATATAGGTGGTGGTTGGTCGGATGTTTGAGGGTTGAATGGCAGGTAGATGGAAGAATAAAGCTACGGTAGGAGAAAACTGAATGGATAAGCAATGGGGAATGGGTTACAGGTAAATAGTAAATGGATGGATGAGTGATGAATAAATAGGTGGAGGGATTTAATTCATTCAGCTACTATTTACTGAGTACTTACCATGTGCCAGGCACTATACCAGGTACTGGAGATATACTGGTGAGCTGAATTAGCAGGTGCCTGCCCTAAGGGAGCTTACAGCTTAATAGGGGAGACAGGTACATGCATAAATAATATAATAATTATTTATATAATTAAACACATGTATAATTCCAAATTATAACATGTGCTATGAAGGGAAAAAACAGGGTTCTCTGAGAGAGAAAAACATGGATATTGCTGTTGTTCAGTCGTGTCAGACTCTTTGCAACCTCATGAACTGTAGCAGGCCAGGCTTCCCTGTCCTTCACTATCTCCCTTTCCTTGAAAAATGGCAATAAATGGGAAAATGGAGGTAGATAGGACTTGGGCTGAGCTGCTTAATCTTAATGGTCTCAGCTAGCCACATACACCATCTGTTTCCAGACCCAGGGGCCCCTCACCGCCATCTGTATCTCTAGCCTCAGGGACATCATCCTTTGTCTCCCTGCACTGACTCAGCACCTGCCTCAGCCCCAGGTCCCCTCCCCTTCACCGCTCCTCCCCTCCCCTCCCCCCCCCCCACCCCACCAGTGGCCCTGCCTGACTCCCTGTCCAGCCACCACCCTGCTGAGTCACAGTCTTGGGGTAATCCGAGGACAGCTCCATGGGGCCCCAGCTCAACCCAGCCCCTTGGCCATCCTCATCCTAGGAAGGCGTAAGATGCTCAGAAAGGAGGCCAGCAGATGCCAACCTCTCGATGCTTGTGCCTGAGCACAGGTCCTGATTCTCTGGGCCTGAGGTAAAAGTTGGGGCTTAGCTGAGACTGGGGTCAAGGGTAATGGATTAGAGCTAAGTCTGTCTGCAGGACTGTAGCTCTGTCAGGAGCTGGCATTGGAATTTAGGTCAGGGGTCAAGATGGGAGAAAGTGGGTGCCCCATCTACTTTCAGCACTCAGCCTGGGACCAGAGTCAGGATCTAGCCATGACTGGGGACAGTGATCAGGGCTTAGGCAACATCTGAAGGTTTAGGTCAAGATTTAGTCAGAGTCCACAGTCAGGGAATAAGGCTTGGTCTATGACCAGGGCTCAGTTCAGGGCACTGGACTAGTGTCCTTTTTCTCCAGGGAGGGGCTGAATGTGTGGGTTGGCCTGGACTGGTTGAGAAGCTTCTTCTAGTCTAAGGTTCCGTCCCCTCCCCCCCTGCAACCCCCCCAGGACAGATGAGCAGCAGGAGCCCCAACCCTCCCCTCCATCTCTGGCCCCAGCTAGGTCATGCCCCAGGGTCCAAGCCTGGCTCAGTCTCCCCAACAATAGCTAACCATCCCCACTCTGTTACCCCAGGGTATGGGGTAGGGGTAACGTGGGGTGAGGGTAGGGCTGTGGGACAGGGCTCTGTGCCTGACCCAGGAGGGTGCCTTGCGCAAGGCTTTCTGATGCAACTGGCTGCTGGCTGAACACCTCAGCACCCTCCACCCCACACCCTGAAAGCTTTTCTCAGAAAAGGAAGGCCAGGCAGTGTCCTGGATTGAACACTCATAATCCCCTTCCTTCCCTGACCCTGGTGGCTTCAGGACAGGCAGGAGGCAGGTCAGAAGGAAGGCAGGGCAGGGATCACATGAGTCAGCAGCTCTACGGAGCAGGACTCCAGAATAGCGAGGGGGCGGAGCCGGGGCTTCCTCCGCCCCCAGGGGGAAGGTAAAGGTGGGAGTGGGGATCCCCGGAAGTCCGGAGAGCGCCACCCCAGCGCACACAAAGCCGTAATTATGTGGCTGAACCCTGAGCCAAACAAGGTCACCAACTGTCCTGTGCAAGGTCAGAACCAGAACGAAATTTTCTCCTGGGTTTCCGGCTCCACCCACTACAGATGGGGATCTTTCACTTGAAGAGGACGTGGGACTTCCCCGGGAACTTTCTTTCTTGTTGAGACTCCTGAATTGGTGGACCGACGTGAGCTTTTTGTTGTTCAGTTGCTCAGTCGTGTTCTACTCTTTGCGACCCCATGGATTGTGGCAGGCCAGGCTTCCCTGCCCTTTACCATCTCTCGGAGCTTGCTCAAATTCATGTCCGTGGAATTGGTGATGTCATCCAACCATCTTGTCTTCTGTCATCCCCTTCTCTTCCTGCTTTCAATCTTTCCCAGCATCAGGGTCTTTTCTAATGAGTCAGCTCTTCCCATCAGCCAAAGTATTGGAGCTTCAGCCTCAGCATCAGTCCTTCCAATGAATATTCAGGACTGATATCCTTTAGGATTGACTGGTTTGATCTCCTTGCAGTCTAAGGGACTCTCAAGAGTCTTCTCCAACACCACAGTTCAAAAGCATCAATTCCTCGATGCTCAGCCTTCTTTATGGTCCAACATGACTACTGGAAAAAACAGAGCTTTTCCAAAGACATGAGCTTTGGAGCCATACAAATCTGGGTTCAACACTCCCGCTTTACTGTGCGAACCTGGGTGGGTTACTTCCTCTCTCTGATACTTGGTTTTCTCACTTATAATATGGGCATAAATTTACTTTTAGCCCACAGGATTGTGGTCAGGATTCCATGAGAAAGTAGATGGAAGGCACAGCTCAAGCATGCCACAGGGGGACACTCAGCTCTCAAAGGTTGTCTGTTTGGGGGCGGGGTTAGCAGCCTGGGCCCCATGGAAATAATATTAATCACGTATCATCAAGTGCTTACCATGTGCCAGGAACTCTTCTAAGCTCTTTACCTGAATGAACTCACTCATATAATTCTCCATTTAATCCAATAATAGCTCTCCATAATGGTATGCAGTCCAGTAACCCTACCAGGAGGAATCTATCCTCAATTTGATTCATAGATGAGGGCTCTGGGTCTCGGAGTAGTTAAATGACTTGCTCAGTGTCATCCAGCTGGGACCGGCCAAGGAGGCTGTGCATCCAAAGACAGTCTGGCTCCAAATCCCACTGCCTAGCCCCTCCCTTAGGCCAGTGATGTCACCTCTCTGAGCCCCGGTTTCCTCACCTGCCTCCAGGGATGAAAATAGCAACCTGGTGGAGAAGTTTGTGGAGGCAGAGATGATGTAAAGGAGGCACCCACACAGGGCCATGTTGGATCCATGGGCACAAGAATCACATTCCTTGTGAAGAAAACCCAGGCCCATGGGGTAGAGATGGATCACCCAGCACAGCCATGGTCACCACAGGGCCCCCACTAGGCTGGTGCTGTGCCCAAGCGCTGGTTTTCCTGCCTTTCGTGGCGCCCAGCCTGAGCCAGATCCTGATGCTGAGGGGTTTCTGCCGTGCCCTTGGGAAACCCTAGAGAAGGGGGAGGTGCCCAGTCTCCTAATAAATGCTCCCCAAGGGGAGCCCAGGCACGGAGCTGTAACTCTTGAATAATCCACAATTTCCCCCAAATTGATTGGCCCAGATCCATTTACCCGTCTGTATTATTAGTTTCATAGTGTTTTTCTTTTAGTCAGCTCATTAAAAAAAAACAAAAAAAAAACCTGTAGGTAAAGTTATGTAAAAGGGAAAATTTTAATCACTGACCTCAACTGGAAAACTGCTATCATTTGCCATAAAGAGGAAGTAACTGTATAATTAAATATGAGGAAAGCAAAACAAAATTCTTAAATCCCAGCCAAATCTCATTTCTTGCTGAAGGCTCTGAACTGAGCTCTGCTCTCCCTTCCTTGCCAGTGAGGTGTTAAAAAGACAGATGCTGTTAAATGAGACTTTCTTCCCCAGTAGTTGCAGAAACTAGAAGAAAATCAGAAGGAAATACGTGTATTACAATATGATCAATGTTATTTAGTAGTGTCTTGAGACCCTAAAACCTCCTGGCATCCTATGTGTATAACATATTGGGGAAAACCCTGACCTAATTCAACTCTCTTCCTATTTTACACATGAGAAAATTAAGGCACCCAAGAAGGAGAGGAGGTGACTTGCTCACCATCTCATAGGGCAAGTGACTTCAGCCAGACCTGGAATGCAACCAGAACTCTTCATAAGGTATCACTTCACTTCTGTGGGGAAAAACCTAAAGAGGAACATTTGAAGGACACCACTGGTGGAATTTCAGGCTTAGAACAGAAACCAGGGACGTCTGGGTGCAGAGGAAGGAAGCAGGAGTGGCTGCTATGACAGCCATTCACGACCCCTCCTCCCTTCCTCCCTCTGAGTTCCTCCTGGAGGCGCCAAGCATCCTCAGAACTACAGCAAACAGAAATGCAGCCTGCTTGGCTCAGGCGTCTAGGTAGAGGGATGTTCTGAGCCTGGAGAGAAGGAAATTCATGAAAGCCAAACTCTCTTTTCAGAAAAGTGCACATTTTTTGCATTTAATTTGAGGAAGGAGTGTTGGTTACCATTTATTTTCTCACTTTTTAACAAATGCTTATATCAGATTTATATTCCAGGCACTTCACAAACACTGTCTTTTAATCCTCACAACAAACCAATATTCATGTGTTAGTCATTCAGTTGTGTCTGGCTCTTTGTGACCCCATGGACCGTAGCCCCGCCAGGTTTCTCTGTCCATGGAATTCTCCAGGCAGGAATACTGGAGCGGGTTGCCATTCCCTTCTTCAGGGGATCTTACCCACCCAGGGATTGAACCCGGGTCTCCTGCATTGCTGTCTGAACCACCAGAGAAGCCTGACAAAATAATGAATTAGGTACTATTATTATCTCCTTTTTACAGATGAGGAAACTGAGACACAGAGAGTTTAAGTAGCTTACCCCAAGTCTCCCTACTCAGGAGTGGTGAGATTTGAACCCAGAAAATGTGGTTTGACTATGAACATAAGGATGCTTCAGTGCATTTAATCCTCAGGACTACAATGCAAGGAAGGTATAATTAATTTCATGTTATAGATGCAGAAAATGAGGCTCAAGATTATTTGGCATCTTTGTTGTAGACTCAACAGGCTCTTCACATTTTGCTATACTCTTTGGATTCTGAGCCAAGGATTCTCAGTCTCAGGATGACAGCATTTGCTGCAGGTAACTATTGACCATTTAATGTGGCTAGGGTGACTGACAGGCTTCCTAGGTAGCTCCATGGTAAAGAATCCACCTACTGATGCAGGACCCACAGGAGACACAGGTTCAATCCCTGGGTCAGGAAGATCCCCTGGAGGAGGAAATAGCAACCCCCTCCAGTATTCTTGCCGGGAAAATTCCACAGACAGAGGAACCTGGAGGGCTACAGTCCATGGGGTCACAAAAAGTCAGACATGACTTAGTGACTGAGCATGCACACACGCACAGGGTGACAGAGGAACTGAACTTTTCATTTTTTTGAATCTTAATTTTAAAACAAGTGAAACAGTTCCTCCATTAAACACAACTTAATTGTTTTGATACTTTTACTATAACCACTGACAATTTTACTTTAGTCACTGACAGTTTAGCTTCCATGTTGATTTGTAGCCAAACTAAGTGTAAAATATATGCCAGATTTTTAAAATTTATTTATTTTTGGGTGTGCTGGGTCTTCACTGCTGTACACGGGCTTTCTCTGGTTGCCGCGAGCGCAGGGCTACTCTTCATCGCAGAGCGCCGACTTCTCACTGCTATGGTTTCTCTTGCTGCGGAGCACTGGCTCTAGGCTTGCAGGTTCGTAGTTGTGATGCATGGGCTTAGTTGCTCCTTGGCATGTGGAATCTTCCCACACCAGGGATTGAACCTGTGTCCCTTGCATTGGCAGGTGGATTCTTTACCACTGAGCCATCAGGGAAGTCCTATACCAGATTTTGAAGACATTACTATGAAAAAAAATTTAGGTTATCTCGTTAACAATTTTTTACCATCTGTTGAAATGATCATAAGCCATATACACACACACACACACACACACACACACACACAAATAGGATCAAATAGACTATATTATTAAAATTATTTTCACCTGCTTCTTTTTATTCTTTAATGCATAATTGAAAATTTGAAACTACATATTCGGTTCACGCTGTGTTCTATTGAAAAGTCCTGGTCTAGAGAATTGGAATGTGATACCCCTAACTGTAGGTCCCCAGACCTGGGGTCCATGCCCAAGGTACAATTCCAGCGACCATACCACAAGTGTTAGAGGAGGCTGCCAGGTTGCAAAGATTGTGAAATGTCCCTGGACATTGTGGGCACTGGAGTCAGTTGCCCCAGATTCAAATCTCAAATCTGCCTCTTATACTAAGCTGGGTGGTCTTGACTCATCTATAGACTAGAAGTGACATTGCCCATTTCACAGTTCCATAAGTACCCCAGGGCCATTGCACATACTTTTTCCTCTGTCTCTTCTCACATGTTTCCACTCCCCCTCTTTTTTAAGATCTTAGTTTAAATACCACCTTCCTGATAAGTCTTACTAAAAATAGCCACCTCTCAGTCTTATCTGATAGAGAATAAATCTATGCTATTTATTTAAGAAAACACATGATGCATAATCTATTTTAAATGATTCTGGTTTATTGATTTTATTTTCCTGAGAGATGTCTGTCTCCTCCACTGATTTATAAGATCAGTGAGGGCAGGGATAAGTCGGTCTTGTCACTGATGAGTTCCCAGCACTTGGATCAGGGTCTGACACAGCATGGGACAAAGTTAGGACTGTATAAGCAAACCCAGCCACAGTTTGGTTTCAGAGAGGTGCTGGGAAAACAATATGCAATCTTTCCTTGCCCTCTAGAGCTGTGGGTGTGTCCATAGGAGTCTAGGTCCTCTTGTAGAAAATGAGTTCATTCATTCCTCCCAGGTTTGGGAGTCTCCAGGGTTAAATGGAGAAGGCAATGGCAACCCACTTCAGTACTCTTGCCTGGAAAATCCCATGGAGGGAGGAGCCTGGTAGGCTGCAGTCCATGGGGTCGCTAAGAGTAGGACACGACTGAGCCACTTCACTTTCACTTTTCACTTTCATGCACTGGAGAAGGAAATGGCAACCCACTCCAGTGTTCTTGCCTGGAGAATCCCAGGGATGGGGGAGCCTGGTGGGCTGCTGTCTATGGGGTCGCACAGAGTCGGACATGACTGAAGTGACTTAGCAGCAGCAGCAGCAGGGTTAAATGAGATCTGAGAACAGCCCCCTGCTGTGCCCTGAAGACTCTGAGACACACATGAGCTGGTCCCTGGAGGTCTGCAACCAGGGAAACAAAGGTGACTCCACTTGCCTCCCATTAACCTCTGCCTGAAGGAGTTATTTTTTTGACATTGGTGAATTCAAACATCATGGCCTTAAGGGGACTGGACTCTCTGGGGCTGCATAGGGATGCTTCACCAAACAGCAAGTGGCACCGGGGCTTCCCAGCCTGGGGTGCAAGTCCTATTATTATAGGTACCATTCCTCTCTCAGCCTCTACTGTCTCCCACTCTGTTTACTGAGCTTCTACCATTTGGTGGTAAAGAATCCGCCTGCGATGCAGGAGACACGGGTTTGATCCCTGGGTCGGGAAGATGCCCTGGAGAAGAAACTGGCAACCCATTCCAGTATTCTTGGCCGGGGAAATCCCATGGACAGAGGAGCCTGGTAGGCTACAGTCCTTGGGACAGCAAAAGATTCAGACACAACTTAGTGACTGAACAGCAGCAGCAGTACTATGTGCCACAGAGTTCAAAGCATTTGACATGTGTTAGCTTATTTCCATTTCCTGATGTAGCACAGTGGGTTTGGCAGAGTTAGAGTCTGGGCACACTTATGCAGACTGGTTCCAGGGTTTTGTTGTTGTTGTTGTTCAGTCGCTCAGTTGTATCCAACTCTTTACGACCCCATGGACGGCAGTATGCCAGGCTTCCCTGTGCTTCACCATCTCCCGGAGTTTGCTCAAACTCATGTCCATTGAATTGGTGATGCCATCCAACCATCTCATCCTCTCTCGTCCCCTTCTCCTCCTGTCCTCAATTTTTCCCAGCATCAGGGTCTTTGCCAACGAGTTGTCTCTTCACACCAGGTGGCCAAAGTATTGGAGCTTCAGCATCTGACCTTTCAATGAATATTCAGGGTTGATTTCCTTTAGGAGGGACTGGTTTGATCTCTTTGCAGTCCAAGGGACTCTCAAAAGTCTTCTCCAACACCACAGTTTGAAAACATCAAATTCCAGGGTACTTCCTCTTAACTTCCAGGCTACACTGCCTGCATCAAGTGAGTGCTATGAAGCCCACTGGACCCCAGGCCTCTCCAGGGCACCACAATGGTCTTTTGAGCCCGGAGTCAGCCCCTAAGTCTGTGGTCTTTGCAAAGCTCCTGGGTTGTTTTTTCATAGCTGTAGAATGGGTTGAATGGAGCTTCCCGCCGGCCCAGGGTTCTCCTAAACATTCAGTAAAGCACTGGTGGGAAAGTGCTTTATTACCAGGGGAGTACCCAGGGAACTGTTAGGGTTTGCTTTTTTTCTCCTCCACCCATCCTGAGAAAGGGTGTTCTTCCTCCCATTTCACAGATGGGAAAACTGAGACTCAGAAAAGCAAAATGCTTTCTCTAAGGTGATAGGGAGAGCCAGCCTCTGGCATCGCTTTCAATCTTCGACCGCTGAGCGGGAGGGGTCGGGGGGTGGAGGCAAAACACCCCTAGAGGGCTAAGGGGAGGGGTTCCGGGACAGCTAGCTGTTCGCAAAGGAGGGCGGGGCGGGCTTGGAGGTGACGGGCGGGAGGGCGGCGCTCAGCTGGGGATGGTGCAATCCCCGGCCTGAGGGCATCAGGCGGTGGCTGATTAACTCAGGTTTACATCACCCGGGCCGGAGCTGGAGCCCTGCTTTCCGCGCTCCAGAGACACTCGCAGCGGAAGCGGCGGCGGCTCCGCACACGTCCTGCTGCTGCCGGACCGAGGCCAGAGCCGCACCCGGAGCCGAGCTCGGCGGCGGCGGAGCAGCGCGGGCCACCGAGGGGTGCCAGGCGACCCTGAGCTCTTTCTGCGCCAGGACCCCGCCTCGTGCTAGGGCAAGGTACTCGGTGGGGGCGGGAGGGGCGGGCAGGCGGGGCGGCTGAAGTTGCTGCGAGTGACACACACACACACAGACACAGACACACACAACTTTTAAGGAAGCCCGCCGTCGGGGGAGCGACGCTGGCTGAGTGTTCCCGCTGGGTCCAGGTGACGCGGTTCCGCAGGGCGCGGGGTCGCCGAGTGTGGCCGATCGGGCTGCGGGACCGTGGATCCCCGCGGGGTGGGGAGGCGTGTCCCGGGGAGGAGGGTGTGCGCTCCGAGTCTGTCTGAGTGTGGGGCGGGCAGGAGAGGTGTGTGGTTGGGTGCGGGGAGGTCCGTGGTTGGGTGCGAGGAGGTCTATGGGGTCCCTGGGAGTCGGGTGGTCCCGAGTACCTGTGAGATGTGTTCGTGAGGATTTGCTGGAGTCGGCGTGGGCCGATGGGTTCCGGGTGGGGCCGTGTGTCCGAGGACCGTGCGGAGGCCTGGGCACTGGGCGGCAGGTACTGGCCGTGCCGGGACGCACTGGGGTGCCTGTGGGCGGGGCGGGTGCGGGGTCAAGGGCGGCCTGGACGCTGTGCGCGCGCACAGGTGTGCCGAGTCTGATGACCACCAGTTCGCCAGCTGTAGGATGCGCGCGTATTCTGGTTCTGCCAATGGTGTGTGTTGTACCTGTTGATTCTGGGGTGTGCGGGCAAGGCCGCTTATCTCAGCGCCAGGGCCCAGCCTCCTTCCCTTTGCCGGTCCCCTCCCAGTCCTCTAGCAGCCCCTCGGTTTCCGCTCAACCTTCTGCAGGGGGTCGCGGGCGGGAACCGAGCGGTACTCCTGCTGCCCCGCCGCTTCCGCTCCCAAGAGAGGAGCCCAGCTGCTGAGGGTGCGGCGAGTCCGCCCACTGCCTTCGCGGTGGGAACTTGGAGTGGGGGTGGGGGTACAGACTGAGCGTGTGGCCTTGTTGGTATCCGTCCTACAGTCGTGAGTACAGTTGGGAGAGCTCTCGGGGCGTGTGCTTGCACCCTTGCCGGTGGAGGGTACCCTTGACCTTGGCAAGACTTGACACCGGTGTGTCACTTAAGGATATGGATGCCCCTCTCTGCCCTGCCCGTGTGCCATGGCGGGCCGGTTTGGACGAATGTGTTTGGGAGGGGCGCGTGTACACCTGTCTGCCCTGGGTTATGTGAATATGTGTGTTTGGTGTGACCCACCCTATTCCCCTGGGAGGGTCAAGGACCAGCAAGAGGTAGAAACTAGGCGCTGCCTGCATCCTACTGCAGAGATTCTAATCTTGCCCTGTGGCCTGTAAATTCCTGTATTCATCTATAAACTCAGTTACCCTATCTGTCCAGTGGAGCTCATCCCAGGCAGGACCAGACTCTGAGCCCTGGATAAGGCCAGAGCAGCCTGGGGTACTGATGTAGTCATGGGAGAGTCACTCCAGGGAGTCTCGCTTTGCAGGACACAAAGCATCTACACACCTAGGGATCATCTTGCTTTACTCTTGGAAGAACCAGTGCAGTAAAGAGTGTTATCCTAGCCTCATCCCTGGGGAAGTTTCTGAGACTCCCAAAGGTAGCACTTCAGCATCTTCAGCTGTGAATAATAATAGTAATGAGCCAATGGTAGTGACCATTTCCTGACCCCTACCATGCAACAGGGCCGTGTTAATTTATTTGTATTTTCATTTCATCATCACAAAATCTTATGGACTTTGCATCCTGTTTCCACTTTACAGATGAGGCACAGAAAGTCTGAAAAACTTGCCTAGGGCTACCCAGCCAGGAAGGGTCAGAGACAGGATGAGATCCAGGGAATATCTGATGACAGCCACCCCCTACTGCATTCTCACCAAAATGGGATTATGCCTTTTTGTTCAAGATGGTGGCTCCCTCCCTCCCAAGGCAGCCCATGCATTTGGGAGCAGCAAGACTGCAGAGGTGGGCATCAGCCTTAGAACTTTCTCTGAGTGATGTTCCCTCTAATCCTGCCTGGGACTGTTTGGAAGGTCTTTACCTGGCTACAGTCCATTGTCCTCTAACACCTCATACCTGGGCTCCTTGTTCCTCCCCTGGAGTCTGGATGGGTGGGCACATGGGTGTTGGAGAGAACCTTTCTGCCCTAACATGCCATTGCCCTCCTCTACGCACCACACTGGCACACAGTGACATAGCTGTGTGGGGGCGGGGCGGGGGGCGGTGCTTCCTCTGCAGTTGAGTAAGTGAATCCTGGGGCTTCCAGCCACCTTGCCTCCCTGCCTCATTCTCACCTGATGGTAAAACTGAGCTGGCTGGTGGACTAACTCCACACGTAGATCCTGTGATTCTGGTAGCTCTTGGGCCATCAGTTGATTGCAGACGAAGTTCACATTTGAGAAAAGAAATAAACTCCATCTGTTTTGAAGTACCCAAGCACTAAATAAGTGTAGAATCTTTATTTTAAAATACTGAAATTGAACATTCCCTTGCCTCCCTACTAAATCCCTTCCACTCCTGGAGTCTCCCAGAAGGCCAGAAGCTGCTGTGGCCAATTTAGCCTGGGTCCTTCTAGACCTTTTCCTGTGCATTTACACACCTGTGTATACAAATAGGCCTTTTCTGGTGGCTCAGATGGTAAAGAACCTGTATGCAATGCAGGAAACCCAGATTCAACCCTGGGTTAGGAAGATCCCCTGGAGAAGGGAATGGCTATCCACTCCAGTATTATTGCCTGGAGAATTCCATGGACAGAGGTGCCTGGAGGGCTACAGTCCATGGGGTCACAAAGAGTCAGACACGACTGAGCTACTAACACTTTCACACATATCATATTACACACTTGTGGGGTTTTTTAAATAAATGAGATCATTTCATGTATATTTTTCAGCAGCTAGCTCTGTTCACTTGACAATATATTTAGTCATTCCAGAAACATCCATGTACATTCAGTATATACATCATTCATGCATCATTCTTCATCATCCATTCTTCTCTCCCTCCTCCCATTCCTCCCTCCCTTTCAGAGGTAATAACTGCCCGTGCTACAGCACTCAACAGATACAGTACAAAGTCTTTCTTCCTCTTCTCACCAATCTTCAAGTCCATCTCTCCTCTGTACTTTTTTTTTTCACTTTACAGTTCACTCTGGAGATTTTTCCAACTAGCACATAAAGGATTTCCTCAATCTCTTAAATGGCTACAACTATTTTACGTATGGTGAAATATAATGTATTTAACCAGTCCTAACAATGGATGTTTAATTGATTCTATCATATGGGCTGTAGGAATAACTTTGTACTTGCACCATTGCATCAGTATGTAGAGAGTTCTTGATCATTTTTAGAGCTGTATAGTATTCCACTATGTGGCTGTATCATGATGGCTTGCCCAACCTCCAGCTGCTCAACATGTGGGAGAGTTTCCTACTTTTTGCTGTTAGATACGACACTGACGAGCAGCCTTTCACGTATTTAATTTTTTTGGTGAGCATTTTATTTGGAAGATAAATTCTCAAAAGTGGGACACTGAGTCAAGGGTATATGCTTTTGTTCATTTAACGCACACTGCCAGGTCACCCTTCATAAAGGCTGTGCCAGTGTAACCTCCCACCAGCAGAGGAAGAGAAGAGCCGCCAAGTAGCCTGACTTCAGTGCCTTTCTCCCCCTTCTTTCTAGATGCGAGCAAGCCCCCTGGCTATTCCAGCAAATGCCCCCTCCAGAAAGAAGCGGTTGGAGCTGGATGATGACCTGGACACTGAGTGTCCCAGCCAGAAACAAGCTCGAAGTGGGCCCCAGCCCAGGCTACCCTCCTGCCCGCTAACCCTGAACCCACCACCTGCTCCTGTTCATGCTCCGGATGTGACCACTCCCTCCAGGCTTGGACCCTATGTTCTTCTGGAGCCTGAGGAGGGGAGCCGGACCTATCGCGCTCTGCACTGCCCCACAGGCACGGAGTACATCTGCAAGGTACATGTCCCAGAGGCCATCTCCATGAGCATCACGGGGGCTGGGAAAAGGCTTTGGCTCTAAAGAATTGCCAGGGCTGAGGGCCCCTTATAGTAATTTAGTTCTGTGTTTACTGGGAAAGCAGCCAGTGAATACCCAGGCCAAGCTGAAACCAGAAAGGTAAACCAGATGGTCCCAGCCCTGGGGGAATACAGAGCTTAGGCTGTATAGTGTGATAAATGTTGCTGGGGTGAGGCTTAGGGGCCAGGAGTGCAAAGAGAAACCTCTAGTATATTAGAAAGCAGAGTCAGAAAAGGCTAAGGAGGAGTCAGCCAGGGAGAAATGGGAAAAAGGGGTTCCAGGAAGGGGAAATAGCTGTCAGAGGCCAAGAGGAGTGAACATGGCACTTCAGAGCATGAAAAGGACTTCATCATGGCCAGAGTGAGTGGGAAAAGGATGCAGACAGGGCTGACAGACGAGAGCTAGCAGCCACGGATTGTGAAAGCATTAGGAAAAAGCCCTGCTAGGCTGTGGGGAGCCACTGAAGGTATTTGCACCAGGGAAGGATGAGATATGGTAGACATTAGAACTCCTGGGACCATGGAAGTCATTGGGCCTACTCGTGACCATTTTATAGATGGAAAAACTGAGGTCAAGAGAGAAGGGCCATGCATGAAGCCACATGGCATCAGACCTGGATCCTAGGGCAAGGTCCAGGGCTCCTGACAGAAATCAGGGTTCTTGACAGAATTCAGGCAATAGGCAGAGCCACGTGACCCCTACAGGACACTGCCAGGTCTCGGCCCACAAGGACAGAAATGAGAAAGCATTTGTTGCTGTTGTTTCAGTTGCTAAGTCACGTCCGATTCTTTTGCAACCCCATGGACTGTAGCCTGCCAGTCTCCTCCGTCTGTGGGATTTCCTAGGAAAGAATACTGGAGTGGGTTGCCATTTCCTTCTCCAGGGTATCTTCCCAACCCAGGGATCAAACCTGCATCTCCTGCTCTGGCAGGCAGATTCTTTACCACTGAGCCACCAGGGGAGGCCCTGAGAAAGCATAATCGTAGGCATTAACTGTGCACAAGGTACTATATTGATCATGCAGTCTGCATCCTCTCTAATATTCACACAGTCTATGAGGTAGTTACTATTATTGGGCCCATTCTGTAGAGAGAGGACAGGTTCTGAGGCTCAGAAAGCTGTGGTTACTCGAACGTGAAAGTGTTAGTCAGTCAGTTGTGTCTGACTTTTTGAGATCTCTTGGACTCTAACTCACCAGGCTCCTCGGTCCATGGAGTTCTCCAGGCAAGAATACTGGAGCGGGTAGCCATTCCCTCCTACAGGGGATCTTCCCAACCCAGGGATCAAACCTAGGTCTCCTGCATTGCAGGCAGGTTCTTTACTGTCTGAGCCACCCAGGAAGCCCTGGGGTTACTTGCCACCTCACAAAGCCAGGAGGTGTCAGAGCTGAAATTGGGCCAAGGCAGGTTCAACCCAGAGCCTTGAACCCCATGCTAGGACAGGTGGTTCAGATACAAGCAGGGCAGGTTTGCCCTGGTGGGCAGAGGTAAGGAGGATAGGGGAGACCCAGGTACACAGGGAGGGGTAGAAGGGAGCTGGGTCCCCTTGGGAAGGCACAGAGAGGCAGGGGGACTGACGCCTCCATCCAGTTGGCCAGGGGATGAGGAGAAGCAGCAGCAGTGGCTCCAGTTCTTGCTCATGGGGGTGCAGTGGGCGGGGCCACATCTGGACATCAGACACCAGCTTTACCTGGGCTCTGGGCACTTGATGCAGGTTCCTAGGTCTACCCCAGGTATTCTAGGGAACCCATGAACTCTGGGTCCTCTTTCTATAGCATCACAGGTTTTTTCTGGTCCCTCTAGGGAGGGAAGTCCATACTGAAAGGAATGACCATGGCAAGCTGGAGTCAGAAGCTTTCACATGACCCCAGATATTCAGGAACATTTAGGGCAATCTACTGGGAGTGCCTGTCCTTACACCCAGCGTGAACTGTGGGAGCTGACCTGTTGTTTCCACATTGCCTAGGCTTTTCTGGTCAGCATGTAGAAAGATCAACATCCTGTCTTTCTAGATTATTGCCTTATTCATTAATTCAACAAACTCTCAGTGAGCACTTGTATACTCTGTGCATCATGCAATATGCACCACATATGGCTAAAAAGTGGGCCAAGCTGTGCCATCACAGTTCATGGTGCAGGTGAATGAGTAACATATATATCAGGTTATCTTAACTGCTATGGAGAAAAACTAGGAGCTAGGAGAAAGGGGAGAGGGAAGAGGGGAAGGGGAGAAGGTGCAGGTGATCTTAGGTGGGAAGTCCACCTTGGAGGAGGTGACCTGAATAGTGTCTTGAACTGAGGAAGCCAGCCCTGTGGGTATCTAGAGGAGAACGCTCAGGTAGCAGAAAAAGCAAGTGTAAATGCTTAGAGGCAGGGATGCATTTGCCCTGATTTTTAAAAAAGTCTCTGTTTGTGAATTGTTTACTCGAAGCCACTCCAATTGCTTTAGGACATGTACTTACATCTTTTCATGGATTAAATGTGTATATGCTTTATTTATTTTTATTGGCTATATGTCCTAGACAAAATGACAAGCAAAGGGTTTAAAGGCAGATAAACCAAAGTGCATAGACTGCTCTGCCAGTGATGAGCCATGTGGCTTCCAAGTCACCATCCTCTGAACATCCTTTCAGGACTATGGAACGGCTTCCATCTAATGTCTATAAGCCCCTAGCATCTTTCCCCACGACCTCACCACGCTTACCACAGGCCCCACCTTCCTTCACATTCCAGCCACACTGAGCTTTGGCTGGGTTTCTGGAGCAGCTCAGTTTCTTTCCTACCTCAGAACCTTTGCACTGCCTTTGCACCTGGAAAGCTTACTCCTTGGGCATCTCAATCACCCAGGTCACTTCCCAGAGTCCCTTCTGGACTATACTTTCTAAAATAGGTGTCTCCTGCCAAGATATTCTTCATTCCAGCATTCCTTTGCAATGCTCATCAGAATTTGTAAGTATTTAGTTTTTTGGCCTGTTTAACTGTCTCATGTATTGGACTGTGGGCACCAGGAGGGCAGGGACCGTGGCTGTCAGTCAAGTTATAGTCCCAGTGGAGGCACAGGTGGGCATTCAATGCCTGCTTGTGGGATGAAGGAAAGGGTGGGTGGGCAGTGAATGCTAGAGAATGGTAGCCATGATGGGTGATGACGACCATAAGGTTACTTCTGTATTGTCTACTCTTCCAGATTCCTCTTGTTTGAGTTACTTTTGTTCTGGTTACCTGATATACTTTTGAATATCTCAAGTTTAAGAGCACATGAGCTTGTAGCTAAGAGCACAGATGATGGAGAACAGGGATTTAAATCCCAGCTCCGCTCCTTGCCGGTCACGCAGCCCTCAGCTGGGTCAGTATTGAGTGACATGCAGTGGAAGCGCTGGGCACAGGGCCCAGCCCACAGTAGTGCCTAAAGGATCCGCTGTGACCTGCTGCAAGGCCGGCCCCAGCCGCCTGCCCCTGCCGCCTGCCCCCTGGAGTCCCCACCCATGCTCATACCACGCTCTGCCCACAGGTGTACCCAGCCTGCGAGAGGCTGGCGGTGCTGGAGCCCTACTGGAGGCTGCCCCATCATGGCCACGTGGCCCGGCCGGCGGAGGTCCTGGCCGGCACGCAGCTCCTCTACGCCTTCTTCCTGCGGCCGCACGGGGACATGCACAGCCTGGTGCGCCGCCGGCGTCGCCTCCCGGAGCCCGAGGCCGCCGCGCTCTTCCGCCAGATGGCCGCCGCCCTGGCGCATTGCCACCAGCACGGGCTGGTCCTCCGCGACCTCAAGCTAAGGCGCTTCGTCTTCACCGACCGGGAGAGGTGAGTGTGGCCGCCGAGGAGGCCCCTTGGTTTGGCCTTGACTGATGTTCTGGTCACACTTAGATTGAGGTGATGCGTTTTTTGGCAAGAATACCACAGAAGCCATGGGGCCTTCTCAGCCGGTTCTATCAAGAGATTCGGGCTGCTGAGAGGAACTACTGTGATGTTAACCTCGGTCTTTGGTTACAGTGGCTTCTGCCAAGTTGTCCACTGGAAGGCTCCTAATTTACCCTTTGTGTACCTTGGGTAATTCTTTGTCATTAATTTGTCATTAAAAACCTTGAGGGTTTTTATTGACAAACTGCTATCTATTCCATAGCAGTTACTCATGATATTTGCCTAAGGGTGGTTTTCTTTTCTTTTTAAAAATGTTACTATTTATCTGGCTGCACTGAGTCTTAGTTGCAACATGTGCAATCTAGTTCCCCGATCAGGGATTGAACTCTGGGCCCCCTGTATTGGGAGCGTGGAGTCTTAGCCACTAGACTACCAGGGAAGTCCCTGAAGGTGGTTTTTCCTTTTAAAGATGGTATTTCCTTTTACATTTTATACTAAAATGACCATGCTTTGAGTAATAGGTAGAATGTAAATTTTATAATGATTTTTAAGCTAATATGCAGCTTTTCAAATAATTTCAAGCTTAGGGTGAGTATAACACCCCCAGACCTCCCAGAAGTGAGAAAAGTGCTTTCTTCCCTTTTCAAGGCAAAAGTTTGAGCCCACCATCAGTAAATGATAGATAATGGAATCATCCTGGGGCCAAATTCTGGCTCTACTTCTTTAACCTGCAGTTTGGCCTTGAGCAATGGCTTCATCTGCCTGAGCCTTGACTTCTTTATCTGTAAAATGGGCCAATAATGCTATCATCTCCGCTCACCCCCAGTGCAGTGATTGACAGGACTGGTCAGCATTTTCAGACCGGCACCCAGGAAGTAGTACCACAGGAATGAGATTAGTAGCAATGGCAATGCTATGCTTACTATTAAAGTAATCTAGACCACTCTGTGGGAGTTATTTAAAGCAGAAATTGCTAAGGTTGGTCCACACACACTTTTTTTTCTTTGCACCACATACCTGTTCATTTGTGGGGTTTTTTTGTTTTTTGTTTTTGCTTGTTTCCTGTTTTTCTTTCTTTCTTTTAGTTGAAGGGTAATTACAATATGGTGTTGGTTTCTGCCATACATCAATATGGGTCATGTTCGTTTGTGGTTTTAATTGAAGATGGTTGCCAACTTTTTAAAACCTGTTTTTTTTTTTTTCCTTTAAAATATGATTTCTGGGTTCTTTTGTGGAAAAGGGGTACCATGGAGGCACCCTGGGAACTATATGAGCAGCTTATAGCACTGGCTCTGGGCAGAAGAGAGCCAAGGTTCAGTCTCAGTCCTGCTCCCTTGGCTGCAAAATGGCATCTTCCTCACAGGCTGCATGAGGGGGAAATGAGGTGTGATAGATACAAGCTTAGCTCAGGGTGAGGTATGCCGTGGACACTCCCAAATATTAACTGTCGGTTTGTGCTGAGATAGTTGACACAGTCCCCACTTCCTGTTTCTCATTTTGTTTCCTGCCTAGACCCCAAGTTTGCATCTGGCTTCAGAGAGTTTTAATGCCCTCAGCCCCTCAGCACAGCCCCACGTCCCCAGCCCCCAAGTCAAGGTTCAGGCAGGTGAAGCCATCACTCAAGGCCAAATTGCAAGTTAACAAGTAGAACCTGAATTTGATCCCAGAGACATTTGGAAAAATGTGTTCCTCTCAGAGTCCTAGTTCAGATTTAATTGCTGTGTGACCTTGAGAAATGAATAAACCTCTCTGAGCCTAGACTTCCTCGTCTGTAAAATGGGATCAGCCAACCAGCCTCACAGGACTGACTCATGTCTGGCAAATGCCAGCTGGTACTGGGGAAATGGGTGCCACTCAGGGTGACAATGTGGGGTAGTAGAAGCGGGGGTCCCACTGGCTGACTCCCTGTCTCTCTGCCCATGTAGGACGAAACTGGTGCTGGAGAACCTGGAAGATGCCTGTGTGCTGACTGGGCCTGACGACTCCCTGTGGGACAAGCATGCGTGCCCAGCCTACGTGGGCCCCGAGATCCTCAGTTCCCGGGCATCCTACTCAGGCAAGGCGGCAGATGTCTGGAGCCTGGGTGTGGCACTCTTTACCATGCTGGCCGGCCACTACCCCTTCCAGGACTCAGAGCCTGCCCTGCTCTTTGGCAAGATCCGCCGTGGCGCCTTTGCCTTGCCTGAGGGCCTCTCGGCCCCCGCCCGCTGCCTGGTCCGCTGTCTCCTCCGAAGGGAGCCAACTGAGCGGCTCACAGCCTCGGGTATCCTGCTGCACCCTTGGCTGCGGGAAAATGCCATCCCTGCAGCCCTACCTCGGTCCCGCCACTGTGAGGCTGACCAGGTGGTCCCCGAAGGGCCGGGGCTGGAGGAAGCAGAGGAGGAAGGAGAAAGAGATATGGGTCTCTATGGCTGATGTCACCTTACTGGACTCTCAGCTGCAGACAGCAGATTGAGTCTGGGGTATCTCTAAGCTCTCTTCTGCCTCTTTGAGCTGAGCCAAGCCTTAAGTGCCTTCTGGGAGAGAGAGAGGAGGAGGTGTGTGCAGAGCATGCTGGACACAAACACCTGTGCAGATGAGCTCGTGCCCCACCGAGTCCTTCTCAGGAGCTCCCTGTGCCAAGCCCTGTTCCGGATGCTGGGAACACAGCAGTGAATAACAGAGACAAAGTCCTGCTCAGAGCTGACAATACTTTCCATGCCCATGAGTCAGTGTCTACACTGAGCACCCACAGAGCAGGGGTTGGCATCCACTCGTGCTGATACCCAGGCACCTCTGACATGGAACAGTCCCTGTCACAAACAACCCAGCTGCCTTTGTATCTCATGCCTTTTCAGAGGAATGGAAGCATCCCTGTGCCAAAGGCTCCAGGCCTCTCCCCTGTGATTCAGGACCCTAGAGCCCAGACCAGGCTGGGAATTTTCCTCCCAGCAGCTCTGTCCTCTTGGCCAAGGGCTTCTCCATCCAGGCTTGAGCCAAGGATTTAGGCTGGAAGATCAGGAGTGCAAAACATGAGGCTGGTCCTCATCTTACTGAAAGAGTAATTTGGAGTGAGGGCCCAGGCCTGTCCACCTCTGTGGACCAAGCACCAAGATCAGGCAAGTTCTGTCCCCTGGCCTCCTGGAAAGTCTCAGGTTCAGGACCCTACATTAACACTATGGGTTTATATGCCATGAGTGTGTATTTTTTATCTTGTGCCTCATAAAGGAATTATGAAATGCTGTCATCTCTCTTACATATTTCATCCATCTTCTCCTCCCCATCTCTTATGAGTTTTCCGTGCAGGGCTCATTTATTTATCTGGCTCAGTCGGTAAAGAATCTGCCTGCAATATAGGAGAACTGGGTTTGATCCCTGGGTCAGGAAGATTCCCTGGAGAAGGAAATGGCAACCTATTCCAGTAAAATCCTGGAAAATCCCATGGAAAGAGGAGCCTGATGGGCTATAGTCCATGGGGTCACAAGAGTCGGATACGACTTGATGACTAAACCACCATAGAGCTGTTAGAAAGGACCCTGGCTCCCTACGTTCATTCTGTCTTGGCTCTGCTGTCCTAGGTAACTGCTGGCACAACGGCTACAACCATCTGTGGTGTCACCTAAGACAGACCCATGACCAGAGAGGAAGGAGGAGGGTGGTACCTGAGAACTCTCTCTCTGGAGTCAGGCTGCCTGGAATTAAATCCTGGCTCCAACACTCACTAGCTGTTTGACCCTTGACAAGTTTCTTAACCACTCCATACTGCAGAGACTTCATCTGTAAAATGAGAGATAATAGTACCTAACCCAAGAAAGTTGAATGGGTTATTTTATTTAAAGCACTTAGAATTAACAGTGCCTGGCAGTGGCAAGTGGAGAAGGCAATGGCAACCCACTCCAGTACTCTTGCCGGGAAAATCCCATGGACGGAGGTGCCTGGTAGGCTGCAGTCCATAGGGTCTCTAAGAGTTGACACGACTGAGCAGCTTCACTTTCACTTTTCACTTTCAGGCATTGGAGAAGGAAATGGCAACCCACTCTAGTGTTCTTGCCTGGAGAATCCCAGGGATAGGGGAGCCTGGTGGGCTGCCATCTCTGGGATCGCACAGAGTTAGACACAACTGAAGTGACTTAGCAGCAGCAGCAGGCATAACAAGCCCTCAAAGTTAGGTATTTCTCTCCATAGCTTTTCCATGGGATGAGGAAAGCTTTCCTAGGAGCATTCTGAACAGACTTGCCCACATTCCTCACTGGCCAGACCTGGGTGTGCCTTCTCCTGACCAATCACCAGCAAAGGAAATGCAGTTATGTTAATTATCATGTCAAGTCTCCAGCAGTTTCCCTGAGGCTCATGCTACATATTGGGAGTTGGGATGGTGGGGGAAAGATACCTGCACAAAATCAAATTCTGAGAGGGAGGAGTAGTGGGAAAAAGTGCAGAGGAAGAGAACTGCAGAAGCTCCCTCAATAGCTTGCTAACTGCAGACAGGTGAGGGTGGCTATCCTAGATTGCCCAGCCATCAGTTGACCCTCCAGCTGACTGAAAATGCAGAGTTCAGTTAGGTTGACCCAGACCAGAAAATTTCCCCAACTGACCCACAGGATCAGGGGCTAAATAAAATGATTGTTTTAAGCCATTGAGTTTTAGTGTTTTGTTACACAGCAAATGCTGATATAGACAGGGACAAGTCAGCCTCCTCTCTGTGCACCCAGCATGACCCAGAAGAGGGCCCAGCTGTATCTAGGGTCTCATGGAGCTGCCTCCAACCTTTACCCTTCCATCCAGCCTCGAAAAGACCCTGCCCCGTCACAAGCTGTGTGCAAGTAGCAAGGGCAAGAGGGGACAGTTCATATAAAACGGGGGCTGCCAAGTGGCAGGTCTTTATTACACAGAGACTCATCACCATCTCACAACAGCCCTATGAAGCAAGTGCTTTTGTCATTTCACTGACAAGAAAAATGAGGTTCAGAGAGAGCACAAGATTCATCCAAAACCACACAACAGGGAAAAACTCACCTGGTTTTTGCCTTGAAGCAGGAGCTTTTGCCAAGTCCACTCTGAGGCAGCTGAATGAGAACTATCACATAAAAATGTAAATCTTCTCTCACCAAGCAATGCACATAGCCATACCTCTGGCCGCAACTAGTAGGGACTTTCATGTTCTGTTTGTGTTCTTTGGTTGATCACTGTGTAAGAGATTTACAATATCCAAGGTAATGCATATGTGTTACTGGGAGGGAGGAACTGTTAGACATTTAATTGGGGATTTTCTCTGCAACTGGGAGCTAAATACAAAAGATCACACCATGACCTGCCCAATTATTCATTAAACTAGCAATTCAACAACTATTCCTAATGCCACTTGTAGGGTAGGCCCCATGAGAGATGGATGCAACATGATCATGCCCTCATGGACTTCAGTCCAACAGAGGAGACAGATATTAAACAGGTAACCACACAAATGAAGAAATTAATTCTATCTGTGGTATGTTCTTTGTGGCAAAGACAGGCATCACCACTGTGTCCCGTGCTCCCCTACATGCCCTGTCCTCCCTTTCAGGCAGCGGGACAAGTTCTGACTAATAATGTGTGTGTAGAAGTGACGTAAGGGTGGTCACTTCTGGGCTGAATCGATTGAGAGCTGGTAGGCCTCCATACCAGTCTTTCCCTTCCACCTTGAGGCCTCGTGTTCCCTTAGCTATAAAATAGAGGAGATCCAACCAGTCCATCCTAAAGGAAATCAGTCCTGAATATTCATTGGAAGGACTGATGCTGAAGCTGAAACTCCAATCCTTTGGCCACCTGATGCAAAGAACTGACTCATCTGAAAAGACCCTGACGCTGGGAAAGATTGAAGGTGGGAGGAGAAGGGGACAACAGCAGATGAGATGGTTGGATGGCATCACCGACTCAATGGACATGAGTTTGAGCAAACTCCGGGAGTTGGCGATGGACAGAGAGGCCTGGCGTGCTGCAGTCCATGTGGTCGCAGAAAGTCGGAGACGACTGAGCGACTGAACTGAACTGAACTGAACCGAGAGGAGGACTACCAGATTCACACTGGATTTTACTGAGCAAGAAACAAAGCTTCCTGTGTTAAGTCTACAATTTGGAGTTTGTCTGTTGGGCAGTTAGTGTCAATTACCAAGAATAAGAAAAACTTGCTACAAGAGAAGGAAGGAGAGTTCTCTTCCCCAGTAACTAGGCTGTATCAATCTTTGCTGCTTTACAACTCCCCAAACGTCATGGTTTGTGATTGTCTGGGTCAACAGACAATCAATGTGATGCTGGTCGTTCCTGCAATTGCAGACAGCGGACCGCTCCATGGGGCAGCTCAGCCTCACTCACTCATCTCCAGGGAGAGCCTTGGCTGGGGAGGACCATTTCTGCTCCATGTGATCTCAGTGCCGGCTCCTCCATGTGGTGGTCTTGGGGTTTCAAAAAGCAACAAGGGGACTTCACTGGTGGTCCAGTGGTTAAGCATCTGCCTGCCAATGCAGGGGACATGGGTTCAATCCCTGGTCTGGGAAGGTCCCACATGCCCAGGGGCAAGTAAGCTCCTGTGCCACAACTACTAAGCCCGGTCTCTAGAGCCCTCGAGCTGCAACTACTGAAGCCTGTGTGCCTAGAGCCCGTGCTCTGCAATGTGAGAAGCTGCTGTAATGAGAAGCCCCTGCACCACAAAGAGTAGCTTCCTCTCTGCAAAAAATAGCCCCCGCTCGCCACAGTTAGAGAAAGCCCATGTGTAGCAATAAAGACCCAGCACAGCCAAAGATAAATAAATACATAAATAATAATAATAATAAAAACAATCTCCCTAGGTGATGCTGTTGAGCATCCAAGTTGGAGAACCTCTGTGTTTGGAGAAAGCCTGCCTCCTCAGGGACTCAGAGAACTCATGTTAGCTCCTCTCTGTGTCTGTTTGTAAAATTGGTGTAACCTGGGCATAAATTCTACCTGCCTGTGATGCTAGCATGGGTTCACAGATGTGGGGAGCTTTACTGGGTCAAAATCTGAATCACCACCTCAGTTGTGCCAGCTTCCCGTGGAAAGAAGCGTAGCCCTGTTGCATCCTCGCTCCCTCTCCCCTCAGCCTGTTTTGTGGTTCTTCACAGCACTTAGCACCACCTTGCAGGACATTCTCATCTGTTTGTCTGTGTGGGTTTCATAAGTCTAAGTATCTGCTTTGTTTATAATTGTCTCCCTGACTCCAATAACAGCGCCTGGCACACAGAGCCACCCAATAAATGTTTGTGAGTAAATATGGTTGCTGTGCAGATCCTACATGCCCAGAGCAGAGCCAGACACTTATTAGGCATGGTTAATGTTTACTGGGCACATATGACATGCCAAGCATGGTTCTAAGTGCTTTATGTGCCTTATCTCATTTGATATGTGATAGCCAGATGGCCCTCAGTGATCCGTAGCACCTGGTATCCATGGGATTATATAATTCCCTCCTACCCCAAGCTGGGCTAACAGTAACTAATAGGAAACTAAAAATAAAGAGCATGACTTTAAGGATAGACCATATATTATGGCTTCTACCTCGCTCTTCTGGATCATCTATTCTGCTGCTGCTGCTGCTGCTAAGTCACTTCAGTCGTGTCCGACTCTGTGCGACCCCATAGACAGCAGCCCACCAGGCTCCCCTGTCCCTAGGATTCTCCAGGCAAGAACACTGGAGTGGGTTGCCATTTCCTTCTCCAATGCATGAAAGTGAAAAGTGAAAGTGAAGTTGCTCAGTTGTGTCCGACTCTTAGCGACCCCATGGACTGCAGCCCACCAGGCTCCTCCGTCCATGGGATTTTCCAGGCAAGAGTACTCGAGTGGGGTGCCATTGCCTTCTCCGATCATCTAGGAAAAGCCAAATGCCACGTTGCTAGGACACTCAAGTAGCCTATGGAGAGATGCATGTGACAAGGAACTTATACATTCTGCAATAACCAGCACCAACCAAGTCTGTGAGTGGGCTTTAATCCTCCAACCTCAGTCAGGCTTTCAGATAACTGAAGCCCCAGCCAACATCCTAACTATAACTCCTGAGAGACCTTGCGCTAAAACTACCTAAGAAGCTGTTCCTGAAATCCTAATGCATAGGAACTCTGTGAGATCTTCATGTTTATTATTGGCTTCCCCAGTGGCCCAGATGGTAAAGAATCTGCCTGCTAAGGCAGGAGACCAGAGTTCGATCCTTGATTCAGTAAGATTCCCCTGGAGAAGGGCATGGCAACCCACTCCAGTTTTCTTGCCTGGAGAATTCATGGACAGAGGAACCTGGTGGGCTACAGTCCATGGGGTCACAAGGAGATGGACACGACTGAGCGACTAACTCACACATAGGACTGAACGCAGGCTTGCGTGATTACAGAGTCTACCCACTGAGCTGAAGCGTGTCCCAAATGAGTGCCAACTCTTCCCTTGAAGGAACAGGCTAAGACCAGAACGCTGAAAAGAAATGTTTCTGCCTCCAGTACAAATGTGTTCTGGCTGAGAGGAACGTGAACCTAGGAAACCAGCAGGCTCGGAAGAAGAGAAAAGCCAACAGGAGTGAAAACCAGCAGAAACAGACACTCAGAGTTCAGATAGCAATACTATCAGATACATATTATAAAAGAGAAATATTTAATGCACTTAAATCTATAACAAGCTTGAAACTATAAGAAGTTATATCAAGTAATGTAATGAATTTGAAAACCTAAAAGGATTTGAACTTCTAAAATGAAAAATACAAAAACCAAAATAAAACATTCAACAGATGGGTTAAACCACAGATTAGATGTGGCTATGAGGGAACTAGTGAGACAGAAAGCAGACCTCAATCACAGATTTAAGAGACTCCATATGTTTTCACACACAGACACATCATAGTGAAAATGCACACCACCAAAGACAGAGATCTTAAAAGCAGTCAGAGGGAAAAGAAAAAAACAGAGATTACTTTCAGAAGAACAGCAGTACAACGTGGATGAACCTCAAGAACATTATGCTAAATGGAAGAAATCAATCACAAAGAACCATATATTGTAAGATTAAATTTACATAAAGTATCCAAAATAGGAAAATTTCTAGAAACCAAAAGTAAACTAGCGCTGGGGGGTAAGAGAGTAGGAGATAGAGAGTGTCTGCTAATGGATACAGGGTTTCTTTGGGGGCGGTAAAAATGTTCTAAAATGAGATGGAGATAGTTGCACAACTCTGTACTAAAAACCATTAAATTGTACACTTTAAATGGGTGGATATTATAGTATATAATTTATTTCTTGGTAAAGCTATTTAAAGAAAGAACAGCAGTTAGACTGACAGGTGATGATGTCTCAACACCAACCATGGAAGCTGGAAGACAACAGAATGCTATCTTCAAGGTGCCCAGCTAGAATTCTATATCCAGCAAAAATGTCTACCAAGAGTGAGGAAGCCCAAGGGCTTCCATGGTGGTTCAGTGGTAAAGAATCAACCTGCCAATGCAGGTGACATTGTTTCAATCCCTGATATGGGAAGATCTCACATGCCGAGGAGCAACTAAGCCTATGGGTCACAATATTGAGTCTGTGCTCTAGAGCATGGGAACCACAACTACTGAGTCTTTGTGCTGCAACTACTTAAGCCCACACACCCTAGAGTCGGTGCTCCATAACAAGACAAGCCACTGCAGTGAGAAGCCCGCACACCTCAACTAAAGAGTTACCCCCACTCACTGTAAAAAGAGAAAAGCCCGCATGGCAATGAAAACCCAGCACAGCCAAACAATAAATAAATAAAATTATTTTTTTAAAAAGAGTGAGGTCTACATAAAGATTTTTCAAACAAAACCCAAAAAAGTTTGTCACCAGAAGACCAACCCCACAGGGAATTCTAAAACAGCAGTTCTCAAACTTGGCTTTTCATTAGGCTCATCAGAGAACATTAAAAGCTCCTGATGTCTGGGCCCATCCCAGATATTCTGAATCAATTGATCCGAGATATTAATCTGGGCATAAGATTTTTCAAAGTTCCCCAAGTGATTCAAAGGTATAGCTCGGGCTGAGAACCTCTGTTTTTTGGGATCTATTTCAGGCAAAAAGAAAGTGATCCCAGAAGAAAGTCTGAGATTCCTTCATTCATTTAATAAAATCTGTGGACACCTATCAGGTGTTGGGGAACTGTGACTAGACACCAGGAACACAGCAATGAGCAAATAGACAAAGGTCCTCACCCTCTGAAAGAGGGAAACAGACAAGAACAAAAACAAGATAAAGAAGTAAAATATGCTATTAGATACATTAGTACCTAATTAGGAAAAAATGAAGCCAGGAAGGAAAACATAAAATGCTGGATGTATATGCATGTGTGTGAAATTTAAGATAGAGTGGACAGGAAAAGACTTTTGGTAAATGATATAAAGACTTTTGGCTAAAGACTTAAAGAGCAGGAACAAGCCATGAAGATATTTGGGCTATGGGAAGTGCAAAGGCCCTGAGATGGAAGGGTGTCTGCCTTGTTCCAGGATCTGGAGGCCAGAGGGAGGACTGAGCCAAGGGGAGAGAAGTCAGAGAAGGAGCCACAGCACTCTGCAGGTCTTGGGAGGACCTTTGCTTTTACTATGAGCGAGATGAAACCTATGGGGAGTATTCTGAGGAGTAACAGGGCTTTCCGGCATCTGGGTGAAAGTGGACCTTAGTAACCAAAAGGGGAAGCAAAGAGCCTAGTCAGGAGGCTGGAGCATGGTGCTGGAGGAAAAAGGATGGAGGTGGATTGGGATGGTGGGTGGAGGAGGTGAGAGGTGACAGATTCTGGATCTATTCTGCAAGTGCATCCCATAGGATCTGCCAATCTACAGGATGAGGGGCGGGAGAAAAGTTCAAGGGTGGGAAGACAGGAGAATGTGAAGAGCTTCCAGCCTGTGTCCAGCGAAAGCAAACTTCATTCAGTTCAGTTCAGTTCATTTCAGTCGTTCAGTCGTGTCTGACTCTTGGCGACCCCATGAATTGCAGCACGCCAGGCCTCCCTGTCCATCACCAACTCCCGGAGTTTACCCAAACTCATGTCCATCGAGTCGGTGATGCCATCTAGCCATCTCATCCTCTGTCATCCCCTTCTCCTTCTGCCCCCAATTCCTCCCAGCATCAGGATCTTTTCCAATGAGTCAACTCTTTGCATGAGGTGGCCAAAGTATTGGAGTTTCAGCCTCAGCATCAGTCCTTCCAATGAACACCCAGGACTGGTCTCCTTTAGGATGGACTGGTTGGATCCCCTTGTAGTCCAAGGGACTCTCAAGAGTCTTCTCCAGCACCACAGTTCAAAAGCATCAATTCTTCGGCGCTCAGCTTTCTTCACAGTCCAACTCTCACATCCATACATGACCACTGGAAAAACCATAGCCTTGACTAGACGGACCTTTGTTGACAAAGTAAAATTTCTGCTTTTTAATGTGCTATCTAGGTTGGTCACAACTTTCCTTCCAAGGAGTAAGTGTCTTTTAATTTCATGGCTGCAATCACCATCAGCAGTGATTTTGGACCCCCCAAAAATAGTCTGACACTGTTTCCACTGTTTCCCCATCTATTTCCCATGAAGTGATGGGACCAGATACCATGATCTTCGTTTTCTGAATGTTGAGCATTAAGCCAACTTTTTCACTCTCCACTTTCACTTTCATCAAGAGGCTTTTTAGTTCCTCTTCACTTTCTACCATAAGGGTGGTGTCATCTGCATATCTGAGGTTACTGATATTTCTCCTGGCAATCTTGATTCCAGCTTGTGCTTCTTCCAGCCCAGCGTTTCTCATGATGTACTCTGCATATAAGTTAAATAAGGAGGGTGACAATATACAGCCTTGACGTACTCCTTTTCCTATTTGGAACCAGTCTGTTGTTCCATGTCCAGTTCTAACTGTTGCTTCCTGACACACATACAGATTTCTCAAAAGGCAGATCAGGTGGTCTGGCAGTCCCATCTCTTTCAGAATTTTCCACAGTCTGTTGTGATCCACACAGTCAAAGGCTTTGGCACAGTCAATAAAGCAGAAGTAGATGTTTTTCTGGAACTCTCTTGCTTTTTCGATGATCCAGCTAATGCTGGCAATTTGGTCTCTGGTTCCTCCGCCTTTTCTAAAACCAGCTTGAACATCTGGAAGTTTGCGGTTCACATATCGCTGAAGCCTGGCTTGGAGAATTTTGAGCGTTACTTTACTAGCGTGTGAGATGAGTGCAATTGTGCGGTAGTTTTGTTGCAGGAAGGGAGACCCCTTCCAGGGCCTGAAACTGGGCTCTTGTCTAACACTAGGAAATGAATTGTCTGAGGAGACACATGTGTGACGCAGCAAGAGACTTTACTGGGAAAGGGCACCTGGGTGGAGAGCAGTAGGGTAAGGGAACCCAGGAGAACTGCTCTGCCACGTGGCTTGCAGTCTCTGGCTTTATGATGATGGGACTAGTTTCCGGGTTGTCTTTGGCCAGTCATTCTAATTCAGAGTGTTTCCTGGTGGCACACACATCGCCCAGCCAAGGTGGATGCTAGTGAAAGGGATTCTGGGAAGTGGACGGACATGCAGTGTCTCCTTCTGATCTTTTCCAAACTCTTCCGGTTGGTGGTGGCTTATTAGTTCCGTATTCCTTACCAGGATCTCCTGTCATAAAACAACTTGTGCGAATGGTTACTAAAGGGCCTGGCCAGGGTGGGCAGTTTCCATCAGCGTACTTCCCCTAACAGTTTGAGCATTCTTTGGCATTGCCTTTCTTTGGGATTGGAATGAAAACTGACCTTTTCCAGTCCTGTGGCCACTGCTGAGTTTTCCAAAATTTCTGGCATATTGAGTGCAGCACTTTCACAGCATCATCCTTTAGGATTTGAAATAGCTCAACTGGAATTCCATCACCTCCACTAGCTTTGTTCATAGTGATGCTTTCTAAGGCCCACTTGACTTCACATTCCAGGATGTCTGGCTCTAGGTGAGTGATCACACCATTGTGATTATCTGGGTCGTGAAGATCTTTTTTGTACAGTTCTGTATATTCTTGCCACCTCTTCTTAATATCTTCTGCTTCTGTTAGGTCCATACCATTTCTGTCCTTTATCAAGCCCATCTTTGCATGAAATGTTCCCTTGGTATCTCTCATTTTCTTGAAGAGATCTCTAGTCTTTCCCTTTCTGTTGTTTTCCATTTCTTTTCATTGATTGCTGAGGAAGGCTTTCTTATCTCTCCTTGCTATTCTCTGGAACTCTGCATTCAAATGGGAATATCTTTCCTTTTCTCCTTTGCTTTTCACTTCTCTTCTTTTCACAGCTATTTGTAAGGCCTCCTCAGACAGCCATTTTGCTTTTTTCCATTTCTTTTCCATGGGATGGTCTTGATCCCTGTCTCCTGAACAATGTCACAAACCTCCATCCATAGTTCATCAGGTACTCTGTCTATCAGATCTAGTCCCCTAAATCTATTTCTCACTTCCACTGTATAGTCATAAGGAATTTGAGTTAGGTCATATCTGAATGGTCTAGTGGTTTTCCCTACTTTCTTCAATGTAAGTCTGAATTTGGCAATACGGAGTTCACGATCTGAGCCACAGTCAGCTCTGGGTCTTGTTTTTGCTGACTGTGTAGAGCTTCTCCATCTTTGGCTGCAAAAAATATAATCAGTCTGATTTCAGTGTTGACCATTTGGTGATGTCCATGTGTAGAGTCCTCTCTTGTGTTGTTGGAAGAGGGTGTTTGCTATGACCAGTGCGTTCTCTTGGCAAAACTCTATTAGCCTTTGCCCTGCTTCATTCCATATTCCAAGGCCAAATTTGCCTGTTACTCCAGGTGTTTCTTGACTTCCTACTTTTGCATTCCAGTCCCCTATAATGAAAAGGACATCTCTTTTGGATGTTAGTTCTAAAAGGTCTTGTAGGTCTTCACAGAACTGTTCAACTTCAGCGTCTTCAGTGTTACTGGTTGGGGCATAGGCTTGGATTACCATGATATTGAATGGTTTGCCTTGGAAACCAACAGAGATCATTCTGTCATTTTTGAGATTGCATCCAAGTACTGCATTTCAGACTCTTGTTGACCATGATGGCCACTTCATTTCTTCTAAGGGATTCCTGCCCGCAGTAGTAGATATAATGGTCATCTGAGTTAAATTCACCCGTTCCAGTTCATTTTAGTTTGCTGATTCCTAGAATGTTCAACTCTTGTCATCTCCTGTTTGACCACTTCCAATTTGCCTTGATTCATTGACCTAACATTCCAGGTTCTATGCAATATTGCTCTTTACAGCACTGGACATTGCTTCTATCACCAGTCACATCCACAACTGGGTATTGTTTTTGTTTTCGCTCCATCCCTTCATTATTTCTGGAGTTATTTCTCCACTGATCTCCTGTAGCATATTGGGCACCTACCGACCTGGGGAGTTCCTCTTTCAGTATCCTATCATTTTGCCTTTTCATACTGTTCATGGGCTTCTCAAGGCAAGAATACTGAAGTGGCAAGAATAATGAAGAAAACTTCATTAGTGGCCCAGTTAAAAGGTGGAGAGTTAACCGCCGAGAGGCAGCGTCGGGCTGGCTAAGGGTGGGTTCCTGAGGCCGCCCGACCTGCATTTAAATCCGGCTGCTTGGCCTAGGGTAGATCAGAAACAGAGCCTCGGTTTCTTCCGCCAAAGGAGTAAGGACCGGCATGCCCACCAGTACTGGGGCTGCTGAACTGAGCAAGGGCGGTCTCCGCGCCGCGCCCCGCCCTCCCGGCCCAGTCCCCGCCCCTCATGGCCCCGCCCCTCCCACGGCGCTGCGGCTGGACCCAGCGGGTGAGTGAGGGTCACAGAGTCCGGGTCTGGCCGGGGGTGGCGAGGGAACGCCCTGGACGGCGGGACAAGAACGCCCTGGATTCCCGTGACCCGGGGCGGGGGCCCCCGCCGGGTGGTCGGGCGGGTCGGGTGTGGCGGGGAGACCCGGATCCGGCGACAATCTTCCGCCCCACTTCCGGAGCCGCCACTTTCACTTTCTTTTCCGCTGAAACTGCTGCCCTCCTTCTCAGGACTGACAGGGGCCGCCGCGGGCGCGAGGGAGTTGGGCTGAAATCCCGCACCCCGGAGGGCGCCCCAGCTCCCAGAGGGAGAAGGGCTCCGGCCCAGCGCCCGGGCTGTGCGGCGCCGCCCCTCCCTTCCCCGCAGCCAGGCCTGTCCAGTTTTCCCTGTGGTACAGAGTCGGCTCGGCTTGGCGCTCCCTCACCTCCCACCCGTTCCTCCTCCCAGGCCCCATCCCCGGTCCTCGGGTAGTATGATGCTACCCGATTGCCACCCGGAACCCTGAGGCACCAAGAAGGCTCGGGCCGCGCCACTGGCCACCGGCTGGGGCTGAGTTTCTCGTGGTCTGCCCGTCCTCTAGCAGGTGACTGGGAGATAGCATTTCCCCGGAGCTGCAGCCCGCCCCCCCTCCGCGGGGGGATGGGCACAACCACGCCAGATGGACGAGAAGATCAAGAAAGGTGGGCACAGCCTGGGGGCGGCTGAGAAGCTTCGGGTGGGAGGTGGGCCTTGCCAGAACGCGGCCTCTCCTCCCAGAAGGGCCTGGGAGAGGTCTGTTAACCTGTACTCCTTCTGCCTACTTGCCCCTCAGATTCCTCCCTTGCAGGCAGGTTGCTCCCAAGGGCATCTTGTCATTCTTTTATTTGATGTCCCTAAGGCCTCCCATGGGCCAGCTCTGCTGAGAAGAGGGTGGGGAGCTCCCAGAGGGCAAGAGACCACCCATGCTAGTGGGGGACCAGACTTCAATTGACCTGAATACCAGGGTCTTTGCCTTCCACCTCGCGCCTTCCACTCAGGTTGGAGAATTAAGTTAGGGCATGTCACCAACCTGCTCACATACCCCTGTGTTTGTTCTTAGAACAGAAGCCTAGAGCAGTTGGGTAGCCTGCATGCCTGCTGACTTTGCTCACTTCTGCTTTTGCTCATCTCTGCCTTCCCCCATCTGCCCCCTTGCTCATTCTGCTGGAGCTTCATTAGCTTCTCTGTTCTAACCCAACCATTTCTTGACCAAGGCCTTTCATTTTCCCTCCACTTGAAACACTTTTCCCCAACCACGTCTTGACATTATTCAACACCTCCTGCTTCAGGTCTTAGCTTCAATGTCACCTCCTCTTCTCTTTCCTGATCTCCTTATCCTGTTCATTTCCCTGCCAGCATGGATCACAGTCTGAATCTTTTTCTTTTGTTAAACTTGTTTGTTGTCTTCTTACTGGGCTGGGAAGTCCATGAGAAGAGGGCCCCCGTTTATCTTATTCACTGCTGAAGCCCAGTTTTTGTGACAGTGATTGGCACACAGTAAGAGGTCAATCCTAAAGGAAATCGACCCTGAATATTCATTGGAAGGTCTGAAGCTGAAGCTCCAATACTTTGGTCACCTGATGCAAAGAACCAATTCATTGGAAAAGACCCTGATCCTAGGAAAGATTGAGGGCAGAAGGAGAAGGGGGCAACAGAGGATGAGATGGTTGGATGGTATCAACGGATATGAGTTTGAGCAAACTCCGGGAGATAGGCAAGGACAGGGGAGCCTGGTGTGCTGCAGTCCATGGGGGGTCACAAAGAGCTGGATACAACTTAGTGACTGAACAGCAAGAGTTCAATAAATGTTTGTTGGATAAACAAGTGCAAGTATGGGGGACCTGGGAATATGAAGGGAAAACAGAACCAAATGAGCAGGGGTGGGGAGTGTCAGAGAAGGCCTCTCAGAGAAAAGGGACTTTTAAGCTGGGTGCTGAAGGATGTGTAGGAGTTTACCAAGAAGACAGAGAGGAAGCAGCATGTATAAAGAATCACGTCCTTCCTCACCCTTCTTACCCATAAAGAAAAATAAACCCTGTGCTAACCTGCTTCCACTGTGGATTTCAGCTGAGGAGGTGGCCCAGAGACTCACCCGAGCAGTGGCTGGTGGGGATGAACAGGTGGCTATGCAGTGTGCCATCTGGCTGGCAGAGCAACGGGTGCCCCTGAATGTGCAACTGAAGCCTGAGGTGTCTCCAACACAGGACATAAGGTGAGAAGTGCGTGGCTGACCAGGAAGCCCAGGGTTCAGAGCTTGCTGAACCCCAGTGGGCTGCAATATAGTGTTGGCCTGTAGAATAGTTAGAGCTTCCCTGGTGGCTCAGTCGGTAAAGAATCTGCCTGCAATCTGGGAGACCTGGGTTTGATACCTGGGTTGGAAAGATCCGTGGGTTGGAAAGATCCCCTGGAGGAGGGCATGGCAACCCACTCCAGTATTCTTGACTGGAGAATCCCCGTGGACAGAGGAACCTGGTGGGCTGCAGTCCATGGAGTCACAAAGAGTCAGACATGACTGAACAACTGAGCACATAGAACAGTTAAGTTATTCTTAATGGCAGATTCTGGGGTCAAGAGCCCAAGCTTCAAACCCCAGCTCTGTCACAAATCAGCTCTGCGATCTAAGGGAGGTCATTTCACCTCTCAGAGTTTTTTTTTTTTTTTTTAATTTAAAAAATGGAACATAGTAGTAGAGCTGTTAATAGGGTCGTTGCTGCTACTGCTTGCTGCTAAGTCGCTTCAGTCATGTTCGTCTCTGTGCAACCCCATAGACGGCAGCCCACCAGGCTCCCCCGTCCCTGGGATTCTCCAGGCATGAACACTGGAGTGGCTTGCCATTTCCTTCTCCAATGCATGAAAGTGAAAAGTGAAAGTGAAGTCGCTCAGTCGTGTCCGACTGCTAGCGACCCCATGGACTGCAGCCCACCAGGCTCCTCCGTCCATGGGATTTTCCAGGCAAGAGTACTGGAGTGGGGTGCCATCGCCTTCTCAGGAGGTATATTAGAATGATAGGTCTCGTAGAACAGAGAACACATATTAACAGTGGCGTAAACAACTTTGATGGTAGGCACTCCAGGTGTGGAAGCTCTGCTCTCTGTAGTTCTCAGAGCTCCTGCTTCTTTTGTCTTATTATTATGCCACTCATGACCTCCTTTCTCAGGTTCACCTTATGATCCAAAATGGCTCTTCCCGTTCCAGCCATTGCATCACCATTCTTGTCAATAGGAAGGAAGAAGGGCACACCCTCCCACTCTTAAGAACACAGCTCACAAAATTTCACAGTCTTCTTCCACTTAACTCGCATGGCCAGAACTGTCTCGCACAGCCACACGCAGCTTGAAGGGAGGCTGTCTGCCCCAGGAGACTTAAACTTGATGCTGAAATGCTCAGCACAGTGCCCACATATTAAACACTCAAATGTTTTTTTCCTGCTGTGCAGTAAGACACTTTTGCAGTTTCTAATTTTCAATGTTGGATCCCATTTGATTTTTTATTGAGATATAATTGACAGACCCTATTCAGCAATTTAAAGTGCATAGTTCGAGGCTTTTAGTATATTCACAGTTGTGTAACCACCACCATAACCAATTACAGAAACTTTTCATCATCCCATTAAGAAACCCCATACCCATTAATAGACACTCCCTATCTCCCGAGTTTTCTTACCTCAACCCCTCAACCTTAGGCAACAACTAATTTACTTTCTATCTCTAGAAATTTGCCTACTCTGGGAATTTCATATAAATCAAATGGAATTATACACTATGTGGCCTTTTGTGTCTGGGCTTCTGTCACTTAGCAGCATGTTTTCTAGATTCATCCATGTTGTAGCATGTATCAAAACTTCATTCCTTTTTATGACTGAATAATAATCTATTGTATGGTTATACCATATTTTCTTTATTAATCAGTCGATGGACATTTGGGTTGTTCCCACTTTTTTGACTAACATACACAATGCTGCTATGAACATTTGAGTCCAAGTTTTTATATGGACATAATTTTTCCCCCAGTTTTATTGAGATATCATTGACATACAAAACAGAGTTAGTTGACGGTATTGTGACTTACAATAAGAAATGTATATTCTTCCTGTTCTTGGCACTGAGCTCCTAAAACCCTTGGAATTTCTTAAGTGATGAGAATGATAAAGGTGCATTTTGTTATGTTAGTGAGGTGACTCTTGGACTGCCCCTAAATTGCCTAAGGTTGGAGGCTGGTCATAAAAGGAGCCAGCCCTGTGGTTAGAGACATTGAACTTTCAGTCTCATCACCCTCATCTCCGGGGAGGGGAAGAGGGCTGAAGGTTGAATCATCAGTAGCCCATGGATTAATCAGTCATGCCTATGTAATGAGGCCTCCATAAACACTCAAAAAGACAGGGTTTGGATTTTGGAGAGAATGATGCCCCTTCTCACATACCTTGCTCCATACATCTCTTCCATTTGGCTATTATATCCTTTCATAATATAGTAAGTAAATATTTCTCTGAGTTCTGTGAGCTGTTCTAGCAAAATAGTCAACCCATGGAGGAGGTCGTTGGAATCCCTAATCTATATCCAGTCAGTCAGAGAACAGGTGACAACTTGGGGTTTCGATTGGTATGTGAAGTGGTGGGAGCAGCCTGGTAGGACTGAGCCCACAACCTGTGGAAGCTGACGCTGTCTCTGGGTAGAGAGGGCCAGAATCAAGTTGAATTGTAGGATGCCCTGCTGGTGTCTGAAAATTGCTTGGTGTTGTGTGGGAAGCCTTCCCTCTCTTTCCTCTTCCATGTGTTGGAAATTGAGCCTCAGAACCATTTTAGATGTATGACATATGCTTTAATATATGTATATATTGCACAATGATTACCACAGTAAGTTTAGTTAACATCCATTGCCTGACATAGTAACAAATTATTTTTTCTTGTGACAACTTTTAAGACTTACTCTCTGAGCAGTTCTCAAATATACGATATTGTTAACCATGTTGTACATCTCTTCTCCAGAACTTACTTATCTTAAAACAGGAAGTTTGTAGCTTTGGATCACCTTCACCCCTACAACCCCCCAGTCTGTCTGTTCTGTTTCTCTGACATTGATTTTTTTTTTTTAATTCCATATATAAGTGGTATAATACAGAATTTGTCTTTCTCTGTCTGATTTATTTCACTTAGCACAATGTCCATGTTGTTGCAGATGCCAGAATTTCCTTCTTTTTATGGCTGAATAATATTTCATTGTATATGTATATGGAAACAACCTAAGTAACCACGAGTAAATAAAGAAACTGTGGCGTGTATGTGTACAATGGACACCTATTTTCATTTCCCATTCTATGGGTTGTCTTTTCACCGTATTGATAGTGTCCTCTGAAGCACGTGTTTTCAATTTTGATGAAATACTGTTTATCTGTTTTCTCTTGTTTGTGCTTTTGATGTCATCTAAGAAACCACTGCCTCATCCATGGTCATAAAGGTATACCTTTATTTTTAAAGAGTTTTATAGTTTTAGCTCTTATATTTACATCTTTGATCCCTTTTGAGTTAAGTTTTGTTACGGTGAGAGGCAGAGATCCGACTTCATTCTTTTGCTTGTGAATATCTAGTTGTCACAGCACTGTTTGTTAAAAATAAAAAGACTGTTTTGTCTCTGTTTAATATCTTGGCACCTTTGTTGAAAATTATTTGACCATAAGTCTGAAGTTTATTTTTGAAACGTAATTTCTAGTCTGTTGCTCTATATGTCTGTCCTTATACCAGTAAGACAGTTTTCATTATTATAGCTTTGTAGTAAGTTTTTAAAACAGAAGCATAAGTACTCCAACTTTGTTCTTCTCTTTCAAGATTTTCTTTGGCTATTCTGGGTCCCTTGAATCTCCATATGAATCTTAGGGTTAGTGTGCCAGTTTCTGCAAAAAAAATGTGAGCTGGAATTTTGACAGGGATTGCATTTACATCTGTTGATCAATTGGCCATTTGATTTCAAATAAAATACTTGTATATCCATTTCTTGATACATCCACTTAAGATGGTATCTGTGTACACTCCTTGTTATGAAAAATGAGGAATTTAACATACTCGTCTCACTGATGCCTTTTCCTAACTTCCTGGGTTTTGTTAGTACTGTAGTAGAAGTGCTCCCAGTTGAACTCCACTTTATTCCCCCAATTAAATGACACCGTAGTTGCTGCTGTGAAACATACCACCGCACACAGCTTGTTTATATCAGTTGTACTTGTTATTTCCGTAGCATAATTTAATAGCTGTTATATCAAGCAATAAAACACGAATGCTAAAAGAGAATTTTGTCTATGAAAATTTAAATTGATTGCTTTAGAAAGACAAAATAGAGATGAGGCACACACACAAAAAAGCCGTTCATTTTAGGGTGAGTGAATTGTAAAAAAAAAAAAAAATATGGTAAAAATCCAAAAGGGCTCTCTGTACTCAGATGCTTCGAGAGTCTTAAGTTCTTGCTCCACTTTAAAGAAGCTGATACTAGAGATCAGAAACCATGTATAATGGGTATGGAAAGTGAAGTCGGAAAGTGAAGTCTCTCAGTTGTGTCCGACTCTTTGCAACCCCATGGACTGTAGCCTACCAGGCTCCTCTGTCCATGGGATTTTCCAGGCAATAGTACTGGAGTGGATTGCCATTTCCTTCTCCAGGGGATCTTTCCGACCCAGGGATGGAACCCAGGTCTCCCGCATTGTAGACAGACTCTTTACCGTCTGAGCCACCAGGGAATAGTTCGTACAAAAAGAAAAAAAAAATCATGGGAAACTCCAGCAGATTTGTACTAAATGGAAAACAAAACCAGTGGCCTTTTTACCTAGAGATCCGCCGTTGAATGCACATGTGTATCCTGTAAGGTAAAATTAAGTGTTAGAGTCTGCAACTGTGTCTGCATTTCTCTGCTGTAATGAATTTTCTGACTGATCACTGCTGACCTGGTGACGGCAGAAATGAGGGCTCCAACTGTGCTTCTCTGTTATTGGTGTTAAGGCTATAGCTTTTATTTTTTAAATTTTATTTATTTTTTGAGTCTTAGTTGTAGGATCTTTGATCTTCATTGTGGCGTGCAGAATTTTTTTTTTAGTTGTGGCATGTGAACTCTTAGTTGTGGCATGTGGGGTCTAGTTCCCTGACCAGGGATCAAACCTGGGCCCTCTGCACTGGGAGCTCAGAGCCTTAGCCACTGGACCACCAGGGAAGTCTTGGTTATAGCTTTTAGATTTTCTTTTCTAAGTAAAATTAAGGCTTCTATGCTTTGCCTCTAGGTTGATACTAAAAATGTAAACCCAGTAAAATAGCATTTATAGTATTTTGATTATGGAAATATTACTCAGTGTAAAATAAGTAGTGCAGTTGACACTTTCATGTTTCAAGACCCCTATCTTTCATGTTTCAAGACCCCTGCTGCTTGAAGAAGAGTGTCTTGAAGGTTAAGATCTTTAAATTTCCTTTCCTTCTTTAAATTCCCTTTTAGTTTTCTATTCTGCATCAGACTCAGCTATTCTTGTTTCTTGTATTCAAAGACTTTTCACGTGGAGAAGTGGATGGTAAATGTTTGTTGTCTTTATGTGTCTAAAACTTGCTCATTTCATTGATAGTCGGCTAGATGTTGAAAATCTTTATCCTGAGAAATTTTGAGGATATTTTCTGGAGTATTTTAAAGCAAGTCTCAGATTTTAGCTCATTCATAAGTAACTTGATATGTCTATAAAACTAATGACTTGAAAAATAACCTCAGTACCATTATTACACCTGAAACATTAACAACTCCTTAAAATCCTCTAATACTCTATTTGTATTAAACTTTCCTTGATTATCTCATTAGTATTTTTTATAGTTGGTTTGTTCTAATCAGGAGCCAAACGAGAATCGACACATAGCATTTCTTAATGTTGTCTGAGTCTCTTTAACCACTTTCTCTATTTTTAGTGCCATTAATTTTTTAGAAATCTGGTTTTTGATCTCCAGAATTCTCCCACATTCTGAGTTTACGAATTGCCTCCTTGGAATGTCATTTGGTGTCTCTCATTTTCCTTGTGAACCTGTAGATGGATCTGAAGGTTAGATGAGTCAGGAGTTACTGTTAGATTCCCAGCAACTCTTCTTCATTTTCTGATTGTTTCTTGCTGTTCTTGCTTTAAGGATGCAGCGTTTTCCCAAGTTGCTCTGGAGGTTCTAAGTGGGCTTTTTTCTGTGTCCCGAAATCAGTTCTGTTTTTTCATCTCAGCCATCCATTTTCGTGCCATTGGTCTTCCCAAAAAGTTTTCACATCTTTTAGAAGATTGGTGTTTAAAACCACTTTCTCCGAAATACTCCTGTTTGGATTTAAATCCTGCCTCTAACAGTTATTGTTTACTCAGCAGAGTCACTATAACCTCTCTGTGCCTCCTGTTTTTATCTGTAATATAGGGGAGATGACAGTACGTGTCTCATGGGTTCATTGAGAGAACTGAGTTAATACATGTTAAGTGCTTTAAAGAGTCTTAGCATACAGTTAATAATAGCTGCTGTGGTTTGGTTAAGGAGCCAATAATAGCCAGTAATACAAGAGACTGAAGGAGGCAGCGCATTAAGGCCCTGATGCCACGGTGAGTTTGGATTTTATTCTGAGAGCCTTGTGGAGCCACTGCAGGGCCTAAGCAGTGAGTTCTGATCCAGGAGGAAGCACAGGGGAGTGGGAATCCAGGAGCTAGCTGGTGGTTGAGGTTGGACCTTCACCCAGAGCCCTTGCCCTCCCCGCAGGCTGTGGGTGAGCGTGGAGGATGCACAGATGCACACGGTCACTATCTGGCTCACGGTGCGGCCTGACATGACGGTGGCCTCCCTCAAGGACATGGTGAGTGAGGGGGTGAGAGGGAGGGCGGAGCTTCCCCTTTTGCCCCCGCCTGTCTCTGCTCTGCTCCTCCCTCCCCACGCCTCCTGTCCATCCTCCCTGACAGGTGTTCCTAGACTATGGCTTCCCGCCAACCCTGCAGCAGTGGGTGATCGGGCAGCGGCTGGCCCGGGACCAGGAGACTCTGCACTCCCACGGCGTGAGGCGGGACGGGGACAGCGCCTACCTCTATCTGCTGTCCGCCTGCAACACCTCGCTCAACCCTCAGGAGCTGCAGCGGGAGAGGCAGTTGCGGATGCTGGAAGGTAAGGCTCTGCTTCCTGGTGATGTGGACTCACCTGTGGTCGTAGGGCAGGAGGGAGTGAGGCGCAGAGCCCAGGGGCTTTCCATCAGGGACTTGCCTGACGGACCTTATCCATAGTGGGGAAGAGAGGACAAAGGACACCCCAGGAGGGAGCCATTTGGGGAACCCTTTGGAGAACAGCCAGTCTAGGGAAGAAGGGCTGAGTTCAGTCCCCACCCTGGCATTTATCAACTCCTTGACCTCAGGCAAGTTCCTTCCTATCTCTCCTCCTTAGTTTTCTAAATCTGTAAATTGGATGTTATAGCTAGTTTTTAAATTTTTTACTTCTTATTCTGAAATATTTCAGACCTACAGAAAAGTTGCAAAATTGTACAAAGAATTGTGTAAGGAATTCCCATGTACCTTTCATGTGGATTCCCAAATACTAATATTTTGACTGTATTTGGTTTATCATTGTCTCCATGTAAAATTATTTATTTATGCATAAATAATTTTTGGAGATGTTTTGAGAGTAGGTTGCAGACACGATGTCCCTTTTCCCTAAATAGTTCAGTTTGTATTTCCTTAAAAAAAAAGGTCATTTTCTTACATTTATTGTACAGTTAGCAAATTTAGGAAATTAACTTTGATACAGTACCGCTACCTAATGTGCAGATCTTGCTCAAATTTTACCAGTTGTCTCACTCATGTCCTTTATAGTGAAAGACCTGGCTCTTGGCCTTGGTGTTTCTCAGTCTTTTTCAGTCTTTGATCTCTGGTCTTCCCTTGACTCTCCAGGCCAGTTTTGTTTTTAGCTTTTCTGTCCTATGTACTCTCGGGAATGGATTCAGTTTCAGTATTTTGGCAGGGCCACTTCAGAAGTGTTGTTTGTCCCTCTTGGTGCACTTGTGTGGACACTTAGGCACACAGGACATCTGTTTTCAAGCAGGGTTCTTAAGCCGGGTGGACCTAGGAGTAGTGGTGGGTAGAAGGAGAGACTGACCCTGTGAGAGCCAGGACACTCAGCCATGGCTGGGCCCACCTGGCAAGATGGAGCTGGAAACTCCTTGGAGCAGAGGGAGAGGATAGAAGGGGGGTTTCCTGGCTGGCTCAGGGTGTGGATGATATTGGCTACATGGATCCACCACCCTTTGAACCCTTTTCCCCAGATCTGGGCTTCAAGGACCTCACGCTGCAGCCACGGGGCCCCCTGGACCCAGTTCCCCCAAAGCCTGGGGCCGCTCAGGAGCCGGGTCGGGGGCAGCCTGATGCAGCACCAGAGCCCCCACCGGTAAGCTGCCCCAAGTGCGCCCCTGTGCCCTGCCCCCTGCGCCCCCCCCCCCATTTAGTCTCCCTGCCATCACTGCCCCTCTACCCCCAGGTGGGCTGGACATGCCCTGGCTGCACCTTCATCAACAAGCCCACTAGACCTGGCTGCGAGATGTGCTGCCGGGCGCGGCCCGAGGCCTACCAGGTACCCGCCTCTTACCAGCCAGATGAGGAGGAGCGAGCACGCCTGGCCGGTGAGGAGGAGGCGCTGCGCCAGTACCAGCAGGTGGGCGCCAAAGTCCCCGGAAAGACACCTGCAGCCTGGACAGGGGAGGCATAGGCCAGAAAGGGAGACACATCCACATTGCTCCTGCCCCCTGTTGCTGCCCCCTTGTGGTCACACCGGTGGTGGTGACCCTACACTTGACTGTGACCGGCCTCTTCCTGAGGTCATTCATACTACCTCTGAGACCCTACTCCCCAGCTGTGACGCACGTCCAGGCTTATTTGTGCTCCCCCTTCCCCCTTCCCCATGAGCTGTGGCGCCACCCCTGGCTTTGACTTACTTTCCCATCATGCACTCAAGGGTACCTGGCTCTGACCCCAGCATCCTAGACAAGACCCAGACCACACCCCTGCTTCATCCAGCTGTGACCTAGGTCTTGCTCCATTAGCCCTGACCTCATCCTGAATCCTACTATTCCTGACCCCCATCCCCCACCCCTTCCTTCCTGGCTGTAGCCCTCCTAGACTTCCTGAGAGCCTGGACCCAGCTCCTTGCTGCCCACTTGGAGGTCTGCTGCCCACAGACCCGCCCCCTGTTCTGCCCCATCCCACTGTCCCCCATCCCACTGTTACACACTCACAGATTATGTAGATACATAACCCTGAGCGGTTTCCCATTCTGATCCAATGTCCCCGTCCCGCCCTTGGACCCAGTGCTGGCCATGACCTCATTGCTGGTCCCATCTACAACCCTGGCCCAGACCCCGGCCCTCTCTCCCGACTTGCTCTGCTCCCTCGCTTTATCACCACCCCCCAACCCCCTGCCTTTCCCCCTGGAGCTACCCCTGCCGTGCTTCTTGGCAGAGATGGGAGTCCTGCTACCCCTGACTCCCCGCTCAGATCCGGGCCCCATCTCCCCCTGACTTGACCCTACATTGTAGCCTTAAACAGCCCCTGCCTGGCCCACCTCCTGCCCCACCCCCGTGTTTGGTCGCCTCGCTCCTGGTCCTACCCTTATCATTTACGCCGCTTGCCCACTGCCTGCCCCATACGCAGCCCCACCCTAACCCCAGGATCCTTCCATGAGCCCCCCTTTGCCTCTCGTTAGGTGGTCTGACCCATCCTACCCCCTCACCCGGTCCTGCCCTCCCCCGCCAACCCCGACCCGGTCCTGCCCCCTTCCTGGTCTGCCCGCCCCTGAGACCCTGACCCGCCCCGCGGCCCCACCCCCGTGTGCCCAGCGGAAGCAGCAGCAGCAGGAAGGCAACTACCGGAAGCACGTGCAGCTGGATCAGCGGAGCCTGGTTCTGAACACAGAGCCCGCCGAGTGCCCCGTGTGCTACTCGGTCCTGGCTCCTGGCGAGGCCGTGGTGCTGCGCGAGTGTCTGCACACCTTCTGCAGGTGCGGCCCGACTCCCGGCCCTGGCTATGTAGTACCCTGGGCTGGAAGGGGCTGGGGCCCAGGACTCAGCTGTTTGGGCATCCTCACAAACTTGGGAGGTAGGCACCATTTCCTCATCTTGCAGAGGAGGGATGTGAGGTACAGAGAGGCTGCACAGCTCAGACATTCTGGCGCCAGAGCCCGCACCTTTCCGCACCACTGCTGGGCCCATGCAAGGGCAGTGAGTCCCTTGCCTACAGCCTGGGCCAACCTGGCCCTGCCGCTTGCTGGTGGACAGTCTGCCCTCTGAGGCTCTCCTCCTGGCCCTGAATGTGGAGAGCATGTCCTCCTTCACAGCACACATTTGATGAGCTGCTTTGGGTGCCAGGGACTGTGGACTAGGCCTGGGAATCCCCAAATGCCCACAAAAGCTCAGTTTCTGCGTCCTGAAGCTTACCTTCCCATGGTCAGGCTGATGTTAATCAGATAATCACTGATATAATTGTAAATTGTGTCATAAGTGTCAGTGGCTTTTTATAAGCAACGGGGGCCCTGCCCTAGAACAGGTCAGGGAAACCCCTAGGCAAGCTATGTTTGAGCAGACCAGGGGATCCATCATGGGTACGTGCCTGGCCTGCCTGCAGCAGTAAGGGGTCAGTGTGTCTGGAGCAGAGGGATGGAGCAGGTAAGGCATAGGGACAGAGAGGTATTAGAGAGGGTGAGTCACCAGGGCTCTCAGGTTTGCTCTGGGTGGGGTCGGATGGGAGGTTATGAGGAAGGACATGGCTGATCCAGGAAGTCCAGTGAAGAGGCTTCTACAGTTCTCAGGTGAGGGGTGAGGCAACCTTGGCTGGAGCAATATGGTTAGCAGTGAGGTGGACAGACAAGGTGGGTTGATGGGAGGCACCAGAAGAAAGGAAGAAACTGGGGAGGAGCCAGCCCAAGGTCAGGCCTCACCATGTGAGGGCCGGAGTCCTCGGGGGTGGGGTTCAGATGACCCCTACCCCCCCCACCCACTCCTCACCCCTCCCCCAGGGAGTGTCTGCAGGGCACCATCCGCAACAGCCAGGAGGCCGAGGTGTCCTGCCCCTTCATCGACAACACCTACTCATGCTCGGGCAAGCTGCTGGAGAGGGAGATCCGAGCGGTAAGGCCTGGGGGAGGGGCACCCCCCTGCCCCCCACCCTCCATCCCAGGGAACTGGGCTGGGAGCTGGCTGGTGGGAATGGGTTTGAGAGTCCCAGTCTTGGGTTCCGGACATTTGTCAAGAGCCTTCTCTGTGTGGGATGCTGGCGGCCCAAGTAGTGGGCAGGATAGAAATTGGGGGAAATAGCTAGTAAAGAAATCACCCTTGTGAGGAAAAGACAGCAGAGAAGTTAACAACAGTGGGGACAGGACTTCTGGGGCCAGATGGCCCAGGTGACCTCAAGGGCAGATACACAGCCCCTCAGTGCTTTGGTTTGCTCATCTTGAAGTGATAGCAGAAGTGTTCGTGGCTCAGTCGTGTCTGACTCTTTGCGACCCCATGGGCTGTAGTCCGCCAGGCTCCTCTGTCCATGGCATTCCTTTTGGCCACACCTCACAGTTCCCAACCAGGGATCAAACCCTTACCCCCTCCATTGGCAGCACATTCTTAACCCCTGGACCGCCAGGGAAGGCACTAACCCGTTCTTTGGATAGAGTTTGTAAACACTGCTGTGTTGGACTTCATGTGTTGGGGGCTTCCTGAAGGTGGCCAGGAGGGCATGCACCAAGGTTTCTGAGTCTCGGGCACCAAGGTTGTGGTCTGCTGGCAGCTCCTGAGCCCTGAGGAATACCAGCGGTTTCTGGACCTGGGCATCTCCATTGCGGAAAACCGCAGTGCCTTCAGCTACCACTGCAAGACCCCGGACTGCAAGGGATGGTGCTTCTTTGAGGATGATGTCAATGAGTTCCCCTGCCCCGTGTGCTTCCATGTCAACTGCCTGCTTTGCAAGGTGGGGACAGGGACCCACCCTGCCCAGTCACTCTGATCCTGCTAGGAGCTCATTGCAAGTCCAAGCTTATTATAGGAATAAGAGAAGGGAGCCAGTATACTGACCCAGTTCCCATGGCTTAGAGCTGCGTGTCAGTGGCCGGGTGTGGCTTGAGTCCTGACCTGAGCCTAACTCTTAGATTGAGCCCTGAGCCTGGACTGACCCTGGCCTAAGACTGAGCCCCAGTTCTGCCCTCTGACTAACCCTGAGCCTAGTCACAGACCAACCCCAGCCCTGGCCTCAGGCTGTCAACCTCTGTCCTGAATGAGCCCTGACCTCAAACCCAGACTGAGCCCTACCTGACCCTCACTTCAGGCCATCCCCGTCATCATTCTCTTAACAGGTGACCACTATAGAGACTGGTCTTGAGCTGGTAGACAGGGCTGAGCCTGGTCACAGTCCAGTAAGCTCACTCTTAGAGCATTACACCGGCAACCAGGGCAGAACTCAGCTGGGGACAAGGGGCTGTGCCCTGGGTGAGAGGTACTTTAGGGATTTCTGTGCCTATCAGGACTTAAATAGGTATATATGATTATTATCGTATGTGATGACCCTGGCTTCACCACCCTGGCCTCAGTGTCCTCTTCTATAAAATGGGTTGTAGTTTACAAAGGAAGGCTCTGTCACTGACACCATCTAGGCATTAAGTGCTTGTGCGGATGCCTGCTCTGGCCCTAACTCTCTGGGAGCTTTCTCATCTCGAGCGCCTCATCCGCTCCAGGCCGTCCATGAGCAGATGAACTGCAAGGAGTATCAAGATGACCTGGCCCTGCGAGCTCAGAATGATATGGCTGCCCGGCAGACGACAGAGATGCTGAGAGTAAGGCTGGGTCAGGGCTGAAGGCCGAGGATCTGAGTTTTGGGGAGCAGTGGGGGCTTCTTAGCCAGGGCTGTGGTTCATGCAGCCCTGGAGGCTCTGAGCTCCTGCTGGCATTTCTGCCGTCCAGAGACGGGACTCAGGACACGTGGTCAGGTGGCGGGCAGCAGGGAGTGTCAGGGTGAAGGGAGGCAACTGCAGACACAGGAGAGGAGGCTGCATTGCAGCTGGGCCTGGGTAGAGCAGCATGGGAGAATGAATCTGAGACTCTGGAGGTGGCCGATTTCTCTCTGCAGTGGGGCGTGGGCCAGGGAGCGGGCTGGCTCTGAGGTCAGCACCTTCTCTGCTCCAGACCATGCTGCAGCAGGGTGAGGCCATGCACTGCCCACAGTGCCAGATCGTGGTGCAGAAGAAGGATGGTTGCGACTGGATCCGGTGCACTGTCTGCCACACTGAGATCTGCTGGGTCACCAAGGGCCCCCGCTGGGGCCCCGGGGTGAGTGCCCTGACAGCAGAGGGCTCAGGAGTACTGCGGGAGGTGCCCGAGAGTAGAGTTCGTACAAGTCAGCCCATGGGCCAAGTCTAACCCCAGCGCCTGCATTTGTGAAGTTCATGAACTAAGAAAGCTTTTTGCATTTTTTAAATTGGTTGAACATATCAATACCTATGGCTGATTCATGTTGATGTTTGGCAGAAACCAACACAACACTGTAAAGCAGTTATCCTTCAATTAAAAATAAATTAATTTAAAAAAAAAAGCAAAAGAGGGGGGCTTGAAGCTAGAAAGCCTGGGTTCTAACTTTTCCCCAAACTGTCTATTCTTGATTAAATGAGAATAATAAAAGAGAAATACAATTTAAAAAATGGTTGAACGTATTAAAAGGAACATATTTTGTGACATGTAAAAATTATACGAAACCTGAATTTTAGTGTCCGTAAGTAAAGTTTCGTGGGAGCCCCGCACATTCGTTGGCATTCTGTCTGTGGCTGCTTTTGCGTTGCAAGGATAGAGCCCGTCTGGCTGGCAAAGCCTCAGATAACTGTCTGACCTTTTACAGAAATATTTGCCCATCCCTGCCCTAGAGGGTGCATGTGGGAGTCTGAAGTGGAGGAGTGGGTCCCTGGCTCTGGCACACACTGACTGTGTGGTTATTCCGTTACTCCCTTCTCTGAGCCTGTTTCTTCTTCTGTAAAATGGAGATGATAGCAGAGCCCATCTCAGGCTTCTTGTCAGAATCAAATGGAAAACAGGCGAGAGCAGTGGTATCTGTCATCGTGAGGAGTGTTCCTGGAGTTGGGGCTGGTGTTGTTCATGTCCAGGCAGACAGTGAGACAGGTAGAGCGCTCCCTCCTGCCACCAGCCTGCTGACCCCCTCCAGATATGCAAAAATTCATCAGGTCCTTTGCGGCTCTGGGTCTCAGGTTGGGTAGATAGAGACCACATAATTGAGGGTGCTACGAGAGACCAGAAAGGCCTTGAGAGCTGCCTCCATCTGGTAGCTGAGGCTGTGAGGATCATTCTTAGCAGCAGAATGTGCCCAGGCCAAGACCCATGGTGGGCGAGTGCACTTCGTGGGTGTGATGGGGTGCCTGGGGCTGGGGTGGGGCACTGCTCTCTTCTCTGTCCTGACCTTCTCTCCTCTCCCCTCTCATCTCCTAGGGCCCGGGAGACACCAGCGGGGGCTGCCGCTGCCGGGTGAATGGGATTCCATGCCACCCCAGCTGTCAGAATTGCCACTAAGCTGAGGATGGTCTGGTCCCCCTGCTGACCCAGCCCCACATCTACAAGCTTCTGTGGGACAGGCCTGGTGCTTTGGCTCTGATTTCTTTGCGCTCGGCCGAGACAGGGGCCCTGAAGTGGCCAAGGCCTCTGAGCTGCGTGGATGGCCTTGTTTACTGTGGGCATTGCAAGGGCCCTGCCTGAGCTGGCCGTTGTCCATGGCTGCATCTGCCGCGGTGCCTTTGTCCTTCCCCTGGGGCTCACCAACCAGACCTTTCATCTCTCTGCGGCTCCCATCTGTCTGACCCAGCCTTAAATAGAGCCCCAGCCAGAGGCCTTGCTGGATGGAGCCTCTGAGAGCCCTGGATGAGTCCATACATCCCTCATCCACCACGCTCGTCTGCTGAGCACTCAGCCTGCGGCCTCTCCCATTGGCTTTCTGGGGGTGACTTTTCTCTGGCTTTGCTGTTGGAGGCCTGAGGGCCTCTTAGAATTGCTGCTAATTCCACTTAGAGCCAGGAGGGAGACCTGGCATCCTGAAGCCCAGCCAGTTCTGCTTCTGCGCTCCCTCTTCGCTGCCTGTGTACACTGATTAAAATGGTTTTCCAGGAAGGCCTGAGTGTGATGTCATGAGAGAGAGCGGAGGGGTCATGGGCTGGGACTCTGCACAGAGACAGGCAGGGGCCCAAGCTCTCTGGGAATTGCAGTCAAAAGTTGATGTGTCGCCCCTGTCAGTGTAGAACGAGGGTGCGAACAGAGCACAGGGATCCTTGCTCCGGACTTGGCACCCCTGCACCCACTTGAGGGCAGCATGCTCTGGGTCAACCTTGACCTGGACAGGCAGCTTGCACTGTGTTGAGAGTCTGCCAGCTGGTGTTTGCAGGTGTGTGTGGGCTTCAGGCGGGGAGGGAGGGGCTGGGGCAGCAGCTACAGGCTGGCAGGAAATTCTTGCTCTGAATTTCTAGCCTCTCAGTGGGCATCCACTGTCAGGGAACAGAGATATTTCAGGAAGAAGTGAACGTGCCGCTGCTGCAGGGTGATGCTGTGAGCACTTTTAACATCTGAGATAAGATGGCATATTATTATTGGTCCAGTGCTGTTTACTAGACCTATTCTGTGCTGGTCAGATGAATAAAATATGGTTCTGGGTGTTCATTCTAGAAGTTTTTACCTCCTACTCGGACCCCTCCTACTCCCCCCTGCCCCCAATGAAGGCCAGCACACTGTCTGAGCCAGGATGTGGACATCATTACAACAGGTGGAGGGCATCTTTGCAGCTCACAGTCTAGACTCCAGGATTTTTGAAAGTGTTAGTCACTCAGTCATGTCCAACTCTTTGGGACCCCATAGACTGTAGCCCTTTCTGTCCTCTGTCCATGGGATTCTCCAGGCAAGAATACTGGAGTGGGTTGTCATTTCCTCCTCCAGGAATCTTCCCAGCCTAGGGATCAAACCCGGGTCTCCCATATTATAGGAATATTCTTTACTGTCTCAGCCACCAAGAGTTGGGGGATGTCATTTGGAGGGAGACAGAGGGGAAGGGCTTATTCTAGACCCTAGAAAGGAACAGCCATTCTGTTCCTGGGTGCCAAGGCTCAAGAGAGTTGACCCCAGGCTCTGTGAGCAGAGAGGTGAGATGTGAGTGCTTTCCTGCTCTGCACCAGCTCATGAATCATGAAGGCTTTCCCTCCCTGGGAGTAAGGAGTCAGGCAGAGCCACTGACCAGAGGAAACAGCAAGCTGAGCTGAGCTGGACCCCAGGAGAGCGCGGGGCCCACCCAGACCAGGACCAAGTGCTTGCTCTCACCAGCTCCTCCAACCTCCCTCTCTTGCCAGGGCCTGTCTTGACCTTGGTGAACCGTAGAGGCCTGTTGTGGAGCAAAGCAGACCACTCTCTTGGTGCACAGGTACGAACTACTAAGCCCCAGGCTATAACCAGTCTCCCTAGTCTTGTTTTATAAACTTGAATTGGTCGCCAGTATTTTTAAATTGAAGATGCTACATTAAAATCTAGATGTCCAACTTCTCTTGAAAAACACTGAAGCTTGGTAATCTGGGTCCTCATTTCCACGTGGCAGGTCCAGATCACATGATGTTCCCGATCCAGCTCTCCGCAGTCCTTCACCCCTAGCGCTTGTCGCACCACACTCCCAGTGCCCTCGCACCATTCTTTTGGCATTGAGTACTAAGAAATGTTAATGAAACGTTTCTTTCCCCGTGGCTGTATCAAAAAAGTGAGGACAAGAGGGAAGTGGGAACCGCATGGGCCGCATCTTTCACTTGGCCCACTCCATCTGCACCAAGGCAGGCAGCGGGTTTATGTCTGCTGCAGCCAAATTGGGGGGGAGGGGGGGCGGGGGGCGGCCAGGAGGGCAAATGAGATGTTGCAGGGCTGTCCTGGGGTTCTACCTTCCAGCACCATACATCACATGCCAGAGGGTGAAGAACCTAAGATGGGCAGGCTCACAAGTGCTCCCCACTGCTGTCAAATGGAGGCACCACCCTCTCCCAAGGAGTCACTGCAAACAGGGCCCTGGCATGAACTCTCTGGGGCAGACTTGAAACCAAACCCACAGGCTTTGGACTCAAGCCATCTACCTGAGGAAGCAGCAGGAGGTCCCAGATGTACTTGTGTGACGCAGTTTTTCTCTTCAGGGCCAGTGGAAGCACACTGCTCAGATAAAGAGCAGCTGCTGATGTGGGCAGGAAGTGGTGAATGGGCCCCACAGCCTGTGTCAGAGTAACACATGTCTTCTTCTAGTGTCTGGGGCTGCCATGAAGGCCACTCACTTAAAAAGCAGGAAGCTGGAGGCAAGCCCACAGCCTTGCCAGCTCACAAAGGCTGCTTGACAAATTCCAACCGTATGTTAAGTCTGGAGAAAAGGGCCTTTGAGAACTGGAAAAAAAGCAGCAGGATACACCAGCAGCAAACACGGAGGGGACGGTAGGGCAAAAGGAAGAACGCAAGCCAGGCTGGGCCTCAGGTGCCATCATCTGGTAGTTGTATTTGGCAGGAGCTTCTGGCCTGTTCTTCCTTCCAATCACCACTTAATCCAGGGATGAGCTCCCGGGGCCCAAGCGCAAGGCTGAATTAAGGTGTTTATTGACCCATATATGTTCACGGAAATGAAATAAAAATACTTGTACAACTTCAGTTTGTAAGATGTTTTCACAAACGTCAGTTCATTAAACCAGCCATGGTGGGATGAGACTATCTCTCTTTTACTGTCACTGACAATGAGTTTGAGAGATGTAGTGCCTCGGAGAAGCTCACATTGCCAACGAGAGACACATTTGCCATCGTGTCACCAGTCGCTCTCTCCAAACTGAGTTTTGGTCATGGCCCATCCTCACCCTACAAATTGCCTACAGAGGGAGTCCCAGTTGCTTTCCACAGATCTCAAAACTCTCCTCCGCCTGAGCCCCAAGTACACTTCCACTGACAATGCACACTCCCATCTCTGTACAAAACACCCACACCTTTTATTCAGCTGTTATTTTTAGTTTTCCCTTCAGCCTTGTGTGTTGTGCAATACTTTCTGATATCACGCTTCCCCAATTCTCCAACATCAACTAGGTGTCCAGTAATTCAATCCAGTTCTGACACTAACTACCTGGGAAGTTAGCATCAGATGCCACAAGTTAAAGGGCTCAGTCCCACAAGGCTGTCCCATTTCAGATCCAGTAGCAACTGTGGTGCCCAGACCACCTACACTTCTGCCTGGTCAACTACAAGTTCACTAGTTTCCACAAAACCCTCTCAGGTTCAGTAATTCGCTGGAAGTGTTCACAGAACTCAAGAAAACACTTCACTTACATGTACTGATTTCCTGTAAAGGACACAACTCAGTAACAGCCAAGTAAAAGAGATGCATAGGGCAAGGACTGGCGGGAGGGCTGCAGTATTCCCAAGCCGTCTCAGGCCATGTGATCCTCCCAGCACTTTGATGTATTCAGCAACCCAGCAGCTCTCTGAATCTCTGAACCAAGAGTTTCTGCAGCACTCAATGTCCAGCCTCCCCTCCCCTCCCAGGAGGTCACTGGTGAGGCTCAAAATTCCCACTATGTAAATTGGTACAGCCACTATGGAGAACAGTATGGAGGTTACTAAAAAACTAAAATGATCCTGCAATCCCACCTGTGTATATGACCAGGGGAAAAACAGGATCTGAAAGGAAATACACACCCCAGCATTCATTGCATCACTGTTTACAACAGCCTAGACATGGATGCTACCTGAATGTCCATCAACAGAGGAATGGATAAAGAAGACGTGGTACATGTACACAATGGAATATTTCTCATTAAAATAAATGAAATAATGCCATTTGCAAAAACATGGATGGACCTAGTCACACTGAGTGAAGCAATTCACACAAAGGAGGAGAAATATGACATTCCTCATATGTAGAATCTTAAAAAAATGATATGAATAAACTTACTTAGAAAACAGAAACATACAGACTTCATGAACCAGTTTATGGTTGCCAGGGTGGAGGGGTGGGGAGGGGGGAAGGGATAGATAGTGAGTTTGGGGTGAACAGGTACACACTGCTGTATTTAAAATGGATAACCAAGGCCCTACTGTATAGCACATAGAATTCTGCTCAATGTTTTGTGGCAGGCTGGATGGGAGGAGTGTTTAGGGGAGAATGGGTACATGTATATGTATGGATGAGTCCCTTCATTCTTCACCTGAAACTACCACGTTGTTTGCTAATCAGCTATACTCCCATACAAAATAAAGTTAAAATAATTCCCCACCATATAATCTTTCTGGTGTTCTGTCCCATCCTGAGGCTATTGAGGGGTCCAACCTTAACTCACCTCAATATCAACCCAGTTGGAATCAAAAGGAAATCATTATGAACAACAAAAGACACCCCTATCACTCAGAAAATTCTAAGGCTTTTAGGGGAACTGGTGACAAAACCCAAATATTTATTTCACCACACATACCTTTCCTTCAGTTTTCCATTTATCAAATTTCTCTTTACATTTAATCAACTATGAAACTGCCACTGAAAATACATTGCTCCTTCAATGCAGCTCTCTGGGGAGCTCCCAGAGGCAGGGCGGTGTCCTGGCCAGCCCTGTATCCTCCATGAGTCAAATCAAAGGACAGCATGGGTAGCTGGCCTATGGTGGCAGGACACAGTCAGAGAGCCAAGTGATGCCTGCTCAGCCTTCAGCCCCTTGTCTCCCTCTGGGGCTAAGGAAACAGTAAACCCAGACAAGTGAGTTCTTGCCTCAGGTGAAAGAGAAACTGTTTCAAGTTCTCCAGGTAAGTCAAAGCCAACCAAGAGTCCACGGCCTAAGGCACAGCTCCAGGTCAGGGGTGGAAGGACGGAGCATCCAGACGTCTAAACCCAGAGCCACTCCAACAACGGAAGAATGACAAGAGGGGTCAGTAACCACATATGGCTGTTTATTTCATACAGGGCTCTGTACAAAATATTTACACATATTCTTTACAGAATAGTAAACCACTTGAAGGTAAAAACACTTTCTTCTCATTGGCAGGGGCTAATCCTCATGTCAGCAAAGCTATAAATCCTAAGAACTTTCTCCTTTCTAGGCCACAACAGAAGCAAATGCCACCTGCTTTCCTGGAATCCAAAAAACCGTGGCCTTGGGACTCTGATCACATGCACCTCCCCGCTACCTCTTCCCCATCACTTCCCTTCAGTATTTACAGACAGACCCGAGAGTTTGTGGCAGGAGGGGCCGATGCTGTCCACTTGCAAAGGTGATAAGACAAACCTGCTATAGAAGACTGGGAACACCTGTCACATCATCTAGATCTTGGAAAAATTCCCGCTGTCTTGATAAATCTACCTCTTTCTAGATTAACCCATCCATATCATGCTAACCCCAGATGGGACTCCTGCTATGGAGAACGATCTGTTGTTTTTGGTTGTAAAGTGCTTAGTGTAACTCATGTAAGTAGATGCCTCTCCTAACCACTCTGCACACCGTGAGAACATGGGGAGGATGTGGAGGTCTGGTGTGGTGGGAGGAAGTGCTTCTGGCACGTTTAAGAAAATACTTGCCAAGAGAGAACAGTGCCCCAGACAGACCAGGAAAAGAAAAGTACATGGCTGCTTCTTACCATACACCCCAGTTCTTCAAAGCAGCAAAAGGCACTTTTTTCCAAGCCACAGTTAATCTAAAACAAACCTAGGTTTGCTTACACGAAAAGCTGTATCAGAAGAACTGAATATGCATCGTGTTCCCTAAGGCCTGGAGAGTCCCTAGGAAGCCTGGAGCAGTGGGGCTGGCTGTCCTAGGCTCCCACCACATGCTTCAGGCTGCAGTTCGTCCCTTTCTGGGTGCTGACAAGTTCCCAGTGACATTTCCAACCAGGAAGGAGAGACCAGCAGCTGAAGAGATAGGTCAAATGCAAAAAACAAAGCCAAGGTGATGACTGGATGCTGATCTGGGGGTAGAAGGGGGACTGAAGGAAAACATGAAGGAAGGAAGGGAAGCTAGGGAAGCTAGACAGGAAGTGGGCACTGTGAAAGTGTGGGGCTGTTTACAAACAGCAACTCTGGCGGAAGTGAAATGTTAAACGCTTAAGTAGAAAGGAAACCTCAGGGTTTTAGAAGCTCATCGTTCGGATGAGAACTATTTTTTTTTCCATGAAGGAACTATTATTTTAAAAGTGATGGTACTTTACATATTGGATGTGTGTAATTCTAAAAATAGTAGTAAATGTACATTTTTATAACCACTATGTGCCTTGTGGAAGAGTAACAAGAAAAAAAGGGGGGGGCAGGCAAAAATTGGCCTATGTGAGGGGTCCTAATACTTAACATTCCTTCCTGTCTGACTGGCAATGCCCAAGTGATTTCTAGGCTGAAAATAGGTAGGATTTACCTACTAACCTAGTTCACATGTTTCTCTAAGATTTCTGACCAGCTTGGAGCTATTCTTAAAAGGGGCCAATCTTGCTCCCAGGCCAGCCTCCTCTGCCCCTTCCCCTTCATTTCAAGGTCTGACTAAAGCAGCAGCTACATCCTTCTTTGTTAAGCTGAAGCAGACAGACTGGAGGAGCCGCCAGGAGGGCATTCAGTGGTCCAGTTTACTTACTATGAGCAGCCAAGACACTCCCCAGTGACCAGGCCCAGAGGGTTCCAACGGCACCCAGGAGCTGCAGAGACCCATTTCCTTCAGCAAAAGAGGAGGCAGCGGGGAGCTCACTCAGGCCACAAGGGAGAAGAGTTCTGTGCTCAGGTCCCCGAGTGCCCAGCGTCACGCAGGCTCTGCTATTGGCCTCTGAAGCAAAGGCATCCATGGACAGGAGGGAAAGGGTGCAGGAATAGAAAACCCTTGACTGAAACCCTTTTAATAAAGGAAATTCCACCCCCTCCCATCTGTCCATGGAAGGGTGAGACTGTGACGTCATGTAAGAGGAAGTATCTTCTCTGGCATTTAGGGAAACAGCTGCAGCTGAAACTTTGGGGCCCACTCCAAGGCACTTTTCACCACGGCTAGGGCGGCCGCTCCAAGCGCCACTGTCAGCCCCATCACCGCCAGCTTCACAAAGCGGTTGGTCCTTGGTTTGGTCAGGACATCTTTTGTTCGCTCATCAGGCCGCAGAAGTCCCCGAAACCGCTGCCGCAGTACCATGTCAGGCCTCTGCTGTGCTGACGCCAGCTCAAAGTCTTTGAACGTAGAGGCAGCCGTTCTGCAGAGGGGAAGGAGACAAAAGGGAATGGGATGAAAGAAGAAGGGGGAAAAAATGGACTAAATAGTCTGAGGGCAGAGCCACCCACTGCTCAGAAAACTCTTCTTGATCAAGACCCATGAAGTCTCAGGTGGGGATTCTGTTGGCATAAGCGGATCTCTGGAAAAACCACTCCCAGCCCTGTCCCTACCAGACACAATCTTCCATCACTTTTGCTAACAAACACCCCTGCACAACCAGTGCCTCAGCACCACTCACTTCTCGGCTTGCGGCTGGGCAGCTGCCTCTCGAGCAAGTTCGGACGGGGGAAACTGAACAAAGAGGTCTCCTGCTCTACTGATCAGTGTCTCATAGGGCAGGTCCTGAGGGATCTGGGACAACAGGTGGTGGACCGAGGCCATGTCGCAGTCACAATCCAGGACTTCCTGCTCTCGATACAACACGATCTGTGGGGAGCAAGGCCTTGCGTCAGAGACCAGAACATACAGCAGCTTGGCCACTTCATTTCATTCTCCTTAGAGGTAATATAAATTGGTACCAAACAGGGCTCACCCAAAATGTTCAGCAAATTCCTGTACTATCTGGGAAGTGATGCTATACTTATCTGAGTGCTTTTCCCAATGGGCTAGCACTTCCTGCTAGAGGCAAACTTCCACACCATGACAGGAAAGGCTGACAAAGGAAGGAGGATTTTTAGGAGGAAGGAAAGGAGAGATTACTGGAGATACCTACAGCTCTAGCACAGAAGAAATGGTTCAAAACAGTAGAAAGAATGGTCTTGCTCCCTTTAAAACACAATGAAGAACACCCCCTCCACCCTCACGTCTGATAGTTCAGGCCCCTCTAATAACTGGAAGCCCTCATCCCTGACTAAAAGCCATTTCAACTTTCCATCATAATATCATGCCTCTTCTTAAACCCACTTGGCCATTTGCACTAGCTCCAGGAGCTGTCAACACAAACCCTGATAATTCACAATGCACATGAGCATTTTAAAGGTTCAGAAGAATCGAACAGTAAAAAAAACTAACAACTCTGTTTAACCAGCATTTCCCAAACTTATTTTTATACATAATATTTTTGACTCCCATGACTCTCCCAGTAACATTCCAAGAACAGTGTCCAGGACACCAGCCCAGGAAGTGCTGTCTTTTGTATCTTTCCATAATCACCAGGTTTCCTTTTAGGGAAGATGATCAAGCTGGACTGGGAGACACACGCCAAACTGCTGGCTCATGGTCTGTACCTACCACAGCTGCAAAGTAAATGGGCATCAGCGGGTGGCAGGCCAGGAAGAAGTCGTATAACCGCACGACGTGCCTGAAGTCAGACAGGACGTGCCCGAACCAGGTGATAAGCCAGCTGAGCGCAAAGATGGTCCCCACCTCGGCACTAGGAGCAAGGGAGTCCAGATGTTAGGTTCCCTGCTGAGTCATCCTGTCCCTCTCCCTGGGCCTTCTTTGTCCTCAGTGCTGTATGAAGAAAGTAACTGGGGAACATGCTTTCTGGAAAATTCAGCTGCTGATAAATTCAGTATCTTCTCCTCACAAAATATTACAGAAAGTCCTTGCAACATACTCCACATCATGGCACTAATACCACAGTAGGGTCCTGGTTGGCCTTATCTCCTTGGGTGCTCTCATCATGGCCAAGAAATGTCAACTCCAGGAACAAGAATCAGCTGTTTTCAGAGAACTACACCATTTTCCTTCTGGGAAAGTCACACCCTTTTGGGGGGGCACAGGCAACTATTCTTAGGCTTGAAAACATAACTGTATTAATTGTATAGTTAACATGAGATGACTGAAATACCTTAAGACACAGGTGTTTTTTTTTTTTTTTTTTAAGAGAGGCAGGTATTGGCCAAGGACACACTTCCAACTAAACAGAAGAGAAAAATCATACAAGAATTGCAAAGAAATATTTCTTTTCCTTGGTGTATGGTAAATAAAACAAGCTACAGATGGGGTAGGGTCCTATAGGACTCTGTACTTCCGTTGTAGCAATAACCTCAAAGTTGGTATGCTTAGCTCGCCCACCTCTCTCCACTAAATGTAAACTCTTTAAGGGCATGGGCTGTGACATCTCCTGCATTCCTGGAAGAGCACAGCACACAAAAGTGTTCTAAGACTGTGCACAGAACTGAATTATCTAGATTGCTGGTGACTGGAAAGGACAACTCAGAAGAACCTAACACTAATCAACATAAGATGATGATGCAACTGAGCTAGACTTGTGAGGAACAAACAAAGGAGCAAGCTGAAGAGGGGTGTCTGTGTGTTCGCGTGCACGTGTACACGTAAATGTAGACACATATATACCTCTGCATGAAGTCATGGAGTTCTGGATTCACCTGGTCAATGATGGGCATCAGATAGTTTAATATATGCTTGGTGTTGTCCATTGTTGGGTCCATGAAATCCCTAGAAGACATTTCAATGAGCTTGGTCAGACCAAACATTTGGATCAGGGTTGGGGGGCAGTTGGGATTGGGGTTCAACCCACTGAAAACACCAACTAGAAAGCGGGCTGAGGAGTTATCGCTGGGGGGAACTGTCTTCTGCCCTTTTGCGCGGGTACCTGAGATGGTGGGTAGACAGCTTCTCTACTAGGGATGTTGCCAGCCTCTCGCCGAGCACCAGCAGAAACGTGACCACGATGTCGTGGTAGCCCTGGTAGTAGTGCAGCTGCGGGTTGCGCTCCAGGATGAGGAGGATGATGTCGATCAGCTCTTCCTGCAGCCCTTCTCTCTGTTCTTCTGGCATGCCTGGGAGAGGGTAGTGGGGGGGAGACGCACTTGAACAAGGCAAGCAGTCTAGTAACATGGAGGTAAGGAAGACGGTAAGCTGTGGATATGCAGACAAACTGTTTAATAAAGTAAAATAACTTGGCAACACATTCATGATCCATATACTGTTGATAGCCACCTGGCCATGTAGGAAAGAACCACAGACTTGGAAACCTTCCAGTTGGGGAACCCAGCCAACAACACCATCTTAACCAAGTCAGCACAGGGAGTGATGCCAGCAGGGGAACCACTGGACAGCATGTGCCTCTTGATGTGCTGGGGGGAAAAGAACTCAATATTGCTTCAGTGGAATTCCTATCAAGAGTGCATCACCTGAATCTTGCAAGGAGAAAATAAAAACTGAGGGGGACTTTATAAAGTAACAGGCCTGTCTAAAATACAAAAGAACAAGTCCAGACTAAAGGAAGCTGAAGAGATATGAAGAATGAATGGAAAATGCACTTTTCTCTATAAGGAACATTATTGGAATAAATGGCAATATCTGAATAAAATCTGCAGATTAGACAGTAGTATTTTTTGTTACTGATTTTAAGTGTGACTATGTAAAAAAGAATTGTGTTTTTAAAAAACACACAGTGAAATATTTAGGGATAAGGGGGTACCATATATGTAATTTATTCTTAATAGCTCAGAGGAAAAAAATGTGTGTATGTATGGTGAAGGAGAGAGAGAAAACAAAACTAAAGCAAATCTAGTCAAAGGTTGATGTATAAAGAAATCTGAGAAAAAGCTACCTGGGGAATTCTGTGTCCTATTTTTGCAGCCTTTTTGTAGGTGTTCAGTTCAGTTCAGTTCAGTCGCTCAGTCATGTCCAACTCTTTGCGACCCCATGAATCACAGCATGCCAGGCCTCCCTGTCCATCACCAACTCCTGGAGTTCACCCAGACTCACGTCCATCGAGTCAGTGATGCCATCCAGACATCTCATCCTCTGTCGTCCCCTTCTCCTCCTGCCCCCAATCCCTCCCAGCATCAGGGTCTTTTCCAATGAGTCAACTCTTCGCATGAGGTGGCCAAAGTACTGGAGTTTCAGCTTCAGCATCATTCCTTCCAAAGAAATCCCAGGGCTGATTTCCTTCAGAATGGACTGGCTGGATCTCCTTGCAGTCCAAGGTACTCTCAAGAGTCTTCTCCAACACCACAGTTCAAAAGCATCAATTCTTCGGTGCTCAGCCTTCTTCACAGTCCAACTCTCACATCCATACATGACCACAGGAAAAACCATAGCCTTGACTAGACGAACCTTTGTTGGCAAGGTAATGTCTCTGCTTTTGAATATGCTATCTAGGTTGGTCATAACTTTCCTTCCTAGGAGTAAGCGTCTTTTAATTTCATGGCTGCAGTCACCATCTGCAGTGATTTTGGAGCCCGAAAAATAAAGTCTGACGCTGTTTCCACTATTTCTGCATCTATTTCCCATGAAGTGATGGGACCGGATGCCATGATCTTCGTTTTCTGAATGTTGAGCTTTAAGCCAACTTTTTTACTCTCCACTTTCACTTTCATCAAGAGGCTTTTTAGTTCCTCTTCACTTTCTGCCATAAGGGTGGTGTCAAAACAAAAAATGTATGAGATGTGTGCTCCCCTCAGAATCAAACTAAATATCATAGGAAGTACTAATCTTGACCCAAAGATGCAGGTGGAAACAGAGGAGCTGGTCTCAGGAGCTCTTTCAGTGCAGGCACCTAGTCTGGCAGCGGTCAGCATGGTCCCTCAGCTCTTCTGGCTCTTACTATAAAAATGTCAACCCTTGACACACGTGTGCACCCATGGCGGATTCATGTTGATGTATGGCAAAACCAATACAATATTGTAAAGTAATTAGCCTCCAATTAAAAAAAAAAAAAAAAGTCAACCCTTGGCCTCATGACCTGTTTTAGGAGGATGGCACACAACACAGCTTTCCTACACCATTAGGTTTTCCAGTCAAAAGCAGATCTTGTGAGAGAAAACAGCTAATGCAAGGGCCCAGACTGAACTTAAATACAGGTTTTTAGGCGACAGTGACGCTCATCTCTCATGCACTTTTACCCATCCCTTCTCTAAAAGCATACGGTAGAAGATAAAGAAGAAAATGGGAGTAAACCAAGTACTGTGGTCAGGTAAAGTAACGAAGCAGTGAGAGAAAAAAGTAAGCCTTCTTTAAATTTTCAGTATAAAAGTGGGCAGCTAAGTTCAGAAGAACATGAATGTAAAAAGAATATGAAACCACACGGACAGTTCTGTCTGGAAGAAGAATATCCTGGACTGATATCACATAAATGGAAGAGGGATAAAGGGCTCAGAAGGAAAACAGGTTACACCCAGAGAAAAATGTGAGATGCGTCTGTCCTATGTAGTCTCCTCAAGACCAGAGGAACAGGAAAAGGGGACTGGATCACAGGTATGTGTGTTTATCAAAACCCAGATGGCAAGCTACTGGCTACACAAGAATTACAAGAGCCTTTCTGGGAACCATGATTGTAAACAGGAGGGATGCCCTCTAACAGACAAAATCCAATGCCAGAGCATGGGCTCAGAAGAGTGAGGCAATGGGTTTTGAGACTCTTGTTCCCTCTAGCAACTCTCCTCTCTTCAATTCAAGGACTTAGAGGTGGAGTTGCGAAAGGAAGGGAAACAGATGAGGTCTGCTACCCAGTTCCCTTCATTGTGAAAGTGGAGACAATTGTCATTCTTAGTATTTCTGGGAATGGACAGACAATTTTAGTAACAGACTCTTTAAAAATGTGGTGATTGGCCTTCATTCTAGTCCAAGGCCCCGGTATATGTATATGCAAGATTGTCTGTTGTTGTTTAGTCTCTAAGTCGTGCCCAACTCTTTTGTGACTCCATGGTCTGTAGCCCTCCAGGCTCCTCTCTCCATGGGATTTCCCAGGCAAGAATACTGGAGTGGGCTACCATTTCCTCCTCTAAAGGATCTTCTGGATCCACTGAACCTGAGTCTCTTGCAATGGCAGGTGGATTCTTTACCACTGAGCCACCAGGGAAGCCCACAGGCAACATACCGCTACTTATAAATGAAGGTATTAACAGTTCCTGTTAGTGACCACTTCCAAACCAATCTGCTCTTTAAAGTCAGACTGATAGCTCTAGAAATCCCTATAAAGTCTCTTCTGTAGCTCTAACGGGCAGGGGGAAAACCCTCTTCTCTCATTTACCACCTCTAAGCCAAGAGAAATTATTTTGGGCTCAGTGTTCTTGCCTGGAGAATCCCAGGGACGGCAGAGCCTGGTGGGCTGCCGCCTATGGGGTCGCAGACAGTCAGACACGACTGAAGTGACTTAGCAGCAGCAGCAGCAGGCCTTCACAGTGGGGTTCTGAATGGACTGAGTCAATGAGAGAATGACTCAGCAGACTGGGAGCACGACGGATCCCTAAGGAGGAAGGGTCCTGGATGTGGCCATGTTCTGTGCTAGGATGTAAAGGTCTCGGGACAAGCAAGCCCAACAGAGTAATGTATCTGCAAACGGACTGAAGCCAAACCTCCCAAACCTCCCCCTCCCGCCCCAAAGACCACCAGTGTGTCTCACCAGGCGGGAACCGCCGTAAAGACCGCCGGACGTCCAGGAGCACTTGTTGGTAGTCCTTGCTCATCTGTCGTAGGTTTTTCCCTATTGGAGGAGAAGAAACATGTTATTGTAGGAATGTCTGGGAACCAACAGCAGGAGCAAGACATCCTGGCATGACACAAAAGGCCTGGAAGACATACTCAAGGCTTTTTCCTGAAGTGGACATGACTCAAGATACAACTTTTGGAGAGGAATCCCTGGTTTAGTTCCAAACATGCTGTTTTATGCAAGTCATGATGACCGTGAGAGGAGGGAAGATACACTATCCAAGAGCAGCGGAAAAGTTAGGAGGCCAGCACCCACTATGCGTTACTGGGAATCACTCTGAATTTCAAAGTTCACATCTGTAAAATGGGGATTATTCCCTTCCATGTGTACCTCTCAGATTACTGTTAAGCATCAAGTAAGATCATCAATGTGGAAACCACAGACCGCTGGAAAAACTCTAACATCTATAAAGTGTAGGAAGATTGAGCGGTTCAGAAAGGAGTATTAAGATAAATGTACATGGAGAAGAACCTAAGCTCTCTTAGCCCTGAAATTCTAAAACTAAGACACTGGTAACAGGAGATAGTACTTGTGTTCAGTTGCTAAGCCCAACTGAAAGCAAGGAGGCAGACTCCAGCTGTTACATATATAACAAGTATACATCTCCTTCATAATGGAAATCAAAACTTACCAGAGGAGCCTGTAGAATACAGACTTCATCTTAAAAAGATAGAAATTTGGAATTTGACAGAACACCATCTCAGGATTTAGAGTGTGAATATGGCAATGCCTATTCCTTCCAACAAAAGATCACTGCTCTGAGGCCGCCCAGTTCCAAAGACAATAACAAGTGGCGACTTAAAACATCTACTTGGCCACACCATGGCACTGTAAACTTTTTATTGGCAGTGGCTGTTTTAATCATCTCTGGTACCTAGCGCACATTAGGAGCACAACTGTGTGTGCGTGCTCAGTCACTAAGTCATGTCCTGCTCCTTGCATCGCCAAATGAAACAAAGAATCCCCAACACCTGGATTTTTGCCAAACATAGTAGGAAAGCAATAAATGTAGACTCAACGAATGACAAAGTGGATTCACTGTTTTCTGTACTTTCTTTTGTATTCTGCAGTGCAGTCTAAAAAATTCTTTTTTTCACTACATAGGCCTTGTAGATAAAGTTAAGTACAGTTAGTTGTCCCTTGGTATTTGAGGGGGATTGGTTCCAGGACCCCCAAGGATAGCAAAATCCACTGATGCTCAAGTCCCAAATATTAAACAGTTTAACATTTGCACATCCTCTCGTATACTTCAATCACCTCTAGATTACTTTCAAACCTGACAGAATGTAAATGCTATGTAAATAGCTGCCAGAGCACAACAAATTCAAGTTTTGCTTTTTGGAAATTTCTGGAGGTTCCCGCCCGCCAGAATATATGTGCCAGGTGGAATGTAGGATCCTAGTTTCCTGACCAGGGACTGAACCCATGCTGCTGGCACTGGGTGTGTGGAGTCTTAACCACAGGACCTCTGCAAAGTCCTTCCAGAGTACTTCTGATACATGGCTGGTTGAATCCTTGAACTTGGAGGGCTGACTGTAACAGCTTTTCACAGAATTACAGAATTTTAGAATTCAAAATAGTCTTAGTATTTCCCTATAAAAAGTCTTTTTTGTTGTTGTTTTTAAGGACTATAAGAGGCATTATATCTCTGTAGAACCCCATGTTTCTCAAATGTCCATCTGTATCAAAATTATGTAGGATTCTTGCTAAAATAGATTCCTGCAAACTTACTTCTAGGTGAATATAAACTGGAACATGCATTTTGTGTTGTGGCTGCACTGTGTGGCTTGCGGGATATTAGTTCCTGGATCAGGAATGGAACCTCGGCCCTTGGCAGTGAAAGCATGGAGTCCTAACCACTTTACCATCAGGGAATTCCCAGAATATGTATTTTTAATAAACTCCCCTAACTAGCCAATAATCGCTCCCTCCTTACCTAATAAAAGCTCATTCCATTTTTAATTGAAATTTTATTTCGCAGTTTGGTCTTATTTTCACAGTAGGCCCAAGCATATCCTAAAACGTTTCAGGTGTTTACATGTCTACTCTTGGTTTGAAATTAGCATAAAAATTAAAGACCCTGAAATTCTTTTTTCCCTGCCTCCTAGACAAACTCCCATCACAGCACTTCTTCCCCTAACTACCTGATATAGGAGGTGGATCATTGGTGTTGACATTGAGGAGCTTGGGCCACACTTTCCGCCTGATCTCATCAGTCAGGAGCCCTCCTTCACTGATAGCCATGCGTCTAAGGGCAGCCACATCAGTGGGCTCACTGTTCAGAGCCTGGTAGATCTCTGCCACTTTCTTTTTCCTTTTGGCATTAAAGTCTGCAAAACAGAATGGAAAAGGGCATTAGGCACATATTTACCGTGTGTACATTTTCTGTTCAGGGCTCAATCTCCTTAACTTGGTCTGAAGTAAGGTAGGTATATTTAAAATCAATTTACTGATGAGCACGGGGTTCCCAAGTGGTGCCAGTGGTAAAGAACCTGCTTGCCAAAGCAAGAGCCGTAGGAGACATGGGTTTGATCTGTGGGTTGGGAAGATCCCCTGCAGAAGGAAATGGCAACCCACTCTAGCACTCTTTTCTGAAAAATCCCATGGACAGAGCCTACAGTCCACAGTCTAGAGGGCTACAGTCCACAGGATCTCAAAGACACGACTGAAGCAACTCAGTATGCACACACACACACTGATTAGTATATATAGTGTGTGAAACACTAAGGAGACATACCATATAAGTAACAAAGAAAAAGGAATTATAGTAAATGCTCAGTACATTTAGGCATATCTAATAGCCACCATTTATGTTTTCCTACTGTGGTGTTGGAGAAGACTCTTGAGAGTCCCTTGGACTCCAAGGAGATCCAACCAGTCCATTCTGAAGGAGATCAGCCCTGGGATTTCTTTGGAAGGAATGATGCTAAAGCTGAAACTCCAGTACTTTGGCCACCTCATGCGAAGAGTTAACTCATTGGAAAAGACCCTGATGCTGGGAGAGACTGGGGGCAGGAGGAGAAGGGGACGACAGAGGATGAGATGGCTGGATGGCATCACTGACTTGATGGACGTGAGTCTGAGTGAACTCCGGGAGTTGGTGATGGACAGGGAGGCCTGGCATGCTGCGATTCATGGGGTCATAAAGAGTCAGACACAACTGATCGACTGATCTGATCTGATGTTTTCCTAAAGAATGCTGTGCTTCATTAATGCTAAACTTCACAGAGCATTGTTGTTAAGTCAACTCTGCGACCCTATGGACTGCAACACGCCAGGCCTCCCTGTTCCTCACTATCTCCTAGAGTTTGCCTAAGTTCATATCCATTGAATCAATGATGCAATCCAACCATCTCATCCTCTGCCGCCCTCTTCTTTTGCCTTCAAACTTTCCCAACAGCAGAGTCTTTTCCAATGAGTCAGCTGTTTGCATCAGGTGGCCAAAGTATTGGAGCTTCAGCTTCAGCATCAGTACTTCCAATGAGTATGCAGGGTTGATTTTCCTTTGGATTGACTGGTTTGATCTCCTTGCTGTACCTGGGAGCTCAAGAGTCTTCTCTAGCACCATTAGAGAAAGCATCAATTCTTCAGTACTCAGTCTTCTCTATGGTTCAACTCTCACATCCATACATGACCACATCTCTCTTAATATAATACATTTTCTCTGTTATTTACTGAGGAAAAATGTACATGCATGTCACCAAAATTCAGTATTACATTTTTAAACAAAACCACATGTGAAAAAAGCCTCTGGTTACATGCTAATACAATTGGAAAACATCAGAATCCCATGGAGGTATTTTCAAAAGCAGAATGTCAAAGGGCATACTTGGGACTCCAGTGTGGCTAGTGGTAAAAGGGGCATGCTACTGGTTCTCAAGAGCCACACTAATCACTGGTAATCAAAAAGGAATGTATTACGCATCTTACATCCTCATGTGGTAGTTTGTTATTTATACACAGGCATTTTGCTGTGTTTAAATTACTTTTTTAGGAGACTGAGAGTTTGTGGTTAATGTGCATCATATTATAATTGGCTCTGTTTAAAATAATGGGGTAACAGGCTCTCAGAATTTTCATGCAGAATGTTTACTTCTAGGAACAGCAAACACAAGAAAAGTTAAAACTCTTCAACCCACTGAAGAGATGTCACATAGCAGTGCACTGTAATCGTCCGAAAAAAGGTATGTGCAGACACCAACAGCTCAGACAGCTGTGGGTCAGGCAAATCTGAGAAAGCATTATGGAAAAGTGAAATTTAAAAAGAAAGGGGAGGATTCAGAGAGGCGAGGAGATGACCAGAAAGGCTTGGAGACAGAAACACAAGCCTTTTCACTTAACAGTAAATGAAGTCATTAGGAAGTATTTATGTAGCATATACGAGGGGCAGGGCATTAATGTTAATATAAAGTAGAAGATAACACTGGAAGGTAGGTCAGGCCTTAGAAAGGACTAACATCAGAATGTAAGTGAGGTTTTTAGGACAGACACTAAGCAGCTTTCCTCAGTTATGTTCTATTCTGAGGCAACAGTATACAAACTGTTTCCACGACAAAGCTGCATATTGTTAACACAAATGAAAGGTGTAACCTTTCGTTTCATTAATCCAGTAACCCTGGTTACCCATCTATGAGCTGTGACATAAACTTTATAAACTCAGGCACCGACTGTTTTGAAGTTCCATGCAATTGGAGATGCAGATAGGACAGGATGCTTTTTCACCCAGGTAAACCTGTTCTCCTGGCTAGACTGTTGTTTTCCCTGGTGACCTAGTAGGTGAATCTGCTCCAGGCAGTCTGAGAGATTTCTAGTTTACATCTATAGTTCCGGCATAACTAATTGTTCATAGCAAACCCCTCCTCCCATCTGCACTCCCAGAAATGTCCCAGGTTGATGCTAAATTCAATGGTTACTCTATCTAGAAATCAGGAAAAACCAAGTCCCAATTCCCAATCAATCAGCACAGCACCAACTATAATAAAATGTTTATTTATTTACAAGGTGCTTCAAGCTCTTGGCTTGGACATGTCATACCATCCATCCATGCACCTACCTGTGCATTAATGTATCCATTCATTTATCAACCTGTCATTTAATGAGCAACTACTCATAGTAAAGCACCAGGCTGTGCTGTGTTGTGCTTAGTCCCTCAGTAGTGTCCGACTCTTTGTGACCCTACAGACTGTAGCTTGCCAGGCTCCTCAGTCCGTGGGGATTCTCCAGGCAGGAATACTGCAGTGGGTTGCCACGCCCTCCTCCAGGGGATCTTCCTAACCCAGGGATCGAATCCAGGTCTCCCGCATTGCAGGCGGTTTCTTTACCGTCTGAGCCACCAGGGAAGATCATGAATACTGGAGTGGATAGCCTATCCCTTCTCTAGGGGATCTCCTCGACCCAGGAATTGAACTGGGATTTCCTGCATTGCAGGTAGATTCTTTACTGCTGAGCCACCTGGGAAGTCCATATAACAACACAAGCTGAGACAAAATACGAGCAGGAATTGAATTTCTAGCAAACAAGAAAATAAGATTAAAAGTTTTTTAAAACTTAGAGTGTTCTTGTACTTTGTACTTTCTACACATCACAAGTTAAGAACACTTAAATGGTAATACTAAATATTTTTTGAGGTATCTGATATTTAGAAACCTTATTAACCTATTTGGTAAGAGTTTGGAAATTTTCCCTCAAAATTTTTTTGACATATATCCACCTTGCCCATCTTTCCACTTAAGCCATTTATTCAGCAATCTGGAGGAAAGGAAAACCAAAAGTGTCAGTCTCTCAGTTGTGTTCAAGTCTTCACAACCCCATGGGCTGTAGCCTGCCAGCCTCCTCTGTTCACAGGATTTTCCAAGCAAGAATACAGTAGTGAATTGCCATTTCCTTCTCCAGGGGGAAAGGAAAACCACTGCTTAGGTCTTAGGGGAGTTAACACTGTTTGCAATCAAGTGGATTTGCAGTGTGTGTTAGTCGTTCAGTTGTGTCCAACTTTTTGCAACCCCATGGATTGTAGCCCAACAGGTCCCTCTGTCCATGGGATTCTCCAGGCAAGAATACTGGAGTGGGTAGCCAGTCCCTTCTCTGATCTTCCTGACTAGGGATCAAACCTGCATCTCCTGCATTGCAGGCAGGTTCTTCACCGTCAATTTTAACTATTTCTGAACCCAAATCATTGCTCCAATACTTATTTCTCTCAAAACTCTGTTTGGATTCTATTTAAATCCTGCATTTCAAAATTTACTGCTGTCATCCTGATTCTGATGCCCTGTGGGAATTCAATACACATGGGCAGAATAGAATAAATAATTTAACTTAGCTACTGTTCCTCTGGAAAAACTGGCCTTTAGTAAATGGCATTATTTCCCCATATTAATATTAATATTAAGAATATCCTCACTGTAGGGACTTCCCTGGTGGTCCAGTGGCTAAGAATCCATCTTCCAATGAGGGGACACGGGTTTGACCCCTGGTCAGGGAACTATGATCCCACATGTCATGGGGCAACTAAGCCTGTGTGCTGCAACCAGAGAAGCCTACATGCCACAATGAAGAACTTGTGCTGCAATTAAGATGTGATGCTGTCAAATAAATAAATAAAATTTAAAATTAAAAAAATAAAAGACAATACTCATTATATAACTCTAAATAGATTTATAGGCACTTTGGCCTTTTTCTAAATCTACTGGTGATTCCCAGGGTAGAATGCTGCTCAACTGCAGATTTTAGCTGTTGTCTGTTCAGACCCCAACATCACCTTTCTCAATCCCATATTTAAGTGATCAAATGTTAGTGGAAGATGAAGAAGGCACTCCTGTGTGTGCCACACACACAAACAAATATTTCATTGCACTTAATGTACAGGTTTTGATTGTGACATTAAAAAGGTAGGAGAAAACAGAAAAAAACTTAAATGATCTGGAGAAGTATAAATTACATAGTGGTAAGGTCAACTGTGAGACTTTACACAATGAGGGAGAAAAAGTTAAGCGGAGTCTTAACCAATTAATCTACACATACCCTCTTTGCTGCAGAAGAAGAAAAAGCATGGAAAAAGGTTAAAATAACTTTCTTCCTCCAGGGGATCTTCCCAATCCAGGGACTGAATCTGAATCTCCTGTGTCTCCTACATTGGCAGGTGGATTCTTCACCAACTGTGCCACCTGGGAAACCCAATGTCTAACTATCTATTTTAAGATAAATTTTACATATGGATTTTGGGGTAGGACACATTTCTGGACTTGAGAATGCTTTATTTGGCTTTGGGATAAAAGCCTACATTTCATCTGCTGATTGTATACATGTAATTCAAATCCCCTTGAATCCTTTCATCTCCAGTTTTGCTCTGCTTATATGAGATGTACTATATATTCCAAAGCTGGTATCTTCCGAACTCCTTTATAGTAAAAGGTCTTGGCTTTCACAACCACAACAGAATGAAATGACTATCCTACAACTGGCTGCAAAATATATAAGACACTGCTATAAATAAATCCCTGCTGTCTGAAAATTCATTCATTCAACTGAGGAAAAAGGAATGATATTGGCACTACCTGACCAGCTCTCCATTAAAATGATCATTTAAGTAAGGGGCACTGAAAAAGAAGTTCTTAACAATTCTGATAAGGATGACTGAGTCTGTTATTGTCTCAAATCTCTCCCTACTCTGGCTATGGAACTCAAGTAAAGATTTCTGTTTCCTCAGAGCAACACGTATCTTCAAAAGCATCTGGCTTGGGAAACAATATACAGTTAAGGACAATAGCAAAAAATGAGCACTAGCTACGCTTCCTCCAAAAGTTTTTCCACGCCAGCAAAATACGTATCAGTGATTTAGATCAGGTAAATGAGCTACACACTTAATATGCATCTTATGTGCAAGAATGAAATTCCATACTGATTATTTGGTTTAAGCTTGCATATCAAGAAAGCTTTACAGACTTTAAACAGAAGTTAAAATTAGCAATGCATTGTTGCTGTTGTTTAGTTGCTTCAGTCATGTCTGAGTCTTCCGCGACCTGTGGACTGTAGCTCCCTAGGCTCCACTGTCCGTGGGATTTCCCAGGCAAGAATACTGGAGTCGGTTGACATTTCTTTCTCCAGGGAATCTTCCCCACCCAGGGATCGAACCTTGTCTCTGGCATTCCAGGTATATATTCTATACCACTGAGCCACCAGGGAAGCTCCCTTAGGGCTTAATCAAAATGATGGAAGAGCTAGTCAGAGAGCCTCCCAGATAGACAGACACGCCCAGCTCCACTCCTTGAACTCCTAATGTTGATGCTAGAAATTAACTTAAAATTTTCTGCTAACATAAAAAGAGAACTACAGTGGGAGAGGAAAACCTAACCTTATTCTGATAAAGTTTAAGTGTTAGTCGCTCAGTCATGTCCAACTCTTTGTAACCCCACAGACCCTCCAGGGTCTTCTGTCCATGGAATTCTCCAGGCAAGAATACCGGAGTGGGTTGCCATCCCCTTCTCCAGGGGATCTTCCCAACCTAGGGATCCAACTTGAGTCTCCCGCATTACAAGTGTATTTTTTTACCATTTGAGCCACCAGGAAAGCCCTATTCTGAATAAGGTTCCCATCAAAAATAAACAAAAAAGAAACTGTTTTTGGAGGTCCCAATTAGTTTCAACAAACAGTACCCAAATTAGTGTTGATTCAGCAACTACCTGAAAAATAAAGACAAGTACATATGAAGAACGACTGCTCTACCCACTCCTCCAAATGGAGAAAAATAGAGTAAACCAATCCCATCATAACGTCTACAAAGGAGAGTTAACAGTATTAGTAACCTCTCCAATTTTCCAATATGATGAAAATCAAAACAAGAAAATCAAAACACCAAAAAAATAAATAAATAAAACTCCTCTCATTTCTAAATTCCTCCATTTATCCAGAGAAGCAAAATTCAGGACACTAGAGGATAAAGTCTCGCAACCTAGGCACAGTTGCACTCCAACAGGTCACAAGACCCATATACCACTTGGGGCAATGACCATTATGCCATGAGAACAGATGTCATACAAACACCAGGAAAGGGTTACAAGGCCAAAGGGCCCAGAGGAGTAATATGAGGCGTTAGCTTCATTTCCATAGAGGATTACAAGAGGAGAAAAAGGCAATAACAAAATGAACTCAGAGAAACAAAACTTGGGTTGCACTGGTGGTTGGTTCTGCTATGGGAATCATCCATCAGAGGATGGAAAACTGGGAAAGTTACCTTACTCTTTCCCAGAGGGCAAAGAGATTATTTCACCTGGTACAGAGTAAACGTTAATAATTTTAACTGTCATGTATTAACCAGTAGGTAAAACATATTTGAAAACATAGTGCACGATGAAACTGTTTCATGGAAATGAGTTTAAGGCAGTATAAAAAATAACTTGCTTTTTACACAATTCAATAATATTAAAATAGGCGGAATAGGACGGGGACAGAGAATAGATTGGCAGTTGCCAGGAGCTGTGGAGAATGGGGCCTGCGGAGGGATGGTCTCTCTTTTTGGCATTAAAAATGCTGTGGAATTAGAGACAGTGCGATGGTTGCCCCACCTTGCAAAAATTACTAACAACCACAGAACTGTACACTTTAAAGGGTTAATTTCACGGTAATTAAAAGAAATACGTGTCCAGCGCGTCAATCCAGACCTCGACGACCGATGAATGAAGTTTGGAAAACTGGCCTGACCACTAGGGAGGCGGCCCCGGGAGCCTGCGGACGTGGCCGGACAGTCTCGGCCGGGAGCGAAGCTTGGCCTCGGGTCTCAAGGAAGAGATGGGACGTGGGGCCCCCGCCGTCCTTCCCACTAGGGGGCTCGGGTCTGCCGCCAGTGTTCCTCCGGTTCCCTCAGCATCCGCTGACCGCCCCCTCCGCCCAAACTGCAGGCTCTCTTCCCCTTCAGACGTGACCCAGGCCTTCAGTCTCTTCCTTTTTCGCTGTCCCGACCCTGGCCGGCGGCCCTGGGCACACCCCGCGCGGTCGTCCCGGGCCCCCCTGCCTGCGGCCCCCGCCTCCGGCAGCTGCCCCCTGCCCCCCGGGCCGCCCCTATCCCTCAGGCCGTCCTCGCAGGCCGCTCCTCGGCGCCCTGGCCGGCTTCCGTACCTCCCTTTTCCGCGCCGCCGTCCCAGCGGCCGGAGGTGGGGCCGTCACCCCGGGCACTCCGGAGGGCCATGTCCCGGGGGCCCGGGCTCGAGCCCGAGCCCCGGATGGTGGCGGAGCCGACAGAAGACGCGGCTTCGGCCGCAGGTTCCAGCGCCTGCTCCGTGGAGCGAACTCGGCTTGGTCAGCCCGCGGCGCGCAGGCCTCCCCGCGCCGCCCCGCCCCGCGCCGTCACGTGACCACCCGCTACGCCGCGCGGGCGGCGGCAGAGCCGCGGCTGTCACCCGCGCTGGTGCGCAGGCGCCCTGAACGGCGAGAGAAGAGTGCGGGGACTCTGCCCCGGAGAGTTTGTTCCAACTGAACTTATAGAGCGTAGCAGTCTTGAAGCGATGTGTTCAGGAGCAGATTTTTATCATTTCTTTCGGTTTTCTTTATCTGTAAAATGATATGGATGATTATAGAAGTACTGCACTCAGAATAGTTCTTGGGAAAGTGTTTAAAACACCATCAAGAACATAGAGACTACTGGTGGCGCTAGTCTCTTCCCTGGTGGCTCAGAGGTTAAAGTGCTACCCGCAATGCAGGAGACTTGGGTTGGATCCCTGGGTCGGGAAGATCCCCTGGAGAAGGAAATAGCAACCCACTCCAGTATTCTTGCCTGGAGAATCCCATGGACGGAGGAGCCTGGTGGGCTACAGTACAAGGGGTCGCAAAGAGTCGGACACGACTGAGCGACTTCACTTTACTTTCTTTCAGCGACTTCACTTTACTTTCTTTCCCTGGTGGCGCTAGTGGTAAAAGAACCTGCCTGCCAATGCAGGAGACGTAGGAGCCGGGTTGGATCCCTGGGTGTCATGTCCATCCTGTGCAATCCAGCATCACGGTCCACCAATCATATTTTAAGTCCTTTTTAAAAAGGTCCTCTGAGTAGGTTTCAGGAGCAGTAAAGACTGAAGTTTTTCCCCATGGAAAAGAAATGTAAAAAAGCAAAATGGCTGTCTGAGGAGGCCTTACAAATAGCTGTGAAAAGAAGAGAAGCAAAAAGCAAAGGAGAAAAGGAAAGATATAAGCATCTGAATGCAGAGTTCCAAAGAAGAGCAAGGAGAGATAAAGCCTCCCTCAGAGATCAATGCAAAGAAATAGAGGAAAACAACAGAATGGGAAAGACCAGAGATCTCTTCAAGAAAATTATTGATACCAAGGGAACATTTCCTGCAAAAATGGGCTTGATAAAGGACAGGAATGGTATGGACCTAACAGAAGCAGAAGATATTAGGAAGAGGTGGCAAGAATACACAGAGGAACTGTACAAAAAAGAGCTTCACGACCAAGATAATCACGATGGTGGGATCACTCACCTATAGCCAGACATCCTGGAATGTGAAGTCAAGTGGGCCTTAGAAAGTATCACTATGAACAAAGCTAGTGGAGGTGATGGAATTCCAGTTGAGCTATTCCAAATCCTGAAAGATGCTGTGAAAGTGCTGCACTCAATATGCCAGCAAATTTTTAAATACTCAGCAGTGGCCACAAGACTGGAAAAGGTCAGTTTTCATTCCAATCCCAGAGAAAGGCAATGCCAAAGAATGCGCAAACTACCGCACAATTGCACTCATCTCCCACGCTAGTAAAGTAATGCTCAAAATTCTCCAAGCCAGGCTTCAGCAATACGTGAACTGCGAACTTGCAGATGTTCAAGCTGGTTTTAGAAAAGGCAGAGGAACCAGAGACCAAATTGCCAACATTTGCTGGATCATGGAAAAACAAGAGAGTTCCAGAAAAACACCTATTTCTGCTTTATTGACTATGCCAAAGGCTTTGACTGTGTGGATCACAATAAACTGTGGAAAATTCTGATAGATGGGAATACCAGACCACCTGACCTGCCTCTTGAGAAACCTATATGCAGGTCAGGAAGCAACAGTTAGAACTGGACATGGAACAACAGACTGGTTCCAAATAGGAAAAGGAGTACGTCAAGGCTGTATGTTGTCACCCTGCTTATTTAACTTATATGCAGAGTACATCATAAGAAACGCTGGGCTGGAAGAAGCACAAGCTGGAAGCAAGATTGCCAGGAGAAATATCAATAACCTCAGATATGCAGATGACACCACCCTTATGGCAGAAAGTGAAGAGGAACTAAAAAGCCTCTTGATGAAAGCAAAAGTGGAGAGTGAAAAAGTTGGCTTAAAGCTCAACATTCAGAAACGAAGATCATGGCATCTGGTCCCATCACTTCATGGGAAATAGATGGGGAAACAGTGGAAACAGTGTCAGACTTTATTTTTCTGGGCTCCAAAATCACTGCAGATGGTGATTGCAGCCATGAAATTAAAAGACGCTTACTCCTTGGAAGGAAAGTTATGACCAACCTAGATAGCATATTGAAAAGCAGAGACATTACTTTACCAACAAAGGTCTGTCTAGTCAAGGCTATGGTTTTTCCTGTGGTCATGTATGGATGTGAGAGTTGGACTGTGAAGAAAGCTGAGCGCCGAAGAATTGATGCTTTTGAACTGTGGTGTTGGAGAAGACTCTTGAGAGTCCCTTGGACTCCAAGGAGATCCAACCAGTCCATCCTAAAGGAGACCAGTCCTGGGTGTTCATTGGAAGGACTGATGCTGAAGCTGAAACTCCAATACTTTGGCCACCTCATGTGAAGAGTTAACTCATTGGAAAAGACCCTGATGCTGGGAGGGATTGGAGACAGGAGGAGAAGGGGACGACAGAGGATGAGATGGCTGGATGACATCACCGACTCGATGCGCATGAGTTTGAGTGAACTCCGGGAGTTGGTGATGGACAGGGAGGCCTGGCGTGCTGTGATTCATGGGGTTGCAAAGAGTCGGACATGACTGAGCAACTGAAGTGAACTGAACTGAACTGAAAGACTGAAGTTAATCTGATTTTTTTAAACTAATATTCAATTTACTAAAATTAGAAATCCTCAAACCTTGCTTTTCCTTGATTTCAACTGACATTTTACAATTCCATTCATTAATCTAGTAAGTTTATCAATCGCTTCTTTGGTACTGTAAAACCCTATGGAGCCCTCGGAGGATAGACCCGGCCCCCCTCCTCTGCGCTGCCCTTCCCTGCACCCCTCCTCCATGTACTCTGTGTGTGTCTTGTTGTAGAAAAACTTTAGCTTCCTAGGCCTTCCTCAAGTTCCAAAGAATAAATTTAATTAGAGAAGTGAGGGGAAAAAAATACAGAAGGAAGGAAAGGAAAGGAAGGAAAACAGTCAAACAAGACAAAAATAATAGTTTAGCCAAGGCCCCTTAGTTCCTCCTCAAGGGCTGTAGATATACTGGGAACCATATCCTTTGACTTGTTTTGCAGATCCTGAAACCCCCACCAGGAGAAAAAAGTTAACTATATACTGCCCACAAGCATGCAGACCCCAGTCCAGTTGAAACCGGAAGGTTGGTGATGTTGACTCCTGATTACTTCACCACCAACCAATAAGAAAAATGTCCAAGAGCTGATTGCATACCATACAACCCCTTTCCCTCACCAAGTCTTTAAAAACCTTTCCCTGAAAGCCATCAGGGAACCTGGGTCTTTTAAGCACCAGCTGTGTGGACTCTGTGTTGACACCCTGCAATAAATGCTGCACTTTTCTTCGCCACAACCCTGGGTCAGTAGGTTGGCTTTATTGTGCAAGGGCCAGCAGAACCAAGTTTGGTTTGGTAATGGTACCATTAATAAAACTTCATCAATTAATTGCCTTTGAACATTTGAAACTGCATTTATAAATGTAATAATTCACTTTTCTTTTTAAAGTACCACAAAAATATTAACAGTGAGAGTTTAAAACATTTCTGATCTTTAAATCATAGTTGAGATTAAAAGATGTTTATTGCTTTGAAGAAAAAATCAGGTCAACCCAATTTGGGAGTAACATGCTAGAGCAATTTGGGGTATTTCTTCCCTTCTCAGTTACTGTGCTGGCCAGTGAGCCAGCTGGATTCTTGCTTGCAATAGTGGTGAGACGTCTCCACCATCACAACTCTAGGGCTCAATCAGTTCAGTTCAGTCGCTCAGTCATGTCCGATTCTTTGCAACCCCATGAATCACAGCACGCCAGGCCTCCCTGTCCATCACCAACACCCGGAGTTCACTCAGACTCACGTCCATCGAGTCAGTGATGCCATCCAGCCATCTCATCCTCTGTCATCCCCTTCTCCTCCTGCCCCCAACCCCTCCCAGCATCAGAGTCTTTTCCAATGAGTTAACTCTTCACATGAGGTGGCCAAAGTATTGGAGTTTCAGCTTCAGCATCAGTCCTTCCAATGAACACCCAGGACTGGTCTCCTTTAGGATGGACTGGTTGGATCTCCTTGGAGTCCAAGGGACTCTCAAGAGTCTTCTCCAACACCACAGTTCAAAAGCATCAATACTTCGGTGCTCAGCTTTCTTCACAGTCCAACTCTCACATCCATACATGACCACAGGAAAAACCATAGCCTTGACTAGACGGACCTTTGTGGGCAAAGTAATGTCTCTGCTTTTCAATATGCTATCTAGGTTGGTCATAACTTTCCTTCCAAGGAGTAAGCGTCTTTTAATTTCATGGCTGCAATCACCATCTGCAGTGATTTTGGAGCCCAGAAAAATAAAGTCTGACACTGTTTCCACTGTTTCCCCATCTATTTCCCATGAAGTGATGGGACCAGATGCCATGATCTTCGTTTCTGAATGTTGAGCTTTAAGCCAACTTTTTCACTCTACACTTTTGCTTTCATCAAGAGGCTTTTTAGTTCCTCTTCACTTTCTGCCATTAGGGTGGTGTCATCTGCATATCTGAGGTTATTGATATTTCTCCCGGCAATCTTGATTCCAGCTTTTGCTTCTTCCAGCCCAGCGTTTCTCATGATGTACTACTCTGCATAGAAGTTAAATAAGCTAGGGCTAAATAGTGTGTGGTTATTGTGAGGTTTGGGCCAGCTCACATCCTCTGGAAAACAACGAAGTGGCTGGCTCACCAGGAAAAGGGGGAGAGGACCAAGTACTGTCTGTCCCAGACTGGTACCCCATCTTCTGAACAGCACTTTTTTTTTTTTTTTTTTTTGCAGCTCCATGAAGCTAGCAGAATCTTAATTTCCCGAGCAGGGACTGAACTCTAGGCCCTCAGCGGTGAAATCATGGAGTCCTAACCAATGGACTGCCAGGGAATTTTTTTTTTTTTTCATTCTTCCACTCATTCAATCAGTATCTACTGAGTCTTCCTTTATGACAGCCCCTGCCCTAGCAGGTTGACAGAGAGCAGTAAATAATAGATACAAAAAAGAAATGATTAAATATAATTTGCTCCTCTGACTGGCAAAAATTTGTCAAACGCTGGTGGAGATGTGGGAAAAATGGGCTCTGAGCAGCACTTACAGTTGCAGTTCATCACCATGGAGTTCTAAATGAGAGGGTGAGCCAAGATGCTAGTGATTTTGCTTCATAATTTCCCATGTCCACTCTTGTTTAGAGATTTAGGTGGCAAGTGAAAATTTTTAAGAAACCTTCCTGAGTCAATAGAAACTAGCCTATGATCTGAACACTGGTCATGCCCACTGCCCTGTGGCCGGGGTGTAGAACCCACTGGGTTGGTCTGCCACTGACCCTGGGAAACAATATCTTGGAAGACCCCCAGTAACAAACATGGAGATTACTGTTTGCCCAACAAACATTCATGATACTCCCCCGGCTCATGCTAGGAGTCAAAATAATGAAGCTTTACTCTGTGCTCCAGGAAGCTCAGATTAGTAAGGGAGATGGATTTATCAAGGTGTGACAAGTTTTAGGAAAGGGAGAAACTTAGAGGGTTATGCAAGCCCAAAGAAGGGGATCAACCACACACAAGGGCAGAAGAGGGTGATGAAGGGAAGTTTCCTGGGGTAGTGATTTCTAAACTTATATAGAGTGAAGGGTAGCAGTAAGTCAGTTGATGTAGGGAAGAGCATTCTAGTTGGAGAAAATAGCACAGGCATTATCTTGAAGCTATGAGGAAGCAAATTGTAGTCTAGAAACTACAAGAGGTTTAGTTTTCTTACAGCACAGCAGGAAAGACAAAATGAACTTTGACACTAGTGAGGGCAGAGAAGTGTGCAGGGACAAGCCAGACAGAATCTCTTCAACCATATTCAGAGTTTGGACTGGATGGAGTCAGCAGGGTGAATTAAAGGTTTTTTTTTTTTTTTTTTTTTAGCATTGAATAAGTTCTTTGATGTCATCTAATTTAATCTTTATCTCCAATAAGAATCACGTTTATGGATGAACCCAGTGCTAGGCCATAGAATGAGTTGAGTTCAACTTCTAATGGGAAAGAGACAAGTAACCAGGCAATTGAAAAGCCAAGTGAATAGAGGTCAGAAGAGGGCAACCTAGAAATCCGGGAGAACACAGAAAATCCCAGAAACCAAGAGACTCCTAATTGAGTAAAGGGCACAGGAGCATCCGTTAGGTCTGTGTGGTAGGCAGGATTATAAGATGGTCCCCAAGATCCCCACTCTGTGGTGTATTAATTCCCTCCCTTTGAGTGTAGGCAGGACCTGTGACCACAATAGGATCTCAGTCTCATGATTCAGTGATGTTATATGGCAAAGACGAAGGCATTCTGCAGAGGTAATGAAGGTCTCAGATCAGTTGATCCGGTAGTCAACTGAAAGATTGACCTGGGTAATCAAGCAAGTCATTTAAAAGAAAATGCAGGCCTTCCCTAGAGACATTCAAAGCAGGGGATATTTTTCTGTAGGCCTTTTATCAATTTGTGGTATTTTCTTACAGAGCAAGGGATGGACAATTTCACTCCCCCCCCCGCAAAAAAAAAGCTCAGGCAAAAAGATACAATAGTTCACAGTAAATGAAAAGTTGTTGTGCTTCTACATCTCCTATCTCTCAGCTGCCCATCTCTTCATGTTGATTGCATTCTTCCACAGGCCCTGGGTTCATAACATGACTCTGGCAGCTCCAGATTTCACATACTTCCTACATCTGACTCTGTGAAATACAGCTGAATTGTCTTTGTTTCTGCATTTCCAAGAAAGTCCCCAAACCCTGGTGCTGAGAGTGGGAAAGAGGTGGAGATTACTTTATGATTGCCATAGGATTTATAATACATATCTTTAATTACCCAATTTGCCTTCAAATAATATCCCACTTTCATGGAAAGTATAAAGACCTCACAACAGAAGATTCCCATTTCCTCCCTTTTGTTCTTCATGCTGCTATCATATGCTTTGCTTTGCTTATTAAATTCCTTCCTCTCCCTTCTACCCCAACCCTGCCTCAACCTACACTTGCAGACAACTGCTTAAGCACATTCTGTCACTAAATTAGCTTGGCGTTTTCTGGAATATTATATGGATGGAACTATATAGTATGTAGTCTTTTTGGTCTAGTATTCACTCAGCATAATATTCTAAGATTGATCCATGTTGTTGCATATATCATTTATTACTTTATATTGCTTAGTATTTCATCATATATTGCGGTTCATTTATTCACATTTAAAAACTTTAACATGCTATAAATACACAATTCATTGTTATTATTTTTGCTTTAGATTAGGGGTTAGCAAAGGGTAACTCATACATGCCAAAACCAGTTCACTGACTGATTTTGTACAGTCCATGAGCTAAGAATGGCTTTTACAATTTTATATTGGCAAAAGAAAAAAAAAGGATAATTTGCGGCACATAAAACTTATATGAAATGCAAATCTAAATCCATAAATAAAGTTTTACTGTCTAAGACTGCTTTCATGCCACAGCAGAGTGGTTGCAATAGGGATCATGTAATCAGCAAAACCTAAGTTATTTATTTGCTCCTTTACAGAAAGTTTGCTGACCTCCTACTTTAGATTTAAGGCAATTAAATCTTTTAAAAATTTACTTTCATCTATTCCATTTACAGTACTCTTTCATTGTGTAGGTCCAAGTTTCTGTCTGGTATCCTATTCCTTCTGTCTGAAGAACTTCCTTTAATATTTCTTCCAGTAACATATTTCCTCAGTTTTTCTTTGTCTGAGAAAAGGCTTTATTTCCCCCCTCATTTTGAAAGATATTTTCAGTGGGCATAGGATTCTAGATTGACAGTTTTTTCTTTCAGTACTAAAGTCACTCCATTGTCTTCTAGCTTGTATGGTTTCCGATAATTCTTAAGCTTCCTTTACATGCCATGTCCCATTTTTTTTTTGCCCTCTGGGCTGCCTTTAAGATTTTTTCTTAATATTTAAAACAAAATTTAAAGAATATTTTATTTTTGGCTGCACTGCCTCTTCATTGCTGTAGGTAGGCTTTCTCTTGTTGTGGCCAGTGGGGAGCTAATCTCTAGCTGCGGTGCATGGGCTTCTCAGTGCCGTGATTTCTCTTGTTGCAGAGCAAGGGCTCTAGAGCATGCAGACTTCAATAGTTGTGGCACATCAGCTTAGTTGGCATGTGGAATCTTAGTTCCCAGATCAGGCATCAAACCTGTGTCCTCTGCCATTGGCAGGCTGATTCTTAACCACTGGACCACCAGGGAAGTCCTTTTAGCATTTTGAATATGGTATGCCTAGTTTTGTGTGTATAAATTTGTTTCATGTTCTTAGAGCTTCTTGGATCTCTCTGTGGCTTGGTGTCTGTCCTTTGGCCTCTTGTGCCCCAAGCCATCTACCATAAGAACATCCCCTGGGTAGCTGCTGCAACTTCTGCATGGGACCCAGAAGGAACTACATGGAGCCTGAAACCAAACACAGGAGCTCAGTCCAGTCCCATCAATCCTCAACCTGAAGCTGAGCTGCTTGGCTGAACCCACTTTAGATCAGTTGAACTATAGCTGACCTAGAGATCTGTGTGAGGATAATGAAAGGACCAGAGAGCAAAAAAAAAGCAAGAGAAAATTTATCTTTAATGACTGGTTAGAAACCTGGACAGCAATCCTGGAACCACAGCTATACAAAGGCACTCTGGGAAGCAGAACCAAACAAGACACATGAATTCTGATGCCAAGTGTGGGCCCTGGCAGCTCGAACTCACCAAGGCAGGGCCTCTCTCAACTCAGCTCCAAGTATCCCCTCTTCTGCAAAGGCTTTCTTGATCATTCTCTCCTCTCTGAGAGTTCTGGACTTCTTTCTTCCTAAGGAGTTTTTCTACATCGTATCACAAACACCCTTCAGAAACAACTACAGCTGAACTTCGTTTTCTTCTAAACTCTTTTCCCGGAGGCAGCCTTTTCAAGTGCCAGAGGATTCTTTGTTTTTATTTTCAAAGACACTGAGGTTGTCTTCTCTCTCCCTTGGGGCATCCAAACTCTATCCCCTAGCCTCTGAGGCCCACCTGTAGCCAAGTCACATGTCCTGGGGCCCAATGTGACTTCAATACCCACTTACCTTCAGGATGAATTCTGTCTTCCTTTCTGCTATCTTGAAATTCCCATTTCTTTCTTTGAAACTGGCTATTTATTTTAAAGTAAATTAAGTTATATCAGCACCCTCACATATTTAGAGGTAGGTATCTATCTTTAGAGCAATCCACTATGCTGACTAGCAGTATGATTTTTTTCCCCCCTAGGGAACAATTTGTTTTCTGCTTTTCTATTTGACAATAACACATTTCCCCATGGTTGTGCATCTCATCTCTCCCAATCTCCAGTGTTTAGCATGGGACCAGGCTCATGGACATCAGCACATGTTTATTGAGGGACATATTTTATTTAAAAAATGAATTCTGCAAAGACCAGTCAAGATAAGTAGATAAGTAACCCTGATTCTGGGCTGAGGGGATGAAGTTGAGTGGGTAAGCAAGGAACAGAATGAATAAACAGCTATGAGAATTTAGGTTTCTTCACATGAAGTTTACCATAGAATTCTCAAAAACTGTTCAACAGAGAAACAAAGTGCTACCTTTCTAGATAAGTCTACAAATGTTTATCTATAGCTGAGACTGACTCATAGGGTGAAATCAGGAGACCACTTGCCAGCTGCTGCTACTTTTCCTTTTTTATCATTAGAGGAGCCAAGAAAATTCTGTCAAAGCAGGTGATGCAAGACTGAAGCTGATTCAGAAATACCCAATCCCCTCAAGAACTTCTCCAAGAAAGGGATTGGCCATTCTGTAGTCATCCATCTGGAGGTGTCTGGGGAAGAGCTTCTTACATCGAGGTCACTAAGAATCCCTGGTGATTATGACCACAGGGAGACAAATCCAGACTGTAGTGCAAAAATATTTGGCTTTCAGTAGAGAAAAATTCAGAGACAAGAGTGGTAGGATCTTAGAGGGAAAGAGTGATGGGGGTGAGAACAGGCCAATGCTGGCCTTCATGCAACATAGAAACAACCTGCATCTGTTGAAAACCTGTCGTATTTGGCGCATGGGTGTTTTTCCTTCTGCAACCAGATACTTACAGCCATCTGCTGTAAAATTATAGAAATAAATGCACAAGTCTACAGCACTGCACAGCTTATGCGGCATCTTTTTCTGCACATGCACATGACCTACACAATTACACACAATTCAGAGTGGAAATGAATCTTCAGCCTAACTTTACTATGTGCCAGACACTGTAGCAAGCATGTGTATCTAACCTGAATAACCATTTTCCAAAATAGATACTGAGACTCCAATTTTACATATGAAAACAATATTAGAACCTCTGGGGCAGGGAGGAAGAGAAGAGGGGCAAAGGGGCTTCATTCGTATTGGTAATACAGACTTGGGTGCGTTCATGGGTATGTTACACCTTCTTTACAACTTGGTACATCTAAAAAGTTTTACAATGATAATTTAAGTCATCTCTGAGGATTCAAGAAGTTAAACTACTGATCTAAAACTATACTCTTGTGTAGTGTAGTACTTAACTCTCAGCAGAACCAGAGCATGTGAAGTCCAACTAAGTTACTTCTTTGCAGTAGTTAAAATTTACCACAGAATCACAGTAAGGTTATAAAATCTAGAAAGCACTTGTCTACATTAAGTGTGACTCCAGAATCAGACTACCCTGTGACACCCTCTGTATGTCTGTTCTACTTGGAGAACAGCCTGAATTTCACATTATTATATACAAATGGTGGAAAGCAGGGATATTGTGGCATCTAAGTCTTCTAAATTGGTCAGGATCATTGCTCAGCCTTCAGCCACTTAAGATTTCACCAAAGGCTCATTATATTACTAAATAAAGAAGCAAACATTAAATAAAAATTTTGTCATGTTAATCCAGTCTGGCCTATAGCTTATAATTACAGCTGCAAACCTAAGAACAAGGTTCTTCTGATCTTAAGATCTTATTCAACAATACTCCCAATTAACTTATTGTATGTGAGGGAGGAGGAAGGTGAACTGAGAGTGTAGGATGGAATTACTATTTATTGAGCACCTACTAGGAACCTGGTAGGGCTTCCCAGGGGGTGCTAGTGGTGAAGAATCTGCCTGTCAATGCAGGAGACTGCCAATGCAAGAGACGCAAGTTCAATCCCTAGGTCAGGAAGATCCCCTGGAGAAGAAAACAGCAACCCAATCCAGTATTCTTGCCTGGAAAATTCTATGGACAAAGGAGCCTTGCAGGCTATACAGTCCATGGGGTCACAAAGAGTTGGACAGCACTAAGTATGCACACACACGGTGCCAAGCATTTTCCCTGTGACACTCCACTGATCTTCAATTCTGAGGGATATTACTACAGCCTCATAATGAGGATGCACGGATTCACAGATTAGTAAAACATACAAGGTCATCAGGGAGTTTACATGCAGGTTGGGAGAGAGACAAAAATAACAAGTTCAGGTATTACTAGGAAAAAGGGCACAGGGGTAGAGATGGCAGTGGGGGAAGCAGACAAAGGTGACTTTAAATATGGTGAAGATTACGGTTTTTAGACCCATTTCTTTGAAGACAGAACTGGGGACTGCTTTACTTCAAAGACGTCTGGTGAACATTTGTCAAGCAGGAAAAAGTCCCAGGAAGGAAGCCTCCCTAGCATGCACACCACTAACGATCAGCCACAGTTCTCAAACCTGAAGCACAAGGGAGGGTGAAATTACCAGCAGAGAAGTAGGCAAGGGCTGAAAAGATGAAACAATTACTCAAACCCAATTCTAAACTCAGGGGAGAAATTGCTAGTGGGAATGGTGACAGAACTAGGTATTTTTTCAAGAGATACTTGTAACACACTTGACAACAGGTGAAACATGATGAAATTTAAAGACTGAGAGGAAATTAAAAAAATTTGAAATCTGTCAACCAATCCACAATGTTCTCTACTATGTTAGGATTACAGTCATTAGCCACACCCTGAAGTTCTAATTTTACAAAGTATATTTCTCTGTCTCTAATAGGCCCACTCTAACAATTTAATCTTCCTATCTGTCTCATGGATAAAATAAGAAAGAGATAATGTCAGAAATTAACATCTGTTTAACCTAGGCATTTCAGATACATGATATGCAATGGCTCCTTTTATCTAAACCATGTTTCTCAACTCCCAATATTAATAATATATGGATGCACTGAACATTTAAAGAAAACTAGGAATCTGGGATAACAGCATCTCCTGATTTCAACTTTATTTCTTTAAATGAGAAAGAATAAATGGCAATTCAAGTACATAATGTTGTAGAATATACTCATTTGACATCAGTAAGCAACTATGTGGATCATAACAAACTGTGGAAAACTCTTCAAGAGATGGGAATACCAGACCATCTTGTCTGTCTCCTAAGAAACCTGTACGCAGGTCAAGATCAACAGTTAGAACTTTATATGGAACAGCTCACTGGTTCAAAATTGAGAAAGGAGTACGGTACAGCTGTTTATTGTCACCTTGTTTATTTACCTTATGATGCAGAGCACATCATGCAAAATGCCAGGCTGGATGAGTTACAAGCTGGACTCAAGATTGCCAGAAGTATCAAATCTCAGATATGCAGATGATAACACTTTAATTGCAGAAAGCAAAGAGGAACTATAAAGAGCCTCTTGATGAGGGTGAGAGAGGAGGGTGAAAAGCTGGCTCAAAACTCAGTATTAAACTAAGATCACAGCATCTGGTTCCATCACTTCATGGCAAATATAAGGGGAAAAGGTGGAAGCAGTGACGTCTAAAATCACCTGGATGGTGATTGCAGCCATGAAGTTAGAAGACGCTTGCTTCTTGGCAGGAAAGCTATGACACACCTAGACAGTGTATTAAAAGCAAAGACATCACTTTACTGACAAAGGTTCATATAGCCAAGGCTATGGTCTTTCCAGTAGTCATGTACAGATGTCACAGCTGGACCATAAAGAAGGCAGCGCACCAATGAACTGATGCTTTCAAATCGTGGTGCTGGAGAAGACTCTTAAGAGAGTCCCCTGGACAGCAAGGAGATCAAACCAGTTAATCCAAAGGAAAATCAACGCTGAATACTTATTGGAAGGACTGATGCTGAAGCTCCACTACTTTGGTCACCTGATGCAAAGAGCCGACACGGCGGAAAAGACCCTGATGCTGAGAAAGACTGAGGGCAGAAAAAGGGGGCGACAGAGAGTGAGATGGTTGGATGGCATCACCAATTCAATGGACATGAACTTGGGCAAACTCCAAGAGATGGCAAGGGACACGGACGCCTAGTGTGCTGCATGCAGTCCATGGGGTCACAAAGAGTCGGACACGACTTACCAAATGAACAAAAACCAACTCTGTTTCACTTCTTTTACTGGCCTTTTCATAGTTTCTATTTAAGCTGCCAAATATGTTCTCATAAGCTCACCATAAGCTCATTCCAGGCCCCAAGACTGCAAATTGCCTCCCACTGGGAGGTATCTCCAAGACTGATCTTCCACAGGGCTTACTGCCATTAACTAACACTGGTCTTTTCTGCTAACACACTGTCTCTACGGGCCTTTATGCACCAACTCAAACTTTCTAAACTCAGTGTCAGAGCTGAAAAGAAGCTCAGAAGAAATCTCATCCAGTCTCCCCCTGACTGAATACACAGAGGTCCCGAGAGAGCCAGAGGAGAGAGAGGTCATACTGTGAATTACTTGCAAAGTCAGGGCCAAGGACTAATACTCTATACAAGGGGCCAGGGGAGTTAGGTTTAACAGGTGGCAGACACTTGACATTTACTCTCATTCAATCCAAAGAAGCAGTGGCTCCATTTTATGGATGATGAAACAGATCCAGAAGTAACTTGCCAAGTAGCCAAGTATGTAACAAGGGCAGGAATGAAACCAATCCTGTTTAGCAACATCATGCTTTCTTCATTATTATCTCCATGTTAAAAATTCCTAGACTTCAGTGCTCCTCCACCAACCTTAATCCATCCCGCTTCACACTGCCATCAACCCAGTATTAAATTCAAAGCACATGAGAACTAAGGCATTTATAACACACGGTGTCGGCAGGAGAAGCATACTGCTCAGGCTGCAGGGACATTTCATTTGTTTAAATGTTTTTTATTTAAAAAAAAAAAATTAAAGACCTTCATGGCACAACTTCTTCCCAGCACAATTTATGTTTTCGTTATACCAATAACAATACAATTACAACCAATAAATCATCAAGGTGGGGAGGGGGAACTTATGACTTCAAACTTAAAAGTGGGGGGAGGGGCACTTCAAACAATGTTAAAAAAAATACTTAAAAAAAAAAAAAACTTTCAGAGTAACTGCCAACACAACTGTCTGAGATTGGCATTCCAGATCCTGCCATCTAATCAATGCAAACAGGTAGTGCTGAGAAATGAAGTGTCCCAATACAAGGTATACAGATGAGGTAATTTACAACAACACATAAGTTGTTACTCTGTAAACCCTTGTCCCTCCCACCCACCCAATTGGGTCTTTTTTAAATTCTTCATGCTTCTGCAGTGACTCCTTAAGTAGCATTTTAAAAACTTCTATTTCTCTTAAAAGGCTCCTGGGTAGCATTTCAGAGTCCTCTGCATTCACCTTCAGCTTCCTTCAAGGTCTGATGCATGTTAGGAGGTCCAGCTATTTGCAGCTTCCCACATCAGCCTCAGCTACACCTAGGTTGTTCTCTGAGCTACAAAGACGTGATGTAAAATCTTGATTTACAACCCTCCTCCCCACCTCAGAAGAAAGAATTCATTAGTCCTGTTCAAATCATAATCCAGTGCAAATGAAATCACAGACTGCATCTCTGGCACATTCGGCACTTTGAGCTTCTGCACAGATTCAACATGGTAACCCCCTACAGCATTCTAGGGCAAAAAAGGATCAAGAACAATAAATATCCACTGTACGTGGCCACAAAGAAGAAAATCACCCTGCCACACAGTCAGAATGTTTTCCCTATGGTGGAGAAACATTATAAAAGAAGGCTTTAGCTTTCTCTAAAGTTTACCATTATAGTCACTAAAGCCACTACCTTGATAAAGTTACTAAAGCCAAGATGGGTTACAAAGTTAGATAAGTTCATTAAATTCAACTCCTCAAACAATTATGTTTATCTCTGCCGCCCGGGTGAGAAAGACTTGTAAATCTATAAAGGTAGGAGAATGGGGAACTAAGACTTCAGGTCTTAAAATATGTTGGAAGAATTTTTCCTAGTCCCCACAAGCAGCTACTGTAATGGAATAACAGGAGAAAATACAGAGCTGATGATTTTGCTATTGTGCTTAAAAAACTAGGCTTCCTCAGTGAAGCACCTGATAAACTTAGGTGGTTGGATTACAGTGGAAAATCCACTTTACACACAAACACACACACAAAAACTGGCGACTTCTCCCATCCCCAATCCCTGCACTGCTGAGACACAAAATGATTTTATGGCAAAGGATCCTTAATCCCCAGAGACACTTTGGCTTGTGGTGCTTTTTTAAGGCCTCTCTGCCCTGCCCGGTACCATGGGTTGAACGAGGGGTGTATAAAAATGGGGGCCTTGGGAAGCCTCCATGGTACAGGGCTGCAGGCCCTTCAGATGTGAACGTGAGACACCCACCCAGCGAGACCTTTACACAGGGAACTTAAATCTAACCTTGATAAATAAAACCAAACGTTTATTTACACCAAAGAATTCCAACACTGGATCTTTCACATATGAAGGACAAAGTATTATATATATACACACAGCAAGGGGTGGCAGGGCTGTAACAAGAGAGTTTAGTTTTCCCACAATTACAGGTCTACCATTTCAGTTTCACTGGAGATAGTGGCTCTGCTCCTACCACTCAGATACGTTTATAAACCTGAGGGGCAGGTCTTCTCATTGGATGGCATATGAGGGAAGGGGAAGGTAGGAGGAAATGAAGGTAGAAAGCTGAAAATAAACTTCAGTGGCCACATCTCTCATTAGCTCTTAAAGAGTTGCTAGCATGAAACCTACATAGACAATGTTTTTTTTTTCCTTTTGTAAAAAGCAATAAGTTATGCCCAATAACTAACTGAATTCAAAAGGGCCAAGTCAAAGAAAACTGAAAAAGATTTTACCTTCCCCCTCCTACCAGCTATAGAGCATGTTGGGAGATGAAAGGCAGAGGACCAAGGTAAGGAATCTGGGAGGGATGATATTAAAGTTTTAAACTAAACTGAAACTAAATTATAAATGAGCTGGATTTAGGTTAGGTCAATAAGACATGATTCAAACTGCACAGAAGTTTTCAGGACCTGTCTGCATTTTGGGTAGATTTTCAGCATCTCAATGTAACTAAGACATATTTCCACTAGATTCACCAGGATAACCCCACTGAAGCACTTTTGGAGTAAAGTGATGTAAGTGACTAACAGTGTACTGCTCTTATAGGTTGGGTCCTCCCTTCCTCCTTCCTTCCCACCTCCCTTGAAGAAGCTACATTTTTGTAATCTCTGGAGAAGAGCGTGAAGTACAACCCCCCCAGAGTGTGGGATGGTAGGGGAGCAATGGTGAGCATGGGAAGAAATCTCCACCCAAACACAGCAGCTGGAATTGAGGCTGGTTTATCTTTGATCTTTAGTGATGAGAAACTGAATTTGGAAGGGGAGAAAAAAAATTTGTCCATGAAATAGTCCACCTGCAGATAATTTTTCAGGGAATCCCCTGAGTTATGAAAAGTTCGAGTTAAAAAAAAAAAGAAAGAAAGAAAAAAGAAAAAAAAAGAAAATCAGCCTATTATAATTTTTTTTTTATGACTGAACTACTATAAATCCACAAGCAACGGTTCAGACACGGTGCTTCTGAAGTATTTCAACCCTCCCCACCAGGCGCAAGCTGCATCAAGGGAGAGAGTGGACTCCCCAACCTCTGCTCAGGCATCAGGAGACAGAAGGGGCCATTACTGCTGAGCGCCGGCGGCAGCTGGAACAGGCATCCCAAGGGGGTTGGCAGCAGCAATCACTGGTGAGCCCGCCAGAGGTCCAAGGGGTGAAGGGGTTGGCACTGAAGAAATCCCTGAAAGAAAACAGCTGACAGTGAGCTAGAAGCACCAATCACGGAACTCTTAAGTCACCAGTTTTTCAAAGCACCTATCTCAAAAGTGACATAATAAATACTCTCTTTATTGAAGGCCTCATCTTAATTTTTACAAATTAATTTCAAATTAAATCCTCACAAATTAAAATTTAAGTTCCAATAAATTTAGAAGACAGAGACGGAAATCTAAGTTTGGAGAGTCTGAGCAGTTTGTCCAAGGTGCACAGCTAAGCATGTACAGCTACGTATGCTTGGATTCCAACCCAAGACTGTCTAAGATAACACTGTCCAACCAAACCTGCTCTGTAACCTGTATTAACATGACAGTCACTAGCCACATGTGACTACTGAGCATTTGCAATGTGTAACTAAACTAAGCAACTGATTTTACAATTTTATTTGACTTCAGTGAATTTAAATAACCACATGTGGCTAGTCACTACAAATGGAACAGCAGAAGGCTGGAGTCAAAGTTCATGTGCTCGTGGCCACTGTGCCTAGAGTCAGCCGGTGCAGAGAGGATCATCTCTCATCTCTAAGTTAAAACAGTGTTTTAGGATTTATTTCCATTTACTTTCTTGATCATATTACCTGTTACATTGCCTTCAGTCAGCTAGTTCTTTAAATTTTCAAAATATTATATATATTTCCTGAATAGGTAATATGGTACCATGACTCAAATAACTGCAAAGAGGATACAGTGAGAATTCTCCCTTATCCTATAACTTGGCCAACTTACAGCACTATTTTTGGCAGTGTATCCTTTCAGAAATATTTTATGGGTATACTTGAATTTTATAAAAACATGCATATAAGAATCACATATAAGAACTTGATTCTATGTTTTTGCCCATTTCTAGTCTTGAGCATGGTTCTGCATCTTGCTTCTTTTCACCTCACATTACTACCTTTGAGTTGAGGCTACAAAAGAACAGAAACACTCAAGCTTTTCTGAGTATACAGTACTCTGCTGAAAGGATGCCCCATAATTCATCTTATCAATTCCTTATTCTACAAGGAGCTGTTTTTAATGGTCTCTGATTACAAATATGGCTAGAATGAGTAACCTTGTGTATGTATCATTTTGCACACTTGCATGATACCCAGAGGTTGAACTCCAGAAGGCAGCTAGTTCTTAAAAAAAAAAAAAAATTGAGACAACAGCAATTTGTTGAGGGTGTTGGAGTAGGTACTCTCACAAAAGTACTCTCACAAGAGCACCCACGTGGATGCTGCCCATGTATATAATTCTTAGGGGATAGGCCTATGGTTTCTTTTGGGTAACTGTGGTTTCTCCCCGGTAAAAACTCACTCTGAATTGTAATGACTCAACAACAATAAAAAGTAATTGCACACAAACCACTGTAATTTACTAGGTACCCTGTAGCTGCTCTGGAAAAAAGAGCCATGCTTATACACATCTGTGCCCATGTACAAACCCCATCTCTACTCTCCCTCATTTTCTTATGTGATGAGGACCACATCACCTACTGCCACTCTAACTTGTGAGATGAAAGAATCTCTTTTCATTCTTAATGGCTTGTTGAGACTTTCAAGTCCCAAACAACTTTTGTGATTCTGGCCTCAAAGAGACTGTTGATACTCTAACTCAGTGATGCCCAACCTTTCTGGCACCCGGAACTGATTTCACGGAAGCTAATTTTTCCACGGACTGGGGTTGTGGAGAATGGTTTTGCGATGATTCAAACACATTACATTTATCGTGTGCTTTATTTCTAACCTAATGCCACTGCTGATTTGACAGGAGGTACTGTTCTGTGGCCCAGGGGTTGGGGGACCCCTGCTCTAACTACTAAGGGAAAACAGGTTTCAAAAGCATCCTGAAACCTGGTGGAGAGAGCCACACAAGTCATCATTATAGAGGAGAGCCACAGAAATCAGGCCACAAAGAAGGAGCAAAATTAAGAATGACAACTGACTTCTATATATACACTTAAAAAAAAAAAAAAAAGAAATTTACCAATGACACTGACCTGACATCATATTGGCGCTGCTGACTGGCGTACTGCCCCCTGGCATGCTAGATGAGCCCATTCGAGCCTGGTCCTTCACAACAGTGTCTAGAAAAAGAGACAAAAATGTTAGGTTCTGTTATGCTTGAAGAACTGAACTAATGGTCTAGGGTCTTATAGCAGCCATCCTGATTCTTCACATTTTATTTAGACTCTGTATTATTCCCCTAATAACAGAATTGAGGTGTCAACTACCTTCACTATGAAATCAACAAGTAATATAAAATAGAACTATTTTTGCTTAAAACTGTGACAAAGGCCAACTATTAAACGGTAGGAAAATGAAGTAAGCATAGTAGAGCTAATTTCTAAACAACAACAACAAAAATGTATTTACTTTTGGCCATGCTGCATGGCATGTGAGATCTTAGTTCCCCAACCAAGGATTGAACCTATGCCCCCTGTGGTGGAAGTACAGAGTCTTAACCACTGGATTGCCAGGGAAATCCCAGTACAGCTAATTTAAAACAAAAACAATCCTGTTATAGTTTAACAAGACAATACAATCTACCCTACCTATCAGTATTATATTATGAGAATGAAATGAGTTTTACTGCAGCTGGTCAAGCATGGTGCCAAATGGGCCAAAACCACAGGTTTGATCAAATTACTACTATGACCACAGACTTCACTCTCCATCTCAAACAGCCTGTCAGTCTGCTTCAAGTACAGGAGACTGAGCAATAATATAATTGATTCACTAAAATATCATCCCACCACTCCCCAAGGAACAACCCGATACTAAAGCTAACATCACAGTGAGGATGCAGTAGAGCTAGCTAAGTGGCATTTTCACTCAAGACAGTAGTTAGCTATATTCACAAACCTAGATCAAGGTGTTCATATAATTAGATTTTTAAGCCTCTCTGGCTCTCTCCAATGAATGATTAATAGGACAGACATAAGGCTGTATGTTCTAATCCAACCACTCCAAACTAGCCATGAGAACTGTCACCCACACAGTAAGAAAAGAAGTTTATTTAGGGATGATCATGTGTCAGGTACTCTGTTAGACAAGAATCCTCTCAACAATTCTGCAAGACAACTGCCATCACTATCCACATTGAAGAGACCAAGGCTCACTGTGGGAGAAGTAACTTTGCAGCAAGCTAAGTAAGGGAGGCTGGGATTCCAATTGTGTTCTGTGGGTCCAGAGCTTTCTTCACAGCATATATTCTCCCTTGCTCTGTACAGTCTGCTGGGCAGGCCTGCAAAGACCTGTGGACTAAACAGCTGGACTCACAGAAATAAGGGTGCTCCATGGCCTCTCTTGCAGTGAGCCGTGATTGGTGGTCGTATCGCAGCAGCTTGTCCAGGAAATCCAAGGCCTCAGGACTGACAAGGTGCTGGTTTTCACTGTGGACAAAGCGTTCCCATCGCTTACGGGAATGTCTGCAGAGCCAAAAGGGAGAATGAGAAATGGACCCAGGGGGAGAGAAGCCCAACATTTCAGTCCTACATTTTCCTTAGTGTCTAGCATTCCAGCCAATCATAAAGAGAGGTCAAAACTCAAGAGCTAACTGGAGAGACTGGAAATGGCAGTGTTGCAGAAGTGAAATCTGGATCCCAACAATTTTGTGAAACAAACATAATTCAGGTTACAGAAGGCTGGGCTGGTTAGCCTCCTCCCAACTCCCACCCATATTCCTGGCATCTCTACTGCTTGGCCCCCAAAAGCCTTTGTAACAAGAAAGCCTACCTCTTCCCATTAAGTGGTGAATGAATTAGTATTGGGTCTAGTCACTACTTTTAGAGTCTATTGTCTGTAAATTAGTCTGAAACATGCACTTTTTATGATTACTTTTTTCTCTTAGATGGGGTTTTGTCATCTACAAAAGCAAGATAAATCTAGATTTTGATTTCTGACTCAACTACAACCCTTCTATTAGACTACAAGGTCAGGGATCCTCTGCCTACAACCTCCACACTCAGACTCCTATTAGTGAATCTGGGAAAATGGCCATTCAAATCCAAAGCTTTCATCACAGGCTTGCCTATGCAGCATCCTGCAGTAGTGGACCACAGACACTTTGCAGGCAAAGAGAACATTAACTATTTTGGGAATCCAAAGTATCATTTTACACCCAAAGTGCTTATGGTGCAGATACGTATTTTGTTTCATGACTTACCTGCCCAAGATATCATTGAAACGTGGATCTAATTCAATGTTGTATTTGTCAATATAGTCGTATAAATCTTCTGTCCCCAGAACCTTGGCTATCCTCACCAACTAGGATTGAAAGAAGACAAAACCCATACCAAAAGCATATTACATGATTAAATCAACAATTAACCATGATCAAGTTAACAATATGGGACCATCATGGCTACAGGTACGAACGCTACACCCATTTCCTTCAAATCTCTTTGCACAGCATGAATGGATTTCCATACAACATTCCCTAATTACTACCAGTGTGAACATATCAATAAGAAAAAACAAACGGTTTTATAACCTGGTTCCTTCCCTCTGGAATGCAAAAGTAGGAAGTCAAGAAACACCTGGAGTAATAGGCAAATTTGGCCTTGGAGTACAGAATGAAGCAGGGCAAAGGCTAACAGAGTGCTGCCAAGAGAATGCACTGGTCATAGCAAACACCCTCTTCCAACAACACAAGAGAAGACTCTACACAAGAACATCACCAGATGGTCAACACCAAAATCAAACTGATTATATTTGCCGCCAAAGATGGAGAAGCTCTAAACAGTTAGCAAAAACAAGACCAGGAGCTGACTGTGGCTCAGATCATGAACTCCTTATTGCCAAGTTCAGACTTAAACTGAAGAAAGTGGAGAAAACCACTAGATCATTCAGGTATAACCTAAATCAAACCCCTTATGACTACACAGTGGAAGTGAGAAATAGATTTAAGGGACTAGATCTGATAGACAGAGTGCCTGATGAACTATGGAATGAGGTTCGTGACACTGTACAGGAGACAGGAATTAAGACAGTCCCCAAGAAAAAGAAATGCAAAAAAGCAAAATGGCTGTCTGAGGAGGCCTTACAAATAGCTGTGAAAAAAAGGGAAGCGAAACGCAAAGGGAAAAAGGAAAGATATACCCATTTGAACACAGAGTTCCAAAGAATAGCAAGGAGAGATAAGAAAGCCTTCCTCAGAGATCAGTGCAAAGAAATAGATGAAAACAATACAATGGCAAAGACTAGAGATCTCTTCAAGAAAATTAGAGATACCAAGGGAACATAAATTTTATGTAAAGATGGGCTTAATAAAGGACAGAAATAGTAGGGACCTAACAGAAGCAGAAGATATTAAGAAGAGGTGGCAAGAATACACAGAAGAATTATACAGAAAAGATTTTCAAGACCCAGATAATCACAATGGTGTGATCACTCACCTAGAGCCAGACATCCTGGAATGTGAAGTCAAGTGGGCCTTAGAAAGCATCACTATGAACAAAGCTAGTGGAGGTGATGGAATTCCAGTTGAGCTCTTTCAAATCCTGAAAGATGATGCTGTGAAAGTGCTGCACTCAATATGCCAGCAACTTTGGAAAACTCAGCAGTGGCCACAGGACTGGAAAAGGTCAATTTTCATTCCAATCCCAAAGAAAGGCAATGCCAAAGAATGCTCAAACTACCACACAATTGCACTCATCTCACACGCTAGTAAAGTAATGCTTAAAATTCTCCAAGCCAGGCTTTAGCAATACGTGAACCGTGAACTTCCAGATGTTCAAGCTGAATTTAGAAAAGGCAGAGGAACCAGAGATCAAATTGCCAACATCTGCTGGATCATCAAAAAAGCAAGAGAGTTCCAGAAAAACATCTATTTCTGCTTTATCGACTATGCCAAAGCCTTTGACTGTGTGGATCATAATAAACTGTGGAAAATTCTGAAAGAGATGGGAATACCAGACCACCTGACCTGCCTCTTGAGAAATCTGTATGCAGGCCAGGAAGCAACAGTTAGAACTGGACATGGAACAGACTGGTTCCAAATAGGAAAAGGAGTTATGTCAAGGCTGTATATTGTCACCCTACTTATTTAACTTATATGCAGAGTACATCATGAGAAATGCTGGGCTGGAGGAAGCACAAGCTGGAATCAAGATTGCCAGGAAAAATATCCATAAACTCAGATATGCAGATGACACCACCCTTATGGCAGAAAGTGAAGAAGAACTAAAGAGCCTCTTGATGAAAGTAAAAGAAGAGAGTGAAAAAGTTGGCTTAAAGCTCAACATTCAGAAAATTAAGATCATGGCATCTGGTCCCATCACTTCATGGGAAATAGATGGGGAAACAGTGGAAACAATGGCTGACTTTATTTTTCTGGGCTCCAATATCACTGCAGATGGTGACTGCAGCCATGAAATTAAAAGACGCTTACTCCTTGGAAGGAAAGTTGTGACCAACCTAGACAGCATATTAAAAAGCAAAGACATTACTCTGCCAACAAAGGTCCATCTAGTCAAGGCTATGGTTTTTCCAGTAGTCATGTATGGATGTGAGAGTTGGACTATAAAGAAAGCTGAGCGCAGAAGAATTGATGCTTTTGAACTGTGGTGTTGGAGAAGACTCTTGAAAGTCCCTTGGACTCCAAGGAGATCCAACCAGTCCATCCTAAAGGAGACCAGTCCTGGGTGTTCATTGGAAGGACTGATGTTGAAGCTGAAACTCCAATACTTTGGCCACCTGATGCAAAGAGCTGACTCACTGGATAAGATTCTGATGCTGGGAAAGATTGAGGGCAGGAGGAGAAGCGGACGACAGAGGATGAGATGGTTGGATGGCATCACCGACTCAATGGACATGGGTTTGGGTGGAGTCCGGGAGTTGGTGATGGACAGGGAGGCCTGGCGTGCTGCAATTCATGGGGTTGCAAAGAGTCGGACACGACTGAGTGACTAAACTGAACTGAACTTCCCTCTGAAGTCTCATCCCCCACCCCTCCGCCCCACACTCCAACAGCCTAGCTGAAGATATTACTTCCTTTGGAAAGTTCTCCACTTCATCAGACCACTCACTCGCATTATAACTGCCTTTGTATATCTTATCTACACTTTTACCGACATTTATGACCATGACTTATTTTCTTATACATTTGGTTCTCTTACTAGGTAAGACTGTGAAAAACCTTATGCAGGGCAGAGGGCTATTTTTTTCCTATATTCCTCAAACCTGCGTGACATCTAACAAAAAGCTGCTGATTTTTAACTGAATTTACCTGATATTCTTCAACTCATATGAAGAGTAGTCATTTTCATATGAGTTGTAATATGTTAGTCATAGGTAAATATGACTTCATAAAGTCATATTTACATAACATTCTTGGAATGATAAAACTGCAGAAATGAGATACAACATAGTAGCGTGAAGGCCAGGGGGAAGCTGGTGTGGACTACAAAAGGGCATATAAAGGATTCCTGAGGTGACAGAGATGTTCTGGTATTCTGGTTCTACTGATATTAATATCCTGGTTGTGATCCTGTACATAGCTGGCAAAAAGTTCTATTTGGGGGAAATTGGGTAAAAGATACTATATCTCTCTGTATTAATTATGGTATCTTCACGTGAATTTGCTTCCCTGGTGGCTCAGCTGGTAAAGAATCCGCCTGCAACGTGGAAGACCTGGCTTGGGAAGATCCCCTGGAGAAGGGAAAGACTACCTGCTGCAGTATTCTGGCCTGGAGAATTGCATGGACTGTATAGTCCAGGTGGTCACAAAGAGTCGGGCACAACTGAGTGACTTTCACAACAATTTACATTATCTCAAAATTAAATCACTGTGCTCAAACAAGGCAACGGTACCTCCCACAAGGCCCTAGAATCATTAACTGAACAAGCCATTAATTGAAAATTATTCTGGGGGCTTACACTCAGAGATTCTAAATAGCTCTCAGGTAGGGGTTAGGCATTTGTATTTTAGCAAGATCCATTGCAGTTTCTAAGGAGTAAGCAGATCTGGCCATTGCTAGGGTACATCAATAAATTTCTCAATAGGAACAACATATATTACCTGATCATAATTGTCATGTCCGTGGAAAAATGGCTCCTTCCGGAAGATCATACTTGCCAGCATACAACCCAAGCTCCACATATCCAAACTATAATCGTACATCTGCATTAAAGAAAATGTTGTCATCACATGTGAAATGACAAGATGAATCTTGTCACTTCAAATTTAAAAAGCTATTTTTTAAAAATAGAAAAACAAATAAATCCTACTCCATTGACTTTAAGCTCCAAATACCAGTATCTTTATATATTTCTTTTCAGTCTTTTCTTCTATGCATTTCCACTTATACTCCCTAACCCTCTCATCTGAAACCCGTACATACTATTTTGAGTTACTTTCTTCACTTACATAAGAACACCCATAAACAAAAAGTTTATGGAAACCTTTTAATGTGTACCATATTTTATAGCATGACTGTTTTAGAATTTAATCTTTAGTGTACCCTATAGTAGGACAGTGTTTTTCACCATTATAAATAATGCTCTAAAGAATATTTTTATGTATAAAAATTCTTTGAATTCAGTGCTATACCAGAAAATAAATTTCTAGGACAGAGCCTGAACTTCTTTCAATTCTAAAACAAGCTCTGGAATTTCTGATTAGAAGTGTCTTTCTCTTCAGTTAGGATCAAATGCAGATTTATTTATATTCTACAGACATTTTGACAATATACACAAAAGTTGTGGTAGACGAACTGAAGAGATTCGTATCTGACACTCCTATAAAAGGGACAGTCACGGATGTGCAAAAATGGCCCATTCAAAACGCAAAATAACACTTAGAAAATTACATGCAAAACAAACATAGGACAAAAATTTTATCTGCCCTTCTCTTCTCACCTGATAGTCTACAAGTAGCTCAGGACCTTTGAAATATCGGGAAGCAACTCGGACATTATATTCTTGGCCAGGATGGTAAAACTCAGCCAAACCCCAGTCTATTAGCCGTAGCTGAAGGGAGAAAAAAAGATAATAAATGTGTCTTTCAAGATACCCTCCACAATGCCATTACTTTTTTTTTTTTTTTGGCCACATTGTGTGGTCTGTGGGACTTTTAGTTCCCCAACCAGGGATTGAACCTGGGCCCTTGGCAGTTAAGAATTCCCAAAACTACTCTTTTAAACATACAATTATTTTGTGTTTCTCCAAATTTATACTCCTCCTCTTGACTAAAATGTCTCTACTACTCAATCTTGACTCCTATTCTGGTGAACATCTCTTCTGAGTTAACTCCTTCAACGAAATCTTTTCTAATTATGTAAATAGAAGCAACTACTGTCTTTGAACTGCCTCACCCACCAACCTTAGATAAATTTCTTTAATAGAACCTACAACTCTTTACTGAATATTTGCTTTCTACTTTTTTTTTTTTTTTTTTTACAAAATATGGACTGTAAGGTCCTTGAGAATAGGGACTGTTTTATTCACCTTTGCTAATTTTTAGAATTCAATGCAATGCTCAGTACACAGGAGAAAAATAAAAATACAGCTCTTACCAAAATAGTATTGGGTTGGTCAAAAAGTTCCTTCTGTTTTTTAAGTAAAAATAAAAGACACATTTTTCATTTTCACCAAGATCTTTATTGAACAACGTATTACTGTTTTGTTCTACTACATCCTGCCATTTTCCAGGCAATTTCACAATTCCATTTTCCCAACACTTTTTCTTTCTGAGTAAAGAACTGTTCCAGGTGCCTTTACAGTCTTACAGGAAACTGAAGTTTTTTCCACTAAGATAATTTCATAAAGATCAAAATAAACAGACATCCAAAGGTACAATGTCTGGTGAATTTGGCAGATGAATCAGAACTTTCCAGCCAAGGTGTTAAACAGTTTTTGCCTGGTCATCAAAGAAACATCCGGTCTTGTGTTATCCTGGTGGAGGATTATCCCCATTTTCTGTTGACTAACTCTGGAGCGCTGCTTTCAGTTGGTCCAACCGGGAGCTGTACTTGTTGGGATTCATCGTTTAGTTTTCCAGAAGGAACTCACTATAGAGGACTCTCTTTCAACCCCACCACACATACAACATCACCAGCTTTGGATGAAGATCGGCTTTTGGGGTGGTTGATGGGTGGTTCATTTCACTTGTCCCAAGATCTCTTCCATTCCACATTACTGTACAGTATCCACTTTCATCATCCATCACAATTCGTTTTAAAAGTGAACAATTTTGTTACGTTTAAGTATAGAGAATCACATGCGGAAATACGGTCAAGAAGGTTTTTTTACACTTAACTTATGTGGAACCCAAACATCAAAGTGGTTAACATAACCAAGCTGGTGCAAAGGATTTTCAACGCTTGATCTGGATATTTTGAGTATGTTGACTATCTCTTGCGTGGCATATAACATTGATTTTTTTCAATCAATGTCTCGATTTGATCGCTATTAACTTCAATTGGTCTACCTGACCAAACAGCATCATCCAGTGGGAAGTCTCCAGTACAAAAGTTTGCAAACCACTTCTGACACAATCAGTCACAGTACCTTCTCCACACACTGCACAAATCTTTTTTTGCATTTCAGTTGCATTTTCACCTCTCTTGAAACAATAAAACATTATATGCTGAAAATGTTGCTTTTTTTCTTCCATCTTCAACATTAAAATGGCTTCACAAAAATTCAGCAATTTGGCTAAGTTTTTAAAAAAAAACGCACACTGATAATAACATAATCCAACAAAATTATTTCCAATGAAGTTAAAGACAGCTAAGTGCTACTACAGTCATTGTATGGAGAAATAAACAAACTTTTTGGCCACCCCAATAGTAGCAAGGACAAGAGGCCACCTTACTTGACCTTCATGCAAAGCACGACCATAACTTGTAGTGTGAGCAGAAGGGCCTGAGTAACGCCTGACTGTTCCAGCACTGTCTCCAAAACTTCAGTTTATTAGGTTCAGTGTCTTCTTTTAGTAAACAAAGGGAAATATAACAAAAAATATGAAAATGTAGCTTTTTTATAGTCTTTCTCTTCAACATCTTAATATCAGAGCTATTCCTGAGCTTCCTGTCTTATCAGGAAGTATTCCCAGGTGACTATTTCTGGTCTGTGGCTTCACACACACCATCTCTGATATTCCCACCTATATTTAGCCCACACCTCTCAACAGCCATCTCTCTTTGATCATCTGAAAGACATCTCAGAACTAAAACTCTGATTATTCACTGCAAAACCTGTTTTCCCATGGAATCCTCCTCCTCCTCCTCTTACCTTAAATGTAATTCCATTTATCCTGTCATTCAGGTTAAAAACTTTTCACCCTGGACTCTTCTCTCCCTTCTATCCCACATCTAATCTGTCAATATACCCTGATGGCTCTATCAGATTTTGAGCCTATCATCACATCCACTGCTACCGCCCTGGTCCATGCTTTCACCAATCTCTGATTCACTGCAATAGCTGCTTTTCTTAACTGGTCTACCTTTCACTTTTACCCTCGATTCTCCACACAGGAACCAAAATGATCCTCTTAAAAAATATTTTAAAATGGTTATAAATTCATAGGAATCTGGAGATGTTCTGTGTACCCTTCAACCAGTTTCCCCAATGGTAACATCTTACGTCACTACAGTACAATATTAAAGCCAGGAAACTGACACAATTCAGAGACCTTTCTTTTCAACAGTTTTACACGTGTGTATAGTTCCACACAATTTTATCACATATGCAGATTCATACAGCTAGATTCCTATCTAGTCCATGATTAGAAAAAGAGCATCACAACAGTTATCCTTTATGCTACTCCTTCCTCTTGCTTTCTAACCCCTGGCAACCCTTCCGTTCTCTAACTCTGTCATCGTGAGAATTATAGAAATGGAACCATCAGTTAAAATTTTTGAGATTGCTTTTTTCACTCAGCATGAGACTTATCCAAGAGTTCTTACTAATCAGTAATACTACTACAATGGTATAGATACATCAGAGTTTAATGAATCATTACCCAACTGAAAGTTTCTGTATAGATCTCAGTCTGTTTTTCTGGGATAAATGTCACTACTGGGCTGTCTGGTAAGCGTATGTTTAGCTTTTAAAGAAACTGACAAACTATAAAACAATACAGACTGACATTCTCCAAAATGAGTGTGCCACCTAACATCCCCACCGGCAATGTATGAGAGATTGAGTTACTCTGCATTCCTGTCTATATTTGGAATCCTTTGTACTAATAGATGTGTAGTGAACTTTTAAGTACGGAACGGAGAACTTATCAACCCTCTGCTCAAACCCTGCAAAAACCTCTGTATCTTCAGAGAAAAGGTCTGACAGTGATCTTCAAGGTTTTACAAGATATGGTTCTATTTATCTCTCTCAATCTCATTTCCTTCTTCTCTTCCCCGAGTTCATTCTACCCCAGCTCTACCCTTGTTCTGTTTCAATATGCCAGGCACATTCTTGTCTCAGGGTTTTAGCGTCTGCTATACCCTCTTCTCAAAACTGCACAGCTAATTCCCTTCAAGTGTTCTACAAAATGTCACCTTCCTAACAAAATCTTTTCCTTGTCAGCCTGTTTAAAATTGCAACACCCTCTGACACTCCCCATTCCTGTTTTATTTTTCTTCCATACCACTTTTAACTCTGTATCCCACCAGTCTCCCTCAAATGCAAGCTTCTATGGACAAGAATTTTTTGTTTTACACATACACCCCAGCCTCTAGAATAGTACCCATTACACACAGTGTGTAAATGTGTAACAGGATATTAACTGAATGAATAAATCACCTATTATCTCCAAAGCCTGCAACAGAGAGCCATCACTGCATACAAAAGGTGGGCTTGGGTCACCTTAAAAAACAGAAATGTTATACTGCAACTAATACTCATGACACCTGCATCAGCAGTTTCTGAATATTTCATCCATTTTACAACTGTACACACCTAATCCTCGTAATAGCCTAGTGGCACATACAACAAATATTACTTGTATACCCCTATAAGAAAAAAAGAGGCAGACGAGAAACACCATTTCCCAACAGAGTAGTTTTTCAATAAATAAGACTAAAACTCAAACTAATGTTTTACCCACAACACTAATCTCTTATTTTTGATAGGAATATGAATGAAGTTTTAAACATTGTGATTTTTTAAAAATTTGTTTTATTCTAGTTGATTTACAATGTTGTGTTAATTTCTGCTGTACAGAAAAGTGATTCAGTTATACATTTATATACATTCTTTTCCATATTCTTCTCCATATGGTTTATCACAGGATATTGAATATAGTTCCCTGTGCTCTAAAATAGGGCCCTGTTGCTCATCCATTCTATATATAATAGTTTTGCATCTGCTAATTCCATACTCCCAGCCCACCCCTCCCCACCCAACTTCACTCTGGCATCCAGGCTGTGAGTCTGTTTCACAGACAAGTTCATTTGTGCCGTATTTTAGATTCCACACTGATTTGTTCATTCATTCAGTTGTCAAACATTTATCAAGTGCCTAATAGGTACCACAGATTATGACAGATGCTAGGGATAAAATGTTGAAAAATGGGCTAACTCTCTTGTGCTGATAAAGAAGACTTGGCTTTCTATCACTTTACCTTTCTGTGCTCATGATCAATCATGACATTATGGGGCTTGACATCTCTGTGCATAATCCCCATGCTATGGCAGTAATCAAGGGCCTGTGGGAGGAACATGTAAAAAAGGGAAGAGTTAGCTTGTATAAGAAATTTTTTTAGTTGAAGTCTTTTACTTTCTCTTTCAGCTTTCCTTCAAGCCTCACAACACTCCTGAGAGTCAAGGTTAGGACAATCAGTTCCACAGGTATTTTTCAGAGACTTGTGTAAACCCACAGACTCTTAAATTCCAAAGACCTGTTTCTGCAGAGGTATTTCAACATCTTTTTTGTTAAAGACTCAAAGTGTATACCAACTACATCACTTCTAATTTCTCCCTCTTACCGAGAGCCTGGATTATTTTAATAAATATGAGCCCCTCAAAGGAAGAAACCTGACCTGTACTACAAACCTCTTATTCAAAGAATAGTAAATCTCTGGCATTAAGAGTCTACAACAGAGGTCGGCAAACCACGACGCTCCCATGGGCCAAATATGACCTGCTGTTTATTTTTGTGAATGTTTTATTGGAAGGTTTTTATAAATGGTTTTATTGTTTAATGGCCATAACTATTTGCTTGCATGTTGCCTGTGGCTGCTTTCATGCTACAGCAGCAGAGCTGAGTAGTGTGACCAAGACCCTGTGACCCACAAAGCCAAAAATTTTTAAACCATTTGGCCTTGTAAAGAAGTCTGCAAACTCCTGATTTATGACACCAAATACGATTTGAAAACCAAGTCCAACTTCAAGCTAGTGAGTGGCATAACTTCTGGAGTTTGCTAATCCAGGCCTTTAAGCCAGCTGAAGTCACTGGCCAAGTTTTTGTCCTTTCTCAAGGGCAATTTGGGTTCCTATGATACCCAGGGTTAGACAAGCATATCCTTAACTTTGTGAAGTCCTGTGTGGCACAAGACTGCATGAGCCAATGAAAGATAAAATACTTCTGCTGGCATAGTTTCTCTGGGGTACTTCTATAGTTCAAATGTAGGCTTTACGTCAACCCTCATTTAGTAAGGCACTAGTCAACTCTTAGCAATTTTCTTACCTATAAAGCTGATCTTTTGAGTACTGGAAGCAACATATTTGGTGATCCCACTTTAGAAATCAAAGCTCATTCTAAATCAGCAACTTCTAAGCAGAGATTCACACAATCCTTAGGACAATGGCTCTTTAAGGGTTAAGTCAAAGTTTACTGTTTTATTTGACCAATTTTAAGTGAAATAAAGTATACCAGAAGCCAGTACACCAGGAATTATTTTTGATAGAGATTACAAATATTTGTTAAGGAGTCTTTTAATCTCTCTTCTAAATACCCTTTCCAAAGCATTATAAATTATATTCCTACTAGACCCTATCTTTCAGTCAGCGTGAGTTCTGATGCTATTAGTTTATTAAGTAGTTACAGAAACAGACTCCCCCACCCCAACATATTTTACAAAGTCAACCCACTGGCTTTTCTACAGTCATCTGGATTATTTAACAAAGGGGAGATCAATCCAAAGATATTTAATATTCAAGAATTCCTTACCTTTAGAATCTCATACATGTAAAATCGAATATCATAGTCTGTTAACGTCTGGTACAATTGCTGTTAAAGACAAATGCAACATTTGAGCCATGAAATAGTACTGAAAGGAAGGCAACTTCTCATCCTCATTTGTAGTACTTCAAATCAAGACTTGGCTCATGTACCACTGTTCTAAGACCTGTTTACCAGTCTCTACTTCTCCAACATAACATTAACTTTAAAGATATACTTTGGGGTTTCAACTCTATATGTAAAAGTGAAGAACTACTTAAGCTCATATTGTTCAAACTATAATCTACTTTTGGAAGCATACCAATTGATATTTGCAACATGCGCTGATACACATTTTCAGCTTAGTTTTGTTTTTCATTTACTTCCAGATCTTCTCATAAAAGGAATGTGGGCAAATACATAACCTCCTTAGTAGGGAATTAACCCACCTTTGGTCTACACAGTCATAGCCACTGCAGATCACCAGTGGGTACGCAGATGGCTTGTTGCCAAACACATCAGGACAATTTAACAGAATATTTCTGTCCCAATTTGAAAGTAAACTTTTCTTCCTTGTTTTTGTCCTCTCAGCATAAGAATTCAATCATTTATTGACATCCAACATTCTTGATACTGGACTTGTGCAAAGGCAAATCAAATATTTCTGCAAGTTAAAATCCAAGAGAGTGCCCACATTCTTCTACTGTACTGGAATTGAGAATTATTTGAAACTGGCTAAAAGTCAGAGATACCTATTGCAGGAGTTTGTGTTTTAGCAGAATTTACTACCACCCTTTCTTTCCCATCCATCTTTTTTTAAGATCAAGAGCCTAAAGTTTCTGAGGAATTCTAAGCTATAAGCAAGCAGTCCTGGCTTTCATATATACAATATATTCCTTCTGGAACTTTGTCATTTTTAAAGCAAAATGCTGTAAGGCCAGATCCTGATTAAACATGAGCTGTTGCTTTCATTAAGTTTGACATCAGTGGGACCTGTCAAATGAATGGTAAACTGTCAAATGGTGACAAACCTACACACTGGTCATTAAAGAGCATTAAACAAATAAAAGAGCAAAATACAAGATGTGCAAAGTGGGCACTGTACAAGAGTATGTCTATCTTTAAATTAATAGTATCAGGATGAAAAGCTCTTTTAAAGTAAGTTAGAAGGATGCTCTTCTAACAGTAACATCCCTAAAAGGTTTTTTATGTGGCCTAAAACCCAGCTTGAAATGGTTGGTTATACATTATACCTTGAAGTCTGTGTTGTTTACGTGTTCAAAAACCAAGGCGGGAGTTCGTGACTAGGGGAAAGAAAAAGAAAACACACATTAGCAATAGACCTGGCAGCTTTAGTGGGCACAATGTTTGTGGACACTACGTGGTGAATTTGGCAGTCCTCGCCTCAGTAGTAGGAAACCCTCTATTGCTACAAGCCCTCCCCACTCTGATTATCACCACACTTAGGTCACTTTGGGGATGGATTTCAAACAGAAGATATGGAGCTGAAGTCTCACCAGGCTCTAGGCAGCCCGACAATGCGCCCATCGCCCATCGGCATCGGACCTGAGTTTGCAAAATGGATTAACACATTTCAGTTTCCAGTGCTATCAGTCTCTTAGCCTAGAAGAATAAGAAATAGTCTGTGGGTGGAGGTCTCTTTGAAAGAAAGACCCAAACTAGTCAAATGGTATAACTGATTAAGCACTTTTAAAGCAGGACTTAATGGCAGAGGGAAGAACAGAAAGAGGCCAGCTGTGCTCAAGGTCAAACACCACCTCAGCCCTTGTGGGCCTTACTAGTGCCTACTATACTCACCACAGGGTCTTTTACAATGTCTGCCAGTGTGATGATGTTGGGACCGCCTCGCAAATTCTCCAAAATCTTTATTTCACGCTTGATTTTCTTCTTCTTTACTGGCTGAAAGGGTAAAAGTACATCATTAAAAACAATTATTTCAGGATATTTCAACGGGTAGTATAATACACAAATGGCTTGCTTATGAACTCCTTGAAGGAAGGAAATGTCTCAGACTCATCTCTGAATCCCCCTCTCCTAGTCCTGTGCCAGGTACTCTGCAGCTACTTAGCAATACTGAATTGAAAGAAAATAAAGATTTGTACTCCAAACACCTGAACTCTGCAGAATTAGCATTTAATTCTGATGATCATTCTTTATGTGTTAACATTAGAATGAAACACAGGGCTCTTTCCATTCCTTCCTCTTAAGTCTTATTAAACACCCTACAGAAATGAAGGAAATCAGGACCAGTAGCAAAGATGGCCAAACTATCTTTGTGTAGTATAACCTTTTCGGTTAAATGTGGGCCTGGGAGTCAGATTGCCTAATGTGACTCCTACTTTCATTACTTGCTAGCTGTGTGCTTATGAGCAAGTTATATAACCTTTCTAAACCTTTCAATTACAGGTAAAACAATCAATAAGAATACTTATAAAATTATTGCAAGACTCAAATGAGACATCTAAAAAGATCTCAGAATATGGCTGAGACATAATATCTGTTTAGCTTTATAATCAATGTATCTTTCATATTTCTTGGTCTTCACCCATCATTTCCACATCTGTTTTAGTACAGAAATTGCTTTCATTTTTCTGAGAAGGGCTGTGGTCCAAATGCACCTCCTCTACAAAGCCTTTTTTCTAAACAGTTAAAACAGTGCTGGTCCAAAGAAATACAATGCAAGCCACATGTGTATTTTATTTTTATTTTTCAATCTATTTTGGCCATGCCATGAGACTTGTAGGATCTTAGTTTCCTGACCAGGGAATGAACTCAGAGGTCATGGCAGTGAAAGGACAAAGTCTGAACCACTGGACTGCTAGGGATTTTCCCACATGTGTATTTAAAATATTCTAGCACCCACATTTAATATTTTAGGGCTAACAAAAAAAATATCCAAAATCTTATTTCAATATTTAAATCAATATAAAAAATTACTAATGAACCATTTTATATTCTTTTTTGGTACTAAGCCTTTAAAATTGCTGTATTTTATCCTTACAGCATATCTCAATTTGGATCAGCCATATTTCAAATGCTCAGTGTGACCTGTGTCTGCCACAATGGACCATGTGAGTCTTTCCCATCAGTTTTGGTCACCTAAGACTACTGACACACAGTATACACTTCTTAGAAATTATTGTAAACATGTAATATCTCTTCTTTAACAAGACTACTGGTTACTAAACTTTGATGATCAACCTGGAGTTTTTAACATACAAACTGTACAGACCCACTTAATCAGAATCTTGAGAACAGAGCTGGAGAGCTATTTTTAGACATTTCCCAGGTTGATGATTTAGGTCTAGGGACTACTAAACAATACTGCAGACTTTTTAAACCTTGAGTCCTAATCACATGGTACAGCAGAAAGGAGAAAGTTTTAGAAACAGACTGTCCTCAAAACCTGGCTTTGTAGCTGTGCAGCTTTGGGAAAGATACTTAAGTATTTCTGAACTTTACACCAGTCTTGCAGAATTGTGATGTCAATACCACAGCTAGAAAAGGGCCCAATTCGGGGACTTCTCTGGTAGTTCAATGGCAGAGAAGTCGCCTACCAATGCAGGGGACACAGGTTCAATCCCTTGCCTGGGGAGATTCCACATGCTGCAGAGCTACTGAGCATGCATGTCACAACTCCTGAAGCCCGTGTGCCCTAGAGCCCGTGCTCTGCAGCAAGATAAGCCACTGCACCACAACTAGAGAGTAACCCCCGGTTGCCATAATTAGACAAAGTCCATGCACACCAATGAGGACCTTGGGTGGACAAAAAGTAAAAAAAAAAGTCCAATGCAAAGTAGGCATTCAATAAATGAAAGCTATTTTATTAGACTAACCGTGAATTCCATTTTTAATTCAATCCATGGCCTCAGCCTTGCTTCTATTAGAATTCAGTACACTGGGTGGGAAGCTTAGCTAATTTTAAGTTTTCTTTTTGCTTCAACTATATCTTTCTCATCTGCTAGAGTATCTAGGAGATGTTTCTCCTCTCCAGGAAAGTCAAAGTGTTAGTTGCTCAGTTGTATCTGACTCTTTGCAACCCCATAGAGTGTAGCCTGCCAGGCTCCTCCATCCATGGCATTTTCCAGGCAAGAAAACTATAGAGTGGGTTGCCATTCCCTTCTCCAGGGGATCTTCCTGACTCAGGGACTGAATCCGGGTCTGCTGCATTGCAGGCAGAACGTGTACCATCTGAGCCACCAGGGAATCCCCTCTCTCCAGAAACTAATCCATTAATTTTTCTGTTTTCTACTACTTGCTATATCCCTACTGCTGGTTGATGGCAAATAGCTCCTGGTTTACAAATGTTTTTCCTATAGAATCCTTTAAAATCTATAAACTTACAAAAGCTAGTTTGTGATAAACCAGGCAAGTCACTTAAACCCTAATTTAATGTGATCAATGCAAATTTTATCTTAATAAATGGAAGGAGATTTAAATAAAAAAATCTTTCCAAACCACCCATCACTAAAGGCCATTAATGGCTCCCAACAACCTAGAAGAGACAAAAATTGTAATTTTTAGGCTGGAAGGGAATGCAGAGGTTATCTTTTCCAGGTCATCACTATTCTCCCTTTCCAAGTTTACTTCCTATGTAAACTTCCATATGAAACATTTCTCTCACTTATTTCTTCCTCTCTTATCTTGTGCATTCTAGATTATGCTTCCCTCCCACCCTCCCATGCACACCAATCCAAATCTTCCTCACTCAGGCCCTGAAAACAGTTTCAGAGACCTTTTCCCAAGCACCACCACTGTCTTCTACACCGTAAGACTCACTATTTGTGCCTTTCATATGACTCTAAATGATCTATCACCTCAGTCTATCATATACTTTTCTGTAGGAGTATCATTTTATAATTACATACAACTTCGGTCTCCAAAGTATATATCTATATACAATTTTGTGCTTGATCCTAATAACTCTGAGAAAAACAGGTAAAGCCAGACTATCTCATTTTCACAGATAAACATGTCTTAAAAAAACAAGTACCGTGGCTAATCACTTTTAAAGTGGGATTAGAATCTAGAAGTCCGGATTTCAGCCTAGTTCTCTTTGTACACACAGTAAGATATAAATACTTAAACTCTCTGGTTCCAGAAAGGTATACCAAAACACCCCAGAAAATTCATAAGTGCTCTGTGGGCTTTTTAATTTTTGAGGGAAGCACCAGTTACTACTTGTGGTCTGCCAGTCACTGAGCACACTACCACAGCTTGAGGTAGTTCAGCTTCAAAATTACACTGCACTACATTCTCTTTGATGGCATATCTTTGTGAAGCTGGGTTTTCAGCAGCTGCTGTGACAAAAAGTATTATGCAAAAACCAGTGTGGAACAGGAAATGAGGCTACCGATGTCCAGTGTGATTCCACCATATGAGAAGCTGTGTAGCAACGAATAGGTATACATATCCCAATAGTAATTAATTATGGTGACAGAAGAATACAACAAAATTACTCTTCTCTTTAACTTCATATGTATAGTTTTTTAAAAGGCTGCCAAGTTGAAACAGAAATACTATTTTTAGTTATTTGAACTTCACTTAAGAAACAAACCTGTTTCATTTGGCTTAGGGGCATCATCAAAGTTACTGAAGCAATATGGGTGCTATAAATTGAGAACGTCTGGGGCCCTCTGCTTCTCGTGTCAATTATGGAGGCGCTTCTGTGGTAAGGGACTGTATGCTGAGTTCCTGGCATGTGAGAACGTCTGGGGCCCTCTGCTTCTCGTGTCAATTATGGAGGAGCTTCTGTGGTAAGGGACCGTATGCTGAGTTCCTGGTATGTGGCAGTGCACAGCACAGTTATAACTAAAGCAATCTGCACGCCAGTAGCCCACAGGCCAATGTGGCCTGTAGAGTGTTCTTCTATCTGACTTGAGTCAAAAAACTGCTCTTGCTTCAGTTTCCTGATTTGTCAAATGAAGATAATCTCTTCTATCAACTTCAAAGGAACAGTAAAATAAAGGCATTAAAAGCACTAGAAAAATACCTTCAAATGCTACTTAAAACCTCTGAATTACAATCTTTTTGTACTTACCTTGAGAATTTTAACAACAACTTTTTCATTATTTGTGATGTTGATGGCTTCAAATACTTCACTGTATTTACCCCGACCTAATTTTCTAACCAGCTGGTAGTCATCTTGATTTCTGGGAACAAAAAGAATCAAAGTTACAGTGATTTACAAAGTTCAAATTATCAAGTACTATTTCAATTTACAAAACTGTCAAGTGTCAGTCGCTCAGTTGAGTACGACTCTTTGCGACCCCATGGATTACAGCTGCATGGATTATAGGCTCCTCTTTCCATGGGATTTCCCAGACAAGAATACTGAAGTGGGTAGCCCTTCCCTTCTCCAGGGGATCTTCTCCACCCAGGGATCAAATCCCAGCCTCCCACGTTGCAGGCAGATTCTTTATCATCTGAGCCACCAGAGAAGTCCATACAAAACTATACCCAGTAGAGTAAAAGAAATAAGACTATTTCAAATAATTCCTTAATTGTTTCTTTGTATTTTGTACGTTGGCCAATTAAAAATGTGTCTTCCAAATCCCAGAATTAAAAAATTAAAGTCTTTCAGTTATTCTTTCAAATCCCAAGCTGTTTATATTTCTACTGACATACCACACATAGATAGCTCGTATTGGGGTTTGTTATGTATGTTTATCTCCAACAACAGACAGCTTTCCCCTTGGAAAATAATTTTTATTATATTCCTGCCCCCCACAGCCTTGCCCACTGGTGGCATCTAGCAAGAAGTCAACATGTGCTGTAAGTTCAGCCACACTTTGGGAGTTGCTGACTTTTAATGGGTCTCTTTGCAGATAAGCGGCTTTCAAACATATAGGTCTGACCGCCAACTTGTTCTCCAAGGCTCTGAGGACAGTGCATGTACTGGAGTTTGCAAACCACATTACAGAACACGAGTCAGAGTCTGGTGCTCCTCCCGCTACCTTCACCCACATTCCAAGACCACAAAGCAACATCTGAGGTGAAAAGGAATAAGGGAAAATGCCAACACTTTTTCTTTGTCTCTGCTTACAACTTAGAGGAGTTTGCTCTAAAGAATGACAGCCTTTTCAATAAGGCCTAAATGCTATTTACTCCTGCTGCAGACCCTTGAAAATCCAACATGTAAAAAATCCACCGTTCATTTTCCTCAAGCAACTATAAAGAAAGTGAATGAACAGAGAAGGCAAAAGGTACTACGGACAATGGACAATATAATAATCATCACAGGTCTAAGGAAGGAAGCTTAGTTCTGGTTGAGTTCTTTTCCTGTGGGAGGGCCCTAGATCAATGCAACCAAGCAAACAGCACTAAGCCAAAAACTCAAAAGGGTTGTTTAGTGTCATTTAAGCAGAACTAAGCACAATGCACTTAATTTGAAGACAGTGGCTGAAATTTCTGCAGTAAAACTCAGATATTCCTAGAGTCCAAAGCATGTGATATAAAGGAAAATTAAGATTATCAGTAACACTTATTGGCACTGTACCACAGTTCTTGATGGCATCTTTGAAGCACACTGTGCTTCCTTGTGCAGAGGCAATATACCTACTGTTAAGAATTACGGCCATCATCATATTCATCATCAGGATTAAAATGATAATTTTAATGACCTATGATAATTTTTGAAGACTGTCTGTAAACACTCACATGCTATGAAAATCACATGTGGACAAATATAAAATATAACATATAGGAGCTGCAGCTTTACTGAGTTTTCAAATTGCTATCTTTTGTATTTGAATATCAAAATAATTTTATCACAAAACATACAACCCGATCAGTTTTAGTAAGTACATACTATGCTGGGACAAGATATGCAAAAATCCAGATGAGACTGCACAGAGGATTAGAAGGGCAAATATAGCTGTTCAGGCAGACTGAAACTGTTCAGAATGGAAAAGGGGCTGAATTCCATGTTACACATGGCTAGTCTCATGATAAGGGCAAATGTTTTAAGATTTTAATTTTGCTTCTCATCAGAAAGAGGACACCTTTCTGGAGAACTGTTTTATCCATCAGTATCATCATGGGACAACATTCTCTGACCTCAAAAATTCTTTTATGTAAGAGTCTAGTATTTTCAAACTCTCTCAAGTATTAATTCTCATCTAACTGCAAAGCCTTTAGCTGAGCAAGCTAATAGGTAACTTTGTTACCAGCTTTATATATATATCAGAGAAAAAAATAATAAAAGATTGATTTTAATTGATAATAAAATGATTTTTAAATGATAACCCATCAAAACTTTAATTTGCCAAAGCCAATAACCTGTTTCTTTATTGCAGAAGAAACCAAAAACTGGGTTCAATCTTGAGGTTTATAAATGCAGTCAGGGAATTTCTGACGTAAATTACTCAACAAATTCACCACAGTCAGCCCTTTGGATGAGTACAGTGAAGTGAATGGAAATTATTACCCCCATTCCACCACATGTGACTCGTAATCCCAGTACTCTCGGGGTCTGTGTGTATTAACATCTGTGTAAACTCTGGCTCTGCTTGGCACGGGTCCCGACATGTCAGACAGGTTGGCGGACAAAGCTGGACTTGGTATCTGGAGAGCTGGTAGTCACTGTGTTGAGAGGCAGCTGGGGAGTAAGACCTTGTTTCAGACCTGTTTTCTTCAAAACTGCAGAAACAAAACACATAAATGCCAAGGAACCATTTTTGAAAAGCATATGGGAAGAAAAAAAGTCATCTTACAGTAATGGTCTCAAGTATACCTCAGACTCTCTACTGGTTAACCAATGAATGTATCCCAACTGTGCCAATCAGTATTTCCTAAAACATGGGGAAAAAGTAAAACAACAGAACTCTAAGAAACATATCTAAGCCTATACTGGCCCTGATCCTATCCTACAAAGTAGCCTGTTACCTCCTCATCAAAAGCTTGGATGCTCTTGCAGTCTGAAAGCGAAGAATGGCATTGAGGTTACACCCATCACCATTGCTACTATTTACACATTCTACAAAAAGCTTTCAGCAGTTTTCTACAGCTCAAAGAGGGGTGCTAAACGGCTCTAGAATGGTGGCAAAGTTGAGTATAAACCTTAGTCTTACTCTAATATTTGATGAAACCAGGAAGGGAATAAACACTTGCTCTCATACATCAAAGTTCAATGTTATTTTATTATTTGGGGAACCTTATGTAATAATCGATAGGCTGGTGATCATCATTTGAGAAAAACACTTCATTAAAAAAACATTAATTTTCTCCTGATTTATTTAATATATGAGCAAGCTTAATACAAATTGGTAATATATATTGGCTGAACTAACGCAAAATTTTATACCCAGGAAAAGCTGGTGAAATTTCAGAAACGTGCTTTCTACCAAACCAGTAAAAAATGAAGTCTCCTTCATCACCAACCACTCCAATCCAGTTATCTCCATTCTCTAAGAGTCCTATAGTGTTTCTTGATTCCCTTAACTCTGCATTTAACTACAAATGTATTGAGGGAACTCCCCTCTGTTTGTTTGATGGGACACTGTCCAATGCATAAATCTGAATAAACACAATCATATTTTTAAAAAATGTAATGAGTCTCTAGGCCGTGCATATTTTGGCCTAGACTGTGTAACCTCAATCTAATTACAAGGAAAACACAAACAGAAAATGAGGAAGCTTCTATTAAGAAAAGTCAGGAGTGGGGAATAATATACTGTGCTCTCCAAAAATGTAAATATTATAAAAGATAAAGGAACCTAGATAGCATATTCAAAAGCAGATACATTACTTTGCCAACAAAGGTACGTCTAGTCAAGGCTATGGTTTTTCCTGTGGTCATGTATGGATGTGAGAGTTGGACTGTGAAGAAAGCTGAGTGTCGAATTGATGCTTTTGAACTGTGGTGTTGGAGAAGACTCTTGAGAGTCCCTTGGACTGCAAGGAGATCCAACCAATCCATTCTAAAGGAGATCGGTCCTGGGTGTTCTTTGGAAGGAATGATGCTGGGGCTGAAGCTCCAGTACTTTGGCCACCTCATGTGAAGAGTTGACTCACTGGAAAAGACTCTGATGCTGGGAGGGATTGGGGGCAGGAGGAGAAGGGGAAGAGAGAGGATGAGATGGCTGGACTCACTGACTCAATGTACGTGAGTCTGAGTGAACTCCAGGAGTTGGTGAGGCCTGGCGTGCTGCGATTCATGGCGATTCATGGGATCACAAATAGTCGGACACGACTGAGAGATTGAACTGAACTGAACTGAACTGAACTGAAAGAGACATGGCAACTATATACAATGTCCTACCCTAGACTAGACTGTATCCTGTACTAGAGGGGGAGAAATGCTATAAAAAACAATACTATCAGGTCAAATGACAAAACTGGAATTTAGACAGTAGGTATGTACAAGAGTATACTTACACATGATAAAGCAAATGGGGTAACATGTTCTTTGTACTATTTTTATTTTGCTGAAACATGTTATTTTTAAAAACTATTGTAAAATATATATAAAATTTACCAACTTAAACATTTTTAAGCATACAGTTAAAAGGCATTAAGTACTTCCAAATTCTTGTCCAATCATCACATCCATCCATCCTCAGAAATTTTCACCATGCCAAACTGAAATTCCATACTCATTAAACACCGACTCCCTCGTCCCCGCGCTCCTAATAACCACCATTCTATTCTCGGTCTGACTACTCTAGGTAACTTATACAACTGGAATTGTAGACTACTTGTCCTTTTACATTTGGCTCATTTTTTTCATTTAGCAAGTTCATCCATGTTGTAGCATATGCCAGAATTTCCTTCCTCTTTAAGGCTGAATATCTCCATTGTACGTATATTTTTGTCTATCCATTGATTCATCAATAGACACCTGAGTTGTTTCTACCTTTAGGCTATTGTGCATAATGCTGCTAGAAAAAGTGATGTACAAATATCTTCTGGAGTTTCTGCTTTCAATTCTTCCGGGTGGAATTGTGGATCATATGGCAATGCTACCTTTAATGTCTTGAGGAACCAGCACACTCTTTTCCACAGTGGCTGCATCATTTTATATTCCCAACAGCAATGCACAAAGATTCCAATTTCTCCACATCCTCTCCAAGTAATAGCTTTTTAAAAAAAATAGCAGCCATCTTAACAGGTATAAAGTAGTATCTCATTGTAATTTTGACTGGTACTTTCCTAACGATTAGTGATACTGAGCACTTTTTCAAGTGTTTATCGGCCATTTATCTTATTCAGAGATGACTATGCAAGTATTTTAACTGTTTTTTCTTTGGCGGTTGGGGGGGGGGTTAAGCTGCAGATGGTGACTGCAGCCATGAAATTAAAAGATGCTTACTCCCTGGAAGAAAAGTTATGACCAACCTAGATAGCATATTGAAAAGCAGAGACATTACTTTGCCAACAAAGGTCCGTCTAGTCAAGGCTATGGTTTTTCCTGTGGTCATGTATGGATGTGAGAGTTGGACTGTGAAGAAAGCTGAGTGCCGAATTGATGCTTTTGAACTGTGGTGTTGGAGAAGACTCTTGAGAGTCCCTTGGACTCCAAGGAGATCCAACCAGTCCATTCTGAAGGAGATCAGCCCTGGGATTTCTTTGGAAGGAATGATGCTAAAGCTGAAACTCCAGTACTTTGGCCACTTCATGTGAAGAGCTGACTCATTGGAGAAGACTCTGATGCTGGGAGGGATTGGGGGCAGGAGGAGAAGGGGACGACAGAGGATGAGGTGGCTCGATGGCATCACTGACTCGATGGATGTGAGTCTGAGTGAACTCCGGGAGTTGGTGATAGACAGGGAGGCCTGGCGTGCTGCGATTCATGGGGTCGTAAAGAGTCGGACACGACTGAGCGACTGAACTGAACTGAAGCTGCAGAAGTTCCTTATATATTTTGGACATTAATCCCTTATCAGATATATTATTTGCAAATATTTTCTCACGTTCTGTGATTTGTCTCTTTTTAAAAAAAATAATTTTATTTACTTGTTTTTTGGCCGTGATGGGTCCCGGTTGCTGTGTGGGCTTTTCTCTAGTTGCGGAGAGCAGGGGCTACTCTCTAGTTCAGTCCACGGGTTTCTCAGTGCAGTGGCTTCTCCTGTTGCGGAGCATCGGCTCTAGAGCACAGGCTCAGTGGTTGTGGCTTATGGGCTTAGTAGCTCCGTGGCAAGTGGGATCTTCCCAGACCACGGATCGAACCTGCATCTCCTGGGTTGCAGGTGGGTTCTTTACCACTGAGCCATCAAAGAAGCCCTGCGGTTTGTGTTTGTAAGCTGCTGATTGTATTCTTTGATGCACAAAACTTTCAAATTTTGATGAAGTCTAATCTGTCTCTTCTGTCTTGTCTGTGCTTTTGATGTCCTATCCGTACTATTTTTATTTTGGTCTCATGTAAATTTGAAGTTACTTCCAAATAAAAAGTTTTTAAACAACGAGTATTAGAAAGCTGAGGCTCATTTACCTCAGAGGAAAATTTGCCTACAATCACATAGCTACTTAATAGCAGAATAAGGACCAGAAACCCAACTTCTGTTTCTTGTGACAGTAACTTGTTTTTGCCAAGTAATCATAAACTAGTTAGATAACAAAAGCTAACATCTACAGGCATTCATTATGTGCTTTGTGTGAATATTTCATAATCCTTACCACATGAGGAAATGGTAAGGAAAGGTTACTATTATTTCCAATTTACAGGATGAGGAAAATAGTGAAGAAAAGATTAAAGTAACTTGCCAAAGGACACACAGTTAGAAGGAGCTGACAATGTTCAACCAGACTACACATCAAGAGATAACTATTTACCTCTCAGGTTTGTGGTGATGATTCAGTAAGTTAATAAAGTGTGTAGAATTCTGCCTACTTGAGAACTCATTTACAGCAATCTGCACGTTCTCTCCACTTTGTATTTAAGTTGGAGCTTAGCTATTACACCAAAAGAGAAACCAGTGTTGTCTCCTTATACCTAGTTTCAGTGGCTTAAGGCTTTAGAGGAAGAGCATGAGAGACCAGAGCAAGGGTTAACGATATACTCCAGAAGTGTAGCAAACAGTGATACTCCCACTCCCCTCACAATACCTGAGGCCAAAAGATCCATTTGTCTACTTATGGATTCCCCCATTCATAAAACCCAATATAACCACCTCTGCTGACCTCTGCTGTCCCTTAAGTATACAATTTATATGGCCAGAAATTACAACAACATGGTTCAGATAGTTATTAAGAAGAGGACCAAAACTGCCTTTAAAATATTTCCAAATTATTTCTTTGGTTTTATAAAACAACCTGAGTGATAATAACCTAATTTATCTTTATCTAATATCGATTAATTATAAACAGACACATATACCCCAAACAAGCAAAAAACCAGAAAGCAGACACTTTTAACTTTCCTTTTTCCCAAAGAAACAAGGTCATTTGTGCTTTAGGGCTGTTGGTTTCTTGGTGATTTATTATCCCTGCACTAAAAACAGCAAAAGACACTAGGGAGATGAGTAAAGGTGTGTGTATATGCACAAACAGCCAAAACAGTAGAGACAACAGCATTAAGCCAGGAGAAATACTGTCCTGGGAATTTATAAATTATAATGATATTAGATACTTTTAAATTCTTACCTTCTTCTCTGCAACAGTATCTTCCTCTTCAGTTTCTATACTGCTTTAAAATTTATTCTTTCTGTTGATATTCTATACCTATAACACGACCTTTAACTGTGGGTCTCAAAGCTCTTCCCCTATGAACTTAACAAGTTTACAAAATCAGCACAAATTTAATAACTGGGATTAGATGCAATAGGGTGATGAAATGAGTAGTCAAGTCCTAGGTTCAAATCCCTAATTGACTGCAGGACCTCTACTGGGCTTCTTCCAGCTTTGATTCATCACTTATAAAACTTGTCTAATTGCACTTACTCAAGTGAGATATTCTTCTAAAAAGGGCTCAGAAACACCAAATACAATGTAAATTAACATTAAATGCTTACTATACCATTGTTGTGAAAACTAATAAGCAGAAGCCTGGCCTTTAAAGGCTGTGCTCTTCAATTTTAGTTTTCTTCACTTCATTTACAAAAATTATAGGAGTTGAGGTTAACTCCCAGCCTCTGAGAGCCAACTTATGGGTGGACACGCCATTACAAAATGAGACTCATTTCTCCATGGAAATCATCTGACTCAAGTGGAAAATATTCCCGAACTCCTTTAATAGACCAAATATCAATCACACTCTAACCACCAAGTCTTCGGCTCTCATACAGCCTTGGTATTCTCTGAGAAGAGCAGAGCAAGACTATTCACTAATGAAACTCCTGAGATCCTCAAATACCTGCTTAACTGACATTTGCAGCTTTGTGCCTCATCAACAGGGACCTAATTTATGAACAGGGGGATTTGATCCTCCACTGGGAGGACAAATGGTTGTTTTGCAGCAACTCAAAGCAGTACTTTACTTTATTGTCATGCATACCAAGTAATCTGCTTAGAGTAAGAGTCATTCACATGAATTTCAAATAGCTGGCCTTCGTTAATTATGTGGGGAGAAGAAAATGGGTGTGTGTGCATGTGTATATTTCTGAACTACATAGCCCAGCAACTTCAGATAAGTAAAATGGTACAAGGAGGGGTGAGGGAGGGTGATGGAACAGAGTAAAGAGGGGATGTGAAGATAGAAAAAAGATGATAAAAATTATTCTAACTCAGAAATACTACTTCACTTGCACCTCTATAAATATGTATGGATATTCACATGCTCTATACAGTCAGCAAAACAAGACCTGGAGCTGACGTAGCTCATATCATGAACTCCTTATCGCAAAATTCAGGTGTAAATTCAAGAAAGCAGGGAAAACCACTAAGTCATTCAGCTATGACTTAAGTCAAATCTCTTATGATTATACAGTGGAGGGGATGAACAGATTCAAGAGATTAGAACTGGTAGACAGAGTGCCTGGAGACCTATGGACAGAGATCCATATTACTATACAGGGGGTGGTGGCCAAAACCATCCCAAAGAAAAAGAAAGGTAAAAAGGCAAAATGGTTGTCTGAGGAGGCCTTACAAATAGCTGAGAAAAGAAGTGAAAGGCAAAGGAGAAATGGAAAGATAAATTCAACTGAATGCAGAGTTTCAAAGAAGAGCAAGGAGAGATAAGACAGCCTTCTTAAGTGAACAGTGCAAAGAATTAGAGGAAAACACAGAATGGGAAAGACTAGAGATCTCTTCAAGAAACTTAGAGATACCAAGGGAACATTTCATGCAAAAATACACAGAAGAACTACACAAAAAAGGTCTTAATGACCTGGATAACCACAATGATGTGGTCACTCATCAGAACCGAGCATCTTGGAGAGTGAAGTCAAGTGAGCCTTAAAAAGCATTATTATGAATAAAGCTAGTGGAAGTGATGGAATTCCAGCTGAGCTATTTCAAACCCTAAAAGATGATACTGTTAAAGAACTGCACTCTATATGTCAGCAAACTTGGAAAACTCAGTAGTGGCCACAGGACTGCAAACGGTTAGTGTTTATTCCAATTCCAAAAAAAGGCAATGCCAAAGACTGTTCAAACTACTGTACAACTGTGGTCATTTCACATGCTAGTAAGGTAATGGTCAAAATCCTTCACGCTAGGCTTCAGCAGTACATGAACCGAAAACTTCCAGATGTAGAACCTAGATTTAGAAAGGGCAGAGAAACAAGAGATCAAACTGCCAAAATCTGTTGGATCACAGAAGAAGCAAGGGAATTCCAGATAAACATCTACTTCTGCTTCATTGACTACGATAAGGCCTTTGATTGTGTGAAAAATTCTTCAAGAGATGGGAATACCAGACCACCTTACTTGTCTCCTGAGAAACCTGTATGTAGGTCAGGAAGCAATGGTTAGAACCAGACATGGAACCACGGACTGGTTGAAAACTGGGAAAGGAGTATGTCAAGACTGTATACTGTCACACTGCTTATTTAATTTCTATGCAGAGTACATCATGCAAAATGCTGGGCTCAATTAATTCCAAGCTGGAATCAAAACTGCCACGAGAAATAGCATCCTCAGATATGCAGAAAATATCACTCTAATGGCAGAAAGTGAAGAAGAACTAAATAGCCTCTAAATGAAGGTGGAAGAAGAGAGTGAAAAAGCTGGCTTAACATACAAAAAACTAAGATTATGGCATCTAGTCCTAACACTTTACAGCAAATAGATGGGGAACAACTAGGAACTGTTTACAGATTTTATTTTCTTGGGCTCCAAAATCACTCGGGATGGTGACTGCAGTCATGAAATTAAAAGACCCTTGTTCCCTGGAAGAAAAGCTCTGACAAACCTAGATAGCAAAAAGCAGAGATATCACTTTGCTGACAAAGGTCTGTCTAGTCAACGCTATGGTTTTTCCCGTAGTCATGTATGGATGTGAGAGTTGGGCCACAGAGAAGCATGAGCGCTGAAGAACTGATGCTTTTGAACTGTGGTGGTGGAGAAGACTCCTGAGAGTCCCCTGTACAGCAAGGAGATCCAACCAGTCAATCCTAAGACTTCCCTGGTGATACAGGAGTTAAGAATCTGCCTTCCAATGCAGTGGATGTAGGTTCCATCCCTGGTCTGGGAAGATCCCACATTCTGTGGGGAACTAACCCTGTGTGCCATACCACAGATCCAGCAGAGCCAAAAATAAAATAAATAAAAATAACTAATTTAGGGTTAAAACAAACAAACAAAACCACCAGTCAATCCTAAAGGACATCAACTCTTGATTATTCACTGGGAGGACTGATGCTGAAGCTCCAATACCTTGACCACCTGATGCTGGGACTCATTGAAAAGACCTTGATACTGGGAAAAATTGAGGGCAAAAGGAGAAGAGGCAACAGAGGATAAGATGGTTGGATGGCATCACTAACTCTATGGACATGAGTATGAGCAAACTCTAGGAGACAGTGAAGGACAGGGATGCCTGGCATGCTCCAGTTCATGAGGTTGCAAAGAATTGGACACGACTTAGCAACTGAACTACATTTACATGCAGCCTAACAAGAAGGAAATACAGGGATGAGCTAAATCTCTCAACTACAGATTTGGTTCTTTCAGACATTCCTTCCTTTGTTCATCCCTTTAACTATATGAGCATCTTCTATGAAGAAGTACTGTGCTAGGCTGTGGGAATATAATAATGAGCAAGGCAGAAAAGGGTGAGATGAACATGCCTTTAAGATTTTACCTATAGATTAAGGACAATGGAAATTCATTGAAGAGTTTTACACAGACAAGTGACCTGTATGTACATTTTGAGTAAGTTTATTCTGGCTGGTGTGAGACAGGCAGAGAGAATACATTTGGGGAAACAGGAAAGTTATCAACAGTAGCCTATGTGACAGAGATGATGAAAGCCTGATCTATGGTGGTAGCAATGGAGATAAAAGAACTAATTAAGATGAACAAAATTTATCGTGTAAAATCAACAGCTCTGGGTGGACTGGATTAATGGTGTAAGGAGTGGAAGTGACTTTCAGATGTCTGGCTAAAGAGACTGTTGATGCCGTTCAGGGAGATAGAAAACATTCTGGAAGACAGCTCACAAGTCAGCTTTTGAACGTAAGGTTAGAATGGTTCTTTGACATGTTAAAAAGAGAACTGAACAGGCAATTAGGTATTACAAGTCTGGAGCTAAAAGTTTTCCAGCTTTAAAATATCTACCCCCCACCTCTCCCCTAGTATTCTATGTGGCAGGCATTTCTTTTCCTAATCTACAGGTAAGAAAACAGCCTAAGTAAATTCAGCAGCTTTACCAAGACCATCCAGTAGAGATGGAGCTGGGATTCAAATCCCAGATGACTGGCCTTCAAGGTGTCTTTACATTCCTATCGAACCTACCACTTCCTACATCATATGGTAGTCTTCAAACTTTAATTTCCTTATTATGCCTTTAACTCCTTGAAGTCAAGATTCACTATCTAATCCATCTTTTTACATTATAGTACCCAGCCCAAGGCATTGCATTTTGTAGGATGTTCAGTAAATATTATTCATCAATTAAATCAATGTTGGTTTCTTATCCAAAAACTGAAACATAAATGAAGTTGCCTCCAAAAGGCAGTGTACCCCTAAACACTTCAGGTCATCTGGTACAGAGCTAGGAAAACTAAAAGATTAACTCAAGGGCTCTTGAGTAATTCTTCCTTCCACTCTCTCCCCCTTCCCAATACAGCTTTTTCTATCAAATAACAGGGCCACAGTTAAAATTTGTCTTTTTTTCACACAACAATTAGAATTAAGAGAATACTAAGAAATCTAGTTTAGCAATTTTTACAATGGCTTATCTGAAAAGTCAGGGAAACTGCTTGAGTTCTGAAGGTCAATTCTCCTATCTACCACTCACAATCAAGTGTACCTTAAAAAATATATAACTTATAGAACAAGCATCACCTTTCCTTTTAATTTCTATTTTAAATGACCTTACTTAGTCTTTCCTGTCCCCATGTAATGCATAATAGATGCAACTTTTGTGGTTAACAATTTCAGATCACTTCTATTTCAAAAGCCCTCAGACTAACTGAAGACATGGCTAAGTTTTGTCCGTTAAGTTTAGCCTAATAAAAGCCAATTAATCAACTATGAAAAGTTATCTTGTTAACAAAAGTTTCCCAACTAAAGTCAGACTACAACTGCAACCAAAGCTAATTACATGGCTCTGATTGACCTATTCTTTAATAAAATGCAAGGAAAACTTATTAAATCATCAGGCTAAAATATATACTGTCAAAATCATAAGTTTATTGACATAAATGTAACAGAACTAATTAATTTCAATAATAATTCCTTTTGCCCTCTTCAGCCAGTCTCTCCCTCTAATCTCTTCTACTCCATTTGATTTCCGTTTTTCAATCTGGTAACTAAAAAAGAAAATTATAGGCTTAGTAAATGGTCCAAAATCAGAAAACTGCATAAGTCTAATCAGTTATTTGTGCTAAATATATTTTTATGGATCAATTTTCTAGTATGAGAACTGGAAAAGATTATTCTGAAACTTTCAACAATTTCCAAGCCATGAAACAGTTCTAGGTCTTTTAAGCCTAAAATTTACTGATGGTCTCCATCTTTAAAAAAATTAAAATTACCCCTTCCATCCCTCTATCAACCATGGTGAACAAACAACAGCTCATAATCATCCAGACAGGACAAAGATGAATTCTACCGTAAAGAATGAGGAATGTGCTTATACTGCATTGACTACATGATTTAGGTCTTCTCGTTTAGAGGAAAAGCAGTTGTATGAGGAAAAAACACCTTTGAAGCAGTGGCAGACAATGACCTCTTCTCAGCAACCAAGCAGCATAAATTAGTGAGAGGATTTGTGGAACAAACTATGTATATGTTTTTGCCTTGTTGTAGAAGCAAAAGCAAACATTTAGTCATACAAACTTGTCCTTTCCTCTTTCAAAGCAGCACTGTTTAGAAGGCCAAATGAATACCAAAAGAGCCTAAGTAGTTAACACTACACAAAATTACTTGTTTCAAATGTCCACAGTTGCTTTTAATTTCTAATTATCTACTCCTTTCACATCAAGAGCAGATGTTCACTCATTAAGCATTTATCTAATACTTACTATGTACCAGGAAACATGCTTGATTGCCAGGAAGGGATCTTTTCTCTAGGCCCTAGAGAATAAAGAGAAAGTAACTCTGCCCTCCAACAAAGAGAACAGACCATTACAATCACAAGCAATCAGTACTTGAAAGAATAAAGTCAGGGTACTCTTGCAGGAATTGAAGGGAAGTCAAGTCACCCACCAACCCATTACCGTGCATTCAATAAATATCTGTGGAGTACCTCAATGCTTGGGAAAGGCAGTCAAGGAAGAAATAACACCTATACTCAGTTTTGAAGGATGCACAGGAATTATCAGGTGAAAAACACCAAAACAAGAAATCACAAAGCCCTTCTTTAAGCAAGTTAGGAATTTTAAAGACTGTAATTTGTATCCCCAAATGACCAAAAGCTGGCATACCCTGTAGTCCTCTATAAGAAGCATATCAGATCAACAATCTTTTAATATCTGATTTAGTGCACTCTACTCCACTGCTACTGTGTGTGCCTCTCTCCTCTGTCCTGAAATAATGATTAATTCACAACCACTGCACTCGAGATCTCATTCTTTCCTTTTCTACTCCTCAAACAAATCAGTTCTACTGTAGAGATGCCGAGGTCACAAAGGAAAATGCCTAGAAAGGGCAAGTAGCTAGAGTATGTAGATGATCCTTAAAAGTTTGATTCCTTCTCAGTTTTAAAAATAAGAAATCAAGGTTTTTGCAGGTAACTCCTGTTTTCAGTAATGGCAGACTAGGTGAAGTATCCTACTGAGGAACGAAGATAATGGCTTTAACACCCCCCCTCCCCGCCACTTCCCTCTTCCTCTGCTCATCTGTCTCACTTAAAAAAAATTTTTTTTTTAATTAGAGAATAATTGCTTTATAATAATGTGTTGGTTTCTGCCATACATCATCATGAATCAGCCATAGGTATACATGTATCCCCTCCCTCCTGAACAACGCCCTCATCTCCCTCCCCATTCCATCTTCAAGGTTGTCATAGAGCACTGGGTTGAGCTCCCTGTGTCAAACAGCAAATTCCCACTTGCTATCTATTTTACATAGGGTAATGTGCGTGTTTCCATGCTATTCTCACAATTCATTCCACTCCTTCTTTCCCCAAGTCCACAAGTCTGTTCTTTACATCTGACAAACAAGCATACAGCCAAAAGTGAAGAGAAAATGAGAACTCAGAGAAGAAAGCAAACAAGGAAGCACAAAGGGTCTTTGTTTGATCCCCTAAAATTAGAACGTTGTTCTGACAGAAAGCAAAGCCCCAGGGTTCTGACAAGGTAAGGAGTCATAATAAATAATGAATACATATTTATTACTAAAAATTTATTCATAATTAGTAAACAGGTAAATAAATGGAAGGGAGGAGGGAAGGAGGGAGGAGAAAGGCGATTTGTCACAATAAGCTGAGACTTCAGAGTCACAATCTTAGGGTGGAAGTGAACAGAAAGTGAAAGATTCAGGGAAGAGTTACAGTCCTACTACAGAGGGAGTATCTTCAGTGAAGCCTGTTTTAAGGTGACCTCTAGATCACCTGTGTCCACAGATAACCTGACACGAGCAAGTTCTCTGTGGAGAAAACAACCTTGCTATGGGCTTCAAATGAATCTTATAAATAAATAATTTTTCAAATACAACATCCAGCTTGTAACAGAGTAAGAACTAGCAGAAAAAGAACATTTAACAACAACAAAAAAAAACCCTACAGACTTCTGATCTCAAACTCAAGGAAACAACTACGTTGACCACCCTTACAGAAATGAAATAAACTTCAGACTATCTGCAGGGAACAGAATATTTTAAAAATAGCCCATTTCAGGGCTTCCCTGATGGTTAAGAATCCACCTGCCAATGCAGGGGACACGGGTTCGATCTCTGCTCCGGGAAAATCCCACATGCTGTGGAACACCTAAGCCCAAATGCCACTACTGAGCTCGCGTGCTGCAACTATTGAAGCCCATGCACCTGGAGCCTGTGCGCTGCAACAAGAGCAGCCCGTGCAATGAGAAGCCTATGCACGGCAATAAGGAGCAGCCCCCACCTGACACAACTAGAGAAAGCCCGCGTGTAGCAATGAAAAGCCAGTGCAACCACACAAAGAAGTGAGATACACTATATATTAAAATAGTCAAATAAAAAAAAAAAAAGACAGCACCAAAAGCTGGTGAGGATGTAACAGAAACTAAATTAGAACAACAGAAACTGACTGACTTCTGATGAGACTATAACATGGTACAGGAACCTTGGAAAAATTTGGTCACTGATTACAATGTTACATAAACACTTACCATAAACTCAGCATTCCCCCCCAGGTATTTACTCAAGTGAATGCATGTTCACACAAAAACTGGCATACAAATGTAGACAGAAGCTTTATTCATAATTGCCAAAAAAAAAAAAAGGGGAAACAACCAAGATGTCTAGGTGAATGGATAAACAAATGGTATATGTATAATTACACAATGGAAAATAAGCTATTTATTTGTACAACATGGATGAATAAATATATATTTGTTAAGGAGCCAGATCCAAAAAGCTAGATATTCTATGTTTCCAGTAAGACGTACAGAAAAAGACAGAACAAGAATGACTGACACATGGAAATGCTACTGTTCTGTTTACTATTAATTTGCTACTCTAAGTATTCTCAAAACCCACAGAACTGTCCACGACAAAGAGTGGACATTACTGGTTGCAAATTCCTAGCTCCGTCCAATGAGAGCACCTAGAAGCTGTGCTAATGAATAGCAACAGGAATCAGTAGCGTCCAAACCTTGGCTTCTCAATACCTTTCTCCAATAAAAAGGAATGAGGGCTCTTCAGAGAAATGGCTGATTCTAGGATTGAGTCAGGGAAAATATAAGAAAAGGACGTAACTGGTAAAAATCGAAATACAGCCCACAATTTAATTAACAGTGCTAATTAACAGTGTATCAGTGCTAATTTCTTAGTTCAATAAAGTGTCATGGTTATGTGATATGTTAACTTTAGGGGAAGTTGGGTGAAGGGTATGTGAGGATTCTATCTTTGCAACTCCTGTAAGTTTAAAATTATTTCCAATTAAAAGTTAAATACAGACAATACTACGTGCTAGAGAGATATGGAACAATTGAATACTCTCTTACACTGCTAGTGGGAATGCAAACTAGTATAGCAAAGCCCTTCTGGAAACAGTTTGGCAGTTTCTTAGAAAGTTACAAATTTTCATATAACCTGGCAACCCTACCATGTTCATAAAGCCTATACAAGTGCATTTACAGCAGCTCAACTAATAATCACCAAAAAAATCTTAAATGGATAAGCAAACTGTTGTCCATCCATACAGTGCCATTCTACTTAACGATAAAAAGGAACTGACCACTGGTATACATAATTTCAATGAATCTCAAAAGCAATAAATAAGCCAGTTTTCAAAATATTATATATTGCCTGATTCAATTTATGTAACATTCTCAAAAAGATAAAACTATAATAACTGAGAATAGAAGAGTGGTTGCCAGAGAATAGGGGTGGGAGGCTGGGTAATATTGGGAGGTGATAGAATTGTTCTATGTCTTGGTTGTGATGGTGGCTACTTCCCTGGTGGCTCACACAGTAAAGAATCTGGCTGCAAGGCAGGAGACTGGGTTTGCTCCTTGGGTTGGGAAGATTCCCTGGAGAAGGGAATGGCCACCCACTACAGTATTCTTGCCTGGAGAATTCCATGGACAGAGGAGCCTGGCAGGCTACAGCCCATGGAGTTGCAGAGTTGGACACGACTGAGTGACTAACACACAGAAAGGAAATCAGTTTTACTGTATATTAATTAAAAAAATAAAATTTAAAAAAGGGGGAAAATTCTATCATATGCCGTATCCTAAAACATAGGATAACATGAGGGACAAATTTGAAATATTGAAAGGAAAAAGACTTAGCAAAGCTGATACAAGAAGAAATGAAAATCCTGAATATCTAGCCATTTCCATTTCAATCACTATGATAATTGGCTATCACTTTTCAACCTCCTTTCCATCCTGCTGCTGCTGCTGCTGCTAAGTGGCCTCAGTCATGTCCGACTCTGTGCGACCCCATAGACGGCAGCCCACCAGGCTCTCCCGTCCCTGGGATTCTCCAGGCAAGAACACTGGAGTGGGCTGCCATTTCTTTCTCCAAAGCATGAAAGTGAAAAAATAAAGTGAAGTCGCTCAGTCGTGTCCGACTCCTAGCGACCCCATGGACTGCAGCCCACCAGGCCCCTCCGTCCATGGGATTTTCCACGCAAGAGTACTGGAGTGGGTTGCCATTGCCTTCTCCTCCTTTCCATCCTAAGCTATGCAGTTTTCCTACTGCGTAGCTTAATATTTCTATAACACTTTTTATCACTGTGCCTAAGCCATGCTGAATATGTTTCATGAATATTTGATGAACTGATATTAAGACAGCAACAGACAATATACTGGCAAAAATCAAACCTGTCTGCATATGGATCCGCTCCTCTTCAACAATGAGAAAAGCAGTTTGGCTGTACAGTGGGTATTTGATCTGTAGCTGATTTTAAAGTTGCTCTTCGGTCTTACATGTAAATTTTATCACACACATCACTAACACCAGAAGTAAAACAGTCATACTATCACTTCCCAATGAGATATGAATTTAGTCAATATGTGTGGGAGATGCTTCTTTAGAGCCATGAGCTTTTATGAGGCCATGTAATTTACCCATGTGATGAGCATCCTTGATAGAACTACAGAAACAATATAGTGCTCTGTTACTGAAAAACATGAACCTTGAATTTATAAGGCCTCATGAGGTGGTAGAAAGAACAGGAACACTTGAGCCATGAAGACCAAATATGGCTCTGGGACTGTCATTTAACCTATCTGATTCCACTGAGGAAACTGCAGGATATAAGGAGTAACAGTCTCTCCCTCTCCCTCCTTTATTATCATGGAGGCAGGTTACCTAGGAGACAATCATACTTCTTGCAGATGATCAATAATCAATAAAAAATAGGGTGGGTTGTCCTCAATTCAGTTCAGTTCAGTCACTCAGTTGTGTCTGACTCTTTGTGACCCCATGAATTGCAGCACGCCAGGCCTCCCTGTCCATCACCAACTCACGGAGTTCACTCAAACTCACGTCCATCGAGTTGGTGATGCCACCCAGCCATCTGATCCTCTGTCGTCCCCTTCTCCTCCTGCCCCCAATCCTTCCCAGCATCAGAGTCTTTTCCAATGAGTCAACTCTTTCGCATGAGGTGGCCAAGTACTGGAGTTTCAGCTTTAGCAACATTCCTTCCAAAGAACACCCAGGACTGATCTCCTTTAGAATGGACTGGATGGATCTCCTTGCAGTCCAAGGGACTCTCAAGAGTCTTCTCCAACACTACAGTTCAAAAGCATCAATTCTTCGGAGACTTGCCAAAAACAAATAGGTTGGAAACAGGACAGCAAACATCATCTATCCAGCTTCCAAATCTAAAGAAATGTGAATGTCTATACCTATACTGTTTCTTGGGATTTAAAATGATCACTTCTGAACATAACAAGCCCAGTGAAAGTGAAAGTCACTCAGTCGTGTCCAACTCTTTGTGACCCCATGGGCTGTAGCCTACTAAGCTCCTGTCCATGGAATTCTCCAGGCAAGGATACTGCAGTGGGTAGCCATTCCCTCCTCCAGGAGTTCTTCCCAACCCAGGGATCGAACCCAGGTTTCCTGCACTGCAGACAGATTCTTTACCAGCTGGGCCACCAGGGAAGCCCAGACCTATGTAATACCTTTCCCATGTTACAACAGGTGAATCTGAACAACTTTTACAATGTCACAGAGGGCAAGTGACTTTAAAATATTCTGTCTAGATTCAAAACCTATTTATTCTGCTTTACAGCAAACATATATACTCTATTTAGCTCATGCAGTCTCTTTTCATCCAGTTTTTAAAGCTGAGATAAAATCCACACAACATCACATCTATCATTTTAAAGTGCACAATTCAGTGGTTTTTCTAATGTTTTTAACATGCAACCATCACTACCATATGATTACCTTCACTTCCAAAGAAAACAAACATCCCACAGTAGTCACTCCTAATAACTCTCCATTCTCCCCCTCCACATCTTAACAACTATTCATCCGCTTTCTGTCTTTATAGATTTGCCTATTCTGGACATTTCATAAAAGCAGAATCACACAATACATAACTCTAAGTGTCTGGCTTCTTCCATTTAGCATGTTTTCAAGGTTCATTCATGATGTAGCTTTATAATAGTTCATCCCTTTTTACAGCTGAATCCACTGTAAGAATATACCACATTTTGTTCATCCATTCATCAGTTGATGGACATTTGTTTTCACTTTACGGACATTATGACTAATGCTGCTATGAACATTCTATGCAAATTTTCCACAGTGTTTTTAAAAAGTCAATCAGCTATTAAATTGAATTATGTGTTAAAGATTTTCATGATAAATAATTAGTATTTTTAAGTGTGATTTGATTGCCAACACTAAAAACCAAATTAATGTTCAGTTTCTTATAAGAAGAAATGAGAAAAGATAGGTAGGTCTGTCTTTTTGCTAACAATGATTCTGCATTCCGGCACTGACCACATCACTTTGGATCTGCTGACTGATTATGCAGTCAAAGATGCCATAGGTAAACCTGGACAATTCTACACATTTATCTTACTGGCCTGACTCCTGCAGGTATTTCAGTTAGCAATCCCTGACCTTCACTAAACATATAAATTTATAAATATATAAATAAAACTATTTTAAAAAGATAACTAGGGAAAAATAGGCAAAGAAAATGTTCAGCATAATCAGATGCAACAGTAATAAGCCCATTTAAGCTCTCAATTTAAGACCATTTGCTCCTTGATTTAGTTTCCATTACTAGTTCAATTAGAGCTTAAAAAACAAAAATCATGGAGTAGTTCGCAGTATGTTTTCAGCCAATTAGAAAATATAGAACTGACTAAATTTATAGAAAATTTTCAGTGATCAAGACCCTCCTCCCTCTACTCCAACAGCATATATTGCGTATCTCTTCCATTTAGCACTGTCACTGTACTGTTTACACATCTGTCGCCCTAGCCAAACAAAGCTTCAAAGGCAGAGAATATTGCCTTTGCATCCTCAGGAGTCTACCACTGAAGCTGACACACAGAATACCATGCAGAAAACATTTGTTGGATACTGTGACACCTAAGCAATAAAAACAAAGCAAGAGGTATAATTCTCCCAGACAGCAGACAATACTATGTATGTATATATGTGTGTATGTGTTAGTCGCTCAGTTGTGTCCAGCTCTTTGTGACCTCATGGACTGTAGCCTGCCTCTGTTCATTGGATTCTCCAGGCAAGAATGCTGGAGTGGCTTGCCATTCCCTTCTCTAGGGGATCTTCCCAACCCAGAGACTGAACTCGGGTCTCCTGCTCTGTAGGCAGATTCTTTGCAGTCTGAGCCACAGGAAAGCAGACAATACTACAAAGCTACAATAATCAAAACAGTGTGGTATTGATACAAAACCAGCCATATGGATCAATGTAACAGAATAGGGCCCAGAGATAAAGCCATACACCTAGAGGCAATTAATCCTTGACAAAGCTGGCAAGAATATAAAATATTCTTTCTCAGCAAATGGTGCTGGGAAAGTAAATCAATGAAGTTAGACCACACCCTCACACTATGCACAAAAATAAATTCAAAATGCTTTATAGACTTAAACATAGGACACAACTCTATAAAACTCCTAGAAGAAAATAAAGGCAAAATATACTCTGACATGAATTGTACCAGTATTTTCTTAGGTCAGTCTCCCAAGGCAAAAGAAATAAAAACAAAAATGGGATCTAATCAAACACGTGACTTTGCACAGCAAAGGAAAACAACAACTAAAGAAACTGAAAAACCAAACCAAAACAAAACATGAAAAGACAATTTAAGGAATGGGAGAAAATATCTGCAAATATTTGCAAATTGACATGGGCTTAATCTCCAAAATATACAAACAGTTCATACAACTCAACAACAGCAAAAACAAACAGACCTTAACAGACATTTCTCCAAAGAAGACATACTAATGGCTAGAGCGTACGTGCATGCTAAGTTGCTTTAGTTGTGTCTGACTCTTTGCGACCCTATGGACTGTAATCCACCAGGATCCTCTGTCCATGGGATTCTCCAGAAAAGAATACTGGAGTGGGTTGTCATGCCCTCCTCCAAGGAATTTTCTCAACCCAGGGATCACACTTACATCTCTATGTCTCCTGCATTAGCAGGTGGGTTCTTTACCACTAGTACCATCTGGGAAGCCCTACAGATGGCCAGTAGATACATGAAAAGATGCTCAACATCACTAATTACTAGAGAAATGCAAATCAAAACTACAATGAGGTACCACCTCACACTAGTCAGAATGGCCATCATTAAAAAGTCTACAAATAACAAATGCTGGAGAGGGTGTGAAGAAAAGAGAACTCTCCTACCCTATAGGTGGAAACATAAGTATCAAAGGTAAGTTTGATACAGTTATTATGGAAAACTGTATGGAGGTTTCTCAGAAAACTAAAAATAGAATGATCTAGCAATCCTACTCCTCGGCATATACCTGGACAAAACTGTAATTCAAAAAGATATATGCAACCCTACATTCATAGCAGCACTATTCACAATAGCCAAAATTAGGTGGTTATGGAAACCACCTAAATGTTGATCAACAGATGAAGGGATAAAGAAGATGTAGTGTATACACAATGGAATACTATTCAGCCATAAAAATGACATATGCAGCCACATGGATGCAAGATTATTAAAACTACATGAAGTCAGAAAAACAAATATCGTATGACATCAGCTGTATGTGGAACCCAAAATATGGCACAACTGAACCTATCTACAAAACAGAGAAAGCCTCATAGACACAGAGATCAGACTTGTGGTTGCCAAGGAGGAGGGGGGAAAGAAGAGGGGTGGGCTGGGAATCTGGGGTTGGTAGATGCAACCTACAACATTTAGAATGCATAAACAAGATCCTACTATATAGCACAGGCAACCATATCCAATCTCCTGGGATAAACCATAATGGAAAAGAGTATTAAAAAAAAAAAAAGAATGCACACATATGTAAAACTGAGTCACTCTGCTGTGCAGCAGAGATTGGCACAACACTGTACATTAACTATATTTCAATTTAAAAAATTGTGAAAAATGATAAATCATACAAATGTTACTGTATTAAAAATAATAAAAAGGGGAAACTGTTATTTGAAGTAAACAAATTATTTCAAACTGGAATTCATCAATGAGATTGGAAGTCCATGAGTTCCCTAAAGTAATACAAAGTAGCGTGTACAGTACATTTTTTGAAATAAAGATCTGTAGCTTTCACTACAGGCTCAGATAAATCTGTAAACCCCAGCAGAATTAAGAATTGCTAAGTTAGACAAAAGGAGAGGTGTATTTTTAACACTGGAAAATATCAATTTTTAAAAGTTAACTTGATGGGAACTCCCTGGTGGTCCAGTGGTTAGGACTCCATGCTTCTACTGCAGAGGGTACAGGTTTGATCCCTGGTTGGGAAGAGGCTGCAGGCTGCACAGCATGGTCAAAAAGGGGCGGGGGAGCTAACTTCATAATTTACATAAATATTAAACAATTAAAAATTTTAAGTATATCCCATTATTTCCGAAAGGAAGAGGGGAAGACAATGTATCCTCGGTTTCAATTTATGTTAAAGCAGGAGACCCATGCCTGATGAATGATTAACAAAGTGTCAGTTCCCAGAAAAGATACAGTGGCATTCAGAGTCAGATGAGGACACCAATTTTATACAAGGGAACTTGTTTTGCTTCACATTATTGCTTAAACAAATTTAAGAACTCAAATTTCTTCACAAGTGCCCAAACTCTAATCGTTCGGTCCCACATTTTAAAGTATAACCCCTGAATTATATGTGGAAAGGAAACTGCCTGAGGATCAGAAAGATACACTTTAAAATTGTCTTTTCTAAACTTAAAATCAAGACTATTTTCAGATCGGCATCCCCTCGAACCTTAAAACTGTTAAGACACTCAATTACTGAACTTTCTCAACTAGTGCTTACACGTAGCCTTTTAAAAACTCAAAACACAAGGAGAAAATAGTATTTGTAATAATGGATAAATGATCAAGACTTTTGGACTTAAGGTCACTGGTTTGGAGGCCCTGTACTCTGCCCAAATGGCCTGAAGTCTGAGGGGACCAGAATCTCAGCATATCTGTAACTCTCCCTGACATAGTCCATTGGCTGAAAAATTCTGATTTAACTAAAAAGATCATGAGCTGAATTGTCAAAATCCATGCAGTAGGCTGAGAAAACTATTTTCATAGTGCTCCTTTAAGAGATACACAATTCATCTTTCGCAGCTTTCAAGTACAGTTCACTAATATACTACCATTTCTTCTGGGAGGTCATCCATTCGGAGGTCACTGGCACAAGAAAACCAAAACAATAAACACAACCTAAACCTCCTAACCCTATGGCTTGAAAGAATAAGCCAAAAGAAAACAGGTCAATGGTGGAAATAAATGAAGATTAAATGAAGCAATCTTCTTTCCTCTATTTTAAAATGATTCTCCCTCATCTATCAAACTAATGCCATAAGTAATGGTGTTTTATTTTTTCAATTGGGGAAAAATATAGAGGTAAAAAAGTTAACAATTTAGCTCCTTGACAGTTCACCATACCCACTCCAACCCTCAAATTCCAAGATCCCAAGAGCACACTGAAAAGCAAGAAAACTACCTGGTTCAAAGCTAACTGTAAATTTTTTTAGATCTGTTAAGGGTCTGAATTTGGAATATAAATTTCACAATAACACCTGATATAATCCTAACAAGGGCTTCCCTGATAGCTCAGTTGGTAAAGTATCTGCCTGTAATGCAGGAGACCTCAGTTTGATTCCTTGGTCGGAAAGATCCACTGGAGAAGGGATAGGCTACCCACGCCAGTGTTCTTGGGCTTTCCTGTGGCTCAGCTGGTAAAGAATCTGCCTGCAATGTGGGAGACCTGGGTTTGATCCCTGGGTTGGGAACATCTCCTGGGGAAGGGAAAGGCTACCCACTCCAGTATTCTGGCCTGGAGAATCCCTGGAGAATGGGCAGAGGAATCTGGCGGGCTACAGTCCATGAGATCGCAGAATCGGACATGACTGAGCGACTAACACTATACTACTCTAGCACATACAAATATTTCTGAATCATTCTGCTGTATATCTGAAACATTATAAGTCAACCACACTTTAATAATACCTAAATCAAACATCCCCAAGCAGTTTGATCTGAATTAACACAGTTCTACCTCAAACACTTGACATAAGCATGAAGTACAATACTGTTTCCAGTAATATAAAATACAATAAATGGTGGGCAAAGAAGCTATCACCTGCGTCTTTTTACCAGGCAACACAGTGAAATAAAGTCACAATCTGCTACTCTATTCCACTTGCCACCACCCTCTGGAACCAAAAGATTTGTTGTGACCTACAGTAATCTAAAGTATAACCCATATATGTATGTAATAACTATCATTTGAGTGTCTCTTATAAGCCAGACATGGTATTAGATGTAGATTCCCATTTTAGAAATAAACACGGATTCAGAGGATAAATAACCTGCCAAATATCACAGGACTACTAAGTAACTGAGGCCAGATTTGAACCCAAGTCAAATATGTTTCAAAGCCTAAACAGGAAATTAGTTTTACTAATTTAACACTATTTCCCCAATTCTTCACACTGATTCAACAACAACCTATCATTTGTAATATTAAAATGAAATGGATTTCTTTAAATTTGGAGGCAAGGTGAGGGGTGAGAGATTTGAGTTTCGACAATCTGGAGTCTTTGTTATTCTCTTACCTGAACGGGCTGGCCACAATGTCACAGTGGTATAAAAAATCAGATTTGAAAAGATGGGACAACTCCCAAGGCAGATGGCTATTTGTATTCATTCTATACAGAGTCATGAATATACAGAGGACTGTAAGTACTGATGAAGACAGGTTTCTGCTATGCCTAAAGGTGTGTGTGTATGATTTAAGAACACAGAGCAAAGAAAGCAAGTTAGTGGATTACCTGAGTGAGCAAGACACAGAGAAGATGTTAATGCAGGAAAAAGTTCTCCTCCAAACATATGCCCAACACACAATACACAAGTTAATTCCCAAACTGTGATCAAAGAACCATCAGGAATAAGATCTCTGATCTCAGGTTCACAAGTCCATAGGTGAGTCAACTTTGAACTTTCCCCAAGTCTGAGATGGAAAGTCACTTTTCTATCTAGAAGCAACAGAACCCTAGATTCACCAAGACTGGATAACACCCTGACCGTGTTCACTGTAGATGAGTAACTGAGGCAATCTACACTGGGCATGAGTTACATACTGACCCACCCCCAAGCAGCAATTCAGTACCTCACCCATCCAACAGGCCACATCGGAAACAGGAAGTACAGGTTGAAAGGCCTCACTGAAAAATAAGGACTCCTGGCAGCAGAAAATGAGAATCAAGAGTATAGGCACTGGCAATGAACACACAGTTGTCACTGACAGGGAAGGAAAAGGTACCTGGCATTTTATAAATTATCTCCTTTAATTTTCAGTTGTGAAGTGAAAGTCGCTCAGTTGTGTCCGACTCTTTGTGACCTAAATTCTCCAGGGCAGAATACTGGAGTGGGTAGCCATTCCCTTCTCCAGGGGATCTTCCCAACCCAGGGATCGAACTCAGGTCTCCTGCATTGCAGGCAGATTCTTTACCAGCTTGAGCCACAGGGAAGCCAAGAATACTGGAGTGGGTAGCCCATCCTTTCTTCAGCAGATCTTCCAGACCCAGGAATCAAAACAGGGTCTCCTGCATTGCACGCGGATTCTTTACCAACTGGGCTATGATAACCAGCTGGTGCTTTAGTTATTAATCTTCACAAGAATATTCTGAGGTAAGTACTGACGCCCATTTTATAGATGAAGGAACAAAAGGCTAATAAATAAGTTGCCCAAGGTAGTTGCTATCCCAATTGCAGAGATGACAAAATCCAGGCTTAAGAGTTAAGTAAACTTGGTCACTAAACCCAAACTTGGTCTCATTCCAAAGCTGAAGCTTTTTCCAACTCTCCTGCTGGCTCCCTCCCTTAGTTCCCCCAGTAATCTTTTTTTCTTTTTTTATTGAAGGACAATCTCTTTACAGAATTTTGTTGTTTTCTGTCAAATCTCAACATGAATCAGACACAGGTATACATATACCCCCTCCCCTCCTGAACCTCCCTCCCCATCCCACCCCTCCAGGTTGACACAGATACCCTGTTTTAGTTTCCTGAGCCATACAGCAAACTCCTGTTAGCTATCTATTTTACATATGGTAATGTTAAGTTTCCATATTATTCTTTCCATATATCTCACCCTCTCCTCCCCTCTCCCCATGTCCAGAAGTCTATTCTCTATGTCTGTTTCTCCACTGCTGCCCTGTAAATAAATTCTTCAGTACCATTTTTCTAGACTCCATATATGTGCATTAGAATATGATACTTATCTTTCTCTTTCTGACTCACTTTGCTCTGTATAATAGGTTCTAGGTTTATCCACCTCATCAGAACTGACTCAAATGTGTTCCTTTTTATGGCTGAGCCCCAGTAATCTTAAAGAATTTCATTAAGAATCAGAAATCCTGAATCCACTGCCCACCAAATTTCCGCAGCTGTTTCAGAAACTATACCTAAATACAAAGCCAATATGAGTTTTCATAAGAAAACACTCCAGAAAGCTGCTGCTATGGCTTCTCTGCCTTTTGGCTAAGATCAAGTGCAGAAAGCTGCCAAGTTACGACAAAATGACACTCAATTTTAAGTTTGAGGTCAAGGACCATCTAGAGATCAGGTAGGCACAGCACCTACCTGAAATACACCAGGCACTCACGGCTTGTTGAAAGAATTAACATCGTTTCACCGGTTATAAATCCAATAAGGTCAAACGGCTATTTTGTACTTTCTGATATGACATGATTAAATTTTTAGGAAAATAATTTATCCATTCATTTTAACAAGGTTGCTTTCTTAAAAACTATATAACATTAATGAGGTAGCTAAATTGAGAAATGCCCACTAGGGCATTAGTCATAACTTCAAAAAATTGCAAGTGTTCACTTTTCCAAGTAGATTAAAAAGTTTCAGCTAATAAAAATCTGTCAAAAAAATCCACAAGACCAGAAAGTGTGAAAAGAAAAAAGTGGCCAATATAAAGGCATTTAAGACATGACACATATAAAATTATAAAACAGTATTCTAAGTATACCCCGGTATTTAACCCTAAAACCCTCACTTCAGGTAACACATACTTTCTATGCAAGAAAACACTATCATCACTAATGTAATAAAAGCCTGCCCACCATAGTAACTGTTGCTAAGTACATTTCTTATGTCTAAGGCTGAAAGACACACGCTTTGTAGAAACCAGTGAAAAGTCACTCCTAGTATGATACTATTAATTCTCTCACCTTAAACTTTTAAAAAGATAATACTTGATTTCTATAATGTGAAGGAGAAAAAGTTTGGTCAACAAGTAGGTCAGCTGAACTCTGCCTTGGAGAAACTACCAATTGCCTATAACCCAATGTAAATATTTGTTACAATGACAGCAGTTCCTTTTTCTTAATAATTCTAGAGGAATTGTTTCCTTTGAAAAGCTAGATGGCTTAGATCTCTATTAAGGAACAACTAAATGATACAGTACCATTTTAAATTATCCATTTTAGGAGTTCAAAGAAATTTGGGTGTATGAAGACACTAACATTCTTATGAAACAAACTTGGTCCAGGTCACCCAACGAATTAATTGTGACAGACCAAGGATCAAATCCAATTCTCATTTTAAATTAAGGATCACAAGCATTACTTAAAACAGTAAGTCCTTACCTAATCCAATGCCAAATCACGTAATTCTGTTTCTGAACTTGTACAAATTGTACTGTAATATTTATGCAAAAGATGTCAAACAATTGTCAAAACAATTATCATAAACCTAACAGTTAACATCTTTTGGGCACTTACTGTGTTAGGTGCTATGCTAAATGTGTTATGTGTTACCTCAATCAATCCTCACAATGACTGCATGAAGAAAATGAGGCAGAGAGAGATAACCTATGTAAGGTAAAATATAGAAAAAGGACAGGATGGAGGTACACAGAGAATATATTCTTAAAGCCACAAATCCCCACTGCCTGGACCAGGATTCTAGGCCAGCTGTAGGACTGAGATGCTTGGTTTAGTCACTTAACCTTCAGGTGGCCCAATTTCCTTTACTCTAAACCTAAAAGTCACACAGATAATCACAAAAGTCCTTCATATCCTGAAATGCTCTAATTTTGTAATCATGTTTCTATTCAGGTAACTAACTCAAAGAGAAACTCTTATTTCCTCCATCCTCTGAAGTTCCCTTCACTAAAGTTGAGAGTCCACATTTTATGTATCTAATCAGTAACATACGGATAAACAACAATAAAGCCTTTCTTAAAAGTCAGAAGTCTTTTCTGCAATTATGATTCCAAAATCGTATTTTTTTTAAACTGTTTTGGCTTTTCTAGAAATTAATAGTTGATTTACGGTGTTACAGTAGTTACAGGTGTACAGCAAAGTGATTTAGTTATACACACATACCCAAGTCTTATTTATGGCTGCTACAGGTCTTAACTGCTGTGCATGGGCTTCCTCTAGTAGACGTGAGAGCAGGCTATTCATTGCGGTCTTTTCTCGTTGGGGAGCAGAGGATCTAGGCGCACTCACTCCAGTAGTTGCAGCATGCAGGCTCAGCAGTCATGGTGCATAGACTTAGTTGCTCTGTGGCATGTGGAATCTATCTAGACCAGGGATGGAACCCGTGTCCCCTTTACTGGCAGGCATATTCCTATATACTGTACAACCAGGCAAGTCCCCAAATCTTATTCTTAACCCCAAGTGGCCAGTGACAATGACTGGACTTCCCTGGTGGTCCAATGGTTGAGAATCTGTCTGCCAATGCAGCGGACACGGGTTCGATCCCTGGTCCAGGAAGTTTCCACATGCTGTGGGGCAACCTAGCCTGTGCCCTAGAGCCTGTCCTCTGCTACAGGAGAAGCTACCTCAATGAAAAGCCTGTGTATCGCAACTAGAGAAAGTCCATGCAGCAACAAAGGTCCAGCTCAGGCAAAAAAAAAGGGGGGGGGGGCAATGACAGGGAGAAAAGACCTTGTAACAATTTCGGGTTGGGGTAGGAAGTGTGAAAGAACAGACTACTGTACATAGGTGGTTATCAATTCCTAAAAAATAATCACCCATTTTCAGCTCTTCGAAAAAAACAGAAAGTCTTTAAAGGATTGTCAAATAAACTCGATGCTTTATTCAGCTAATAAAGATGAAGGAATTATCCAGGATGCTTATTATAGGCATGGAAGAATCATCAATTTATAGAAATTCTACCAAAATGGCCTAGAACTCTAGAATCTATGTTTTACCAAGCTGTTCATCTAGCCCCTTCAAACTTCATCTAATGACACATGACATCTAGGAAGTGTGTAAGGATGTGTAAAGATGCTTACACATCGAGGAAGAAGCCTGCTGCTGCTAAGTTGCCTCAGTCGTGTCCGACTCTGTGCGACCCCATAGACAGCAGCCCACCAGGCTCCCCCGTCCCTGGGATTCTCCAGGCAAGAACACTGGAGTGGGTTGCCATTTCCTTCTCCAATGCAGGAAAGTGAAAAGTGAAAGTGAAGTCGCTCAGTCATGTCCAACTCTTAGTGACCCCATGGACTGTAGCCCACCAGGCTCCTCCATCCATGGGATTTTCCAGGCAAGAGTACTGGAGTGGGGTGCCATTGCCTTCTCCAGGAAGAAGCCTAGGTTCCACTTAACACCATTATTCTGTGAGGTCTTCCAGGACCAAATCTCCACTTTACAGAATAATCTCTGCTGTCTTTGTTCTCCAGAAAATAATCTCTGAAAGATTCTTAAATAAAGTAAGCAAAACCCCTCTAATTAGTTTTCTTTCAAAATTCCTAATTAGTTTCCTATTGTCACTGCAACAAACTACCACAAACATCAGTTCAGTTCAGTCGCTCAGTCGTGTCCAACTCTTTGTGACCCCATGAATCACAGCACCCCAAGCCTCCCTGTGCATCACCAACTCCCGGAGTTCACTCAAACTCATGTCCATCGAGTTGGTGATGCCACCCAGCCATGTCACCCTCTGTTGTCCCCTTCTCCTCCTGCCCCCAATCCCTCCCAGCATCAGTCTTTTCCAATGAGTCAACTCCAAAGTATTGGAGTTTCAGCTTTAGCATCAGTCCTTCCAATGAACACCCAGGACTGATCTCCTTTAGAATAGACTGGTTGGCTCTCATTGCAGTCCAAGGGACTCTGAAGAGTCTTCTTCAACACCACAGTTCAAAAGCATCAATTCTTCGCTGCTCAGCTTTCTTCACAGTCCAACTCTCACATCCATACATGACCACTGGAAAAACCATAGCCTTGACTAGACGGACCTTTGTTGGCAAAGTAATGTCTCTGCTTTTGAATATGCTATCTAAGTTGTCATAACTTTCCTTCCAAGGAGTAAGCGTCATAAAACCACACAATTTATTATCTCACAGTTTCTATAGACTAGAAGTGAGGTAGGGTTGGCTGGATTCTCTATTTAGGGTCCTGCAAGGCCAAAAATCATGGTGTCTGTAGGGCTATGTTCCTTGGTGGAAATTCTGGGGTAGGGAATCTGCTTTCAAGCTCATTCAGACTGCTGGCTGAAAGAGGTTCCTTTTGAGCACAGGACTAAGGTCCCTATTTCCTTGCTGGTTGTCAGCTGGTGTTGATGGCATTCCTTCTTGTGCTTACTACGTGGCCCCCTCCAGGAATGGCAGGTTGAGTCCCTCTCATGCTTCAAATCTAACTCTAGCTGGACAAAGCTGTCTGCTTTCATGTGAACAGACTGGACCTACCTACCCAGAAAATCCAGGATAACCATTTTGTTAGAATTCTTAAACCACAGTTATATCCGAAAAGTCCCTTTTGCCACAAAACAGTAACAAACTCAGATTCCAGAGGATCTTTGGAATAGAGTCCACCCTAATGGCCCCCAAAGACTCATACCTCTCCCAAATGCAAAAACCATCCAATTCATCATAAGGTCTCATTTCATTAAAGCATCAACTCAAAGTCCATAAATTTCATCTAAAGTTCATCAATTCAAAACTCCCAAATCTCACCATGTAAAGCAGGTATGGATGAAGCTCTGGGTATAAAACATTAAGTGCAACACCCTGGAGCACAATTTCTAAAAAAAACACCAAAAAAGACAACTAGTTATCTGCTCCCAATCTGTAATGGTGAGACAAGCATAAGGCAATAGTCAAAAACATTCCAGTTCAAACAGGGAATATAACTATTAAAGAAAGCAGGCAAAACATAAGGGAAAGTGGATCCATCGGTCCAAAGCAGTTTCAAAATGTGGGCAAACTCCATTACATTTCAAACCCAGGGAAATCTCTTCTGTAACCTTCAGTTCTACCTCTTTGGGCTCTTGGTTCCAGCCTCTAAGTCACCCTTTTTTAAAAGAAAAGAAACACGTTCATATCTCTAGTTTTACCAGCCTGCTTCTTACTAGTTAAAAATCTGGGGGAGGGGAGTGGTTGAGAGCCCCCCTTTAATTTCCTACTCTATGTTTTTCAATCAAGCGGACATTCTGTTAGTAATAAAATGCTCAAGAACTTAGAGGGCTTCACGTGAATTTCACAGGAGCTCACCATTAGACCTACATCTACAAATAAACCAATACTTCGCTTGGAAATCTCCTCAGCTAAACATCCAAGTTCATCACTTGTAAGTTTTCTTTTCCACATGACCTCAGAACACAATTCTAAGTTCATTTGCCACTATGTAAAAAGATCCTCTTTTCTCCAGTTTCCAATGTATACCTCACTTCCACTTCAGTCATTACTCTAATAATCTGTTTCTAGGCTTTTTCTATCTCACGCTCCTCAAAACACTGCTGGCCTCTTCTACTGCCACTTCCAACGTTTTTAGGTAAAAGTACCCTATTTCTGGTACAAAAATGTATACCAGTGTTCTACTGCTGCCGTAACAAAACCACAAACATGGTGGCTTAAACCAACAGAAATTTATTATCTCATAGTTTCTGTAGGTCATAAGTTAGGTGGGCTTGGCTAGGTCTTCTGCTCAGGGTTTCATATGGTCAAAATCAAGGTGTTATCCTTGTTGGAAATTGGGAAGAATCCACTTTCAAGCTCATTCAGGTTGTTGGCCAACTTCAGTTCCTTGTGGTTGTAGGACTGTGGTCTCCATTTCCTTCTTGGCTATCAGCCGGGGCTGGTCTTTGTTACTAGAGGCTCCCTGCATTCCTTCTCATGCTTTCCATGTAACTCCCTCTAGCAACTGCAAATGGAGTCCCTCTCATGATTCAATTCTCTCTGATTTCCCCTTCTGCCCCATCTCTCTTGACTCCCAGCTGGAGAAAGTTCTCTGCTTTTAAGGGCGCATGTGATTAGATTGGGCCTACCCACAAATCCAGGATAATCTCCCTGTTGTAAGATGTTTAACCCTAATAGCATCTGCAAAGGCCTTTTGCCATGTAACATATTTACAGATCCGGGAATTAAGAGTTTGGACATCTTAAGGGTGGTAGTGGTGGTCATTCTGCCCACTACAACTCCAAACCCTAAGTAAAGCTTTAAACTCAGTTCCCAAAGAAAATTTCTTTCTCCAACAGTGTGTGAAGTAAAGGTATATGTTCAGAGACAGAGACAACAGTAAAACCAAGGACTCATCCTGGAAAAGACTGGCTAAGCAAAAGAGATTAAAAATATACTTGTTTCATCCCTAAACAGTTATGCAATTAACACACTAGGTAGAAACTCACCCTTTGCTCTCCCTTAAACGTGTGCTTCTCTTCTCTACTGTATTCCATATAAAAGGATATAACTAGACATATTTGGGTTTTGCTTTTTAAAAAAAGTTACCCCAGGGTGACCTAATTTTGTAATCAGCTGATAAACTTATCTAAGCAAACCTGAAATATTTTCATTCTTCAAGGCACACCCCCTCCTCCAACAGCAAACGAAAGTCAAGTATTTCAAAGTCACAGAAGGACAAACCTGTCTAGGTAAAACTGCAGGTGAACTTTTAAAAAACCACGAGGGAGAACTAGCATTGGTCCTGGTGTTTCAGCTCAAGTTCCACCTAGACAGTTAAGCCAAGTGACTTAGAACAAAACACTACAACAGCTACAAATATAATATTCTGAAGCCTTGCCTACTGTCAGATTATTGACTACACACTTTACCTAGATTGGAGGAACCTCAAATATACCAAGTAGGCTCTTTAAGAAAAGCGACACGTAAGGTCTATCGAGCACTCACGACCTGCCAGGCACTGTAGTAAGCACCTGACACAAATTATCTTATTCACTCACCACAAACTTATCCTCTAAGAAATACTATCATCCCCATTTTACAGACAGAAAAACAGAGATTTAGAGAAGTTAGGTCACACAGGGAAACAGCAGTGGCACTTCTAATTGGGAATCCAGAGATGTACTGCCACTCCTTAGATGGAATGGACTCTTCCGACTCTTAGAAAAATCTTCCCTTTCTAGCTTTCTTTCCATTTCCTCTCTGCACGCCCACTTCTCATAGAATTTAGCAGTTGAAAAGGTAATCAGGCCTCCCCAATTAATTTGCCACCTCCTTGCCAGAACTCTTTCCTTCTCACAATAGCAAGAGCCAAGAAGCAACTTCTCCTGACCTCGACTTTGCTTCCCAAAAACAAACTACATAAGCTCCACCCTTCACCTGCCAAGGCAAGAAATGTTCCAATGCTGCAAAAACAAAAACACAATCGAAAAACAAAAATAAAAGTCCTACTCTTCAGAAGGTCACAAACTAACATGTAAACTCAGCCAATCTTTCATTCTATGTACCTCTCGTCTTCCACCCAAGCTCCCAACTAACCCTTAACTCCAACTCCACCCGTTCTGCCCCACTTCTAGGTACCCTTCCCCTTTATCTTCAATGACCTCGCCCCGGGTCGCCTCCACCTTGCACCCCAGTGTGCAGGTGGGAAGCCCTGCCTCGCCCAGAGGGACCTTAGGAGGCCCCCACTCCAGCAGCTCTGCTCCACAGGAAGGTCCACCCGAGCCTACACTGAGGGCATCAGTCCCCTAGACACCCTCCCCCAGCATCCCCCACTGCGGCCCCACCCCTCAAGCTCCCTTCCCCCTCTGGCGACCCCCTTCTCCAAGTTGCCCCCTAGTCCCCGCCCCAGTCCAACCCTCTCCCCAGCCATAAGCTAGACTCGAGAGCCAGCTCCCATCCTCACATCAACCTCTGCCCCCAAAGCTTCCCTCCCCGCCCTGGGGAGTGGCCCCAGGCCTCTCCGATGAGCTGCAGGGGCCTCGGATGGTGAGGGGGGGAGGGTGGGGGGCAGGGGAAGGCGAAGGGCCGCTCCGGAGTCTGCTGGAGGCGTGAGAGGCGGCCGCGCCCCGCTGCCCCGTCTGGGCCCACCCGCACCCCACAACGACCTCGCCTGGCAGCTCCCACGGTACCTGGGGTGGAAGCGGCAGCGGCGGCGGCCGCTCTCCCCTCTCCTCACACAGACAATATGGCGGCGGCGGAGGAGGAGACACACGGCTCGGCCGCCAGCCGCAGGGACCAGAGCGAGGCTGCAGCCTTCGCTGCCGGAAGCGGAAACCCCCCTCCGACCGGGAGGCGGGGAGGGACCGCTTCCGACTCCTCCCCCAGCGGAGTCTCGCAGAGTGCGGCCATGCTGGGATGTCTCATTGAATCCCTAGGGGTTCAGTTCTGAACTGCGGCGCAAAATGGAAGGCATTCTTATCGTAAATCATAATAAGGAGACTTGCAATAATTAAGCGAACTTTATTGCAGTACTGTACGAGCTGATGAGAGAGAGAACACTAACCTCCCCCTAAGTGTACAATTGGTTTGACCTCAGGTAAGATGGCGGTCCCTAGGTTTCCTGCATTTCATCCAGTTGGCAAGTCCTACAGTCTGCAAGCCGGTCCGCCTTTCGTGAAAAGAAGCATGCGCGACCTGCAGAGCTGGAGAGCGAAGCATTTTGGGAGTTGAAGTCTCCTACACGGGTCCCTCGTCTAGGCTCGGGGTTCCAGCAGCACATTTTTTTCTGCTCACACTTCGAGTTCCGGGACAAGTGAACGAAAGTTGGACCCCAGGAGTGGGGTGGCGCAGGAGTCGAGAAGTGACGGTACTAGCCCTCTGGAGACTTAGACCCAGTTCCTGCTCTTACAGGAGTCCTAGCCAGAGCTGCCCTAGCCAGAATAAAATATTTTCTCTCTTCGATCTGCCTCTCCACCCCACTTTACCGGGCAACCGCCCCAAGGCAGGTGTAGGACACTTTCTATTGTGCAGAACTGATTATGACGTCCTCTTGGTTGAACATCTCCCAAGACTTTCCTTTGTGCACCAAAAAAGAGCCCAAGCTCTTCTCTTAACATCGGAGTTCCTGCATAATTTGGACACTACCGCCATCCTTTCTCCCCCCACCGCCCCAAGCCACTTCTGCTGCTCTCATAAGAATTTCCTGAGGCTCCCACTCACTAAAACTGCAGACTGTTCCTGGATTTCTTCTGTGTTGCCTCCCTCCCTTTGCACTGGCAATTACTTCTGGAACTACCACCTCCTTGACCGGCTAACTTCGGTATGTCCGTTGAACCAATCCAAGGATCATTTCCTCTGGGGTTCTTCCCTCCCTTTGTTGTTCAGTTGCTAAGTTGTGTCCGACTCTTTGCGACCCTATGGACTGCAGCCCACCAGGCCTCCCTGTCCTTCACCGTCTGTGGCCTGCTTCTTCCATCAGACTGTGACCTTCCAGGGGACAGGGCTGAGTCTGATGGTCACCCTGTTCTGTTCCCTGCAGGCCCTGCTGAAAGCTGGTGTGTGTGTTACTGAGAGGAATTCAAGTGTTTGCCTCACTTTTGGTGGAGCAGAGGTGTGAGGTCTGGAACAAGGGTGAGAAGGCTGGGTTATTTTGGTACCTGTTTTTATCCCTGAGCTGCCTCAGAATAGCTGCTTGACCCAGGGGATGGGCCTCCCCACCTTCTCCAGTTCTCCTTTCACAGCTCTTCAGCTGATTGGCACCTCTGCTGTCAAAGAGACAGTCTCCTCCCCTCCAGGGATGGAGTGGTGGCAGCTTCAGACATACAGTGGTGGCCTCGGGGAGGTGGCTGTGACCTTTTCTGGGCCTTTTCTGTCTGTCAGAGAGGTCTGTGGCATTTGACCTCAGTGGACTGAAAGTCCACGGTAATGACTCTCTGAGTGCCCTCATGCTAGTTCAGTTCAGTTCAGTTGCTCAGTCATGTCCAACTCTTTGCGACCCCATGGAGTGCAGCACACCAGGCTTCCCTGTCTGTCACCAGCTACTGGAGCCTACTCAAACTCATGTCCATTGTGTCGGTGATGCCATCCAACCACTTCATCCTCTGTCATCCCCTTCTCCCGCCTTCAGTCCTTCCCAGCATCAGGGTCTTTTCCAATGAGTAGGTTTGCATCAAGTGGCCAAAGTATTGGAGTTCAAGCTAGTTACTTCTGCTTTATGAGTCTTAGTTTCACAGGTTAAACAAGATGATTCTAGGTTTCTGTGAAGCTATCTTCCAGGAAATGAGGCCTTCATTTAGCTTTTCAGGTGTCTTTCCACTCTCTGGTTCCTTTTCACTATCTTTACTCACATTTATTCAGTTCATACCCTTTCATCACTTGCCATGAGACAGATAGTGTGCTAGATGCTGAGAATGTGGTTCTTGTAAAACTCACCTAAAGTGATAACAAATAATGCACAGGTAAACAAGTGAACAAATGCCATGAAGGAAAAAGATAAGTAGGTATGAGGGGAGAACTTTAGCTTGAGTGGTTCAGAAGGTCCCTCTGAGGGAAAGACAGAACAAAAGTCCTGAGGCAGGAAAGAGCTTGATAAGTTCGAGGAAGGAGGCCAGGGCAGCCAAAGCATTCTGAGTGAAGGAAAGAAGAGTAGGAAATAAGGTGGGAAAGGTGGCCAGGGCATTCAGGCCATGGTTAGGAGTCTGGAATTTCATCTGAAAAGAGTAGGGGTAGGTCCCAGGGTGTAACCGTCAGGAGACCTTTTCAATAATCTCAGCAGCTCCCATAGCCTCAGTTCTTCATTCTACCCAATTCCAGCCTCCATGTGTGATATGATTCAGAGGGCTCACCCAGACACACACATGTAGGTCACAGTTGAGACCCAACCCCTGCTATCTTCCAGGCCGGCCTGGTATAGGTCTCTGATTCCAAAAAGTCCTCAATCTCCAATGTTCAGTAGTTATGGCGCCTCCAAAAACAGTTATCTTTAATACTAATTCCTCCTGTCCCTCCATAGTACAGCTCTCAGACTAAACTTTCTTCAAACAATAACAATAGCCACAGCCCTAGTTAAAATGTTCACAGTACTTGTCCTGTGCCACACACTGAATGTTCATCATCTCATTTTATACTCACATCAGCCTAGTGAGGTAGGAACTAAAAGTATCCCACTGTACAGAGGTGGAAACTGAGGTTCAGTCAGGTTGCAGGACATACACAAGATCACTTAAGAAATGGAGCTTACATTCCAACCAGAGCCATAGGCACTGCATAAGAACCTCAGCATATCAACTTTCTATTTTTGCTTAACAAATCATCCCAAAACAGAGTAATTTAAAATGACAGTAATTTTTTGCTTATATTTGTGTGGATTGGTAACTTGGACATGTCTCAGCTGGGACAGCTCTTTTTGGCTGTACATGGTTTTGCCTGGGCTTACTGCTGCATTGCAGTCAGTTTGCAAGTCAGCAAACTCATTAATCATACATATATGGTCTCATTCACGAGTCTGGCAGATGGCTGGGGCTGCTGGCTTGAGAGCCTAGGTTCTTCTCCACGTGGCTTCAACAAGCTAGCTCAGGCTTCCTCATGATGGCCTCTGAAAGGAAAACACCAAAGCAACAAGGCCTCCTGAGGCCTAGGTTCTGAAGTGCTCTGAAGTGCTATAGCATCATCTTCACTACATTTTATTGATCAATGCCTATCACATGTCCAACTCAGATTCAAGAAGACTAGAAATAGTCTCTTGATGGAAAAGACAACAGAGTCATATTGCAGAGTCAAGTATGTGGGGTGGGGGAATCATTGTGACCATCTTTATGAACAACACAGCACACTAAATGACCATGGGTACAGAACTGGTTATGTAAATTATGGTATAGCTAAACATGGAGCTATTAATAGGGAGAGCTAATATGTTTTGAGCTCTTAATATGTCAGACTGTATAAGATGCTTTATGTGTATTAACTCATTTAATCCTCATAATGGCTCTGTGTGACAGGTACATGTTTATCTGCAGCTACAAATTAAATACACCAAGTCTCAGGTTAAGCCACGTGTGCAAGATCCCACAGCTAGTAAGTGGCAAAGTCGTTAAAAGTGATTTCTGGACATAGAAAACTGGCCTTGCCATACTAGTGTGTGATAAAAAGCAAGAGACAAAAGTTTGGTGAGAACGCATTTAAAAAAACTTTTAAAAACAGGTATATGTATAAGTATTATGTGGTTTTGGACATAGTTCAGCAAAGATTTACCATAAACTCTTAATGGAACTTATTTCAGGAGAAAGGAAGAGGAGGAAACTTTTACTTTAAACCCTTTGCACAGTGTGAATTTTTTGTTTGATTTTTTTCTTTGTACAACAAAGATAACTTTATTTCTACAGGTAGCAAAATGGAAACATATCCACACACATAAAAAACAAACTTACGGTCACCAAAGGGGAGTGGGGGAAGAAATGAATTAGGAGTGAGAGATTAACGGGCTTCCCAGGTGGCACTAGTGGTAAAGAACCCGCCTGCCACTGCAGGAGACGTAAGAGATGCAGGTTATATCCCTCGGTTGGGAAGATACTCTGGAGGAGGGCACGGCAACCCACTCTAGAATTCTCGCCTGGAGAATTCCGTGTTCAGAGAAGCCTGGCAGGCTACAGTCCATGGGGTTGCAAAGAGTCGGACATGACTGAGCAACTGAGATTAACAGATGCACACTATCATATATAAAATAAACAAGGATTTATTATGTAGCATAGGGAACTATATTCAATATCTTACAATACCCTGTAGTGGAAAAGAATCTGGAAAAGAATATATATATATATATATATATATATAATAACTGAATCACTTTGCTGTACATGTGAAACTAACACAATATTGTAAATCAACTATACTTCCATTAAAAAAAGAAAGAATCCTGAAAAAAAAAGGCAATCAGTATATTATCCTAACAGGAAACAAATACAAAAGTTATATGTCATGCTATATCCTCTCCCCTTTCTTTCTTCCTTCTCTTTCTCTCTTAACAGATAAGGAAACTAAGGCTCAGAGAGGTCAAATAACTTCTCCAAGATTTACTACTAGTAAATGACAGAGCTGGAATCCAGTCAAGTTGGAGTCAAGGTTACACATGCCATGTATCTGAGACCAAGATGTTTGGACTTTCTCTGAAGGTGATGCAATGCCACTGAAAACTCTTGAGCAGGAAAGGAGCCATGTGCAGAGCCCGTGGGAGAGGGAGAGAGGAGGGGCCCCTGCAACAGTCACACAATTTCAGGTCAGAATTGACAAGGGGCTGGGCTGGGGTAGGGTCAGAAAAGGAAAACGGGGACTTCCCTGGTGGTCCAGTGGTTGAGAATCCACAAGGCAATGCAGGGGACATGGTTTCAATCTCTGGTCAGGGAGGGAACTAAGACCTCACGTGCCATGGAACAACAAAGCCCGCTAGCTGCAGCTACTGAAGCCCACGCACTCTGGAGCCCGCATGGCACAACCAGAGAGCCCGAGTGCACGACTAAGACCTGATGCAGCCAAATACATATTTTTTTAAAAATCAGTAAATGTAAAAACCAAATGAAAGGCAGAAGAGACAAGTACACATATATACACAATGGAATATTAGTCCGCCATTAAAGAATGAAATATTGCCATTTGCAGCAACATGAATGGACATAGAGATTATCATACTAAGTGAAATAAGTTGGAGAAAGAGAAATATTATATGACATCACTTATTTGTGGAAATGAAAAATAACACATATGTGTATGTATGTATGCTGTATCTTTCTTATCTATTGATCTGTTGATACTTAGGTTTTTCCCATTTCTTGGCTAAATAGTACCACTATGAACATTGGGGTGCAGCATGACAAATCTTGCAGCAAATTAGATTACTATTCAATGACTCAGTCTCTCCCCCAGTTAGGACTGATTGATACTCTCTGTTGATATTAGATGTGGCCACGCAGTTTGCTTTGGCCAGTGGAATGTGGATGAAAATGACAATGTGCACGTTCAGCCAAGGCCTTAAGAGATCTCTCATGTTTCCAGCTGCCTCCTTGGAATTTCCATCTCTGTCACAAGGATGGGGCTGTCAATAGTGTATTCCATCTTTTGAAACAGTGTCAATCAAAGTTGCCATAGAAAAGTCTAGGATAAGGATAGTTTCGTAGTTTAGTGTTTTGTTTGTATTATTATTTTTGGCTGACTGAGCCACACAGCTTGCATAATCTTAGTTCCTTGATCAGGGATTGAACCTGGGCCCCTGGCAGTGAGAGTGCCGAGTCCTAACCATTGGACTGCCAGGGAGTTCCCAGTATCAAATTTTAGGTTGTATTTTTGTTTATTTATTTAGCTGTGCCAGGTCTTCATCACTGCATGTGGGATCTCCAGTTTCTGTTGTGGCGTGTGAACTCTTAGCTGCAGCATGTGGGATCTAGTTCCCTGACCAGGGATCAAACCTGGGCCCCCTGAATTGGGAGAGAAGAGTCTTAGCCACGGGGAAGCCTCCAGGGAAGTCTCCTCTTTTGCATGTATTATTTTTTTTTCCCATGAACTCTTTCTTTTTTGAATGTCAGGAAACTAAACAGGTAGGAAGAGAATGCTCTGTGTCAATGTAGGAAAGCAATAGTTTCTATCCAAATCCCTAACATCAAATCCAGAAGAATAAGAGACACATGTAGTAGTTAAACCCAGCAGAGCCCAGCTGAGATCAGCCAAACCCCAAATGCAGGTGGAAGAGGGAGAAATTAGCATTTGCTGCCGTAAGGCATAGGTATTTGGGATGGTTTGTTATGTAGCATTACTATTATGCTATACCCACCTCTGAAGGCCCTTGTTAGGATTAAATGAGTGATAACAGCATGTGTGTGCTCAGTAACTCAGTTGTGTCTGACTCTGCAACCCCATGAACTGTATGCAGCCCACCCGCCAGGCTCCTGTCCATGGAATTTTCCAGGCAAGAACACTGGAGTGGATTGCTATTCCATCTCCAGGCAGTCTTCCCTACCCAGGGATCGAACCTCCATCCCCTGCGTCGGCTGGTGGATTCTTTACCACTGCACCACCTGGGAAGCCCCCGAGTGGTACAGTAAAGCCCTTAAAAATATGCTGACATATAACAAGAGTAAAGTCAGCGTGAGTGATTATTATGGGGGTGCCACTGGGGACAGAGAAGTCCCTGTTCTCACAGGTCTCCTGCTTTGTAGAGAGATATGTGCTCTGTCAGATGGTGACGAGCACTATGAAGGAAAACAAGGCAGGGAAGGGAGAAGGGAGTGCTATAGTGTAAATTCAAACAGATAGTCGATGGAAGCCTTGCTTAAGGAAACACGGAAGAGGTGAGGCAGGGAGTCGCAAGGGTATATGGGAGTAGATTGTTCCAAGCGGAGAATAGGCAAAGATCGTGAAGTGGACTCATGCCTGGTGGGTTTAAGGAAAAGCCAGTAGACAGGATGGCTGAGCTGAATAAGCAAGGGAAAGATGATGTCAGGGAGATTCCCCTGGGACTAGTTCATGCACACCTTTGTGGGTCATTGTAAGGACTTTGGCTTCTGGTATGAGTGAGGTGGACCATGTTGGAGAGTTTTGACCAGAGAAAGGACAGGACTTAATTTGCATTTTTACAGGATCTCATCTCTGTAACTGATGGGTGTAGAACAAATGGGATATGAGTGAGCTGAAGCAGAGAGACCAGATAAGAGGCTGCTGCCACAGTCCAGACAAAAGATGGTGATGGTTTGAACCAAAGTTTGACTTTGGGATTATTATGAAGGTAATAAATGGGGTTATTATGAAATTAATATACATTTTGGAGCAGATTGATGATGGAGTGTTTGAGAAAGAGGAATTGAGGATGACTCCAAGGTTTTTGCCCAGAAGAATTGCAAGAAGGAATTTGCCATTAACTGAGATGTAGAAGTCTGTAGAAGGAGAACTTTTTTTTGCAGGGGAAAGGAGAGGAGAATTAGCAGTTCTATTAATATCTGGGACTTGTTAAATTTAAGGCACCTGTCAGATTTCCAAGTGAAGAGGTCTAGTTAGAAGTTGCATTTATGAATCTGAGCCCAGGTTGGAGTTATAATTTTGATAGTTGTTATGGACTGACTTGTGTCTCCCCAGAATTTGTGTCAAAACTCTTAACACCCCAATGTGACTATGTTTGGAGATAGGGCCTTTTAAGAAGGTAATTAAGATTAAAAGAGGTCATGAGGGTTGGGCCTTAATTCAATAATCCTTAGAAGAAGACGAAGAGACATCTGAGTGGCTCCTCTGTCTTTCTGTGTGTGTGTGTGTGTATGTGTGTGTGTGTGTGTGTGTGTATGTGTGTGCAGAAGACAGGCTGTGGGAAGGCACACAAAGAAGGTTGCAAACCAGGAAGAGAGTTCTTACAGAAACCAGCCCTACTGGCACCCTTATCTTGGACTTTCAACCTCCAGAACTCTGAGAAATTAAAAAAATTCTGTTTTTAAGCCACCCAGTCTGTGGTATCTTGTTATGGCAGCCCGAGTAGATTAACACAGGAGTCATCATTGTGAAAATGGTTTTTAAAGCCATGAGGCTGGGTGAGATCTCCAACAGAGTGAGCATAGACAGAGAAGAGGGCAGGGCTAAGGACTCAGACCCCGGGGCCCCCAACATTAAGAGACAAAGAACTAACAATGGAGCCTGAGATAGAGCAGCCAGTGAGGAAAATGGCCTGGGAACCAAGTGAGGAAAACATTTCAAGGCGGGGAGAATTTATGAACTGTGTCAAATGCTGCTGAGAGGTCCAGGAAGATGAAGATCAAGAACTGATTTAGCCAAGTGGAGGGCACTGTTACTTTGAAAGGAAAGAGTATAAATAGAAAAATGGGAGCAAGAGTCTGATTGGAGTAGGATTAAGAGAGTGTATATAAGATTAAGGTATAAACATACATACATACATACATATACACATAAGGGAAAGGAAAGCTCTTAACAGTAAAAGGACAACTAGTAAATGTAGAAAAAGAGGAATTAGAAATTTACCATTTGGCAACCATTCTAGTGGTAATTGTTTCAAGAGAGAATCATTAATGGATATTGCAATAATGGATTAAAGTTTGACAAGAAACAGGATATTTGCATAGTCCTGGAGTATCTCCTCACAGGGTACTTATTAATCACAAAGGGTAACATTGTAACTTTACAGTGAAGAAACCAATCAAGTGATGAAGTAAAGAATCACCAGTAATGGGGCAGATTGACCTGTCCCTCATATGGTGCACTGAGAGGGATGCAGCATACTTTCAGTGGTATTTCTGTTAAAGTGCATGGCTGAATCACGAGGAAATGTTGTTCAGTCACCAAGTTGTGTCTGACTCTTTGTGACCACATGGACAGCAGCAGGCCAGACTTCCCTGTCCTTCACTATCTCCTGGAATTTGCTCAGATTCATGTTTATTGAGTTGATGATGCTGTCTAACCATCTCATCTTCTGTCACCCTCTTCTGCTCCTGCCCTCAGTCTTTCCCAGCATCAGAGTCTTTTCCAGTCAGTCATGGGCTCTTCTCAGGTGGCCAAAATATTGGAGCTTCAGCTTCAGCATCAATCCTTCCAACCCCTTCATGGTTGATTTCCTTTAGGATTGACTGGTTTGATCTCCTGTCCAAGGGACTCTCAAGAGTCTTCTCCAGCACAATTCAAAAGCATCAATTCTTCGGCACGCAGCCTTCTTTATGGTGCAACTCTCACATCCATACATGACTACTGGAAAAACCATAGCTTTGACTAGACCGACACTTTTTGGCAAAGTAATGTCTCTGCTTTTTAATATGCTGTCTAGATTTGTCAAAGCTTTTCTTCCAAGGAGCAAGGATCGTTGAATCTCATGGCTGCAGTTACTGTCCTCAATGATTATGGAGCCCAAGAAAATAAAGTTTATCACTGTTTCCATTGTTCCCCCATCTATTTGCCATGCAGTGATGGGACCAGATGCCATGATCTTAGTTCTTTGAATGTTGAGTTTTAAGCCAGCTTTTTCACTCTCCTCTTTCACCCTTATCAAGAGTCTCTTCAGTTCTTCTTTGCTTTCTGCCATTAGGGTGGTGTAATCTGCATATCTGAGGTTATTGACATTTCTCCTGGTAATCTGGGTTCCAGCTGGAGCTTCATCCAGCCTGGCATTTTGCATGATGTACTCTGCATATAAGTTAAATAAGCAGGATGACAATATACAGCCTTGATGTACTCCTTTCCCAATTTTGAATCAGCTCGTTGTTCCATGTCCAGTTCTAACTGTTGCTTCTTCACCTACATAAGGTTTCTCAGGAGACAGGTAAGGTGGTCTGGTATTCCTATTTCTTGAAGAATTTTCCGAAATTTGTTGTGATCCACATGGTCAAAGCCTTTAGCATGTAGTCAATGAAGCAGAAGTAGATGTTTTTCTGTAATTCCCTTATTTTTTCTATGATCCAACAGATGTTGGCAATTTGATCTCTGGTTCCTCTGCCTTTTCTAAATCCAGCTTCTACGTCTGGAAGTTCTCAGCTCATTCACTACTGAAACCTAGCCTGAAGGATTTTGAACATTACCTTGCTAGCTTGGAAATGAGTGCAATTGTGCGGTAGTTTGAGCATTCTTTGGCATTGCCTTTCTTTGGGATTGGAATGAAAATTACCTTTTCCAGTCCTGTGGCCACTGCTGAGTTTTCCAAATTTGCTGCCTGTTGAGTGCAGCCCTTTCACAGCATCATCTTTTAGGATTTGAACTAGCTCAGCTGGAATTCCATCACCTCCACTAGCTTTGTTCATAGTGATGCTTCCTAAGGCCACTTGACTTCACACTCCAGGCAGCCTAACTCTGCAACGAGAGAAACCACCATGGTGAGAAGCCTGCACACTTCAACTAGGAAGTAGCCCAGCCTCACTCACCACAACTAGGGAAAGCCTGTGTGTTGCAACAAAGACCCAGAACAGCTAAATAGGAATAAAAAGCAACACATAAATATTTGGGCACAATATTGTCACAAAATACAGTCAGTCCTCCATATCCAAAGATTCAACCAACCTCAGACTGAAAATATTTGGGAAAAAAAAATTTTTTTTTCTTCAGAAAGACCTAAAAAGCAAAATGTGCATTTGCCACACACTGGCAACTATTTACTTGGCTTTGGGACTTCACTGGAGGTGCAGTGGTCAACTCCTTGCTTCCAATGCAGAGGGCTTGGGTTTGATCCCTGGAGGATCCCATGGATGGAGGAGCCTGGTGGGCTGCAGTCCATGGGGTCGCTAAGAGTCTGGACACGACTGAGTGACTTCACTTTCACTTTTCACTTTCCTGCATTGGAGAAGGCAATGGCAACCCACTCCAGTGTTCTTGCCTGGAGAATCCCAGGGACGGCGGAGCCTGGTGGGCTGCCGTCTATGGGGTCAAACAGAGTCGGACACGACTGAGGCGACTTAGCAGCAGCAGCAGCAGAAGGGAGCTAAGACCCTACATGCTCCAAACTGCAGCCAAAAATACAACAACCATCACCACCACCACCACCACCACCACCAAAATACATGACATTTACATTGTTTTAGGTATTATAAGTAATCTAGAGATGATTTGAAGTATATGGGAGGATGTATGTAGGGTATATGCAAATGCTACACCATTTTATATAATTTTATATATCCACAGACTTGAGCATCTGTGGATTTTGGTATCTGCAGGAGGTCCTGGAACCAATTCCTCCAGGGGATGACTTGTAGTTGGGAGGGCACGATTGTAAATGGAATCACTGTGAATCTGTGTGCTGAATCAGGAGCTCCGACTACTCAAACACCACAACTGCATGGCTGTGATGGTCCAAAATGTGAGTGCCAGCTCTAGGTAAAGTTCCGAACCAAGCGCAGCCTGATCTGGTCCCAACTTATTTGCTTTCTTGGCAGATTCACTGTATATTAAAACCAAGCAAATACTGTGTTGGAAAAGGCAAAATTGTAGACAATAAAAAGATCAGTGGTTGCCAAGGATTTGGGGGAAGGGCAGGAGGGATGAATAGATGATGCATGGGCATTTTTAGGGCAGTGAAACCCTTCTCTATGATACTGTCACGTGAATACAGGGCTATGCATTTGTCAAAACCCACAGAACCTTGCAACATAAAAAAGTGAATCTTAATGTAAACTATGGACTTCTGTGAATAATGATGTGTCAGTAAGGGTTCATCAGTTGTAACAAATGTATCACACTAATGCAAGATGTTAAAAATAGGAGAAACTGGGTTTGTTGTGGGGAGAAGTATGGAGGTACTTGGTGTAATTTCTGCACAAATTTTCTGCAAACCTAAAACTAAAATAAAGCCTATTAAAATGAACGAAACAAAACAAGCCTCCCAGAATTCCCTGGCAGTCCGGTGGTTAGGACTCCATGTTCCCTCTGCCAAGTGCCGAGGTTCAATCCCTGGGCTGAGGTTCAATATCTGGTTGGGGAACTAAGATCCCACAAGCCTCATGGCTCCACCAAAAAAGCAAAAGCAAAGCAACAACAAAAAACAACAACCCCCCCGCCCCCCCCCCCAACACACACACTGTTTTCTGTGAAATAGAATTTAGTCCCAGGCTCAGATTATTCCAAATAATATTTTCACCTATGCTAATTAATAATGGAATGTTTGAATACCGCATTTGACTTGGGATCCATTGCAGAATGTCTGCACTCCTGCTTCCTCCTGTTCTTTGTCCAGGCCACACCCCGATCAGTGGTGCTGCCCAACGCCCCTGACAACACTGCCCCGTTTGAGATCTTGGCACTGGACCCTTGCCCTCTGTTCCTTGACCTTGAAGAACATCCTTTAAAACTCATAAGTACCTCTTGTTGACCTTGGGTGATGGAGGCTTGATAGCCAGATTGAAAAGTCTCCCTAGGGGCTTCCCTGATGGTCCAATGGTTAAGAATCCGCCTTCTAATGCAGGGGACACAGGTTCGATCCCTCATCAGAGAAATAAGATCCTATATGTCATGGAGCAGCTAAGCTCTCTTGCAACTAGAAAAAAGCCCACACGCAACAATAAAGACCTAGAGGAACCAAAAAAGAAAAAAAGTCTCCCTAGCCTCCAGAACTGCAGGGTTACTGGAGTTCCTCCAGCCTCTATCAACATAGCTCACACCTCAGCTTCCAGAACTCCTCCTTTCCGTATGAATCCCAGCCCCTTACTCATTGTATGAGCTTGAGTGAGGCATGTCATGTCACTTTACTAAGCCTCAGTCTCCCCATTGGTCAGAAAGAGGGTGGTAAACCTGTCTCACAGTATATTTATTTGTTTGGTAAATATCTGTTGAGCACCAACTGTGTGTATTGGAACTATAACGTGAACAGAATGAACATCCCTCCCTTATTGGAACGCATGGTCTCAGAAGGATAGACAAAAAATCAAATAAACGTATAAAACAATGTCGGGGAGGAAGAAAAAGAAGACAGGGTCGTAGAAATAGGGCTAGGGCTGCTTGGGTATAGTTAAGACTTCCTGAAGGAGGTGGCATTGGAATGAGATCTGACTGAAGTGGAATGAGCCATGCAAGTCTGCAGGGAGAACCTTCCAGGCATAACAGCAAGTACCAAAGCCCTGATACGCTTGGTGTGTTTGAGAAGCAAAAAGGAAGTAAGCTGGCAGGGAGTACATGAGTGAGAGGAGAGAAATGAGGACAGGAAGATAGGGAGAGAGCAAACCTGGCAAGGAATCTGGGCTTTATCCCGACTGTAGCAGGGAGAAAGCTTGAAGTTACTCACTGAGGAAGCCCTCCTATGTTGTGTTCCTTGCATATGAGAAAAGTGGGCAGGTACACTCTAAAGCCGCCCTCCTGTCCAGGACCACGGTCTGTGTCCTTTTGGTGGAAAATGTGCTTCCTTTTCCCAGCTGGCTGGTGATGGAATGTGTATCCAGGCTGTAGTTCCCATAACATAACACGAGGTGGCGACTTGGGGTCGCGTTTCTAACTTGTGGGTTATTGATTCAAGTCTGAATATTCATTGGAAGAACCGGTGCTGAAGCTGAAGCTCCTATACTTTGGCTACGTGATGCGAAGAGCCAACTCATTGGAAAAGACCCTGATGCTGGGAAAGATTGAGGGCAAGAGGAGAAGGGGGCGACAAAGGATGAGATGGTTGGATGGCATCACCGACTCAATGGACGTGAGTCTGAGCAAACTCCAGGAGATGGTGAAGGACAGGGAAGCCTGGCGTGCTGCAGTTCATGGGGTCACAAAGAGTCGGACATGACTGAGTGACTGAATGACAAAATTGATTCCAGCGCAGTGGTTACCAAACTTGTATGTCATCAAAATCACCCAGAGGGCTTGTTAAAACCCAGGTCTCAGTGTTTGATCTGTAGGTTTGGGGTTGGTCCCAAGAATCTGTATTTCTAACAAGTTCCAGGGGATGCTGATGCTGCCAGTTCAGGAACCTCACCATCAGAACCCCTGGTTGGAGCCCTGAGGTAGAAACCAAGACCGCCTCCCTTTCAGAGATGGGATAACAGAGGTGTCTGACCAAAACACTCCAGTACCTTCCCATCATGTTTAGAATTAAATCTAAGTCTCTGATCAGATTCACCTCCACTCTTACCACAAGTCCTGGTTTCTCTCCTCACCTCATCTCCTGCCACTGTCTAAGCAATGGCCACACTGTTTTGCTCCATGCCTTGAAGCTGGTTCCTGCATCACAGCCTTTGCGTGTGCTGTGCCTCTCGCCTGTGATGCCTTCCTCACAATCTTTTCCTTCGTTGGCATCCTCTCATTCTTCATGCCCCAACTTGAATGTCCCCATTTGGAAAACTTTTCCTCTGCTGGCCCGGAAGCTGGCAGCCCTGCTCCTCTTCATCCCTGTGCTTTTCCTTTTGAGTGCTTGTGTTTGTGTGTGTGTTAGTCACTCAAGTTGTGTCCAACTCTCTGCAACCGCATGGACTGTAGCTCCCCTGTCCATGGGATTTTCTAGGCAAAAATACTGGAGTGGGTTGCCATTCCCTTCTTTCTCCAGGGCATCTTCCCCACCCAGGGACTGAGCCCAGATCTCCCACATTGCAGGCGGATTCTTTACCGTCTGAGCTACCAGAGAAGCCCAGCAACCTTATCTTGGTTGATTGTCTCCTGTTTAGATTCTAGGCTTTTGAAGGCAGGGACTGCTTTCTGCTTCATCCCAAGTACCCAGGACAGTGCTGGCAGCATGTAGGCCCCCCCAGGAAATAGTCATTGAATAAATAGAACTAAACACTTTTCCAGACCCTACCAGAGAGCCACTGGGTGAGCAGGGACTCCATGTAAAGGATATGGATCATGTGATGTTCAGCATCACCTCACCCTAGTCCCAACCCTGACGTTCAGAATGATCTGGAAGGAAATAAAGATAAGTAAAGGGACTTACCTGGTGGTCCATTGGTTAAGAATCTGCCTGCCAATGCAGGGGACATGGATTTGACCCCTGGTTCATGAAGAGTCCACATACTGAAGGCCAACTAAAGCCTGTGCACCACAACCACTGAAGCTCTTGCACTCTAGAGCCTGTGCTGTGCTACAAGAGAAGCAGTGAGAAGCCTGCACACCACAGCTTGAGAGTGCCCCCCCCCCACCGCACTTGCCACAACTAGAGAAAGCCTGAGAAGGCCCAGCACAGCCAAAAGCAAATAAATGAATTTTTTAAAAAAGATGAATAAGATGGTGTTTGTAAATAGTTTATAGCCTTTCAAGCATTCCTAGCTCACTGTCTACCTCATTTGGTATCATAAGGGCGGCTCAGAGGGACTCCCCCAGAGTTCTGGGTTTGGTGGGCAGAGACACTGCACAAATAATAAATCTGTAAATCCTTTCTACCTCTGTTATTGCATTGCACCCTCAGGTTAAAAAAAACTACCCCACACTCAGCAATAATGCAAAAGGAGAACTGCTTGTTCTTTCCGAAACATGCTGGAGCATCCTTTTAACAAGCCCACTCAAGGGTTATCTAAGTCTCTAGGGGAACAGATCTTTTCCTGACTTGTCATTTACTCATTTGCTAGGCCCCAAACACGGGGAAGTTCTGTGTTCACTGTAGGTTTATTTATGATTTTTGTCCAGTAGAAAAGGTCATCCTGAAGGTTGTAGTTGTTTTGCCCTGTAGGAGTTTAGGCAGTTTCACTCTGCAATCATTTTTCAGCATTTTGTCTTTCATTGATTATAAACTTTCTTACACTCTTTGAACCAGCTTAACAGCCCTGCTGATTGGTTAAATGCTAATAAATTACAGATAATTTTAGCATATGCTTACTTTTTTTTTAAGCAAAGTCTCTATTTTCAAGGAAAAAGTACCTTTTCTCATTTTCTGTTCTTCACATAAATTTTAATTATTTCCAGGAACCAAAACTTCCTGAACCCCTTTCAGTGTTATCTAAAACTTGAACTTTCTCTATTTCTGGGTAAAATGAGCTGTGCAGTTCTATCACCCTTTTTGATTTCAAACTTTTTTTGACCAAAATAACAGTGCAACACCAACATTTCCTCTGTGCTTTTCATCTATGACACCAGCTCCTACACCTATGAAGTGTTTTACAGTCATGCCAGAACATGGAGCTACTCTCCCAAAGCACCAATAAGGAAGGGCTAGCTGAATTTCAGGCCATGATCAGGGCCATGATGTGCTCTGAGAGCCGAGCAAAGAGGAGCCACATGCCACCTCCTCTGCAACCCGGGTGGCCTTGCTGGGGGAGACGACTTATGCCTCTTGAGAGCAAGACACAGTTGGGCAGAATGTGAACCCAAGAGAGAGCAGGGAGGACACGCACTTAAAAAGCAAATTATTTATTTGCCTGCACAGGGTCTCAGTTGTGTCATTCGGGATCCTCACTGCAGCACACCGACTCTCTAGCAGTGAGTGGTGTGCAGGTTCAGTAGTGTGGGGCTCGGGTTTAGATGCCCCCAGCATGTGGGATCTTAATTCCCTGACCAGGGATCAAATCCACAACCCTTGCAGTGCAAGACGAATTCTTAAACACTGGACCGCCAGGGAACCCCTTGGCACACGCTTACTTTTTATTTGTATGAGAGTTATGTCTTTAAGTTTTAAAAAATTAATCTTTGAGGACCATCTTTATGAGAGTGGCTGATCATCCCTGTATTCCAGATGAGTGTGTTGAGGCTCAGAGAGATACAACATTTGTCTCCATGAGCAAAAGTGAAGCTGGGTCTCGACCTTAGATTGGCCTGACCTCAGCGCTCCCTGTCCTTCAGCAATACCACACTCATGTGTGCAGTGCTGTTCTGGGCACTTTATAAACTCTTCCACTTAATTCTTGCAACTCAACAAACGGCATGTTGCTATCTGCATTTAAGGACTAGAATCGGGAAAGAAGTCACTCGATGTCACTTAACTCTTTGATGCCTTGGCAGCAATCCTTTTGGAATCCAATAGACCTGAGTTTCAACTCTGGCTCACAGCCTCTTTAGCTAAGTGACCTTAGGCAAGTTGTTCACCTAACTTCTCCGAGTCAAACTGTAACATGGGAATAAGAGCCCCTTCCACGTGGGGGCTGTTGGTAATACTGACGGGCAAATCTAGGCCTGGGGCCTCCAGGCTCACAGTGACACCAGCTTCTCTTGTTCTGGAATCCAGGGGGAAAGAGCAGTTGATTTGTTGCTGGCTCTTCCTGGTCTTCCCAGGTGGCCCTAGTGATAAAAAAACCCTCCTGCCAATGCAGGAGATGCAAGAAATGCAGGTTCTATCCCTGGGTCGGAAAGATCCCCTGGAGTAGGAAATGACGACCCACTCCAGTATTCTTGCCTGGGAAATCCCACGGACAGAGGAGTCTGGTGAGCTACAGTCCATGCGGTCGCAAAGAGTAGGACATGACTGAAGCTTCTAAGCATGTTCCCGGGCTGACTGGCATAAGATCCTGGAAGGACAGACAAGTACCTGGTGAAAATGGGAGGGAGAAGCTGCTAGGCAGGATTGTGGGGGAGCTCAAAGGAGTCCCCAAGTTGAGCGCAGGTGTGGACTGCTGGGCCGGGACTCCAGTCAGTCAGCTGGGGACAGCAATGGAGCCTGGGCTTTGGGGTCAGGCAGCTGTAAGTTCTCTGAGCTCTAGCATCAGGATCTGTAAAATGGAATAATAATGACTCTTCCCTGTTTCAGATTATTGTGAGGCCTCTGAGGACAGTGGGCTTAGCTGGAGTGGTGCTATTCTAGGGTGTTCTCTGGGACCTCAACCCTTGTCTGTGGCCTTTCTAAAGCCTGAGGAGGTTATTGATCATGTACTGATAAGGATAATGATGGTAGAGAACATCTGGGATAGATTAGGGGCCACTAGGAGGTCCTCCTTCAGAGTTTTGGGTTTGTTGGGTCAGAAACATGGCACAATACACAGCCAAGGGCCATTTAGGGCTTTGCAGTTTACAAAGATTTCCCCGCAGTGGCATCACGACCTCGTGTTAAGACAAACTCTCTGTGTCAAACCTTCTGTTAAAGGCCGGACAGGCTTTATCTTTTACTCTTCCAGGTGAAGTAGGTGGGTGTCTTGACCCTCATTTTTCACCTGAGAAGAATGAGGCACAGGAGGGTTAAGTGACTTGCCTAAAACTACACAGATAAGAAGTGGCAGAGTAGGGACTGGAGCACAGACAGCCGAGTTCCCAAGCTGGCCTTTTGAGTGGAGAGCCCACACAGCAAGTTGGAGGCTTGGAGGCCTTTGGAAGGACCTGAGGATCCTCTGGCCACTCCTGCCTGGTCCTGTCCCACTGTGCCCCCTGGAAGTGGCTGCAGGGGAGAAGAGAGGATGGCCGGGGCGCTGAGCCTGAGGCAGAGGCTTTAGGGCGCAGGCCAGGGGAAAGAAAGGATGTAGGGAGGGCCTCTGTCCCTCCAGAGCAGCTGAAGGGAAGATAAAGTCCTAAGGAGATGTAGCTAGGGGCCCAGATGAGGAGGAAAGGAAGAGGCTGGGAGGCGGAAGATACAGCTGCAAGGGAGGAAGCAGAGTCTGGAGTCTCAGGGGAGAGTGGAAGGGGTGGGCTGGGGACAGGCCAGGCCCTTGGCCCAGGGTTCTGGACCCCTGCCACTCCAGACTCCACAGATGGGCCCTGTGGAGGGACCCTCAACAGATGCCCCTTTCACTCCTGCACTGTGCAATGCTGGTGACACCAAGGTGAGCCCAGAGTCCCTGCCCTCAGTGGCTCACACAGTCTGAGCTCAGCTGAGTGACCGGATGGGCACTGTCCAGGGCATTCATTCATTCATTCAACAAATACCTATGAAGGGCTCACCGTGTGCCAGTTTGGGCTCCTAGTGGGAAATTAAGTCCCTCTGAGGAGGCACTAAGTTCCAATTCAAGGAGCCCCCAGTCCCACGAGGAGACAGACAAAACACAGGAAAGAAATCGGTGTACAATAACATCAGGTCAGGCTGTAAAGCCCAAGAGCTGTTTTATGAGGGTAGTCAGGGAGGGCCTCTCTGAAGTGACATTTGAACAAAGACCTGAAATCTTGGGGCAAAGGAACCTCACTCATGCCAGCATTGATTACTCTCTTAGTAAAATTCTGCCATCTTCTCTCCTCTGTGGACTCACTCCCAGGTGATGTCACCCAGCCCCGTGACATTAGCCTACCCATGCCCTAATGACTCTTAAATGTAGATCTAACATGTAGGCAATTCCCTGGTGGTCCTGTGGTTAGGACTCTGTGCTTTCACTGCTGGGGGCATAGGCTAAATCCCTGCTCAGGGAACTGAGATCCCACAAACTGTGAGGGAAAGCCAAAAAAAAAAATCTAACATGTGGATCCAGGCTCTCTCCTGAGCTCTAGATGCTGATATCTGCCCATCAACGTGCCCACCACTGTTGCTTCTGCAATTCTCTCTGTCAGTAAAGGGCCACCCTTCATGCTGCTGCTCAGGCCCAACACCAAGGAGGGACCTCCTTGACTCCTCCCACCTCACCCCTGCTTCTTGTCCTGTTGGTCCCATCTCTAACATACATCTGGAACTCCATCCCATCTCCCCTGTCCCACTGTCACTTTCATCTGGCAGCTGGACTGTGATGGCACTTAGACCACGTCAACTTCAGGTTGCGAGCTGACAGCCGGGGGCAGGTGTGGGCTTGTGAGGACACAGCCTGGGGTCCCTGGTCTAGACTGAATCCTGCCTAGGCTACTATCTGTCGTGTGATCTTCAGTAAGCTGTCTCCCCTCCTAGTGTCAGTTTTCTCCTCCCCGAGGTGGGGATGAATGTGTCTGCCTCACTGGGCAGTGAGAAGGTCCAGTGAGATAAGTCTGTCCTTAGTTGGGGAAGAGGAGGCCACCAGCAGGCGGCAAGGATTTTATTCCACAGGTGCGTATTGCACCCCCGTTATGTGCCTGGCACCATATTTGGTTCTGGCGAGGTGATGGTGGCAGATAAGAATGTTGCTGTCTTTGCTCTCAGAGCTTTAATGGTGGTAGGAGAATGGGGAGACCAGGAGGGCACCCCTGGCAGGGGCATGGCATAAGCCAGGGTGTGGAGGTGTGATGGATGACAGTGCAGGGGCAGGGAACCGGAGGCACAGTCTCTTGCCCCGAGCCATGGGAGGACCGGTGACAACCTCAGACATCAAATTCGGTTCAGGGACCTTGCCCAGCAGCACTGGAGCCCCCTGTGTAGAGGCCAAGGAAGGAGCCCTTGCTGCCAGACTGGAGGGAGCCACCTTCCTCTCCTGTCATACGGCTCCCCCTCGACTGGGAGCCCCAGTCTAGGACCCTCCTCAGCAGGGACACCCCTCCCCGAGAAGCCACAGCCTGGCAGAATGTCTGGGGTGCTCATGATGGCATTTCTCACCTGAACCCCAGATCAGTTCCTGGTTGGGGAGGATCAGCTCCTTTGTGAGAATCACCTCATTGAGTCCCCAGGGCCCCAGTTCTCTGCCTCTGAGGCTGGAGGTGAGACTGTAGGAGTTAGGAAAAGACTTGTGTGTGTATATGTGTGTGTGTGTGTACATGTGTATGGGTGAGTACATGTGAGAGAAAGAAACACAGAATGAGCCTGAGTGTGAGAGACAGATTGAGGTGTGTGTGAGAGAGAATGTGTGTGTGTGTGTGTGCGTGTGTGTGTGTGTATGCATAAAGCATGAGAGATCATCTCTGCCCAGGCCAGGCAGCTGGACTAACGGTCCGTTTCCCTCCTGGTCCAGAGGCCTCCTCCAGTCCCCCAGCTGCCCTGATGGGCCAGGTCAGCCCCCCCAACAGGAGCCCCCAGCCGCTCCCCACTCGGCTTTCCTTGTATTGTGCACAGCCTGGTTCCTCGAGGAAATGGGGCGGCTGCTGGGTGCGGGGGCGGCCGCCAGCAGCCCCACCCCCTTCCCCCCATTGTCACTCCTGGCTTTGGCCCCTGGCCCCTGCTGCCGACACTAAAAATAGTCTTGTTCACAGGGAGACAGCCGCACCCCTGAGCGGGCTTCCAGACTGGGCGTGGGGCCAGAGCTGCCAGGACAGAGTTGTTGTCCCTGGGGAGGGGGGTGAGGTGCACCCATCGAGTGACCAGGGTCAAAGCACAATAGGGCTGTGTGACCTCAGGTCACCTCCTTCCCTTCTCTGAGCCTCGGTTTTCTCATCTGTCCAATGGGGATGAGGACACCTACCTCCTGGAGTTGCTCTTGAGAGTGGACAGAAGTGTGGCTGGGTCCCCAGGGCTCTGTTGGTGCCACCAGAGTATCTGGAGAGCCTAAGGCGAGAGGGCACGACAGGCCTTCATCCTCATCCCTGTGAGTGACAATCCAGTGGCTGCCAAAGGCCTCTGATTTCCCTCTACACAGAGGAGCTGAGGTGCAGAAGAGCCCACCTGGGAGTCTAGAGGCATCTCAGATGTGCGTGTGAGACCTGGGAGATACGGGCTCTCTGTACCTCTGAGGTCTGTGTGAGCTCACACTGTGAATTATGTGGCCAAGCTGGGACTCGAACCCATGTCTCCAGCTTCTGAGGGCTGTGTTTTTTCCGCTCTGAGGGGCTGCTTCCATGCTAATGACTCTGCAGACTTCCTGGCTAGATCACCTTGTCTTCAGTCCACAAACACATGATTCATCGTGAAGGAAGACGCTGGGCGGTGGGTGTTGAGGCTAGGGCTGGGGGCTGGGGAGTTTCCCTGGAGCAGGCGTGGATGGACAGCTGCCCTCTCTGTCTCCTGGCCACTGAGCTGGGTCTGCAAAGAAGGAATTATCTGTGTGTCTGTCTACCGGGCTCTTTCTTTCTTCTTTTGTGCTTTGTTCTTTTTTCTCAACCATGATTTGTTTGAAATGGGTTCTGTTGTATACTTTCAAGATCTGGAACTCTTAGAATTACTCTGGCCACAGTTGCAATTTTATATGTCTTTCTGTGATTAACTGTGTCTCCCACTAATCCTGGGCCCTGGGGCAGGGACTGAGACTTTATTATTAAAAGTCATGTATCCCTGGAGACAAATACAGTGTAAGTGTTCTCCCATGAAGACCCTGATCCTGTGCAGGTTGGTCTCCATCCACTTGTATTTGGGGATTTGTAGGGACGCCTTGTCACCTGGTTTGTATGTAAATCTGGTCGGTGAGGTTTTGGTTTGCTAACTAGTTCGTTCACCTATTTTGATGTGGGGATTTGGAAAGATTCAAAAACTGCATTTCCACCACAGTCACAGTCATCTTCCCAGAAGCCTGACTCTTTCTGAATTTTTATGCACAGGGGAAAAAAAATCAGTACTCCAGGTGTTGAGCGATGGATCTCCTTGGGAGCCTGGAGATGACCACTGTTTCCAGCTTGGGCCTCCTTGCACGTCAAGCAAATGTAGGTAGCCAGCTTGTTTTTACACGGACATTGATGCATCCTGCTTTTTGTATTGTACTTAGCACGGTGTTTTGACATTGTTCCAAGTCAATATACAGAGTACCTCCCCACTTACAACCCAAAATGGCTGCATGTAAAGCAGGGATTTTTAGGTTTTTGCCCTATGGACCCCTTTGGCATGTGGTGATAGGATGGACCCTTTATCACAATCATGGTTTTTAACCGCATAAAATAAAGTGCATAGACTTACAAAGGAAGTCAGTCACACTGAGATGCCATGACCGCAACAGCAGCAAGAATTCACGATGTAGTAATAGAAGAGCTCCTTTATAACGACATTAAGTTAAAGGTGCGCAGGCAGGTTTGGGGTCTCGATGAGCTTAAACAATATGTGTGTGGGGGTGTCTACGCGCACTGTGCTGATGTCAGACAAGTGTCTCCAACTTCTGTTGTGGCAAGGGCACTGCCGACCCTCCTGGGGCACGTGGTCCCCATTTATACTTGAAGGGAACGCTGAATTTCAGTTAGAGGTTGGTGACTGTACAGTTTTTATTTCATTCCTATCTGAGCTCACAGAGTCCCTGAGTCCTGGAGCCCAGGTCCAGAACCTCTGCCACAGAGTGTGGCTGCCCTCACTTTATTCACCCCCATCTCTGATTGAAAAGTCACCCCGTGTCAGAGTTTCTCCAAATCCCATTATTGCACAGAGGAGGAAACTGAGGCCCCCCGGCTGGCGAGTGGACTAGGGTGACAGAGCCCCGGGTCCTGACTCCTGGCCCAGATGCTGGCCCGGCTCCTCCCCCACCAGGCTGGTGGCAGGGAGTCCAGCAGGAGCAGGTTGGCAGCTGGTGTCCTGCCCGGAGAGTGACCCGGCCCCGCCTGCGCCCTGCATCCCGCCCTGGCCGGCACAGCTGGGGATGTGACAGGAGGCTTGGCTCCGATTCACCCAGGCACATTCCTGGCCCAGCCACTAATTTTTTTTTTTTCTGGTGACTCTTTCTCCCACACCCCCAACCCTCACCCCCCTTTTCCTCAAAAATGCTCTGTCTCTCCCCAGAGGGTCCCTTTGGGCGGCGGCTCCTGGAGGGAAATGCGGCCTGGATTTCCTGGAACACTCGGAGCTGGAGTCCCAGCGCTGGGAGGAGGAAAGCTGCTGGCAGCAGAACACCACCCCGCCCCCCAGACATAACTGGTTTCTCTGGAAAAAGGGGGTGAGCTGGAGCCTCAGGAGTTCCATTCCACTGGGCGCTCCTATAAGAGGTGCATACTGCTGCAATGCTGGGCCGCCACGAGACACCCCTTCAGACAACTGTGACTCTGTGACCTTTGGGGCTCTGTGACCTTGGACAAGCCACAGGTTCTTGCTGGGCTCTGGTCTCCTCACTCCTTAGCCTGGGGCCTGTGACCAGGACCTGCCAAGGCCTGTGGATGGTCCAGTGAAGGGATAAAGCTCAGCACAAGCAAGTGAGGTGTTTGGGGGGTGTTGGGGAGGCAGGTTTGGGGGATACACTGGAGCAAGAGTGGGATGAAGATTCTCCATCCTCCTTCATTCATTCATGAGACAAATAACTTGTTGAGCATTTACCATTGTGTCAAGCACTGACGCACAGCAGTGAGCACAAGAGACCAAGGCTCAATCCACAGACAAAAGTCCCCATACAGTCAAGAGGAGATGGGGAAAAGTGAAGCAGGGTATGAGAGTTGGGGGAGAGCCTCTGCTGGGGGACCCGAGAGCCGAGACATGAATGAAGCAGGCCAGGCTGCAGAGGAGGTGGTGGGCTCCTAAGGCTCAGAGGTGGGTGCAAGTGAGGGAAGGAGGGGGAAGCCCATGTTGAGAGAGAGGTAGGGGCTTGTAGCCCAGGAAGGGCCTTGGCTTGGTTCATGGGAAACCACCAAGGGCTCTGGCATGTGCAGTGACGCGTCTGTAAAATAACCCACAGGGGTTGAGGGTGGCGTAGGCGATGCTGCAGGAGACGCGCCCTCAGAGCACGGGCTTTGAGACCAGGTGCGGCTGCTTCCCGGCTCTGAGTGTGGGCAGGGAACTCTCCCCCTCAAGCCTCAATTTCCTCCTCGGTAAAAGGGAGGCTCATAGCACTCAGATGGCCAAGAAGAAGGACCATAAAGAGCGTAGCGACAGCTTCCCAGGGTGTAACTGCTCTTTCTGTGAGTCTGAGGCCACTTGCTTGGGCAGAGCTCAAGGCTGGCTTTGAATGTGAGCGTGGGTGTGGCTTTAAATGAGGCTGCTCAACTCCCAGGGATGTGTGGGGTCATGACCTTGGATGGGGATACCCCTGAGTTGTCTGCAGCTGATTTCCCTTTCTGAGGCCAGAGCTGGATTTAGGAGAGCCACTAGGGTGAGGGAAGAGGGGCAAAGAGCTGCCTTGAGATGCAGAGGAGTCTGGGGGTCCTCCTCTACAGTCTCGGGATGCCCTTCTGACTCATCCCTCGGCCCCAGAGCGGGCTAGACCCATTAGTATGCTTAGTCGGTCTCCCTCTCCCCTGATCTTCAGCCTCTGTGAGGGAGCACAGCAAAACCCAGGCTTGGCGCAATGATGGGAAGGGTAGGAAAGCAGTGGTTTGTTGTGCCTGAGGTGCCTGGACAGGACCCCCTGTCGAGGAGAAGGGACCCCACCTGCCCAGGTACTGTGCTGAGTGCTGCCCTGCATCAGTGGAAAGCCAGTGGAACGACTTCCCTCCTCCAACTTTCGGTGGCTTCCTGTTGCCCTCCAGATGAAGAACAGACTCCTGTCACGGATGCACAGGCCTCCTGGTTCTTCCTCATTGATGCCAACTTTGTTCCAGCATCCGAACCTTGCATTGATCCCTACACCCATCCCCCTTGGCCAGGTAAACTTCTGTGCCCTGTTCAGCTCAGTTTTTAACTGCCTCTTCCTAGAGGAAGCCTATCTTGACCTGCAAACTAGATTGAGTTTCATGTTGCTTGGTCCTAAGGTTGCCACCTCCTCTTCTGGTAACACCTATCACTGTTGTAATTTCACGGTGTGATTATTCGGTTATTGACTATCTCCACGTTAAGACTATAGTTAATGAGGTCAGGGATGCAGTCTTGTTCACAGCGGTAGCCCCAGCATCCAACACAGTGTCTGCACATAGCAGATGCTCAATACATGCCTATGGGATGATGGAGGAATCCTCTTGACAACCAGAGGAAGGAGGTGGTATTATTCTCTTTTTTTACAGATAAGCAACCAACAGCACAGAGAGGTTAAGTAACACACCCCAAGGTCACACCGCCGGAGCACAGCCAGACTCAGATGGTGTCTGTCTGGGGATGATTCCCAGCCAGCAGGGCTTAGAAGGTGGGCAGTTGGGGTTATGCAGAGAGGAACTAGGATCATCTGGACGGGGAAGGGGTGTGGGGGCGTGCCCCACCCATCCGTGTTTTCTCCTCGTTGTGGTGGTTCGTGGCTGTTTTCCTCAAGGGCGACTCAGGTGACCTTCAGGTTGGTCCCATGGGCCGGCTGGGTGGAGGGCCTGGTCTGGCCGGGGCTGCTTTTCTCGCCCCTTTGCCCGCCCGCTGGCTTCACGCACAGATTACAACTTCCCCTCCACGGCCGTCTTACGCAGGCCACCTCCGGCTCGCCATTGTCTCATTGTTTGCCGAGGGAAGCTCCAGGAGGAAATTAACCTGCTGCTCACCCCAAGCAGGGAGTTTCACCCCCATTCCCCACTGGGAATGACTGGGGCCTGGGCAGGAGGGGGTGGGGGCAGGTAGTAGACAATACAACAGGCAGCCTTGAAAGAAGTGAGCTTCCAGGCAGGGAAAAATGCAAGCAGAAGGGCTATTCCCTGGCAGATTTACTAGGCCCTATCACGGGCCAGGCTGTGCATAAAGGAACTGGAGACACAAATATGAGACTAAGGTCTTCTTAAGGGCCCTGCAGCTGATGGGAGCTGCTGTGTCGGGGCCTAGGGCCAGATGGCTCTGCAGGCTGGACAGGTAACAAAAGTCTGAGAGCATGTGGGCAATGGGGAGTGGTGGAGCATATAGCAAAATGAAGACTGTGGGCATCTCCTAACGGCCTGTACATTCTGATTTCATTTTAACAAGGTGCAAATGAAAAAAATACTCAAAATCCTTCAAGCTAGACTTCAGCAATACATGAACCAAGAACTTTCAGATATACAAGTTGGGTTTAGAAAAGGCAGAGGAACCACAGATCAAATCGCCAACATCTGTGGGATCATAGAGAAGGCAAAGCAATTCCAGAAAACATCTACTTCTGCTTCATTGACCAGGCTAAAGCCTTTGATTGTGTGGATCACAACAAACTATGGAAAATGCTTTAAAAGATGGGAAGACCAGACCACTTTACCTGCCTCCTGAGAAACCTGTATGCAGGTCAAGAAGCAGCAATTAGAACTGGACATGGAACAACAGACTGGTTCAAAATTGGAAAAGGAGTATATCAAGGCTGTATATTTGTCACCCTGCTTATTTAACTTCTATGCAGAGTACATCATGGGAAATGCCGGACTGGATAAATCACAAGCTGAAATCAAGATTGCTGGCGGAAATATCAACAACTTCAGATATGCAGATGATATCACCCTAATGGCAGACAGTGAAGAGGAACTAAAGATCCTTTTGATGAGGATCCTTTGATAAGAGTGAAATAGGAGAGTGAAAAACCTGGCTTAAAACTCAACATCCAAAAAACTAAGATTGTGGCATCCAGTCCCATCACTTCATGGCAAATAGAAGGTGAAAAGTGACAGCTTTTATTTTCCTGGGCTCCAAAATCACTGTGGACAGTGACTGTAGCCATGAAATTAAAAGACGCTTGCTCCTTGGAAGGAAAGATATGACAAACCTAGACAGTGTATTTATTAAAAAGCAGAGACAGCACTTGCCAGCAAAGGTCCATATAGTTAAAGCTATGGTTTTCCCAGTAGTCATGTATGGATGTGAGAGTTGGACCATCAAGAAAGCTGAGCACCGAAGAATTGATGCTTTTGAATTGTGGTGCTGGAGAAGACTCTTGAGAGTCCCTCAGACAGCAAGGAGATTAAACCAATCAATCCTAAAGGAAATCAACCCTGAATATTCATCAGAAGGACTGATGCTGAAGCTGAAGCTCCAGTACTTTGGCCAGCTGATGTGAAGAGCCGACTGACTCATGGGAAAACACCCTGATGCTGGAAAAGATTGAGGGCAGGAGGAGAAGGGGATGACAGAGGATAAGATGGTTGGATAGCATCACCAACTGAATGGACATGAGTTTGAGCAAACTCTGGGAGATAGGGAAGGACAGGGAGGCCTGGCGTGGTGCAGTCCATGGGGGTCACAAAGAGTCAGACACGACTTAGCGACTGAACAATGATAAAATGAAACAAAATGAATCCCCTAGACTGGCGTAGTGTGCAGACTCTCAGTCTAGACTTTAGAAGGGAATTCTTGTTCTGGGGTAAAATTGGGTCCCTGGTTATTATTGGCATCCCACACTGCTGACTTTGGCTGGAGCTGAGGTGGTCACTTCCCAGCATACTGATGGCATCCCACCTCAAGTACCTGTCAGTCATTTGGCTTCTCTGAAGCCTTGGGAACTCCCAGCCAGGACTTGGGAGCAACTGAGCCTCTCCAGAGGCAGCCCTCTCTCATGCGGGTGGGAGGCTGAAGTTAGTAGATTATTGTCTCAGCCTCTTATTCACTGGAGACGACTTGCCTCGGCTGCTCAGAATGTCAGCGGTGAGATAGAGCACATTTACCCATGTTGGAAACTGGCTCAGTCACTCCTTTTTTTTTTTTTAATTGCTTTTCCTCCCTTCTTTGTTTCAGTCTCCCAGATTCCCCCCTTGCTTCCTGGGCTACTTGGCACTCAAATCCTTGTCTCAGGTTCTGGTCTCAGGGGAATCCAAGCTAAGACAATCTCTAACATTCTTTCTGAATACAGTTTATGATTCTAACCTTCTGTGATTCTAAGATTGAGTGACTTTCACTCTGCGATTACAAGTTTTCATAAGTTAATCCATCTGTGATTCCAGAATGGCATCATTCTAATGTGGCCAAAACACACCTCTCAGCCATGTACTCAGACATGCAAAAAAATGTAACACTCCATTTTCTATAAGGATTTTGCTTCTCCTGAGCTCCTATTTTTCCTGATGCCAAAAAATGCAAACTTCAATCAAATCTAGGCAAAAAAAAAAAAAAATGCTATTTCAGATTTGAATGAAATTGAGTGAGTCAAACTTTCCCTGTCTTCCGTTTTTTCCTGGATTGATTTAAGTCCTGGATGGGTGGGAGCATCTTGTATTCGTTGGGGGTGAATGGGGAGGTCCATGACTGGTATTTCTCAAGATGTAGCAACCCCCCCGCCCCAGCCCCCCTAGCTCTCCAGCATGCCTCCCCTTGGCATCCACTGAGAAAAACTCCACTCATGTTGATACTTTGACTTCTAGAGCCAAAGAAACATAGTTCTTCCTGAGACACTAAATGTAAATACAGTTATAGTCACTCCATTCTTAGTCACCTGAGTAAAGATTTGAACATTGTTTGCACCTCATGAAACATGCTTTGCAAATTCATCATTCAGTCTATTTGTTGAGCATCTATTGTTGGGCATTGTGCCAGGCATTGAAGATACACAGATGAGAAGACAGACATGATCTCTCCCTCATGTCATTCACAAGCCAAATAAAGTGTGTATATTTATAACTTACATATCATGGTGTCTGTTATGAAGGAAACAAATAGAGTAGGCAGAGAACACCTCTTTGAGGAGTTAACATTTAAGCCAAGACTAAGAATCTAAGGTCGAGAGAAGCCACCAGAAGAGCTGTCAGGAAAGGGAGGTGTCGGGGTTGTATCTGTAATTGTAAGCATTTTGTAATGTTGAAGACATCACTTGCATTTCTTTTATACTTTGCCTTTCCTTTCCCCTGTTTGTTAGTGGCATCTATCACCTTAGATAGGGAATAGTGAGGCAGAAATGGAAGAAATTCTTTTTTGAGTCTCAAAGTCCCAAGCTTTTGGTTTGGAAAAAATATAGAAATTTAGTCAAAGCCCTGAAGAATTTGACCATATACAATTTATGCTATAACTAACAGAGTGGGAAGAATAGGTGAATCAAAATTGGTTTTCCTCTGTAGGAAATGAGATAAAGATTATCTGGGAAGTGGGGAGAAAGGAAGTGTAGCAAAGATATTTAGTCATCAGGCAATTATCAGACTTCCCCTTCTGTAGCTGCAGATGGTCACACAGCTGAAGACTACATTTCCCAGTGCCCTTTGCAATTAGATGTGGCTGGATGACTAGGTACTGATAAAGGACATGTGAACCCAATGGTGTGTGCAACTTCTGGGTTATTATTTAAAGAAAAATGAGACGGTCTATCATCACTCCTCTTCTACTCCTACCAGCTGGAGTTTGACATCCTGGCAGAAGCTGGAGCGGCTGTCTTAGACCATAAGATGAAACCCACGTGAGAAGGATATCAGAGCAATAAAATGGAAGGAGCTAAGATCTCTGACACCAGGGAACTCCATATCAACTGCACTTCCTACCCTCTACTGGTTAGTGCGAGAGAAATCAACTTCTATCTTGTATCAGTTCAGTTCAGTCGCTCAGTCGTGTCCAACTGTTTGTGACCCCATGGACTGCAGCATTCCAGGCCTCCCTGTCCATCACCAACTTCCAGAGCTTGCTCAAACTCATGTCCATTGAGCCAGTGATGCCATCCAACCATCTCATCCTCTGTCATCCCCTTCTTCTCCTGTCTTCAGTCTTACCCAGCATCAGGGTCTTTTCCAGTGAGTCAATTCTTCGCACCAGGTGGCCAAAGTATTGGAGCTTTAGCTTCAGCATCATTCTGTCTTAGGTGGGACATAGTTTGGCCTGTGTTACACTAGATAAATTCACATCCCAAGTAAAACAGAAGGTTGGATACAGGAAGCTATAAAGTGAGTACATACTGGTGTGTGACCCTGAGAAAAGAATACAGAAACCTCAGGTAATCTTAAGGGATCAGAGAGCAGAATTTATGGTCTCAGTCCTGGGTTAAACCTAAGAAAGCTGCGAACCTAGATGTCCGAGAAGGTGTGCAGGCCCCCTGGACCACGACTCTTTCTGCACATACCAGGAGGTGAGAGAGCACGTCATCTGAGCAGGGAAAGTGAAACAAGATACCCAGAATTGACCAAGACTAAGTTTATGCCACTTAGTGGAATGGAGACTATTTACATTGGAAGTGGCCTAAGGATTACATTTGCTTCACTTCTCCTCCCCTCTTCTTCCCCTTCTCCTTTCTCTTCTCCTGCTTCTCCTTCTCTTCTCTTTTTCCTCTCCTTTCTTCTCCTCCTTGTTCTTTGTTCTTGTCCTCTTCTTTCTCCTCCTTTTTCCCACATCCTCCTCCCAATACATTTTTGGCTGAGCACCAAGGCTCAGGTTCAGGTCCCAGCCCAGTCCTTCAGTGTGCTGTGTGGTCTTGAGCATATTGCATCACTTCTCTGACCTGGAGTGATCTCACTGGGAGCATAAAGAAGTTGAACTCCAGTTTGTGGAGGTGGCTCTATCTTCATTAGTGTTCTGTGGCTCTTCTCTATATCTGATGTTGAAGAGGGCTTAGGAAATGTGTGACAAAGTATCTCTCTTCCAATTCATGAAGTAATTGGACACAAAGAGATGAGGATACACATATATACACACTTAAACAAATGAACATGGATAGCCAAACATCACAGTAGCCAAGAGGAAATATGGTGTCAATGTTTGAGATGCAGGCTTTGGAACTGAACAGTCCAGAGTTTCACTCCCATCTTCTTCACTAACTAGCTGATGACCTGGGGCAAGTCACAGTATTTCTCCGAGTTTTAACTTTCTTATGTTTAAAATGAGAATAATAATATCTACCTTTAGGGTTCTCATGGACAGAAAATGAAGTAATGTATGTAGAGCACCAAGCTCAATGCCCAGCAAATGGTTGGCACTCAATAAATGGTTGTATTTATTGAACCTGTTGTAATGAATGAGAACTGTCAATCATGGTAGGAACCAGTGAAATGTAGAAAAGGGCAGGGTGAAGAGGAGGTCTCAAGTGCAGAGCAGAAAGATCCCTGAGGGTTGGGATGTGGGAAGGCAAGCCATGAATGGTGCAGGGATGTGCAAAATGGTTAGCAGAGGGGATAAAGTACTACTAGAGGGAGAAGGAGAAAAGATACACAGAAACAAGGTGGAACCAGGCTTGAGAAAATCTCTTCCTCCCCTGGACCTTATTTTCCTTATTTGTAAAGTAAGCATAACAATATCTGCCTTTCAGTGTTGTTGCAATGATTAGTGGAGAAGACAAGGTCAAGTACCCATGAAGAGGCCTGGTTCATGGAAACATGTCAAATATCAGCTTCATTCATCTCCCAGGGAAGAGGTAGTCACACAAAATCAAGGCAAGAAGGACCCTCAAAATATATATATATGGTGACACACATGCCTATACATGAACTGTTCGCACATCATCCGTCAATCTACCCAGCTATCATTTATCCATTTTTCATACAGCCATTCAAACACTAACAACTCATTTACCACTCATCACCATCCATCTAGCCAAATGTCAATTCAGACTTCACCCACCGTCTATTCCTTATCCATCATCATATATTCACCACCAACCCACTATCCATCTACCTATCATCCATTCTATATCCATCCTTCATCAATCTATTTATCACCTGTACTTCCATTCAGTCAGCCACCCAGCCAGCCATCATAATTCCATCTATTTATCTATCATTCATCCAACCATCATTCATCTGCTCACCATTCACTAGCCATTAATAGCCATCCACCGTCTTTCATACAATCATTAGTTCCTCATCCACCCATTCTTTATGCATCTATTTATCCCTCATCCAGCCATCCATTGATTATTCCACTTGTCATTTATCTTTCTACTCTTTCTCATACCTCAAGTATCCACTCAGCATATATTCTCCATTCATTTCTTCATATCCATCATTCACAAGTTAATTATCAAGTCACCAATCTAGGTTCCATCTGTTTCTCTTCCATCTACTATCCATACTTCATTCTTTTACTAAATATCTATCATTTATTAGGCACATCTATCATCATCTATGAAGCCACATACAATTAATCTAAACATTTTATCATCCATTTGTATCCATCTATCCAGTTGTGTTTCATCCATCCATTTATGTTTCATTTTCCGTGTTACCTAGGGATAATCTACACTAGGAATCTACACTAGGGATACAGGCTAAATAAACTACAATCTGTCCTCAAGTAGTTCAGAGTCTAGTAGAGAAAGACTGACAAACTAGGAAGTAGTTAAACATAATGTGACAGCTTCTGTTATAGCAGAATGATTGTACCAAGCACTGTGGGGGAGAACACAGAGAAGACAGCCCATAAACTCTGCGGGAACAAAGGAAGGATTATCAAGAGAGGTGGCTAGTAAACTGGGTTTTAAAGGGTGAGTAGAAGTTCAGCTGGTGTTTTTGTTGGGGGAAAACTGAGTCCTAAAGCAGGGAAGTGAGCACACAACCTTACTGAGAGCAACACAGTAGAGACTTGTAACTGCCTGCAGCCTCCTAGACTAACGTTTCCACTTCCCAAATCTGGGCAGACATGTCAGTGAAGAAAAACCCACGTCAAGGCAGGGGAGAGGCTGCTTAGGATTGGATGGTGAAGAGGATTTCCTTAGACCTCAGCTCTCCATTCATGGAGAGGTAACAGCAGAGGCCCTAGGAACTGGCATGGATTTGACAATGAGAAGAAAAGAATGGCCTTGGGAGGCAAGGAGACAGGCAGCAGGTGAAGTGAAAATATTTAGTCTTTAGCTTCTTAGGTGAAGATGGATCAGAAAAGAGACACCTAGTATATCCTTGTTACCTTTACTCAGGAAATTATTAATAATATTGCTACACTCTTACAGCCATGTTTTATTCATCACAGACTATGTGTTAAGCTTTCCATGCATTATCTCATTTTGTTCCCCACACCTCAGAAACCCCAAGAAGTAGTTACTACTTTTATTTCCTTTTTACAGATGAGGAAACTGAGTCTCTGAGAAATTAATTTATTGTTGTTATTCAGTCACTAAGTCATGACCAACTCTTTATGCCCCAATGGACTGCAACACACCAGGCTTCCCTGTCCTCCACTGTCTCCCGGAGTTTGCTCACATTCACATCCATTGAGTTGGTGATGCTATCTAACCATCTCATCCTCTGCCTTCACCTTCTCCTTTTGCCTTCAATCTTTCCCAGCATAAGGGTCTTTTGCAATGAGTCAGCACTTCGTATCAGGTAGCCAAAATATTGGAGTTTCAACTTCAGCATCAGTTCTTTCGATGAATATTCAAGGTTGATTTCCTTTAGGATTGACTGGTTTGATCTCCTTGCAGTCCAAGGGACTCTCAAGAGTCTTCTCCAGAGAAGTTAATGTGCTTTGCTTAGTTACTCAGTCACGTCAGACTCTTTGCGACCATATGAACTGTAGCTCACCAGGCTCCTCTGTCTGCGGGGATTCTCTAGGCAAGAATACTGGAGTGGGTTGCCATGCCCTCCTCCAGGGAGTCTTCCCAAACTAGTGATCGAACCCAGGTCTCCCACATTGCATGCGGATTCTTTACCATTTGAGCCAACAGAGAGGCCCTTTTTTCCCCCACTGCTGCTGCTGCTAAGTCACTTCAGTTGTTTCCGACTCTATGTAACCCAAATCTTCAGTGCAAAACAAAAGACTCAGTTCAAGCAGGGCTAAGAACAAGGGTAAGAATAAGAGAAGTTAATGCTAGGATTTAAATCTAGTTCATGTGGCTACAAATTCCATGTCTTTCCCACTCCACTTCCTCTCTCTCATGGTCCTTTAGGCATGGTGTATGGTTGTACTGGTCACTGAGCATCGGGGGTGAGTAGGGAAGGAGTTGGGGCAGTGGGAAGAGGAGAATCATACATGACTTAGACAAAGTCACTCATGTACTAAAACAAGTGCTCCGTCACATTGGAGATTATCTCTGTATCACCAGACTTTTAAACTGTGTCTGACACATAGTAGATAATAAATATTTGTTTTTGCTTGAATTCTTAAAAAATTTTGTTATTATTATTTTTTTAAATGTGACTGATAGCTTAGGACAAGGTCAGTCTTTATCTTTTAAAATTTTATTTATTTGTTTTTGGCTGCACTGGGTCTTTGCTGCTGCCCGTGCGCTTTTCTCTAGTTACGGCGAGTAAGGGCTACTCTCTTGCTGCAGGGCTCAGGCTCTAGAGCGTTCAGGCTTCAGTAGTTGTGGTACATGGGCTTAGCTGCCCTGTGGCATGTGGAATCTTCCTGGACCAGGGATTGAACCCATGCCCCTTGCCTTGGCAGGCAGATTCTTAACCATTGGGCCATGAGGGAAGTCCTTGATTGAATTCTTTTGCAAAGAAAATTGGTGACCAATTAGAATATAAAGCATATACACTCGGTTGTTCTAACGCAAATCCTAAGTAATGATAGCATAAAGAAGAAAGTATTTTCTTTGTTTCAGGCCTGGACATAATAACGCAGGACTAGCTTGATAAAGTTGGGGACCCAGGCTTCTCTTAGTTTGTAGCTCTGCCATCCCTAAGGTGTTGCCTGGCTCCTTATGGTCTCAGATAGCTCCTCCGTGTCTACACCATGGCCAGCCAGCAGGGGTGGGGTTGGGGGAAGGAAAGGGGCAGTCATGACTTGGAAGACATGCAGGGTACTCTGTGTACCATTGGTCAGAATTTAGTCACATGGCTAGAACTAGCTGCAAGGGAGAAGCTGGGAAATAGAGTCTATTTTGTGTGGCTAGGTGGCCAGCTAAAGATCAGAGGTTTTATTTCTGTACAAGAAGGGGAAAATGGGTATGAGGACCAGCATTGGTCTCTGTCACAAATGAGGACCCTTTGTGTGAGCACCAGTATTCTTCATGGTGTGAAGACTCTGGTAGGGACAGATATGGTCTCTCCCACTAGACTGCAGGGTCCCCAAGGGGCAGGAGGCTATGTTACATCACCCTGATATCCCTGGCAGCTTCTAGCTCAGACTTAAGAAGGAAGCTCTCTCAGACCTCGGATAGAGTTTTGATGATATGATGGAATCAGAACAAGTGGGTTAGAGGGCTTTTGCCTGCTGATAATCAAATGGAGAGGACTACAGTTCAGGCTGGGCATCTGGGAGGAAGCCAGCAATAGTGGAGGGACTCAGGAAGGTGACTTACGGGAGGACTGGATTGGGTGAAGGGGCAGAGAAGATCTTGGAAGGAGGAGGCAGAGTTGGAGGCAGAAGGGACCGTGCAGTAATCACAGATCTTCTGCAATAACATGCTCAGCAGTCCACAGAGCATCTTGGCTTCTGCTACCTTATCAGTGAGGCCAGATGGTGCCTGAATTTAAGTGGGGGGCATGAGGTGCATCTTGAATGCCACTAGCCTGTCCTGTTCCTATCAGAGAACCAGCACTGGTTTCCTCCCTCCCTCCTTACCTCCCTCCTGCTCTCCCTCCCTCCTTTCCTTCCTTCCTTTCCCCTTTTATTTATTCAGTTTATCTCAGAAATTTGGAAGGATTCCATCTTGTACTGGGAGCTTTAAAGACTCCAGGTCTATTCTAAACTGGGAAGCACATAACCCCATTCTATCTATCTATCTATCTAACTATCTCTTATGCAAGTGTATATATACATATACACAGACACATGCATATGTATATATGTGTATATAATCATCTACTCTGTCGGTGCTAGCCACTCTGCTAGTCTCTGGGGAACACAGTGGTGAACAAGTTGAAGTCCTTGCCCCATGGAGTGTACAGTGAGGAGAGACAGATAATACACAAATGAATACACAAATAACTACAATTATTAAAGTATTAAATCAGTGCTACAAAGTTAATTAGATTATTAAATCAGTACAGTGGCTTCCCTGGTGGCTCAGTGGTAAAGAATCCTTCTGCCAATGCAGGAGACATGGGTTCGATCCTTGGTTGGGAAGATCCCCTGGAGAAGGAAATGGTAACCCACTGCAGTTTTCTTGCCATGGACAGAGGAGGCTGGCAAGCTGCAGTCCACGGGGTCGCAAAAGAGTCAAACACGACTTAGTGGCTAAACAAGTACAGAATGCTATGAGAGCACAATCACGTTTCATTCCAGCATTCATTATACAAATATTTAACAAGGGAGCTTATTTATATATATTAAAAATAAATTTTTCAGAAGAAAAATCATGCTCCTTGTTCAAACATAAAATGAACACGTGTCAAAGTTTTTATTTAAATGATTACTTAATGAGAGAAACAATAAGGTGTTAAAAACTACATCAAAGGAGAAGCCAAAGCATATATATGCTGAAATTAATTTGTTAAGATGCAAAACTATTTTCTTCTAAGAGGGATGGGGAGCGGGGTGGGGGAATTGATTATACCTCCAGCAGATAAAACTTGCTTCCTGATGAGCAAGAATTATTTGTGTCACTACCAGTCTTGTTACAACTTACACAGAGATGCGCCATAGCTCAAAGAAAGGGAAAGGGATATACTACCATAGAATCAGTTAACCCAAAATGAGGCGAAGACTAGGGACAAGATTCTATAGGACAGCCGGTGATCTTTGTGGTTCTTGTTTTGTTTTGCATTTTGCCATCTTGAAGTCGTTTACAATTTTCCTTAATATGAGTCAAATCCGTACTAGGTACTAGTAATACAGAGGTGAACCATACAGACACAATATCTCCCTCAGGGAGAAGAATGTTAAATGTTCCCTTAAGTTCTTATAGTGGGGCAGTGGGCTAGGGAACAGAAAGTTTTGGGAAGCCAAACCAAGTCTCTGCCATTTTTGTCTAATAGTCAGATCAGATTATAAAAACACTTTATAGCCTGAGAAAAACCAGGGCTCTTCTGTCTGGTTCTAAATCCCCAAGCAAGCAAGGCTTTGAGGCTTTCCTGTGAATTTCCACCTCTCTAACAAAAACAACTTTATTTCTTACTTCTGCAAAACTATGTCCAAAAATAAGTGATTACCTTTGCAGATATAATAATCAGGTGAGAAAATAATTTTTTCTAACTTGGAGAAACTAATCCTTGGTAATTTTTTTCCCTTGACGTATCTGTTGCATTTTTATTTTGTTTATACAAGTATCTGTTGTATCGTATCTGTCGTCTTTGTTGCTGCACAGGCTTTTCTCTAGTTGTGGAGAGCAGGTGCTTCTCTGTAGTTGTGGTGCAAGGGCGTCTCGTTGCAGCTGCTTCTCTTGCAGTGGAGCACAGGCTCTAGCGTGTTCATTCTTCGGTAGCTGTGACTCCCGGGTCTGGAGCATAGACTCGGTAGTTGTGGCACAGGCCTTTGTTGTCCCATGCCAGGTGGGAATCTTTCCAGACTAGGGACTGAACCCACGTCTCCTGCATTAACAGGCAGATTCTTTACCACTGAGCCACCAGGAAAGCCCCTCTGTTATATTTTTTATTCAGTGATTTATCATTCTAAAACTTGGACCCTCTTGTAAAACTTCTTGTCAGGTAAATTTTTGTTTGCTTTCTAACTGCTTTTGTCTCTAGATTTTCTTTGAGACAACTAACAGTTATATACACTCACACATGCCAAACAACCAGGATAATTATACACTGTTCTAAGTGTGTGAAATAAATCAATGCAGTAACACGATCAAGATGAACTGGGGACAGCAAGGTCCTGCTGTAGAGCACAGGGAACGATATTCAATATTCTGCGATAAACCATATGGAAAAGAATATGAAAATGAATGTGCACAATGTACAACTGAGCTCTTTCTAAATTAACACAACATTGTAAATCAACTATACTTTAATTAAAAAGAAAAATAAAACTTGGGAAGAGGGGAAAGATTACTTTAGATAAGGAGTCAGCAAACCTTTTTCTGTAAGGGACCAAACAGTAAATATTTAGGCTTTGAGCCACATCTAGTCTCTGTTACAGTTCTTAGCTCTGAATTATAATGGGAAAGCAACCATAGACAATATGTAAATAAATGTATACGGCTGTGTTCCAATAAAACTTTATTTATAAAAACAAATGGTGGGCCAGATTTGGAATATGGGCCATTGTTTGCTAATCTCTGCTTTAAATAATGCAGTTTTACAAGGGCTTCCTAAGATGAAGCCTGACGAATGAGAAGAAGCTAGCATCCCAAGCAGAGTGGACAGGATGTGCTAAGACCACGGGGTAGAAAAGACTCTGGTGTATCTGAGGAATAGCAAAGGGACCAGGGGAAGAAGCGCAGTTATAAAAGAGTGAATGAATGAATGAATGAATGAACTCAGAGCCTAACACAAAGTCTGCTTACATAACAGGGCCTAATAAATATTTGTTAAAATCTGAGTGGGTGATATAGTCACACAGTTCAAAAAGTATAAAAACGGATCCTGTGAAGAGTCTCATTCCCAGTCTGTCTCCTTCCCACCACTTTTATTCATTTCTGATCTTTCCAGAGATTCTTCATTCAAATTTATGCAAATGAAAACTACATCCTTGACCCCCAGGCCATGCTTGGTGAGAGTAGTGGGACTGAACAGGTGGAAACTCCTCTGTCCATGTACAAGAACCAGAGCTCCGAACTCAAGCTCCATCCTGGATGGGGCTCTGACCCTCTCCACCCTGGCCTGTGTGCAGGGGAGGCTCGGCCCCTCCACAGGAAAAACGGCTTCCTAAGAGTGGGTGGAGTGGGACAGGTCCCACCTGAGCTGCTGCCAGGTGGAGCCACTCCCAACCTAAGAACAACTGAGCCCAGAGTGGAATTTTCCTCCCTTTCCCATTTTCCTTCAACTTGTTGTTGAGGAGAAAGTCTCTGTTGAATGCTGGTGTGTTTTTAACACCTCTCTTAACACTTACTTCCCTTTTTAACAGAGAGCAGGCCTCCACCTCCAAGCCTTCGGCAGGCAGCTGGATCTGGCAAGAATTTAATGACATTGTTTTGTTTTCATTGTACTTATTTTTATGGTTACCTTCTATTTATGGCATGAGATACTGGTTTTCCATTTATGGAGGGATCTAAAGTTCCCTTTTGAAATGAATATACTTATGTTTTTAAAAGAGGATTCATTTAAAGAAAAAAATATTATGTAACTGATGGCACAGGTGGTACCCAGACATGGAGAAAATTGAAAAGAGGGACATGATGAGCTGAGAGGGAGGAAATGCCTCTTAGGTCAAATGCCTTGCCAGCCCCTGTGGAACAGAAAGGACCTCTGAGGCTTGTCAAGGGGAAGGGACTTTTCTAAAGTCACGTAGATGACACGGACTGAGACTTGGGCCTCCTGATCCCCTTGTGGTGGGGATATGCTGTGCCAGAGGGATAGGGCAGGGTCAGGAGTCATGCATACTCTCGCGGCCACTGCGGTAGCCAGAGTCAGGGTCTTTCCAAAGATGGCCAAAACACAGACTGAATGTAAAGAGGGCTTGGGTTGTGAAGGAGAGGAGGGAAGCACAGTGGTGTCCCTCAAGCAGAGTCCAAGTGCTAGACCCTGGGCTTAGACCTTGCCCCAAGGGCACTCACAGATTCAAGGGGAAGACAAAAATAACTTAAGTTCCTGGTGGCAGTGTGGCCAGTGCTCCAACAGAGACATAGCTGTTACATCCATCACTACTGATATCTGGGACTTTTGTCTGCCCCAGTAGCCATTTCTTTTGGGAAAACTACCCCTCCTCCCATTCTTGGTTTTGTAGCTCAGGTCAGGCAAACCGTACACCCACTTCAGAGATGGTCATAGGATTAGGTTCGAAAGAGAGAGAGGTTGGAGTGATGAAAATTTGTCTGGAATCCTTTCTTGTGGAGGTGGGATTGAACAGGGTTTTGAAAAACGGAAGAGGATTTTGATGCATGAGGAAGGAACGATCTTTCCAGTAAGGGGAGCAGCTCAGGCAGTAGAACAGTGCTGGGACCACATAGCCATTGTGGCTGGAGAGAGGAGGGGGGCTAGAGAAGTGGTGGGAGAGGGGCTGACAAGAAGGAATGTTCTTGAATTTTGCAGAAATTGTCTACTTCTCTGCCTGTATCTTCCTTCTCTGGAAGAGAAGTTAATTTACCCACAACCATTTTGTTGTTCAGCTGCTCAGTTGCATCCGACTTTTTGTGACCCCATGGACTGCAGCATGCCAGGGTTCCCTGTCCTTCAGCATCTCCCAGAGTTTGCTCAAACTCATGTCCACTGAGTCATTGATGCCATCTAACTGTCTCATCTGTCATCCGCTTCTCCTCTTGTCCTCAATCCTTCCCAGCATCAGGGTCTTTTCTAATGAGTCAGCTTTTCACATCAGGTGGCCAAAGTATTGGAGCCTCAGCTTTAGCATCAGTCCTTCCAGTGAATATTCAGGGTTGATTTCCTTTAGGATTGACTGGTTTGATCACCTTACTGTCCAAGGGACTCTCAAGAGTCTTCTCCAACACCACATCAAACTTCAAAAGCATCAATAAACCATTTAATGAGCACCTATTATGTGCCATGTATGGTTGTGAGAGTTGGACCATAGAGAAGACTGAGCACTGAAGAAGTGGTGCTTTTGAACTGTGGTGCTGGAGAGGACTCTTGAGAGTCCCTTGAACAGCAGGGAGATCAAACCAGTCAATCGTAAAGGAAGTAAACCCTGACTATTCACTGGAAGGACTGATGCTGAAGCTGAAGCTCCAATACTTTGGCCATCAAATGCAAAGAACTGACTCACTGGAAAAGACCCTAATGCTGGGAAAGACTGAGGGCAGGAGGAGGAGGGGGTGACAGAGGATGAGATGGTTGAGTGGCATCATCGACTCAATGGACATGAGTTTGAGCAAACTCTGGGAGATGGTGAAGGACAGGGAAGGCTGGCATGCTGCAGTCCATGGAGTTGCAAAGAGTTAGACACAACTTACCAAGTGAACAATATCTACATGCCAGGTACTGTTGAAGGGCTGGTGAGGCAACAGTGAACAACACAGCCAAAGGCCATGCTATCTTGTAGCTTCCATTCTACACAGATGGACAATAAACCTGATAAATTGATAAGTAAGTATCATAATGTCAGGTAGTAATAACTTACAAAGAAAAACTAGGACAAAGTGGATGGAGATTGGTGGAGAGCTGTTTGGGATTATGAAATGTTCTGAAAACAGATGGCAGTGATGGTGTACATGGTGAAAGTACTTAATGTCACTGAATTGTACATAAAAAATGGTTAAAATGGTGACATTTATGTTATGTCTATTTTATCAGAATTAAACAAATAGATGGGTGGAGGAGCGCTATTGTAGTGATGGTAGTCAAGACAGACCTCCTTGAGGAAGTGACATTTGAGCAAAGATATGAAAAACAGGAATTAGTGAGCCTTGAGGATACATGGAAGAAGAGCAGTCTAGGCAGAGGGAACTGCACAAACAAAAACCAGGAGGCTGGAGTGTGCCTGGTGTGTTGTGAGAATTGCTAGCAAGCTGGTGTGCCTGGGGTCGAGAGGGCAAGGAAGGAAGGCAGAGAGCAAGGGGGACAGGGAGGGAGGAAGATGAGGCCACATGGCGGGCAGAAGCACAGGGAGAGAACTTTGGATTTGGTTGTAAGAGTGATGGGAACCCTTGCAAGTGTGGGCAGGAGAAGGGGCAGGAGTTGGCCCTTTCTATTCAACTTTCCCCCTCTCTCCAGCACTGTCTCTTAATCAGGCCTGTTATCTCACCTCTGCTTTCTGAATATCTCTCCTGGGCTGCTGCCCTCTTCTGCCTACCTTCATGATCACTACCTAATTTATCATTTTTTAACACGGATGACACAAGCAGCCTCCAACCAGCCTTCAGGCCTCCTGCTAATAGGGCCTCCACCATGTCTACTGGAGGCTTTTTCTACCTGCACTCGTGACCAGTCCTTCCCTAGATGAGAGCCATGTCTTCCCACTTTCCAGTTCAGCCCTGTCCAGCTCTCCAGTCTCTTCTCCCCTCACGTTCACCCCCAACACCTTGGCTACTCTGAGCCTTCCAGGGGGTCCCCCTGCTGCCTTAGGCTCTCTCCTCAAGGCTGGTGCATGTACCCACTCCTTTACACAGGTCCCTTTTTACCTAGAGAATCTCCCCCATGATCCGTTAAGAGTCAAGCCAGCACCACTGTCTGAAGAGACTTCCATGACTATCCCTACCCCAGGCCACCTTAGCTGCCTCCTCTTCTGTGTTCCCCCGCCTCTTCCACCAGCAGTCCAGAGGACCCTGTCACTCATGACTGCTTGGTTTGGTTTGATTTTTTCCAAACCTCTACCTCTCTTCACCTCCTGGAACACCCTAGTTCTCTGCCCATAGTATGTTCTCAATAAATATTTGTTGAATAAATGAATGAGTTTGGAATGTATCTTGCAGAAACAACAAGAGCTAACTTGGTTTAAGGATGTGCTATGTGCCAAGCTAAATACTTTAGAGTCTGGATCTAATTTCTTTTTCACAGTCTTAGGAGGAACCTACTATAATTAGAACCGTTTTAGAGATGGGAAAACTGAGGCTTGGTGAGATTAAGCAATTTCTCCATAGCCCTGAAACCTAGAAGCAGTGGAGATGGGAGCGGAGCTGGCAGCAGAGCTGACAGTTCAGAGTGTCCAGTTCAAAGTTATGGGCACATCACACAGCCAGGGGAGGTTTTAATAGCATTATTGGGCCCATGGTGGGGTTTCCGGGAGTCTCTGAACTTTATATGAAGCTCAGTTGTTCGTGAGCGGTTTTCAGACAGCAGGCTGATTGCTGTCATCAGAGTCTCAGAGGGGTTCTTGATAACCACTATGTTCAAGATGTTCTTCTGCATACAAGAGAAAGGTGGGGAATTTTTGAATATTGGACTGATGAATTCCAAGTTATGCTTTGGAAGAATCACTTGGGCAATTCATTGCAGCATTATTCATAAGAGAAAAAATTTGAAATATCCTCAATGTTCACCAAGAATGGACAGATTATTTTATGGTAATTCTTCCATAGAAGGGAACACCATGCAGCTGTAAAGATGAATGAGGAATCTCTTTCAGCACCGATCTGAAATGATTCTAAGATACATTTTTAAGTAAATGAAGGCAAGTGCAGACGAGGGTATATAATAAGCTTCTGTTTTAGAAAGGGAGTTGAGGGTAAGAGTACAGATCTAGATTTGTTTCTATATGGATAGAATATCTGGCAATATTCACAATAATATAGACAATGGAAACCCTACTTCATATAATTTTTATAAAGATTAAATGAGTTAATACTAGATAATTGTTTAGAAAATTGCCTGGCACGTAATAAGTACTAGAGGAGATTTTGTTGAATAAAATAAAAGAGGAATTGCTGCAATGGGCAGACAGGAGGTGATAGGCAGTGGTGGAAAGACTTATTTCATCTCATGCTCTCAGGCAACTTTTGAATTTGGTAACATGGGCAAATATTATTATTATTATTTTTATTATTTATGTGGACCATTTAAAAACTCTTTATTGAATGTATTACAATATTGCTTCTGTTTTTTATGTTTTGGTTTTTTGGCACGAGGCTTACAGGATCTTAGCTCTTCAACCAGCATTCCCTGCATTGGAAGGTGAAGTTTTAACAACAGGACACTCAGGGAAGTCCCCATGGGCATGTATTATTGATACATATTTTGAAAGTTAAAATTAAATGTATTCAGATACATAAAAGATAATCTGAGGGGATCAGAGACTGGAAGGAGGTCCCACCCAGCATCCCCGGGAATTAGCTGGAATTGGTCAAAGATTGCATTGTGTAGTGTGAAAGTCAGGACGTGAGGAAAAAGCGGAGGGGGGCGGGTGGACACCAAAACACCCACGCCCCAGGGCCCACTATAAAAAGCACATTCGAAAACATCAGACTGGAAATGTTTTTTTTATTTTTATTATTATTATTTTTTTAAATAGCCAAAGCTCGTCCCCCCAGGAGGCGTGTTGCAGCTGCGGGCCGTGGCAGTTCCCAGGTGATGTCAGTCCTGGCCTCATGCCAGCCCCGGCCCCTTGGAGACGGTCTTGGTGGGTTCAGCTTGACTGTTTTTCCTTCCTGAGACTTGAGGACACCTTCCTGTCTCAAAGAAAGCAGCCTTTCCAGGGCTTTCTGAGAGCCTGGGGTGGGGGAGGTGGTGGGCCTGGGCTGAGAGGAGAGAGGGAGGCAGGGGAAGGTAGGTGAGGGGTGGGGAGGAGGGGGAGGCTGCTTCGAAGGAGAAGAGAGAAGGCTGGGTGAGCTGCAGACAGGCCCAGCGCCGCCGACTGGGTGGCTTCAAAACCACCCCACAGGGGACAGGAGGGGGCGTGCTCCTTGGGAATCTGAGACCCGTCTCCCTGACCCCTTCCTCCCGCTGCCCTGGCTGCTGCCTGGGGGGATGCACTGGGGTGGGGTGGGGTTGGGGGCAAGATTCATTCCCACGGAGTTCCCAGCTGGTCAGCGCCTCCTCTCTTCCCTAAGCTCTGGGCCCATCCCTCTCTCCTCTCTGGCTAAAGGCCCGTTGCCAGTATCTTCTGAGCTTCCAGGCGTGGGTTTCTACAGATGGGATGAACTGCAGAGCTGGGTTTGAGGTCTCACTGTGCTCCTCATTATGTAACCTCGGGTCAGCCACTGCTCCTTTATAGTCTCCATCTGTGAAATGGGTCACACTCGCCTTGCAGGGTGGATATGAGACTCTGATTCTGAGACTCTGGTTCCCTCAGTGAGGGCTGGACTCCAGGCAGGGGAGAAGACCCAGACTCAGAGGGATGAACTTTTCTGTCTTGTTCTGGAAGCCCAATTTCTTGGTCCTTCAGCAGGTCTCTGCTAAGCACCCATTAGGTGCTGGCACCATGTGAAGCCCTGGGATGCTGCCGCATGATGGTGGAATCCAGAGGTGTTGTGAGCAGGGGCTCTGGCCCAGCTCAGGGGCCTGGAGAGTTGCCTCCTGCCTCGGAACCTCGACACTGAGTGCATGGACAGCAGAGGAGGAAGATGAAGGGGTGGCTCTGCACTCTGCGTGTACGCTGTCTCTTCAGTCGTGTCTGACTCTGTGCAATCCTATGGGCTGTAGCTCACCAGGCTCCTCTGTCCACGGGATTCTCCAGGCAAGAATACTGGAGTGGGTTGCCATGCCCTCCTCCAGGGACTCTTCATGCCTGGGTCCAAATCCTGGTCCTTCAGTGGCCGAGTAACCATGAAGATGCTAACAGCCCCTGCCTCTCGGGGTTGGAAGAAGTCGATAAATTATGGGTTCACACCATGCCCGGCGCAGACCTGGTGCTCCATGAGCTCCCCCATGCTTTTCTCCTCGGTCCACAGAGGCTCGCCTTGCTCTGAGTACTTTGCAGAGCAGCTCTGGGTGCCCAGAGGAGATGTGTCAGGGATTATCAGGTTATGTTCAGGGGAGGTCCAGGGACCCGCAAGAGCCCCAAGCACTGCATCTCATGCAGGGGTGGCCTGAACCACTTTGCAGGACCTCTGCACGCTCGGCAAAGTCTTTTCTTGCCTCCGAGGCATCATCCTTATGTTTCCCCTATTCTTTCTCATTCACACACCCCCACAGACCTTGGAAGCACCAATCATATTTTTACTCTTTCTTTGCTCACAGCCTGTTTTTCTGATAGACCTTGGCCTCCATGAGAGCAGGCACCACATCTGTCTTGCTCTCTGGCCAGAATGACCTTTTCGATCTTGTTCTGCAAGCTCAGGTTCAGTCCAGGCCCTTACAGGACTGGGCACATACCTAGTGAGGCCGTGTGGGCCAGTGGCGAGAGTTCAGTGAGGCTCTGCAGCCAGAACACCTGGTTCAAATCCACTTGCTTGCCAGGGGCCATGTAAAGGTGGGCATGTTCCCTGTGCCTCAGTTCCCGCATCTATAAAATGGAGCCATAAATTGTTGGGTAGGTTACATTAACTTACGTAAAGTGTGTAGACGAAGACCTGACACCTAGTGGGACCTTAGAAAAAGTCAGGCACTTTTCCAAGTCTAGAGGATCTGGGCATTCAGAAAACACCACCTCCTAAATTTTATCAGTCTTCCCTCCACAGGGCCAGTCTGTCCTAGTTCATATAGCCCTTCTGGTCTAATTTGTGCAGGCTGTGCTAAAACGAGGAAAACCAAGGCCTAGAGAGAGGCAGACACCCACCCTAGGTCGCACAGGAACAGCGGCCAAGGTAGACCAGGCCAGGTCTCCTGTCTTCCAACCAGTTCAACCTTAGGATCTCCTTGGTTTCTAGGCCCTAGTGGCCTACCCTCTGACCCTGGTACCCCCGGGAGCCCAGTCCCAGGCTCGTGGGGCCTACAAGTCTGGTCTGGATTAGACACGCTGGTAAGCAAACGCCGGGCCCCCCCAGCAGGCTGCCTGGCGGGACCCGTGCTCACAGCTGCTGAAGCTCACAGGGATATAAATCATGGTGGCAGGAGCCTCTGGGGTTGGGACCACCTTAGCCTCCTGAAGGGCACAGGGGCCTGAGAGTCATGGGCAGAAATGCCTGGGTCCACTGGGGGTTTTTCTGTCTCTGCTGGGGCAGCTGGAGCAGGGCAGGTCAGAGCTGGCCAAGAGACCATTGGCAGGCCTTACCTCCTAGAGGGCCAAGATCTCAGCTCTGTTTTAACTTTTTGCTCTGGAGTTATTTACAAACATGCAGAGAAGTTACGGAAGGAGTGAAAAGAACTCCAATATACCCTCTACCTGGATTCACCAAGTTTTAACAGTTTGCCACATTTGCTTTGTCTTGCTCTCACTCTTGCAGTTACTTTTTTCTATTCCATTTGATAGTATATCACCTACATCATGTTATTCTACTCCATAATACTTCAGAGTGTGTTTCTGAAGCACCAGAATACCCTCTTACATCACCATACTGTTATCAAATTCAGTAAATGTAATGTTGATATATGTGTGCGTGCTCCGTTGCTAAGTTGTGTCTGACTCTATAACCCCATAGACTACAGCCCACCAAGCTCCTATGTCTGTGGGATTTTCCAGGCACTGGAGTGGGTTGCTGTGTCCTTCTCAAGGGGATCTCCCCAACCCAGGTGTTGAACCTGAGTCTCCTGTGTCTCCTACACTGGCAAGCAGATTCTTTACCACTGAGCCATCTGGGAAGCCCCAAGTGTGACATTGATAGGATACCTTAATCTGTTGTTCTTACTCCAGTTTTGTCAACTGCCCAGTAACATCCTCTATAGCATCAACCCCCGGTAGGACAGGACTCAGGCCAGGGGCACATGGCATCTTGCTGTCCCTGTCTAGACTTTAGATATAAAGCCCACAGGATGTAAAATATACAATAGCAAGAGATGCAGACGGGTTGAACAAAGATGGTCAACCTTACATGTGTATCCTATAGACTGATGATTTTGTAAATCTTCTAAGTTCTCATGATAATTCATCATTCTTGTGATTGTATATGGTTGCTTAATAAGTTAACTTGCTGAATATGCTAGAGTTTGGGGGATTCCATTCTGTAGTGTGTTTATTTTTTTAAATCTAATGGGAGCATCATAAAATGGAAGTGGTCTGGGCCACTGAGGGGAACTAAAAGTGGTGGAGGAGCCCTGAGCTAGACAGAGGGAGTTTGCATTCTCAGCTCCAAAAGCTGTGCAGCTCTGGCCCTTTGCTGTCCCTCTCTGTTTCTCCATTGCCGTGGGTGGCCTCTGAGGCTTTCCAACTTGCAACTGAGGAATTAGAGAAGAGCGTCCTGAATGGCAGGCAGGAAGACTTGGGCTCCTAGTGGCTCAGCAGAGCCAGGGACTAGCTAGGGGACCTCAGGCAGTTTGCTTCATCTGTATGGGCTCAACTTCTCATGATGAAACGATGCACTCTGAGATCCTTCTTGTGCTGATGCTCCTTGTGGCTAAGAAGGTTTGGGTGGAGGGTGTGAACTGATGTTTAGGTGTCCCCTTCAGGGTCCCAGGTGGCCTGGATGAAGTTGTTCATCCCACCTGCCTCAGCCCTGGGTTTCTCCTCCCTGAACTCCTTTAACTCCTCTAGCCCTGAGTAAGCCCTCGCTCAGGCAACATGGAATGGCTGGGCTGTCCCATCCTAAAGGCAGAAAGTGTGTGTGTTGGGGGCAGGGATGTTTGGCAAGCGGCTCCCAGAGATACTGGTCCACAGCCGTGCCTCTCCCAAGTCAGGTGTGTTGTGCTGGCCTTGTAGCTTACATGGGCCCCAAGATGTTAACCGTCCACTACCCAGGAATGAGGCCCAGGGAAGACAACAGCAACAAAATGTGCAGAATGGAGCACTATGCAGCTGCAGAGAAGCATGAGGCAGCAAAAAAGCATGAAGCAGCTCTTTCAACACTGAAGTGCGTCCAAGATGTATTGTTTAGGGAAAAAAAAACACGCAAGTGCATATCAGTGTGTGAAATGTCACCTCTCATGTGGAAAAACAAGATACATGTGATATGCCTGTATCTACAAAGACTATTTCTATAAGAATCCCTAAGCTCTGGTTAACAGAATTGCCTCTGAGAACCGGAAGCGAGTGGCTGGGAGAGGAGACTCGTCGGTTTATTCTGTGTCTTCTGAAGTGTGAGCTCTGTAAGTGCATTGTCTATTTCAAGGGGAATACAATGGAAGCAACCCAGTATGAGGAGGTGTGCGTGAGGGGCTCCTAGGATGATGCTAATCGCATTTCTTGCTCTGCATGCTGGGTGCGCAGGTATGCTCAGCCTGTGAAAGTATACTTAATGGCACATGGACCGTCCTGCACTTATGTTACACTTTGATAAAAGTTTTAACTTAGTATGTTGTAAATGATTATTTAAGCGTATGTGTTTTACAAAAACTCTGCAGGATTATTATAGTGTTAACAGTGGTTGTCTTTGGGATGGGTGATATTTCTAAGATCCTGCAGTATTTGAGTTTATATATATATATACACAATGAATACATAAGCAGAGACATCTATAAATACTTTTTCAGAACCAGTAATCAGTAAAGAGCATTTCTGGAAGGACACACAGGAAACTGCTAATAGCAGTTGCCTTTGCGGAGGAGCCTGAGGGAGGTACATACTTTTCACTGCATCTACTGGATACAACTGGCTTTGTTTACCCAATGCATAAATGGCATAATAAAAACTATTTAACAAGGCAAAACAAATAATTATTATTCTGTCTCAGCTGTTCTTGCTGGTTAGGGATTAGGCTAGGGAGACTGGGAGGGGTCACGCACCTTCTCTGGGGTCGCCCAGCAAATCTGGTGGCAGAAGTGGGCCGCTAGCCCGGAGCATCCAACTATCTGCTCTGTCCTCACTCCCAGGTTTCCTGCCATTGACAAGGTCACAGTCCTTTTCCCGTGGCTTTGCCAGGGGCTGCCTGGACCTGAGTAGGTGTGGGATGTACAATGTGCTTTCCTAATTAGCTCCCAAAGGGGGACTGTTTGCTGATCTGCAAAATGGGCAGCCCCATTTCAGGCTCTGACTGAGGGCCAAATACAGGGTGTGACAGAGTGGGTACAGCATGGAATCTGGAGCCAGGCTTCAGCTGGTAAAAAGTGTCTGTTAAAAAAAAATAAATTTAAAAATAGGCATACGAAAGTACCTGGAGGAAAGGGTGGCTGCCTGGCTCTGCCGTCTCTCCTGGCCCTTCTCCTTGTTCCCTGCCTCCAGCTTCCCCAGCTTCTCTGATCCTGGACCCACAGGGACAGAGCCCCACAGAGAGAGCCAAGAATGGCTGCACTGACCAGCCGTTCCCATCACCCTCTCGGCTGGACCTGTGAGATGGGGAAACACCATATCCCAGGGCTGCTGGGAGGATAACAAGGGTCACAGGGGCTGGCACCCCGACTGGGGCATCTCCAGGGCAGGGGAAGGAGCTCACTTTGGGCTTTACAGGTGGACAGACTTCACATCATTAACCTGCCATGCTCCAGCCATGCGCCTTTGGGTGTCATTATTTCTTCAAATCATCTCAGTTACAACATGGGTAAGAGTACCCTCTGTTAGCACACACTCATTTGCACATGTGGAAAACCACATGCCTTCCCAACCCTGTTTGTAAAGACATGGATAAGGGATGGATTAAAGTATGGTTCGTTCATAAGATGGAACAAACAGCTACTACAGAAAGGAAGAGAACCCTTTACCTTTATGTACTGACTTGGGATAAGAGCCAAACTAGATTAAGAGGAAAAAAAAAAAAATGCACGGAGAAGAAAGAAGGTAACAAGGGGCTACTGTCTGTGTAAAGGGTGGAAGAAAGCATACGTGAGTATTCCTGTATTTGCTTGGTTATTCACACACAATAGAGAAGTCACACAAAGCCAGTGGCTGAGCCTGTCTGCGGCGGGAGAGCTGTGGCTGGAGGACAGGAGGGAGGGAGGCTTTTTTTTACCACATACCCCTCTGTACCTTTTGAATCGTGAACCACATGGATGAATACATGCCTCATTCAAAAATAAATAAAATTAAGATTTTTCTTTTACCAGCCACACCAGATACCCAACAGTTGTTCAAGAAGACAGCGATGAAAGACTGGTTCTCTCGATTTCTGGAGAGGGAGACCCCTATCTTCCTTCAGCCCCACCCCCTCCAGGGCACAGGGCGGCCCCTGTGACACCTGTGTCTCTTCCAAGGTCCAGGAGAAGCGCCACCTCTGACCTCTGATGTCCCTAGGCCCCTCCCTTCTGCAGCTGGGAACATCTTTTACTTAAAAATACCTTTTATTTTAAACCCATCAATTCTCTCTCTCACACATACACCCACACTCATCCATAGACACGCACACATCCTGTCACCAACAGTCTATGTTTTTCCAAAAGATCTGCCTTGTCTCTGACCAGCCAGGGCTGGGGCCGGCTGGACGGGTCCTCACGGCTCTCCAGGGTGGGGCGGAGATGTCCCGGGGGCCTGCTCTGAGGGACGTGGGCCCAGGTCATTGTCCTCTGGTCCCTACACAAAGAAGGGACCCAGGTTTGGCTCCTGGGGTCTTCTCCCCTTTTCACCCAGTGGCTGGCCTCTGGCCTTCTTCTCAGGGTCCTGCTTGGAGCAAATGAAACAGGGATCCAGGCTCATCTCCGTGGCACTCGGAGTGGGGCTACCCCCCTCACCTTCAAGCAGCTGCCCCCCAGGTCACGACGGCTTCCCTGTGGGAAGGGAAAAAAGAGGTATTAGGGGGTTCAACTGGCTCTCCTTGAACACTGGAACTAATCTCTGTGCCCAGCAATAGGGGACTTGATAAACACATCACTTAGCCACACAATCAAGTTCATGAAGCAGAACGCAGAAGACACTATATGGACTAACAGGGGATGATGCTGCAATAACATCATTTAAAGACAAGATCAAGGACTGAGTGCGTGCTCCTGTGTGCTGAGATGTCCAGAGAGAAGGGTACATGGGAAACTGCTAATGGTTTCCTCAGAGAAGAAGAGTGTGATAAGGAGACAGGATGGGAGGGAGGCTTTTTAAAAAACTCTGTATACTTTTTTACCTTTTTCATTTCTTTCCCATGTAATCTGTTGCTTAAAAAAATCCAATATAGGTCAAGTCATACAATTTTACACTCAAGGGCATAACACATTCCACAGTGGTTCTCCTACTGCCCGGGCTGGGGACTCAGTGGCCTCCTCATCAGCCTCAAAAGTAGATTCTGGAATTCTGGCCTCCCTGCCTTCATTCAAGGTGTTCCCAGGAATATGCACTCTGGTCCTGTCCTGGGAAGATTTCTCTGTTCCTGCAATTGCCTGGCAGTCCTTGCCTTTCTGGGGCCAGGATAAAACCCAGAAGGGGAATATGGGATCTCTCTGTTCTCCCATCAGGCTGGGGACTCAGTGGGGTGGCTGGGGAAAGTCCTTCACTCTGTAGCCCCAGTTCCAGCCTGGGAACTGGCATGGAGCAGTTACCAACCAATGCTGCTTGGATCAGGGGTGTCCACTGGAAGATGAGCTAATGGTGGCAGGCCTGGAGGCCACCTGTTTCCCTCACGCGGCAGGGACAGTCTCTCCCCGCTATTCTGAAGTCTGACTCCAGGGTTTCAGCCTCACTGTAAACCAGCGAAGTCACAGACATCAGAGCACCCCCTCTTTTGCGTCCTCCAGCATTGCATGAATGGCTCAGAGGCACCCAGCCAGTTGGTAAAAAGGGCTGGGCTAGAAAATCCATGTTGTCCACAGTCTGTCTGGTTTCCAGGACATGGTGGGGTCTGAAATCCCACTGTAAACGCTCATTCCTGAGCCTGACTAGGGGATGACGGGACCAGCCTTTTTCTCAGCCATCTAGAGAAATAGCTGACCATCTGGGAGCTCTGCCCCCTGTCCCCCTCCACTCCTGGGCCCAGGTTGGGGCAGATCCATCCAGATGCGAGCCCAGCCTCCCTTGAGGCTCTCTGGGCCCAGGGACAGCGTGTTCATTCACAGGCAAGGCTATTTTGAGGGCTGAGGCCACAGTCCCAGCAGAGCCTGGGGCTTGGGCTTCTCAGACAAACTCTGGCAGCCGTGGCTGAGAAGGGCGGATGGAGGTGGGGGTGGGGTCGGGTTGAGGTTGGAGCATAGAAAACCAGCTTCCCACCTTTTCAGGGTCAGGAGAGCTGCCTCTACCCCACATCTGGCAGTCATCGTGAGACTGGCATTCCCCTGAGAATGCTGAGACTGTTCACCTCCCTGAACCTCAATCTCTCCATCTATGAAATGGGGACAAAATGATTCTACTTGCCCCCACAGGGGTGCAATCAAACGCAAGTGCAGCTGCGAAAGAGGCTTATAAACTGCCAAACACATTTAGAAGAGGCCTTGACTAGGCCCCAGATTCTTTGTCCCTTTGCCCCTGAGTGCCAAGGGCTCTGGGAAGCACTGTAGTTAGTAGGTGGTTAGAGCAAAGCAGACCTGGGCTTCAACCCCAGCTCTATCTTGGACTACCTGTCAGACCTTGGGCAAGTGACTTCAGCTAATGGAGCCTTGGTTTCCCCACGTGTAGTTACCATGAGGATTATACACATTAACACAGGTAAAGCCCTTAGCAGAGTCAGGAACATAGCAAGTGTTCAACGAACATTCACAAGTATTAGCATCAGCATCACCTGATGATGGCATCTCCTTGCTCCACGACTCCTGGGCTGGTACCCCAAGTGGGGAAGGCTTTACAAGATGATCTTATGTGACCCCTACCCTCAGGTGACAAAAGGGAAAACAGGGCAGAGAAAAGAACCCCCTACCTCCCCTTGCTATTTCTACCACAGAGGGCCACACCTAACCCTCCTTAAACAAGATGCGGCAGGGAGCTATCTCCATGGTGACCCCAACCCCTGACCAGCCAGCTTGGGGCGAGGTGGTAGCTCGGAGTGAAGGGATAGGGTCCAGGGCTTTAGAGCTCTCCAGAAGGCTCCCATGGTCTCCCCAAGACAGCCAGTTTTCTTCCAGTTGAGTCCTTAAGTCTTTGAGGAGCCAGAGCCGGCCAGGATCGCCCCTTCTGCCTACTCCCAGAGGAGTCTGTGGACTTGAGAGCATGGCTTCTATAGCCAAATTTGGCTGGGTTCTAGGTCCTGTAGACAGATCCCAGGGAAGGAGCCAGATCCAGGCGAGGCCGTGAGACCAGCAGAGAAGCCCCCAGGCTACCTGCTGTTACCAGGCCTTCCCACACTAACCTTTCCTATTTCCCAATCGAGCAGGCCTGAGTTTGAATCCTGGCTTCTTCATGGGCAGTGTCTCTGAACCAGTGATGCTATTTCTAAACAGGTAGGGATAACCAGAGCACCTTCTTCCCCAGCTATTGAGGGTTTTTATCTTTTTTTTTTTTCTTCTCTGCACCATGCAACATGTGGGATCTTAGTTCCCCGACCAGGGATGGAACCTGTGTTTCCTGCATTGAAAACTCAGAATCTTAACCAGTGGACCTCCAGGGAAGTCCCTGCTGGGGGATTTTAATGGTAACACACGGAGGGCGGTTAGCACGAGAGATCAGTGCTCATCAAGACTGCCGACACTGCTGTCACTGGCCTGTCTTCGCCTCCTCTTTGTGTGGTGCCACTTTCAAGGTCTTCCCTTCTTTAGGTCATGGTTTCTGACGCCAGCTCTAGCTGTGTCTTGCTCCTAGAACACCTTCCCCTACCCTTCAACCTGCCCGCCTCCATCCTCCAACATCATCAGGGACTTAGCCCCTGGGCCAGGGGCTTCCTCTGGCCCTGACAGTCCCTCTGTGCACCCCCATCAGACCATAGCATCCCTCTTTTCACCTCCAGCCCTGCCCTGACACCACACTGGGAGTTTCTGACTGCAGTACATCGGCACCTACAACCTGCTTCTCTGGGAATGTTCTCAGAGCCAACGGAAAGCAGCTGTCAGGTAGCTGAGGTTTGCTGAACTGAGTCAATGGGTGAAAGGCAGTCAGGGAATATCGCTGAGGGCCCAGTCAGCCCTTCACAGCCTGGGCTGGATTGCCCGCAGGCCCACCCTAGCTTCTCAGTCCAGCCTGGAGCACAGACAAGGGCCCACAGCTGGGAGTAACAGGGACCCTGGAGAGAGTTCAAGTCTGAGCCTACCAAGACTGACTTAGGGAAACAGAGGCAGCCATCAGGGTGAGAGGCCAGGGCGGGAGTCTGATGAGCTGGAAGGGGGTGGTCTGAGGCTAGGACACAGGGGCTTTCCTCAAACAGAGTGAAGAGAGGAGCTGGGGCAGCTTTGAGAACCAAAGACTGGGGGACCCAGAGGCCTGGCTCCAATCCCCCATGCTTTTTTAAAAATTTTTTATTTTATATTAGAGTTAATCAACAACGTTGTGTTAGCTTCAAGTGTACAGCAAAGTGATTCAGTTATACATATACACGTATCTATCCTTTTTTAGGAGAAGGGGATGACAGAGGACGAGATGGTCAGTTGGCATCAACAACTCAACGGACATGAACTTGAGCAAACTCTGGGAGCTGGTGAAGGACAAGGAAGCCTGGCGCACTGCAGTCCATTGGGTAGAAAAGAGTCGGACACAACTGAGTGACTGAAGAACAACGATCATTTTTCAAATTCTTTTCCCATTTAAGTTATTACAGAATTCTGAGCAGAGTTCCCTGTGCCCCCAATGCCCTGTCACTTTCCAAAAGGCCATGGGCCGGTCAGGGACTCTCTCAGCCTCAGTTTCTGCAGCTGCAAATGGAAGCTGCTGGGATGCAAAGCTGTCACACAGACAAGACTCCTTACACTAAGAAAAGCCCAGGCCAGAAAGGGAAAGGCTAGGGGTAAAGCAGGCTCCCTGGGACTGGTGCAGAGATGAACCAGCTTTCCGCCACAAGTGCCCCTCAGCGACCTCTGCAGCTGCTCACCCTTACCCAGTCCCTACCAGCCTGGTACCCATCCTTACCTAGGGCAGACCACAGAAGCCTACCTCAAGCTCTGCCCCAATGACTCAACAGTGCTTTTCCTGGACACTGCATCTCTTTAAGGGGTGGGTATCCTCAGGGGACCCCCTCATTCATGCTTACTGCTCATGAGCTGGGTACCTCGGGCTCTTGACTGGGGGTGTGCGTCCCCTTTTCTTCTAGCCCCCTGTCCCTGGGTCAGTCTCAGGATGCAGGACAAATCTTTAACAAAAAGGGCAGTTCAGGTCACACACACCCAGCAGACCCGGAGCCTGCATTCTGGCTTCCGAGCTGGGTGATGAGGGCACCGCTGAGCCTCAGATCCTCATCAGTGATGAAACCAGCAAAGCTACCTGCCTGATGGGGTCCTGCGAAGGTAAAAAGAAAGACCACGAAGGCGCCCCTACGTAGGTAGAGCCCAATAAACGATGCCTTTGTTATGATCTCCCCAAGCGCTCTTCCCAGCAGACCTCTAGTTGGAGGGAGTGTCCCTGGAGGAGCAATCTCCATCCTCTAAAGCACGCCTGAGCGCCGGGCTTCTCTGCACCCCGCGTTTGGGGGACACTGTGAACTGCTGTGCTCCACACCAAACCCTGGGCTTGGAGGGCCGCACCCCCGACGACTCGGTGTTGCTTCCCCTCTCTCTTCACTGGGGTCTCTGCCTCTCTCTTGCTACCTAAGGGGCCAGTTCCCTGACCCCACGGGCGCAGTGCTGGAGCGCGGCGCGCACTCACCCCCTTTCGCTGGTTGCTGAGGCAGAAGGTGCAGATGGAGCGTGGCTGGCGGCCGCCTTCGGGGGCGGCGGAGACCGCGCTCTTGGCACTGCCCGCAGCTCGGAAGCACGGCTGCCCGTCGTCGGCCGCGTCGCCCAGCAGCAGCACGTTGGCCAGATGTGCGATGTAGCTGGACGCCAGGCGCAGCGTCTCAATCTTGGACAGCTTGCGGTCCACCGGCTCGGTGGGGATGAGCGTGCGCAGCGCCGTGAAGGCCGTGTTCACGCTCTGCGTGCGGTCCCGCTCCCGCGCGTTGGCCGCCTGGCGCTGTCGCACCACCACCACCGGGCCCGCGCTGCCCGCCGCCCGCCGCCCGCCCCCGGGGCCCGGGCCGCGCCGTGCCGCCTCCAGGCCCTCGCAGCAGCCGAACGACTGATCGGAGGCGTCGCTCTCGCTCCGGTTCTCCTCGTCCTCGCTCAACAGCCGCACGTCCGGGTACAGCACGTGCGCGCCGACGGGGCGCAGCAGTGCGAACGCCATGGGCACCCGGCCTCGTCCCTGGATGAGCAGCGTTCCCCCTGGATGAGCAGCGTCCTGGCGTCTGCCGCGCCCCGCCGTGCGCTCCCGCGCGCTCCCACGGCCCCTCCGGCCGCAGCCTTATAGCCGAGGGAGGGGCCAGTCCGGAGGCCGCCCCGGCCGGGGCGGGGGGGCACCGCCCCGGCCAATGGGGAGGCTTCCGCCGCCGCCCGGCCAATGGCTAGGCGCCCACCGCCCCCGTCCCCCAGGTTGAAAGCGGCCCGCGAGCTGGTGGCCCGCCCTGAAGGCTCCAGGTCCCCGCTGGCGAGCTGGGTAAACGTGGGGGTCGGCGAGGGTGGGATGGACTGTACCTAGATCCAGGCTCATCTTCAGCCTAGACCGCCCGGAGACTGCGAGCAGATCCCTTCTCTCTTGGCTTCAATTCCTTGTTTGGAAAGAGGGTTGCAGGGAAACCAACTCGGGTTTTTCTGCCCTCAAATTCCGCTGTTTTGATGCTGCAACTCACGTGTTGTCAAATAAGGGAGGGGGGATCTTTTAACTTGATAAATGCCCAGATTCCTCCCAGTCTGATTCAGCAGACCCAGGAATCTGCATTCTCTACAGGATGGTGGTGTCCACGGAGAACAATCGGAGAAACACTAATAATCTTTCCAAATAAGGACTCAGTGGTGTCACGTCCCTGACAACAAACTTAGAAGGGAGAGGCGGTGAGAGAGAGAGAGAAAACGAAAACGAAACACACAAACGCCAGTAGCTTTATTCATTATTCATTCAACAAATACTTTCTGGGTCCCGGCTGTGCCAGGCATGGTTTTAGGTGAGAAGAGAAATGTGAACAAAACGAATTCTCGGCTTTCACAGAGTTGGCGTTTTGGTTGAGGTTCTACCACCAAAATGGTTGTGCCAGACACAAGGCTGCGTGCTTTACTGATGGTTACTGTTCTCTGCTGAAGTTGTGGGGGAGTGCCCCTGATTGACAGAAGAGAGCTCTGTCCTTCAGAGTGAGTGAGAGCACTGGCCCTAGCCTGCTTGTCTTCATGATCACCCCTGTTCTGTCTCCACCCCCAATACAAGGAGAACTTCTCTCCCTCACTCTCCACAGTCCCATCCTGTATGGCTGCTGCAGCCCCCCTGGCTCCCAGTCCACACCCTCCCCTTTCCTTCTGCTTGAAGTGCCAACACCACCCCCTCAAAACACAGGCGCTTACAGAGAGAGTGGGTGGGAGGAACTATCTTCCCTTGTTGCCTTCCTTCCTTCTGGAAACCTTAGATTGTTCAGCCAGATTTCTGACACGTCCTTTTCCTCAGAGGCTCTGGGAAGAATTACTGAAATGATGATGGTTGCTGGGGTCCCCAGGTTGCTCACGTCCCTTTCCCAGCTCCCTTCTGTGGGGCTGGCCTAACCTGGATTCACTTGGCCTTGACAATAACTTTCTCTTTGGCCCACATGGCAGCCCGTGAAGCAGAGAGAGCCCAGGGAGTGAAGTCAGAGGAGCTCTAGGTACGTTTAGGCTCCATCTTCCTTCTGGGCATCAGTTCTCTGGACGATACCTCTCAGCTCTGCCATGCTGTGCTTTCCTGGCTCTCCAGACCCAGGCCAGAATGGGGGAGAGGCGGGGAGCTGGAGGGTTTTCCTTGGCCGCTGGGAGAGCAGTCCCTGAAGTCTTCAGGCCCTAGGGTCTTCGGGAAGGTCTGTTCCCACACCTGGCTTTCCCCCACCTCATTTGACCATGACCCCAGCCAGGCTGGGCTTTGGAGAGGAGGAGAAGGAGTCTGCTCGGCCCCCTCCCTGCAGGGCCAGCCCCACACACAGCCCCAGGCCAGGCTGCTGCTTCCTGAGCCGATGAATTATTACCGGGAGATTTCCTTCCCTGTCTGCGCCTCCTCACAGGGGCTCCCGCTCCCTTCACTTTCGCTTCCCCCCCACCTTCTCCCCCTCTCTTCTGCTCTGGACCCTCAGGCAGCTTGAGATTCCTCTGTCCAGCCCCCTCCCCTTCCAGCACGACCCGGAGGAGCCAAATAGGGCGTGAACTGGGCCCGGAAGGCGGGGAGGGGGGCTTCCTTGGAAGGCGTATTCATTCATTCGCTCCTCAGGCAGGTTTTGACACAGGGGACCCTGGGAGTAAAATAAAACCATGAATGAGACTCAAGGCCTTCTGCAGCCCAGAGGGGAAGGCAAGCTGTAAACAAAGAATTCCAGGACAATGTGGACGGTGCAAGCCAGGGCCTGGCATCAGAGAGACCCAGTTCCGGCCCAAGGTTAGCTGCCTCTTGGAGTCTCAGCTTCCTGCTTTGAAAACGGAGGAGTAATAATAGTACTTATTCCTAGGGCTTCCCTGATGGCTCAGGCGGTAAAGAATCTGCATGCACTGCAGAAGATCTAGGTTCGATCCCTGGGTCAGGAAGATCCCCTGGAGAAGGAAACGGCTACCCACTCCAGTACTCTCACCTGGAGGATTCCATGGACAGAGTCTGGCGTGCTACAGTCCATGGGGTGGCAAGAGTTGGACAGGACTGAGCAAGTAAACTACCACCTCCACATTCCTAGAGCTTTTGGTGGTTGTTCCCCGAGTTGATGCCAGTAAAGCTGGGGCCTGGCACACGGAATGCACAGCACCCGAGAGCAGTGGTTGGTGCTAGCCATTAGCTGTGTCAGGGGCTGGGCCCTGCCAAGGAGCATTCTCCCTAGGAAGTCACTGAGCATCTTGGACTCTCTTAGGCCTTTTTCCTAGGAGGGGGAGGGGGCTCCTGCCACATCCTCAGCCCACCCACACTAGGCTTTCAGCCCCTCCCCTCTTCTGTTCCTCAACCTGCTCCAGCCACATGGGGCTTCTTGCTATCCCTGGAGCACACTTCCGCCAGGCGCCAACTGTCCCCAAATATTCCCAATGCTAGTTCCGTTCCTTCCTCCCCATCTTCCCTCAAATCTCATCTCCTCAGGTAGGCCTTCCCTACCCGCCAGCACCTCTCTGGCTCTCCCTCTCCCCTTCCCCTGTTTTATGTTTTTCCAGAGTATTTATCATTTCTTTCACTCATTCATTTATTCATTCATCCACAAACATTAATTGAGTACCTACTCTGTGTCAGGCGTGATTCTGGGTACTGGGAATACAGCAGCAAACACACCACATATTTACTTGCCTGCCAGCTGTCTGTCTTCATCAGGAAGATAAGTCCCCTGCTTATGAATGAGTTCCAGCCCTAGAGGGTGTTCAAAAGTCCAATTTGTTCATAAGTCCAACAAAGTTAGCTGAGGTACCTGACTAACACAATTGGCTATATAGTACTGTACTTTAATAGGTTTATAATAATTTTCACACAAATCATACTTTAAAAAATAAATAAAATATTTTTAATCTTACAGTACAGTACCTTGAAAAGTACAGTAGTACGGTACAGCAGCTGGCATACAGAGGCTGGTGCCGAGTGAATGGCAAGAAGAGTTATGGGAGGGAGAGGAGGTGGGAGACGGTAGAGCTGAAGGATTGTCAGCAATAGGAGACGGAGGGCAAGCTGCAGTTTCATTCACACCTGATGTTGATGGAATGCACGTTTGCATCTTTGGAAGTTTGCAACTTGAAGGTTTGTATATAGGAGACTTACTGAAAGCTTCTTACAGCAGGGACTTTATATTTTGTACTTTGCCCATCACAACCTTCTGAGGTAGGTATTGTTATTCCTACATTACAGGTGAAGAAACTGAAGTTCCAAGAGGGAAAACGGGTCTTGCCAAGGTGGCAGAGTGGTAAAGAATCCACCTGCCAAGCAGGAGACTCTGGTTTTATCTCTGGGTCAAGAAGATCCTCTGGAGAAGGAAATGGTAACCCACTCCACTATTCTTGCCTGGAAAATCTCCTGGACAGAGGAGCCTGGCGGGTAGAGTCCATGGAGTCACAAAGAGTAGGACGCAACTGAGCGACTAAACAACAACGTCTTACAGGGGCCAGCAGGGGAGCTCAGCTCAGTCTTCCTCGACCACACAGCTTAGGCATCCCAGGGGCGTGTGAGGGCTGAGGCCTGCCAGGTTAGAGGAGGAGGGTCTTCCAGGCTGAGAGGACCACAGATGGCCCCTGCCTTCCCGACCACGGCACCCTAACTTCAGTCATCTGAAACACTTGCAGCTCCTCTGCAGCCCCAGCTTTACCCGTCTGACCACCTCTTTTGGAGTGCCCACTCCTTTGGGTCTGACCAGGCAGCTCTCCTGCTCTATCAAAGTTCAGTGGAGCTTCTCAGTGGAGCCCCCTTTGTGGCTCCTTCTCCACCTTGATGCAAAGTCCTGTGTTGATATACCCTGTTTTGACTTCTCTCCCTGATTCCCCACTCCCTTTCCCTCTCCCTACATGGCTCAGTTGTATCCAACTCTTTGCAATCCCATGGACTATACAGTCCATGGAATTCTCCAGGCCAGAATACTGGAGTGGGTAGCTATTCCTTTCTCCAGGGGATCTTCCCAACTCAGGGATCTAACTCAGGTCTCCCGCATTGCAGATGGATTCTTTACCAGCTGAACCACAAGGGAAGCCCAAGAACACTAGAATGGGTAGCCTAGCCCTTCTCTAGCAGATCTTCCCGACCCAGGAATTGAACTGGGGTCTCCTGCATCGCAGGAAGATTCTTTACCAACTGAGCTATCAGGGAATCCCCCTACATGGCAACCACCCTATTTAAAAATTCTTTTCTTTTAATACATTTATTTATTTTTGGCTGCACTGGGTCTTCATTGCTGCACGCAGGCTTTCTCCAGTGGTGGTGAGCCGGGACTTCTCTTGTTGCAGAGCACAGGTTCTAGGGTGTGTGGGTTTCAGTAGTTGTGGCACACTGGCTTAGTTGCTCCAAGACAGGTGGAATCTTCTGGACCAGGGATTGAACCCATGTCTCCTGCATTGACAGGCGGATTCTTAACAACTAGACCAGACAGTAAAGAAGCTGCCTGCAATGCAGGAGACCCAGGTTCGATCCCTGGTCTGGAAGGTCTCCTGGAGAAGAGAATGGCTACCCACTCCAGTATTCTTGCCTAGAGAATCCCATGGATAGAGGAGCCTGGTGGCTGCAAGAGGAGCCTGGGTCTCAAAGAGTTGGACACAACTGAACGACTAAGCACACACACCAGGAAAGTCCCCACTCTATGTTTTTAAAGACAATTTTTTAAGGGCAATTTTAGGTTTAAACAAACTTGAGAAATTCAGAGATTTCCCATAGACTCCTTGTCCCCACAAGTAAATAGCCTCCCTGTCATCAACACTTCCAGGAGAGTGGTACATCTGTTATAGTTGTTAAACCTCCATTGACATATCATGGTCACCCAGAATCCATAGTTTACCTTAGTTTCCCTCTTGGTGTTGTACATTCTATGGCTTTGGATAAACGTATGCTGACCCATATCCATGACTATAGTAGCATACAGAGTATTTTTACTACCCTAACATTCCTCTGTGTTCTGTTTGTTCATCTACCCACAATGCCTGCAACCACTGATCTTGTTATTGTCTCCATAGTTTTAAACTTTACCAGAATGTCATGTAGTTGGAATTAGATAGTATTAGCCTTTTCAGATGGAGAAGGCAATGGCACCCCACTCCAGTACTCTTGCCTGGAAAATCCCATGGACAGAGGAGCCTGGTAGGCTGCAGACCATGGGGTCGCTAAGAGTCGGAAACGACTGAGCGACTTCACTTTCATTTTTCACTTTCATGCATTGGAGAAGGAAATGGCAACCCACTCCAGTGTTCTTGCCTGGAGAATCCCAGGGACGGGGGAGCCTGGTGGGCTGCCGTCTATCGGGTCGCACAGAGTCGGACACGACTGAAGCAACTTAGCAGCAGCAGCAGCCTTTTCAGATCTACTTCTTTCACTTAACAGAATGTACTTAATGTTCCTCCATATCATTTCATGGCTTGATAGCTCATTATTTGAAGCACTGAATAATATTCCATTGTCTAGATGTACCATAATTTATTTATCCAGTTACCTACTGAAGGATATCTTGGTTGCTGCCAGGTTTTTGCAATTAACAATCAGGTTGCTATAAACATCTGTGTGCAGGTTTTGGATGGATATAAATGTTCAGTTCCTTTGGGGAAATACCAAGGAGAACAACTGCTGGATCAGATGATAAGAGTATGTTTAATTTTATGAGAAACCGCCAAATTGTCTTCCAAAGTGGTTGTAATATTTTGCATTCCCACCAGAAATAGATGAGAGTTCCTATTGCTCCACATTCTCATCAGCATTTGGTGTAGACAGTGTTCCAGGTTTTTGCCACTCTCATAGGTGTGTAGCGATATGTCATTTTAATTTACATTCCCTTATGATGTATGATGAAGAGCACCTTTTCATATGCTTATTTGCCATCTATACATCTTCTTTAGTGAGGTGTCTGCTAAGGTCTTTGGCTCATTTTTTAATAGGGTTGCTTTCTCATTGTTGAGTTTTGAGTTCTTTGTATTATTTTGGGTAACAGTCCTTTATCAGATGTGTCTTTTGCAAAATATTTTCTCCCAGTCTGTTGTTTGTCTTATTCTCATGGCATTGTCTTTTGCATAGCAGAAGTTTATAATCTTTTTTCCCCCAAAGTTTATAATCTTAGTGACGACTAGCTTCTCAATTATTTCTTACATGGATTGTGTCATATCTAAAAAGTCATTACCATACCTGATGTCATCTAAGTTTTCTCCTCCATTATATTCCAGAAGTTTTATAGTTTTGTGTTTGACTTTTCAGCCTAGGGTCTATTCTGAGTTAATTTTTGCAAGTGGTGAAAGGTCTGTGTCTAGATTCATCTTCCTGCATGTTGATGTCTATTGTTCCAGCACCATTGGTTGAAGAGAATATCTGTGCTCCACACGGTCTTGATTACTGTAGCTTTATTGTAAATCTCCAAGTCGGGTGGTGTCAGTCCTCCAACATCCTTCTCTAATATTGTGTTGGATATTCTGTATTTACTCTAATGTTTTTGATGCATGTCTTTGAACATGTGGGTGTCCTTATACAAATATATGGTGCTGATTTATGTGAGTGGGTTATTGCATGTATGCTAAGTGCTTCAGTCTTGTCCCACTCTTTGTGACCCGATGGACTGTAGCCCACCAGGGTCTTCTGACCATGGGTTTATCCAGGCAAGAATCCTGGAGTGGGTTGCCATGCCCTCCTGTTAGTAAACTTACACAGATGTGAAGTTTTCATAGGTCTGTTTCTAGGTTGTTTTGTTTACTTGACCCCAAGCTCCACGTGAAATCTAACTGGAGTCATTGCTTCTTCCTTCTGCTTAGTATTTGTGGCGTGCATGTGTCCACCATGCCTCCTTTCTCCACTCTCTGACTAATGGGCACTGTGGCTAACTCCACTTCCCACCTCCCCGAACAAAGCTATGACAAACTTTGGTGCATGGCTCTCCTGGACTCCTGTGCATGTTTCTCTGGCCTGTACACCCAGGGGGAGGATTCCGGAAGTGGAGAGTTTACACATAGCCTAAGTGCTGTCTGACTGCAGTCTAGGATGGCTGCTGCCGTCCACCTGCCCAACAGGGGCAAAGGGATCACTTTCCCCCATGTCATCCCTGGCACTTGGAATTATCCTACTTGCTGTCTTAATCTGAGTTTCTCTGATGACAGAGAAGTGGGTTGTTTTCTGCCTCACTGTGCTTGCCTCTCCCACTAGACTATGAGTTCTCCAGGCAGGGAAATTACCCCAGAATCTTAGGCCAGAACCCGGACATTGTGGGTAATAGTGAATGCTTATCGTATGAATGAATGAACGAGTTAAAAGGCCAATACACAGCCTCCTAAACCTACTTTATACCAAACCTTGACCTTGATGGTGGTGGTACAAGTGTTTGTGTGCAAACAAGGGGACACACAAACAAGGACAAAGTCCTACAACTCAGTCTACTTGGAAAAAAGATTAATGGTAGTTAGCATTTAATGTGGAGAAGGAAATGGCAGCCCACTCCAGTATTCATGCCTGGAAAATTCCATGGACCCAGAGCCTGGTAGGCTACCGTCCATGGGGTGGCAAAGAGTCAGACACGACTGAGCGACTTCACTTCACATAGTGACTTGGAGAAGGCAATGGCAACCCACTCCAGTACTCTTGCCTGGAAAATCCCATGGACGGAGGAGCCTGGTGGGCTGAGGTCCATGGGGTTTCGAGGAGCCAGACACTACTGAGTGACTTCACTTTCACTTTTCACTTTCATGCATTGGAGAAGGAAGTGGCAACCCACTCCAGTATTCTTGCCTGGAGAATCCCAGGGACAGAGGAGCCTGGTGGGCTGCCTTCTATGGGGTCACACAGAGTCAGACACGACTGAGGTGACTTAGCAGCAGCATTTAATGAGAGCCTGAAAATTGAAAGTGAAACTGTTAGTTGCTCAGTTGTGTCTAACTTTCTGTTACCTCATGGTCTGTAGCCCACCAGCCTCCTCTGACCATGGAATTCTCCAGGCAAGAATACTGGAGTGGATAGCCATTCCCTTCTCTGTCCCAACCCAGGGATCAAACCCAGGTCTCCTGCACTGCAGGCGAATTCTTTACCATCTGCGCCACCAGGGAAGCCCAATGAGGACCTACTGTGTGCCAAGAACTCATAGATATATTAATCACAATCTTAATTTCAGTTAGGCAAAATAGAAGTGTATTTCTCTTTGGCATTCAAGGTGTTTGCAGGTAGGGCTGGTCTGACATTCCATGGTGTATATAGCTTCCAGTGATCCTTGTTCCCCGTCACCCCCTTGTGTAGACACCTCCCCCCATTGAATCAGATCTGACTTTGATGGTAGAATCGAGGTGATAAAGATATAGGCAGACCTGGAAATACCGAGGATTCCATTGCAGACCACGTCAATAAAATGAGCATTGCAAAAAAAGGTGAATCACACAGATTTTTTGACTTCCCAATGCAGATTAAAGTCATGTTTATACTATATTGTAGTCTATTAAGTGTGCAATAGCAGTATGTCTAGAACATACCTTAGTTTAGAAATAAGGCTTATAGGAAAATGGCTCCAATAGACTTGCTTGAGGAAGGGTTGCCATAAACCTTCAATTCATGAAAAATACATTATCTATGAAGTGCAATAAAATCAGGTGCAATAAAGCAAGGTCTGCCTGTACTTAGTTTCTGCCTTGTTCTCTTGAATCACTAACTGTGGGGATGGCAACCACCAATCAGGAGACATTCAAGTTGTCCTGTGGAGAGATACATATAGAGAGGAACTGAGGCCCCCAGCCTACAGCCAGCACCAACTTGGAGCCATGTGACTGAACCTCCCTTGATGTGGATCCTGGATTCCCAACCTGCAAGAACTGTGAAAAATAACAAAGAAATATAAAGATAATAAATAATGAGTGATGTCGTAAGCCCCTGAGTTTAGAGTATTTTGCTATGTAACATTAATTCACTAAAGCAGATGGTATCAAGGACCCAGGCTCTGCTCGTCTTTTTGCTCCACCATCTGTGACTTCCACTCCCTAGGTCGTCTCATGGATCAGCATGGCTGCTGGAGCCATTCTGTCTGTGAAGGAGGCAAAAGGAGGATGAATCAGAAGAAGGAAGGGAACACTTCATCTGCTGAGGACACTTGTCTGGGAGTTACAACTTCACTTCTGCTCACGTCCCATTGGCCAGACCTTGCCCTTTGAAGGTACTTTCCTGAAAAGGAGACTAAGGAATGTAGTCTTCATTGCTGGATTTCTTTTCCTATAGAAGAAAGGAAGACTAGATACTGGAACTCCCTAGTGATGCCTGCCATAGAGGTTACCTCTGGAGATGATGCAGTGTCACATGGTTAAATTTGAGATTTGGGAGCCTGCCTATATTCAGCTCTGCCACTTACCATCCCTGTGATCTTGAAAAATTTACCCAATTTCTCTGTGCTTCAGTTTCCTTGGCTGTAAATCATGGGCTCTAAGAGAGCCTGCCTGTAGAGGGTTATTGTAAGGATTAAATGACTCAAAATTCGTAGCATTTGTAACAATCCTGGCACTTGGCATAAGTGTTAGCTGTTACCATTATATAATCCTTGAAAGAGGTTTTCTCAAGGTCACACAACTAGTAAGTTGTGGAAGCAGAATTTGGCCTGATAGCAATTTTTCCCACTTGCATCATCCCATTGAAATTCTTAGAGAGCAAGATCAAGACCTAGAGTAGTACCCTGCACATAATATGTATCCAGAAATACCTGTCGAATAAACACTTAAATTGTCCTTCCATAAAGATGCCAGGTTTTATTTTGTTTTGTTGCTCTATTAATAAGAAGGCATCATTGACCCCATGTGGTTCCTCCGGTGAGGAGCTGGTATCTTTGATTCCATCACAAGAGCTCAGTCCCTCTGAGGTCCCTCCAGGCCATTATTTTTAAGAATGAATTCCTGGGAACTCTTGTTCTGGAAGATGCCCAGAGTTTCATGATAAGAAAAAGTCTGGGTAGCTGTATTTTGCATCTTCTCTCTAGAGAGTGGCAGATATTAGCCTATTAAAATCCCTGAGAAATCCTGCACAAATAACGTCCGTAGGCTTTTTTTCAGTCTTCATTTTCTAGGCTTATTTGATCACATACTCTCCCCCCGCAAACCCCCTCACCCCTCCCCACACAGACACTCAGTAAAGACTGCAGAGGACGTTTCTCCAGCTGTTGTCCATGACAGTTATCTTGGTATGAGTGGGTATCCCATTCTTCTTGAAAGTACATTAGATAAGAGTGAGGGGGAGTGAGCAGCTGGCTGCTGGTTACCGGGCAGAGTTGGGTTAAGAAAGGGATTCTGGGCATTTTCCCAGAGCCCCACTCTCTACGGGACACCAAAACATCATTAGAAGTATAGAATGTTGGGGGGGGGTGGGGGGGAAATGTGTTTCCTGGCACTTTCATCAGGGAAAGAGCAATGAAAATAGGAAGAATACTATTTGAGAGATTACTCTTTGCCAGGCACTCTTATAAACATTTGTAGGCATCTTCTCAATTAATCCTCAGAACAGCCCCATGAGCTAAGTACTACTAATATTCCCATTTAAGAGATGAGTAGAGTAAGGAGCAGAGAGATTTAAGTAACTTGCCTAAGGTCATACAGCTAGGGAGTGACAGGAATTCTTTGATAAATTGTTTGTGACTGGGATGAGGAGGGAAGAGACCCACTTTAGGGTATTTTAAACTCAGATGCTCACAAAACTCCACCCCAGGGAGAAAAGGCCTTTTAACTGCAGTGTTCTGATTTTGTGGGGTTGGGGATGCAAATTTGAGGCCAAGGTGAAATTGCTCACTAATAGAGAGGAGGTTGCTCCTGCTATGGCTGTTTGCCTTCAGTTCCATCCCTCCAAAGGAGTATCAGTCTCATGTTTAGAGGCCATCAAGCTGTATGATGGCCTCTAGAAAGTACTAAGTAATTTAGCCTGCCCGGATACCCACCTGGCTCAGGCTGGCACTCATACCAGTGCCAGGTGACACAGTCACTAAGATGATACAGAAGTTCAAAACTTGTTAAATGAAACCACCATTGAAGGAGTCCTTTGAAAAGTCAGAGTCCTATTAAAAATACTCAAGGCTGAGTGTCAGGGGCAGATACCTCTTTCCCAGCTCAGCTGCTGACTTTGCCTGTGGACAGCTCTACTCTGCTTTGTACTCTGCATGGTGGAGGGGGTGCAAGTCGGGGAGTGGGCCCCTGAGAACTCTGGCATAGACAGATCATCTATCCCCAGCTCCAGGTTTGGTAGCCCAGACCAGACAACAGGATTTCAGAGAAGAGTGACATCAGATACCTTGTGCAGACTGGAAAGGCTTTCTGAGGGAGGTGGCCTGGATCCAGATTACAGCGTCTCAGTTACCTTAAATAAGGGAGTCCCATGATGAAGTTGTGGGCTTCCCTTGTGGCCCAGCTGGTAAAGAATCCACCAGCAATGTGGGAGACCTGGGTTCTATCCCTGGGTTGGGAAGATCTCCTGGAGAAGGGAAAGGATACCCACTCCAGTATTCTGCCCTGGAGAATTCCATGGACTGCATAGTCTATGGAGTCATAAGGAGTTGGACATGACTGAGGGACTTTCACTCACTCGCTCATGATTAAGTTGTATTTCCGTCTAACCTCAGTTGTCAGTGGTGATGCTGGCGCAACAGGTACATTTGTGAGTCGTCCTCCTGGATTGGCATGTAGACTTCTCTATCTGCTTACACAATATCTACGCCTTCCCTAGCAACAGAACCTCAGTTTGTCTAGGGTGGCAATGGCTCCCTGTTAATAATCCCCTTCTCAGGTTTCACTGCAGCTAGGGGTGGCCATGTGCCTCATTCTGGCCCATGAGATGAAGACAGAAGTTCCTAGGGAGGGCCTACTTCCGTAAGTGAAATGACAGAGTCTCCTAAGGAGTTTTTGTCCTTTCCCCTTCAACTTCTTCCTGCTTGGAATGGAGATGCAGTTCCTGGAGGTGTAGCAGCTAACTTGCTGCCGTGAGGACAAAGGTCAAATGCTGAGGTCGGCAGAGTGGAAAGCCACAATAGCTGGGTCCTGGATAATTTCCTTGAGCAGCCACAGTAGTTCCTAATCTCTTGGGGGAGAAAAAAAAAAAAGACAAAACAAAACTCCTATTTGGTGAAGCTACTCTATGGGATTTTTCTTCCATGCAGTCAAATACAAGCTGTTATCAGTCCATCCAGGTCTCATACGAATAACGTTCATACTGTCACCATCTGTGCTGCACTGCGTGTCAGGCACTGAGTAACAGTCTCGTATCCACTGTCTCATTTCATCCTCACCATCCTAGAAGTGGGGGCCTGTAATTACCATCATGTAACAGAAAGGGAAATGAGGGGTTAAGAGGGGGTTAAGGAACTTGCCCACAATTGCCCAACTAGGAGAAGGGAAGAGTCAAAGATTTGGACCTGGGTCTCTAATTTTATTAAGTTGGTGTTAATGGCTGTGGTGGTTTGAAAACATACCCTTCCCCCAACTCTTTCTATCAATAACGAGGGGCTATGTCCCCTGTCCTTGAGTCTGGACAGGTTGGTGGCTGCTTGATTAGTTGAATTTTAAAAATTATTTATTTATTTTTGGCTGTGTTGGGTCTTCGTTGCTGCATGCAGGCTTTCTCTGTGCTGCTGCTAAGTCGCTTTAGTCGTGTCCGACTCTATGAGACCCCGTAGACGGCAGCCCACCAGGCTCCTCTGTCCCTGGGATTCTCCAGGCAAGAACACTGGAGCGGGTTGCCATTTCCTTCTCCAATGCATTAAAGTGAAAAGTGAAAGTGAAGTCGCTCAGTCGTGTCCGACTCTTCGTGACCCCTTGGACTGCAGCCTACCAGGCTCCTCCGTCCATGGGATTTTCCAGGCAAGAGTACGGGAGTGGGGTGCCATTGCCTTCTCTGGGGCTTTCTTTAGTTGCATTAATTGGTGGCGGGGGCGGGGGGAATGGTGGGAGAGGTGGGGCAGTGGCTGTTCTTTGTTGTGATGCTCAAGCTTCTCATTAAGGTGGTTTCTCTTGCCGTGGAGCACAAGCTCTAGGCGAGAGGACTCAGTAGTTTGTCACACAGCCTTAGTTGCCCTGCAGCTTGTGGGATCTTCCCGGACCAGGGATCAAATCAGTGTCCCCTGCATTGGCAGGTGGATTCTTAACAATTGGACCACCAGGGAAGGTCCTGACCAGTTGAATTTGACAGAAGTGACCCTCTGTGACTTCTGAAGCAGGGTCGTAGAGGTGACGCATCTTCTGCCTTGTTCACTGGAACCCTCTTTACTTAGAGCTCAGAGTTGCCATGTAACAGGTTCAAATTCCCTGAGACTGCTGTTCTGTGAGGAAGCCCAGGCCACATGATGGTGCTTCTAATCGATTATACTATCTTTCCCATCCTCCCAGCCCAGGGGACAGATGGGTGAATGAAAATGCCTTTGTATGATTCCATCCCTAGCTGTTGAAACATCTTCACTTTTTTTTTTAATTGGAGGATAATTGCTTTAAACGTTGTGCTGGTTTCTGCAGTATAACAATGCAGAGCAGTTATAGCTATGTGTATATCCCTTCCCTCTTGAGCCTCCCTCTTCCCTCACCCCTACTTTTGGGTCTTCCCAGTTGAAGCCTCAGATATCAGGGAGCAGCGGCAAGCATTCCCTGCTGTGTCGATTATTATGAATCCTGAACCATAGACTCTGTGAACATAAGAAAATGGGTATTTTAAGACACTAACTTGTAGGGTAATTTGTCCCATAGCAATGCTAATTGTCACTGCAGCTCACTGCAATGCCTCCTAAGTATTATCTTCACACCTGAAAGTACCAAACCCCTGAAAATTTAATTGATTTTTTTATTATTTGCTGTAATTATAGTCTGTAAAGTTACCACCAACACTGAATTAGCAAATACAGAACACATCACTCCTAGGGAAAAATATAGAGGTAGTCTGCTGTGAGACTCTAGTCACATTTTCATCAACTGATCAATAAATAGCCTTGTTTTAGGTGTGCTTTAGATTAGATAACGGAGAAGGCAATGGCACCCCACTCCAGTACTTCTGCCTGGAAAATCCTATGGATGGAGGAGCCTGGTAGGCTGCAGTCCATGGGGTTGCTGAGGGTCGGACACAACTTGAGCGACTTCACTTTCACTTTTCACTTTCATGCATTGGAGAAGGAAATGGCAACCCACTCCAGTGTTCTTGCCTGGAGAATCCCAGGGACGGGGAGCCTAGTGGGCTGCTGTCTATGGGGTCACACAGAGTTGGGCACGACTGAAGTGACTTAGCAGCAGCAGCAGCAGCAGATTAGATAAGGATGCCTTATCTATTATATATGATGCTTCCCCTTGATGGCTTAAGTGGTAAAGCATCTGCCTGCAATGCAGGAGACACAGGAGACTCAGGTTTGATCCCTGCATTGGGAAGATCCCCTGGAGAAGAAAATGGCAACCCACTCCAGTATTCTTGCTTGGAGAATCCCATGGACAGAGGAGCCTGGCAGGCTCTAGTCCACGGGGTCACAAAGAATAGAACATGACTGAGCATGTACACATGCACTAGCTAATGTATCCTGTTGATTCATTCACATTAAAATTATGGACGACAGCATTATAACTCACACTTGAACAAAGCTCATCTAACACACATTGTTTTCTCTGTAAGACACCTCACAGCCCTCTTGAGTTTGGTGACATCAGATAGCACTTTAGTACTATGCTTGAGATCATTTTAAACAGAGAAATCACCAACAAAAAGCATGAAAATGTGCAAAGAGTGGTGCTAAATAGACCACAAGCAAGACACTTGTTTACAGCATAAGAGTGGAGAGAGAAGGCAGAGTTAGTATGATCCACTTGAGCTGGAAAAGTGGGTGGGTGTTGGTGACTCAAATTTTTCTTCACTCTGCACACATCCGTGAATGACCATAAAGCCACTAGAAAGTATTCATTTTGGTGTTACAAATAAATTTTAGGGAGCAGGCCAATTCACGAATACGGAATCTCCAAATAATAAGGATTGACTGTATTATTTGACAGGCTCAGGGTTTGCAGTCCTGATTGATAATTGTAGAAAGTAAGGCATTGAGCAAGTGAAGACGAGTCCCAAGAGCCTTGATTTTGTCATGTAGTCAAGTGTGGGTGATGATACCTACCCTGTCGGGTTTGTGGAGGGGAGGAGGTAGTCATAATAACAACTATCATTTATTGAAGGCTACATGCTAAACACTTTACATATCTGATCTCACTGATTCCTCACAACACTCCTATGAGACAGATCCTATCATGAAGCCCATTTTACAGATGAGGAAACTCTGACCTAGCAAGGTGAAGGGACTTAGTCCAAGATCTTGCAAACTGGAACAGGCAAAGCTTGATCTCAAACCCATTTCTGTTCACATCCAATGCCCATGTACTCAACCACCTCACTCCAGACTTCTCATGAGCCTGTGTTTACAAGATGCTGGCATGTGGCATGCTCATGGCAAGTGGATGCTTTGCGGATGATCCTAAAGGGGCTTTGGGGTCTTTGAGGCAGTTCTGCAAAGGGAGGAGGGGAAGCTGAGCCCCAGGGCAGGGTAAGAGCCGCTGAGGAAGGAAGGGAGCCAATGGGGTGGGCAGGCAGGGCAGTCAGCTAGGAAGATCGTGAATCAGACCCTGTGGTCCCCTCCCACAGAGGGTTAAAGCAGCCCAGGCTCCTTCCAGCAGAGCGGAAATCACATTTTGAGAGCTGAGCAGAGCTCCAGAGGGAAGTTTTCTTCTCCATTTGTCTGTTGCGGCTGGCCCATAAAATCTGCCGGAACTCTGTGCTGGACTGAGGAATTCCTGCTGAATGGAGATGCAGAGAAAGGAGCAGAGGGGAGCCCTTACCAGGCCAGCAGTCACGCCCCCTCTTCAAGGCCTCACCTCTAGATCAGGTGATCCCCTTTGGAGGCCTCACAAGATTTCTTGGATGGGGCACATACAGGGAAGAAGTGACACCCCCTGTCTCAAGTGAACTTGTGGGGTCGGGGGGATGTGAGGAGTAAGAGCAGACAGGGAGGGGTCATAGGTCAGGCTGTGGTAAGTCAGTGGGGGTGTGGTCCATGTCCTCCTCTTGGACGCTGGGTGGCACTGGGCAAATCTCTGCCCATTTCCTCTTCTGATCCCCAGACAGCCTAAGCCGCTCACCTTTACCTGTGGCTTCCCAGTCAGAGCTGACAGTTTGAGGGTTGTTGTTGTTGTTGTTGTTGTTTTCCATCTAGAAGGCTCCTTGCTACATTTTCTCCCTTGAAGATAGCACAATTATTATCACACCTATTTTACAATAAACGGAGGCTCAGAGAGGCAAGGTGTTCTGCCCAATGTCACCGACTAGGAACGGCAACCTGGAACTCAAACCCAGACTCCATCTCTCAAACATTCACGCTCCTGCCTCTCAATGTGAGCATCCCTAATTCTCCCTGTCCTGGGATGCCCGATGTCATTTCTCTTGGTTGATCCTCTCACTTTTTAAGACTCAGCTCATCCATTGCATCCTCCAGGAAGCCTGCCCTGATTGGCCAAGCTGGACTGGAGCTCCTCTGGCTGCCTCTACCCCGAGAGGTAACTGTTTTGGTCACAGGGCTATGAACCCTGGGTGAGCAAAACCACTTCTGATATGGCTGTCCTCTGTGCCTTCTGCATCAGCCAACAAAAGAAACTTTCAATTTGCATGCAGATGCTAAGTGTTCGTGGTGGTTTTAACACATGGCCCCATTGAGAGGTCGGGTCCACGTCCTTTCTTCTTGAGTCTGGGTGGGTTTGTGACTGCTTTAAACAATAGATCATGGCAGAAGTGACTCTATGTGACTGTGGAGGCTAGGTCATGAAAGGCAAGGCAGCTTCAGCTTGTTTACTGGAACACCCTGAGCTGTTGAGTAAGAAGTCCAAATGCTCTGAGACCTCCATACTGTGAGGAAGCCCAGGCCACATGGGGAGGTCACATGTAGGTATTCCTGCTGGCAGTCCTGGTCTTCAAGTCATTCCAGTCCAGGGACCTCCAGATGATTCCAGCCCTCAGTTGTTAATTCCTATTGATCTCTGAGTCTACCCAGTTGAGGCTCAAGATACCACTTCACAGAGACAAGCTATCCCCACCACACCAGCTCTGAATTCATAAGTATCACCAAATAGTAGTTGCTTTAAGCAGTTTGGGGGGAGTTTGTTCTGTAGCGGTGGTAACTGGAATAGTGCTTTCATTTCTTGCCAGGATTACTGCAACAGTCTCACGAGCAGCCTGGTTCCTTCCTCTCCCCTCTGCCATGTGCCCTCACATAACAGCCAGACAAGTCCTATAAAGCACAGATGAGACCCTTCTCACCCCACCCCTCACCCCTGCTCAAAACCCTTGCTTGGCTCCCAGCTCGCTCAGAGCAAAAGCTGAACGCATACAATGACCCACCGGCCCCAGGTGATCTGTTCCCTCTCCTACCCTCTCACCCCTCTGTCCTAACTCCTACCCTCTTCCCTCACTGACTCCTCTGCAGCCACACTGGCCTCTTGCCTTATACACAAGACCTCCACCTCAGGGCCCTTGCACATGCTGTGGACAGTGCTCCACTGCCTGGAACACCTGGAACACTTCCTCCAGGTGTTGCCTGGTTCAGGTCTCTGTTCAGATGTCACCTTCTTGGCGCTGCTGAGCTGCTAAGTCACTTCAGTCGTGTCTGACTCTGTGCGACCCCATAGATGGCAGTCCACCAGGCTCTGCCGTCCCTGGGATTCTCCAGGCAAGAACACTGGAGTGGGTTGCCATTTCCTTCTCCAGTGCATGAAAGTGAAAAGTAAAAGTGAAGTCGCTCAATCGTGTCTGACTCTTTGCGACCCCATGGACTGCAGCCTACCAGGCTCCTCCGTCCATGGGATTTTCCAGGTGAGAGTACTGGAGTGGGGTGCCATTGCCTTCTCCAACCTTCTTGGTGAGGCCTGCCTTATTTAACACCATGACCCTCCCTCCCCACTCCCAAACCACTTGCCTTGCTCTCTTTTTTATTTTGCCATGATCCTTATAATTACCAAACATGTTACATCTATAATATTCTTTAATTTAATTAATTAATTTTTTTAACACCAAAACATTTGTATTGGGGTATAGCTGATTAACAATGTTAAGATAGTTTCGGGTGAAAAGCAAAGGGACTCAGCCATACATAAACACATATCCATTCTCCTCCAACACCACTGACCCCCCCATGCCATCCAGGCTGGCACATAACATTGAGCAGAGTTCCATGTGCTATAAAATAGGTTTCTGTTGGTTATCCTCTCTAAATATAGCAAACATGCTATATATTTTACTTAGTGTGTTTTGTATTTACCATATTTTCTCCACCCCAGAATATTAACACTACAGAGCAGGGATCACTGTTTATTCATGAATGTATCTATCCCCCTTGCATAAAATAGTAGTTGCCACTTAAGAGTGGTTTGCTGAGTGAATGAATGCGCTGCCGAAGCCCAGATAGGGGGCTGTCTGGGTGGGGAGGCAGACAGGTCTCAGGAAAGCGCAGGGGTGGAGAGGCCAGCCTGAGTCAGTGCGGTCAGGCAGGGGATGTACCATGGAAGTGACAGCTTGCTGCTCCTCTGGGGAGTCCTGAGGATGGGCAAGGCTTTGAAGATGCACACATGGGCCGTCTCCTGGGCCTCCCTCCTTCCTGGTCTGGTGTGTCTCCGGTCCTGCCAGTAAACAGGATTTCTGGGCAACTGCCTGAGAGCCCTGCCCCACACCCCAGAGGCCTTGACTTGCTCCTTCCTGAGCTATAAATCGGGTCCCTTCCAGCTGTGACATCCTGGATGCTGCTGGGGGAGGTGAGGCAGGCAGATTGTTTGGAAAGAGCTGTGCGTGGCCTTGAGCAAGGGCACTGCTCCTCAACATTCTTATCAGCAAAATGGGAACGAGAGGAGGAGGATGGACTTCAGGGCACGACTGTGATGTCCAATGAGATGAAGGTGTGAAAGTCCCTGCTAAACTGAGGTGCTCCAAGGACTCATGGTGGGCAGTGGCACAGGGGCCAAATCCCAGCTCCACTGCTGAGCTCAGTCTCTTCACCCGTAAAAGGGGGTTAAGTGAGTCATTAACTTCTAGGGTTGTTGAGAGATTCAAAATGCAGAGGAAATTCTTAGCACTTAGGAGACGTGTAATAGTTGTTAGCTGTTATTGATGGTAATTATTCTAATAATGATAGAGATTGGAATGTTATTGAAAAGCCATCTGGGAGTCAAGAAGCCTTGTTTCACACCCCAGAGAGGACCATGGACTTGACACAGCACAACTTCAGTCATGCAACCTTGTGTCCATCCTGGGTATAGGGTGTGGGGGGTTCATATCCAAGCCTCACTACTCCCCAGCTATGGACGTATAGACATGTTATTTAATTGCTTTAGGCCTCAGTTTCCTCATCTGAGAAAGGAGAATAATTATAGTACGTGCCTCTTATAGTGACCATGAGGATCAAGTGAGTTAAAATGTGCCCAGTATCTGGCCCTGCACGGGGCAAGCAGCAAGCAGACCATATGCAACAGTGCTGTTCTGTTCACTCCACCGATGGGTAAACTGAGGCTCAGCCAGGAGAGCACACTTGGTCCAAGACGTCAGTTGTGATGTTCACTGGGGCTGAGATGGGACCAGCTTCAGTAGAGCATTAGAAACCACAACCAGTGAACTCATTGTTTGTGAGCTCTCCCCTTTTATCTCAAGGATTTTTCCCGCTAAGTGGGAGTCTATGCCAATAATGTTAGAAGAATGGATAAGGGAAAAACTCAACACTGAGAAAAATCTCATCCATGCACTTCTTTCCAGAGAGCTGGGGAAACACTTAGGACTGGTATTAAAAGGTCTTGGGTTCCAGTTTGAGATGTGCCAAGCAAGGTAATGGGCAGTCCTTGAAGGTTCTTGAGCAAGGGAGGATTTAACTTAAAGGCTATGTATCTGGGGGGCTTTCCAGGTGACTCAGTGGTAAATAATCCTCCTGCCAATGCAGGAAACACAGGTTCCATCCCTGGGTTGGGAATATGCCCTGGAGAATGAAATAGCAACCCACTCCAGTACTCTTGCCTGGGAGATCTCATGGACAGAGGAAAGTGGTGGGCTACAGTCCATAGGGTCACAAAAGATTCAGACATGACTTAGCGACTAAACACCAACAATGTGTATCTGGGAATACATTTGGGTTGATTCCAGTTCCTGAGGTCTGTACATTGCTGGTGGTGAGTGAATTGGCACAAATCTCTGTGGAGGATGGTTGAACTCCACAAATATCCCAGATATGTTTGTAGAGCTCTTCCTCAATGCCAGGTACTGAGCAGAGCTGATGATCTGCCACTGCCCCGTGCTTGTGATCTGGAGAGGAGACAGACAATAAAGGAACATACAACTCCCCATACTACATGTTGGAGGAAGAACTGCTATGAAGAAACCAACACAGGATAAAGAGAAGAGCTTGACTGGGAGGGGTGGTGTTCGAGGCACAGATTGAGTAGGGAGGAGCCATGGAGACCTGCAGGGAGAGAGCATTTTGGGTAGAGGGAACATTGACTGCAAAGGCCCTAGGATGGGAGCATGCCTGGGAAGTTCAAACTCCTGCCAGGAGCCAGGGGTGCGAACATGCCAGGTGGGTTAAAAACCCGGTGGGGCAGAGAAGGAGAACGTGGAAGGCACCAGGTGAGAGAGATCACCGGGGCGGACACACAGCGTGTCAGAGTCATCGAGAGAATGTATTACTCTGAGTAATATGCGAGATCAGCAGAGGCTTCTGAGCA